>NC_079189.1:121653201-122255701 GCF_029499605.1 Hyla sarda | reverse complement strand
AGTATTGAAGTTAATTAAATATCGGCAAAGATTAATTAAGATTCCCATTCGGAAGTCATTAATTTTTAGATGAATTATTGTTTAAAGACTGAATAACTTACATGACTAAAGTTAGTTGAGTGGTATGCTTTTTCGTTTTCCTTGCTAAGGACATTGTGTCCTACTGCAACGAGTTCCTAATGCATTATCAATACGCAAAGGAAAGTTGTTGGGTTACAGAGTTAAAGGAGTACTCTGGTGGAAATGCAATATTTTCTAATCAACTGGTGTCAGAAAATGAAACAGATTTGTAAATTACTTCTATTTAAAAATCTTAATTCTTCCAGTACTTATCAGCTGCTGTATGCTCCACAGGAAGTTGTATAGTTCTTTTCTGTCTGACAGAGCAGGAGAAGTTTGCTATGGGGATTTGTTCCTACTCTGGACAGTTCCTGACAATGACAGAGGTGTCAGCAGAGAGCACTGTGGTCAGACAGAGGACTATACAACTTTCTGTGTAGTATACAGCAGCTGATAAGTACTGGGGGAGTTAATATTTTTAAATATAAGTAACTTACAAGTCTGGTTAACTTTTTGGCACTAGATGATTAAAAACAAAATGGTTTTCCACTGGAGTACCTCTGTAAAGCCACTGGAGTACCTCTTTAAAGTGATACATTTGCTAAGTGTTGGCTTGGGAGCATGCAGTTACCTTAACATGTTGCAATTTAACATGAGAAAACATGCTTCTTTTTCCGTATTGATGAGTGATGGTATCATCAATCTAGTTTATTTATTTTATGTCAGATAGAAGGGAGATTGGACATGATTGAAAGGCCTTTTTGTCATCCCTTGTACATTTGACCCCTGTATGATCCTTCTGTCTATTCAGTATTGCTGTTTTGACTCCTTGGAGAAATGAAAAGTCTGTCATCCAAAAAGAAGGCAATTATATTTGTTCTTACCTTTCAAATTATCAATAAAAGTGTTGTTCTTGTTTTCCTTTGTTCTTGAAATGACTTTGCAAAAAGAAAAAAATAATAATTAGAAAATACAGTTTTATTTCTAATAAAGCAGAGTCTCCCATCTCATCCCTGGTCCTTCATCCTATACATTGCACCACTATATGCATGGAGGGAATAGTCAGAAAAGCCATCCGATTTTTTTTAAATCAGATTAATTAACAAGGTGACATGCCCTTTCAAGGATTAATTAATCTTTTATTTCAATAATGTTTTAGATGTATTTCAGATAGGGTTATAGTTGTAAAGTCCTCCAGTAGTGCAGTTTTTTATGTCAATCTATATAGATAGTCCACTGCACTGGTTGGCAGTCGAGAACTGATCATCTACTTACACTAAATTCATACTCCACTGTAACTACTCCCTACAAATAGGGATTAAAGACTGGCATGTAGAATCATATTGCAGAACATTTTGTAATGTTATCATGCTACGATTAAATTTTGATGATTTGTTTTTGTATTTTAGCATTTTTTTTTTCCAATAAAGTCTTAAATTACAATCAGCAAATAATTTTTGTCTGCAAATTTTACAATTTCAGTCCTATTGTTGGAATATTGACTTTCTCTTTATGGTAAATCATTTTAAGAGAATCTCTAGATCATTGTCAGTGTTCAAGTGTCAAGTAGGTGGTGCTGATGCAAGATGCCCACCTCCTTCCTCTTCTACTCATCCCTGTCTTGACTGATTGACTTGCAACCTTAGTTATGGAAGTTGAGCAGACAGATTTCCTTTTACAGGGGTACTCTGCTGAAAAACATCTCATGCACTAACCAAAGGATGGGGAATAAGATGTCTGGTCACCGCCGCTGGGGACTCCCGCAATCTCCATGCCAGCAGAGGTGGCGGCGGCCGGAACATGGAAACTTGGAGCTTAGGTTGAACTCGATGGACTCGATAACCTCCACTCCTAGACATGAATGAAGGGGGTGGGGCGGCTGTAGTCACCGGATGATTGGGGTGCCACAGTAGAGATTGCGGGGGTCCGCAGCAGCGGGACCCCTGCAATTAGACATAATATTCCCTATCCTTTGGATAAAGGATAAGATGTTTTTTGGTAGAGTACCCTTTGTATGTTAACTTTTTGCGTGCTCCCTGTGTTGCTTTCATGGGAGGAGACAGAGTTACCTGGCAGCAGTTTACTCACCTCACTCCATGGAATAAACAAATTCATCAAATGTTTGTTGAGGATTTAGAAAACATCTCTTTCAGTCAATAAAGGATATAGTCAATAGTCTATTGTATAAAGCTGGCTATGCATGTTTGATAACTGTAAGCCAACCAACATTTCTCTGGATTGACAGAGCATACATGGTTTCTGATTGGAGAGAGGGGAGAAAGCTGCTGTCAGACTCCTCTGGCAGTGGCTTTACAATCTAAGAACAAAACAGTCAGGCTGTGGTATTTTATTGGGGGGAGAATGAGGAGACCCCATACACATTAGATGGCCAGTTTAGCCAAAATCAATGGTTTGGACAACATTTATCTGATATGTATGACTATTTAAATGGTCAGCACTAATATGAGCTGCCCAACACCTATTGGGTTATATCTAGTTTAGTACACAGAGACAGGATCTATTTAATTTGCATAAAAAAATATTTATTTAAATAATGGGACTTTTCTCTACACAGATTTTGATAAATCTCTTCACTAATCTTTATTATAATATTAATAAACATCTATTTTATATAAGATATTCAGATAAATAGCTCTTCTTGAAAATAAAGACAACTCCCTAGTCTTTTGGCATTCAGGATTTGATTTTTTTATTTTTCAGTTTGAGAAGAATATGCATACATTTCCATTGTTAGAATTATATTGCAAACAAATTGCCTGAAATGTTTCCAATCTTTTCATAACATTAGAGAATCATTTTAAATATTTGTATTAGACCAATTTCTTAATAGAACATGCACATACATATCCTCTAATAGGGATTGAGTTGTGTAATATTTTTTGAACAGCTGTGTAAGTGATTTAAGTGGACATCTGCAACAGCAGCTTGGGTCCACTGAGAGCTTACAGATGATCCCTTTGGATAAGGAAAGTGTGTGCAGTATCATCATTACCATAGCCGATTACATGACCCTCAGGCTGCGGTGTTAGATAAGTGTTGATACCCAGTAGCCACATTGCAGCTGCAATAATAGAAAAAGCATTCCCTGAAGTATTCTCCCTAAGCTCTTGTAGAACTAAGAATCAGCAGCGTTATGTATAAAATATGATGTTGTGGTTAAAATGGCATTGCACATCTAGAATGCATTATTCTGATAATTTTATTGTGGAAACATAATTAACTACAGTTTAATAACTCATCTGTTGTATTAAGAACAGTATGAAGTACATACCAAATGTGTGTCCACTGACTTGTTTTAAAAAAAAAAAAAAGAAGAAAAAAAAGAAAACATCAAGAGTGTTTATTCCTATTGCATGTCAAGTCATTGTTATTTTAACATAGTCACATATCCTAGTGCATGACATTTTGTTAATATTCTAACCCAGTAAAAAACGAGATCTATTTGCGATGCTCACATGCACATAGTACTTTTGGCAATGGATAAAGGTTAGCATGGGCTGGGCATTCTGACTGGCCTGCAGCTGATTGGCCAGAAAAGTAAGGGAAAGGAAGTCCAGGTGTGCAAATATCGCAGCTCAAGTCCCAACCTCTGAAATGGACAGAGAAAGCTTTGCACCATGGAGGGGACTAAGGCTAAGTTTCCACTTGGGTTTTTGTGTGCATTTTTCCCAGATATTAGCTGTAAATCAATGAGAAATCGCAAAATTATTTTTCCACTTTGCGTTTTTAAGTTCAGTTCGTGTTTTTTTGTAATCCTTTTGTTTTTTTTTTTCACTCTTGTTTAGCTCCTTGGCGGTTTTGCAAAGTTGCAGCATGTTGAGCCTATGGAGTTTTTCTCCCATAGTAGTCTATAGGAGTAAAAAAACGCCAAGAAAAATGACATGTGGGTTTTAACTTTGGCGTCTTTGCAGGCAGTTTTTATTATTTTTTGGACTTTAAAAAGTGATGGAGACACTTTTTTTTATATCATTTTGCAGGGTACCATTAACAAAAAAAAATATTAAAAAAGATACAGTAGTGATGGAAAAAATTGTATTTAACGAAATTTCTTTTTTATAACAAAATTTTCATTAATTTTTAAACAGGGTTCAATTTAAGTGGGCGGGCAGGACACTAAAATTGTAGCCGATGATAATAAAAATGTAGTGTGTGTGTGTGTTTCACTTTTTTAAAAAGTTTTTTAGGTAGTACTACTACTCCCAACATGGAACACACTGTTCCATAATGGGAGTAGTAGTACCTGTACAAATTGACAGCTCGCCCCGGATGTCACTTCTGACACCCGTTGCCATCCTCCTAAATAATTTATAGATGCGACTGGCCGCTCATCTATGGTCCCCTGCACTGTATACATACACCTATTCATATTTCCCGCAGAGAGCTGTGATTGGCCAGATGGTTCCAGCCAATCACAACTCTCTGTGGGAAATATGAATAAGTGTATATATACGTCAGTGCAGGAGACCATAGAAGAGCGGCCACCCGCATCTATACATTATACATCCTCTGTAATCTGTGCTTAACTGCAGGTACTACTGCTCCCAACATGCTGCACACTCTGCTCCTTGTTGGGCACAGTAGTACCTGCAGTTAAGGACAGATCACAGGGGGTGTCACATCCCTGAGATGCGTAGCGGATTTCTCCTGCACTCGCATCTGTTTTCTGTACTCCGGCCGGCAACTCACCATTCATATTTCCCGCTGAGAACAGAGATTGGCTGCCACCATCTGGCCAATCCCCACTCTGGGCGGAAAATATGGATGAGTGATGTGAATTTCTATTCACATCACTGGCCAGCCCAGAGTACGGTGCAGAGATGCGAGCGCTGTATAGATTAAGGACGATCGAATCAGGTGTCAGGAGTGACACCCGAGGCGATCTGTCTATTAGTACAGGAACTACTACTCCCATCATGAAACAGTGTGTTCCATGCTGGGAGTAGTAGAACAACCTAAAAAATAAGGGAAAAAAGGGAAAAGCACACACACACACTACATTTTTATTATTGTCGGCCCTGCCCGCCCACATAAATTGATTCCTGCTTAACCTTTTCAGGACGTAGGTCATATGCATACGCCCTGCATCCCAAGTCTTTAAGGACGTAGGGCGTATGCATACGTCCGTGGAAATTCCGGTCCCCGCCGCTAGCCGGTTGGACAGGCCGGAACGACTATCCCTCCCCACCGGATGGTCCCTGCAGCACAGATGGCCCGGACTAGCGCACCCTAACGTCCCGCCGAGCGAAGGTGAGTACAAAACTAAAGGGGGGGGGGGGGTGAGGGGGGCTGGTTGATGTCTAAGGCCGCAGTGGTCTTCAACCTGCGGACCTCCAGATGTTTCTAAACTACAACTCCCAGCAAGTCCGGACAGCCGATGGCTGCCCAGGCTTACTGGGAGTTGTAGTTTTGAAACATCTGGAGGTCCGCAGGTTGAAGACCACTGTTAAATCAGACATTGACAAGTGATGATGAAGGGGGGTGGGCTGATGACATGTGGTGATGATGAAGGGGGGGTGGGCTGATGACATGTGGTGATGATGAAGGGGGGTTGGGCTGATGACATGTGGTGATGATGAAGGGGGGTGGGATGATGACAAGGGGATGATGAAGGGGGGTGGGCTGATGACATGTGGCAATGAAGGGGGGTGGGATGATGGCAAGGGGATAATGATGAAGGGGAGATGATGAAGGGGGGATGATGACAGGGTAATGATGAAGGGGGGATGATGACAGGTGATGATGATTACAGGGTGATGATGATGAGGGTGTTAATGACGGGGGTCTGGATGATGACAGGGGGATGATGTATTTCCCACCCTAGGCTTATAGTCGAGTCAATAACTTTTCCTGGGTTTTTGGGGTGAAATTAGGGGCCTCGGCTTATATTCGGGTCGGCTTATACTCGAGTATATACGGTAGTCTTGGAGGTTCAATAACATCAGTTAGAGCACTAACCCCTTAATGACGCCGGACATAAATGTACGTCCTGGTGAGCTGGTACTTAACGCACCAGGACGTACATTTATGTCCTATGCATAACCGAGAGCATCGGAGCGATGCTCGGGTCATGCGCGGCAGGTCCCGGCTGCTGATCGCAGCCAGGGACCCGCCGGTTATGGCGGACATCCGCGATTGCGTGCATGTCCGACATTAACCCCTCAGATGCCGTGATCAATACAGATCATGGCATCTGCAGCATCGCGGTCACTAAATTGGATGATCGGATCACCCGCAGCGCTGCCACGGCGATCCGATCATCCATTATGGCAGCCGGAGGTGCCCTCACCTGCCACCGCTGCCTTCCCAGCGTCTTCTGCTCTGATCTGCCTTCCCGCAGACCAGAGCAGAAGATGAACGATAACACTGATCAGTGCTACTTCCTATACATAGCACTGAACAGTATTAGCAATCGAATGATTGCTATAAATAGTCCACTATGGGGGCTATTAAAGTGTAAAAATATATGGAAAAATGAAAAAGTTGTAGGTCTTCAAAATAGGTGGATTTTAAACGTACTAATTTGGTTAAAAAGTTTGCGATTTTTTTAAGCGCAACAGTAATAGAAATAGTAATGGTCTGACGAAGTGCGGAAGCACGATACGGCAGTGACCAGTCTACCAGATTATCCGGGGTTCCTGTCTCCCTGCACCTGTATGTCCTAACTGCACCTTATGAAATAAAGAAGCTTGTTGCTATCTGGATGTGGTGAGTGCCGCTTATTTCACATTTTTCTACACATCTGAGTAATAGAAAAGTATGTTATCATGGGTATCATTTCAATCGTATTGACCCAAAGAATAAAAAGCACACGTCATTTTTACCGTAAATTTTTCGGCGTGAAAACAAAACCTTCCAAAATTTTCTAAATTGCGGTTTTCTTTTAAATTTCCCCACACAAATAGTATTTTTTGGGTTGCGCCATACATTTTATGGTAAAGTGAGTGGTGGCATTACAACGGACAACTGGTCGTGCAAAAAAAAAGCCCTCATACTAGTCTGTGGATGAAAATATAAAAGAGTCCTTAATGGGGTACTCCGGTGAAAACCTTTTTTCTTTTAAGTCAACAGGTGGCAGAAAGTTAAACATATTTGTAAATTACTTCTATTAAATAATCTTAATCCTTCCAGTACTTATTAGCTGCTGAATACTACAGAGGAAATTCTTTTCTTTTTGGAATGCTCTCTGATGACATCACGAGCACAGTTCTCTCTGCTGACGTTATTATAATAACAATAACGCTTTATTTATTGTTCTCCTTAGTGGGATTTGAACCCAATTCCCCAGCACTGCAAAGCAGCAGTGCTAACCACTGAGCCACCATGCTGCCCTTAGCATACATCTGCTATGCATGATTGCTAAAATGGACAGAGATGTCAGCAGAGAGCACTGTGCTCGTGATGTCATCAGTGTTCCAAAAAGAAAGGAATTTCCTCTGTAGCATTCAGCGGCTAATAAGTACTGGAAGGATTAAGATTTTTTAATAGAAGTAATTTACAAATATGTTTAACTTTCTGCCACCAGTTGATTTAAAAGAAAAAAGGTTTTCACCAGAGTACCCATTTAAGGCCCAAGGTGTTAAAATCACCTTGTCACCACAGAACAGTTTATGCAACAAATCTATGTAGGTTTTTAAAATTATTTTTAAAGTGTAGGTACACTTTAAGATGAAATGGCATATCATTAAGATTTTCATTTTATTGTTGAAAGGAGGTTTCAACCTCAGATACTTCCTCTGATACTAAGAAAATAGGAGAATCAGCCCCTTCAGTTTTGTTGAACATAGTAGGTTCCCTTATACATAATGACCCCCAGTGATGGGAGTGATGATATATCCTAGCTAAATGTCATTTTTTTCTTCTGGCTTAAAAACCTCTTTAATTCACATAGAGACAGACAAGACAAGTTACTGCTGGATATCAATGGCTTTGCTTAAAGAACAAATTAACCTAATAGTTTTCAATGTAAAAGCAGATGAACAAGGGTACAATTTCTAAAAAGATACAAAATCTAATATGTGCTTTGATGTACTTGAGTATTTAA
Source organism: Hyla sarda (assembly GCF_029499605.1). Taxonomy (NCBI): domain Eukaryota; kingdom Metazoa; phylum Chordata; class Amphibia; order Anura; family Hylidae; genus Hyla; species Hyla sarda. The sequence continues at coordinate 122,247,579 of NC_079189.1, read as the reverse complement.
TCTAGTTCAACCCAAACTTTACACACTAGACATTGAACTGCAGTGTATTCTAGCTTCAAAGTGAGCATAATGAATACACAGTCCACATTTATCATCAGTAGAACTTGGTAATTCCAATGATGTCCCTAGTAATCCAATAAATTGGATTGGGCACTGTAATAAAAAAAAAAAAAAAATATATATATATATATATATATATATATTTTAACATTTTGTTATCTTACAGAAATGCAGTTTTGGATAGGGCTACAGACAATTGCAGGCAGATTTACATTCATATCAGACACACACACATCAGATTTGACAGATATTATAGAAATGCAGTTTTGCAGTCTTGAAGAGGCATATATCTACATTTAAGTTTTGTGAAAGTCAGTCTTAGCTAATATTTGGAAGCATGCCAGTAGAGGTAAGATATTTTTGTGCTAACCTACTCTGGACAGTGAATAGATCCGAATATATATTCTGTACTTTGACATCATGCTGCCTGAGTGGCATTTTATCAGACGTTCAGAAAAATTTGATAGGACAGCAAATGCCTGTCACAGAAAATGTGTGCCATTTTGCAGATGGGCTGTCATATCATCTCAGCATTTTCAATCCAAGAGGAAGAAGTTTAGCTTTCGTAAATTTTTCACAGTCTACTGTTAGTTGCAGTGTCAGGGTGGGATCCACATTTTTTATAGTAGACTACCTACTTCTGATGCTGGATGCCTGTGGTGTGGCATGCCGCAGAAAATTATTCTTACTATAATAATCTCACAAACCAATACTGTAGTCATATTAAAGCATGCTTCAGAAAAGTGAAAACTGCAGCTCCTGGTATATCCTTGGCAATTATAATATATATGTATATAGGGTATTTACTGGTGCTGGAATTACTGCCCACACTGAAGCTACTAGTCAGAAAAGTGGAGATAAAGATAAACTGCAGTAAAAAAAAAAAAAAAAAACCTTAGCACTGAGGGACTTACAGTATAACTATATGTTATTTCCACACTTAAAGGAGATGTCCAGTGCACACTTTTTTCATTTTATCCCGTCCGGGCTGCAAAATAAAAGAAAACACACTTTATCTTACCTGCCAACGAGCCCCCGGAGCTCCGGTACACTCCGGTACAGGTGTTCGTTCCCCGGGTGGTATTCTTCTTACTTCCTGTTAGCCGGACACGTCACACGGAGCTTCAGCCTATCACTGGCCTCAGCGATGTCCCGCCTCGGCCGGTGATAGACTGAAGCTCCGTGTAATAAAAATATGTCTACATGCATCAGGCACCTTTTGTCTTAATAATCAGATCCGTTTTGTCAGCTTGGTGACAGATCTGTTAGACCAGCCAGATCCGATACATCGGCCACTACATATTTCTGTTGGGCTATACTACAAAATGAAAGTGAAAGTAAAACCAGTTTGCTAGGATTATTTACTGCAGTGTTTCCCAAACGTGGTCCTCAAGCACCCCCAACAGGTCATGTTTTCTGGATTTCCTTAGTCTTTCACGGGTGATATAATTATGGTCAGTGAATCAGGCATCACCACAGTTATATCACCTGTGAAAGACTAAGGGAATCCAGAAAACATGACCTGTTGGGGGGCCCTGAGGACCACGTTTGGGAAACACTGATTTACTGTCTTACAGTTCTACACAGTAGCACAGCGGTCATAAAACTATTGTATGAAACTATTTGTTTCATTCCACAGTCCTCTAAGTTTGCAGGTAATCTCCATGGTGTTACTTCAAGCTGGGAGAAACTACACCAGCCGGGGCCGTTCTCAACTAGGATCTCTACACTAGTAGTAAAGAGTCTCTTTGCACTAGTGACAAGATCTAAACATTCCGATCACAACTGATCGAAAGTTTTGAAAAGTCTCTATGATATAAAATTGTATTTATTTATTTATTTATATTTTTTTAAATACAACAGTTCCAATTTGCTGCCCAGTGGTTTTTGGCTCCATAGCCACTATACTAGCTCCAAATATTGCCACATGCTGTGTCCCTGGATATCATACTGCAGCATAAAGTTTCACCCATAAACAATTTCTCCTTATATTGTGCTTCTTAAAAATAATTATGCCAAAAGATGTGACCACTTACAATAACAACATCACACATTATGCAGCCTGAAAACACTGCTACTCAATATGTCAGATAAAAATTATTCCCCCATTCCCCCTGACCCCCTCTGCAATGAATTAATATAAACTATGCCCCTAAAAATAACTATCCTCTGTGCCCTCTCAAATGAATAATTATGGCCATTGCACTCCACAAGATAAATAAAATGGCCAATGTGCCTTCTGAAATGTGCCTTCGGAGCTATTCAAACAGATGATCCTTAACCTCTTAAGGACCAAGGCTGTACAGGTATGCCCTGACATCATGGTACTTAAAGGGGTTCTCCACTGCCCTGCCTTCTGGAGCTCCGCTGGCAGCGTCTGGAAATTTATTACTCAGAACGCTGTGTGTGGGCTTCCGTGTTCGAGGTTGCCCCCTCGTGTTTGAGGACGCTGCATTCCCATAGACTTTCGTTGAGGGGGCGGGCATGATGTCACGAGGGGGCGGGCGTGACGTCACGAGGGGGCAGCCTCGAACACGGAAGCCTGAACACAGCGTTCGGAGTAATAAACTTCCAGACGCTGCGAGCGGAGCTCCGGAAGGCAGGGCAGTGGAGAACCCCTTTAAGGACCAAGGGCGTACCTGTATGCCCGTGGGAATTCCGGTCCCCGCCGCTCGCCGGGCAGGGACCAGACAGGATGCCTGCTGAAATCATTCAGCAGGCACCCCATGCAAACTCCTGGGGGGTCCTGAGATCGGCAATTTGTGGCGATTCTGGGTCAATCAGGTCCCCAGTGACCCAGAAAAAAAGGGTGAAAGATGCCGTGCAAGTCGGCACCTATCACCTTTTAGCAGCAGGAGTGATGTGGCACTGGTACCACCTCATGATCGTCCTGATTTGTTGTCCGTTACCGGTTAATGAATCAAGACTCATGTGTGGGGCACCCCCGCTCCACCCCTATTCCAGAGGGCGAGAGCGGGAGTCTCTACCTGGCATGGGGGCCCCTGATCCCCGCCATCAGTGGCGTGATCGGGGGCCCCAGGAGTGAGTTGGCAACAGCGACAGACAGGCGGCACAGCAGCAGGAGGTAGGCCTCCTGCTGTTGCTTAGCAACAACTCCAAGCATGCACAAAAGGGCATGCTGGAAGTTGTTGTTATGCAACAGTAGAAGGCACAACTATAACTCCCAGCATGCCCTTTGGTAGTTTGTGCATTCCGGGGGTTGTAGTTATGCAACAGTTGGAGGCACATTTTTTCTATGAAAAAGTTTGCCTCCAGCTGTTGCATAACTGCAACTCCCAGAATGCATGGACTGCCAAAGAGCATACTGAGAGTTGTAGTAGTGTGCCTCTAGCTGTTGCATAACTACAACTCCCAGCACGCATGGGCAGACAAAGGGCTTTCTAGGATTTGTAGTGCCCCCTCCCCCCCAATGTCAGTGTACAGGCTGTCAATGCATGCTGAGAGTGGTAATTTTGCAACAGCTGGAGGCACACTGGTTGCGAAACACTGAGTTAAGTAATAAACTCCGTGTTTTGCAACCAGTGTGCCTCCAGCTTTTGCATAACTACAACCCCCAGCACGCATGGGCAGACAAAGGGCTTTCTAGGATTTGTAGTGCCCCCTCCCCCCCAATGTCAGTGTACAGGGTACATTCACCCGGGCGGGGGTTTACAGTGAGTTTCTGGCTGCAATTCTGAGATACTGTGAATGTACCACGAATGTAAACAACATAACGGGTAAAACATTACATACACCCCCCCCCCCCAAATAAAGATGAAAAACATCTGGTACCCCAAAATGGAGCATACAGCTGTTGCAAAACTACAACTCCCATTATTGCCGGACAGCCATTGACTGTACAGGCATGCTGGGAGTTTTGCAACAGCTGGAGCCACTATGTTTGGGAAACACTGCCGTAGGATAATTTTGGTATCAGAGGCACTGTAATTCTTGCATCCGGGTCCATCCCTAAGCAAATCCCTAATTTAAGCCTCAAGTGCGCATGGCGCCCTCTCACTTCGAAGCCCTGTCGCATTTCAAGGCAACAGTTTAGTGCTACATATGAGGTATTTCCGTACTCGGGTAAAATTGCCCAACAAATTTTGGTGGACTTTTTCTCCTTTTACCCCTTATGAAAAGGTAAAGTTGGGGTCTACATGTTATTGTAAAAAAAATTAATTTTATACACTAACATGCTGGTGTTGCCCCATACTTTTCATTTTCACAAGAGGAAAAAGGAAAAAAAGAACCACAAAATTAGTAACGCAATCTCTTCTGAGTACTAAAATACCCATTATGTAGACAAAAAATGCTCTGCGGGTGCACAACAAGGCTCAGGAGTGAGAGCGCACTATGTATATTTGAGGCCTAAATTGGGGATTTGTGCAGGGAGGCTAATTTGACAGCGGTTCTGACATAAACGTAAAAAAATGAATACCCACATGTGACCCCATTTTGGAAACCGTATCCCTCATGGAACGTAACAAGGGGTATAGTGAGCATTAACACCTCACAGGTGTTTGACAAATTTTTGTTAAAGTTGGATGTGAAAACTAAAAAAAAAAATGTTTCAGTAAAATGCTGGTGTTACCCTAGATTCTTCATTTTCACAAGGGAAAATAAGAAAAAAGTTACCCCATTTTGTGGAAAATTGCTGCTGAACTTTGAAGCCCTCTGATGTCTTCCATAAGTAAAAATATGACAAATTTATTATGCAAACAGAAAGTAGACATATTGTACATGTGACTCAATATATAATGTATTTCGTATGTCTATTTCCCTTGCAAGCAGAGAGTTTCAAAGTTAGAAAAAGGGAAACATTTTCAAATTTTTCAGGAAATTTTAGAATTTTTCACCAAGAAATTGTGTAAGTTTCAATGAAAATTTACCAAAGTGTTAAAGTAGAATATGTCACGTAAAAACAAGCTCTGAATCAAATTCATAAGTAAAAGCATCCAAGAGTTATTAATACTTAAAGTGACAGTGGTCAGATTAGCAAAAAATGCTCTGGTCCTTTGTTATTGTAATACATCATATTGCTCATTATTCATTTATCCCCTTAAGGATTAAAATAAATTGTACTTGCTTTATAGGACCATGAAATGCTCAGAGTCTAACATTATCCCATTAAGAGAGTAAAGCTTTAATCATCCAAACTTTTTTCAAAGAATATCTCCTTATCATTTAAAAAAATAAATGTTAATTAGATTTTTTTTTATGGCAAATACAAGTGTTTACGAAAACAAACAAGTCAGGGGTCATCTGTAAGTTCTATTTGGTAACTACTGTACAGTGTGATTGAATAGGATTTCATGTTTATCTTCACCACTCCACACCATACTATTCACCTCACCAATAATATTTTAAACTATGACTATTTATTATGAATGCTGTTTTGTTTTTATTGTTAAAACAACAGACATAATTGCAGTATCTATTTTTAAAAATGCATACACAATGGTTAAAATAAAGATGACATTTTTTGTAGCAATACATTCATTAGTTTTATGGTGCCCAAACCACAGGCAGCATGACACAGGGGCTGCTTCGCTTATTACTATTGTGTATAAGTCACTCTGAATTGCAGCAGAATTTCCGATAAATCATACTCATAAGACCGGCTGTAAATGAGCCTACAAGTCATTAGATCCTTTCTGGCTTCTCCCCACCGCTCCATTTAAAATTGATAGACATCTTCCTGTATGGGTATAGGAAAGATCTATCAATCAAGGTAGGCAGATAAATGAAAAGCTTCGGGACACAGTCCTAATGACTTGAAGCTCCAATACCAGCCAGTGTTAGGTGTGAAGATGAGCCAACTAAACCCGCAGATCCCGAGTTCGGTCAAAATTTTGCTAAAAGTTTGCGTCAACTAGAACTCGAACTTTGACCGGTTTGGTTCTTGCAGGACCTGCTAAAATAACATCAGCCACATGGCAGAAAAAAGAAGGAGGAAGGATGACATGACTTCACAGAATCCCATAATGGCTTTTAACCCATTAAGGACTGAGCCTTTTTTCACCTTAACCCCTTAAGGACCAACACAAGTAAACCTGTATGCCCTTGAAAGACCAGGCCTGTTTTTTCAAATCGGGGATGTCTGTCTTTATTAGAGAACTAGCTGAATACCCGGCGTTGCCCGGTTTTTACTTCCTAATCCTTCTTGGGGAGGAAAATAAACAAAGGATGAAGCTGTTGACTTCATAGCCCATCCTCATATATTTTTGTCATATCCCGACCTCCTATCCCGTCATCATATCCCGACCTCCTATCCCGTCCTCCTATCCCGTCCTCCTATCCCGACCTCCTATCTCGACCTCCTTTCCCGTCCTCCTTTCCCGTCCTCTTATCCCGTCCTCCTATCACGACCTCCTATCCCGTCCTCATATCTCGACCTCCTATCCCGTCCTCCTATCCCGTCCTCCTATCCCGACCTCCTATCCCGACCTCCTATCTCGACCTCCTATCCCGACCTCCTATCCCGACCTCCTATCCAGTCCTCCTATCCAGTCCTCCTATCCAGTCCTCCTATCCAGTCCTCCTATCCCGACCTCCTATCTCGACCTCCTTTCCCGTCCTCCTTTCCCGTCCTCTTATCCCGTCCTCCTATCACGACCTCCTATCCCGTCCTCATATCTCGACCTCCTATCCCGTCCTCCTATCCCGACCTCCTATCCCGACCTCCTATCCCGACCTCCTATCCCGACCTCCTATCCAGTCCTCCTATCCAGTCCTCCTATCCAGTCCTCCTATCCCGACCTCCTATCTCGTCCTCCTATGCCGACCTCCTATCCCGACCTCCTATCCTGACCCGTAATATGTGTACCAGTTATTGAAATATCTCCAGCCATACGGAAGTTATGTGGAAACATACATTTCCCATTGATTTGCATGGGACTTTAACCAAAACCCCGACCCTCACAAATGGGGTAGTTAAGGGTTAAATTAACTATCCTATATTTTAAGTGGACATATAAGTAACATGTGACCAAGTATTATGGAAATATCTCAAGCCGTTTGGAAGTTATGCAGTAACATATATTTCCCATTGACTTGTACGGGACTTTAAACATAAACCCCGCCCCTGGCAAATGGGGGTGAGTAAGGGTTAAATCACCTATCCTATGTTTGTTGTTGACATATAAGTAACATGTGTGCCAAGTTTCATGTTAATATCTTTAGCCGTTTGGACGTGATGCTGGAACATACACACATACATACATACATACATACATACACACGTTGAGTTTTATATATATAGATAACTCTGGTAATGTTTTGCCAATCACGATAATTCAGACATTGTTTTTTTGTCACAAGTTGTCCTTCATGTACATAGGAAAAGTAAGCCAATATCATTTTTTTACAATGCAAAAAATCATGAAATTTTTTAAAAAATTAAGATTTTTTGCTATTTTAACACTAATAGGTTGCATATATTTATACTTACTGACCAAATAGTTTATGAAACTTATACTTTCAGATGTCTACTTCATTTTGACAGCATTTTTTTGTTTTTAATTCACATTTTTAATTAATTAGAAGCCTAACAATTTAACTTGAAATTTTGAAAATTTTGAAAATTTGAAAAGTACATCTTTTTTTATGTGCTATGCAAGGTTTGCAGAAATTTGAAGGTGGTAGAACATAGGAACACCCCCCAATTGACCCCATTTTAAAAACTAGACCCTTCAAGGTATTCGCTAGGGGATACAGTAAGTATTTTAACACCATAGTTTTTTTGGCAGGAATTATTACAAAGTCAGTGTTAAAAAATCAAAATTTGCATTTTTTCACAAATGCATCATTTGTGGTACATCTTTTTTGTACATCACTTCTGATATTGCAAGAAATGCACCCTATATTTTATTAAGCTGCTCGGCCCATGTTTGGAAATATCCCCACTTAGGCCATATTTGGATCCTTGGCCGTGTGGTAGGACCCAGAAGGAGAGGAGCGCCATTTGGCTTTCAGGGCATCATTTTAGGCCGAATGGATTGTAGGCTGCACTTCATGCCTGCAAAGGGTTTTAGCTGCCAGAACCATACAGAACCCCCACAAGTGACCCCATTTTGGAAACTACACCCCCTAAAGTATTCATCTAGACCAAAAGGGAGTACTTTTAGTCCTTTTTGTGTGGCTGGAATGGATACAAAATCTGTGGAAAAATTTTAATGTTCTTTTTTTTTCACAATTACATCATTTGTGGGACATATTTTTTGTACATTGCATCTGAAAAGTAGAAAATGCGCCCCATATTTTATTACGCTGTTCGTCCCGTGTTCAGTAATACCCCTGCTTATGCCATATTTGGTTGCATGGCCACATGGTGGGACCCAAAAGGAGAGGAGCTCCATTTGGCTTTCAGGATATCATTATACAAATTATGGGCCGCACTTCAACTTGCAAAGTATTCTGCTGTCAGAACAATACTGCACCCCCAGAAGTGATCCCATTTTCGAAACTACGTCCCCTAAAGTATTCACCTAGGGCAAAAGTGAGTACGTTGAGCCCTTATTGTGTGGCTAGAATTATTTCAAAGTCAGTAGAAAATATAGAAATTCGCTTTTTTTCCCACAAATTCTTTATTTTTTGGGTAAGTCGCTTTGAAATGGAGGAAATACGCCCCATATTTTATCACCCTGTTCGTCCTGGGCTGGGCAGTACACCTACTTAGGCCATATCTGGTTGCCTGACCGTCTGGTAAGACCAAGAAAGAGAGGAGCCCCCTCTGGCTTTCAGGGCATCATTGTATGAATTGTCCCCATTCATACTGCATTTCTGCAGTATAGGTGTCCGTTGTCATGTCAAAAAAGGGATGCCAATGTAAACTGTACCGTCTCATTCAGAAATAAATGGAGATGCTACAGTATATGTCAGCATCACTCTTTTTGACGTGATGCTGACGGATACCTCTAACACTGCACAAACACTGTATGAACGGGACGCAGTGTAGGGGCACAGAGCACATCCGCGGCTTATTTCACACTGCGGATGCCCCCGGCAGCAGTCACAAGGGGCAAGATCACTGCTGCGGCTGGGTAGCTCAGTGTGTCCGCTCATGACTGCCGGCAAGAAATCTGCCGCTATGAGTGGACACTCAGAGCTACCTAGCCGCAGCAGGGAGCTCATTATCGTGACTGCTGGCGGGCATCCGCAGCATGTAATATGCTGCGGATGTGCGCCGTGTGATCCTACACATTATGCATGTTTATTTTTGATTATATTTATTTAATAAATGTATTTTTATTATTTTTTTACACTTTTTTACATTTTTTACACTTTTTTTTACATTTATTGTCTTTACACTTTCTTTTTTACACTTTTATTTATTTTGTATTTTTTTACACTTTTTTTTAATGCATTGGAATACTTTTTTCCAAAGCAATACTATTCCAAAGCATTGCAGTTATATGCTGTCTGCCAGTTTTACACTGGCAGGCAGCATATCAGCCCCCTCCCTCTGTCAAAACTCCTTACAGAAACTAACCAAGGAAAGGAAATATAGGGTCCTTCAACCACTGATACGTACACCCTTGGAGATAAATTATAGTAAATCAATCCACTTAAATCTACCAATGAGGCCACAAATATATACACAATGAGCTAAAATGTTTACTTTTATTAAAGGTCACAATAAAAAGACATTGCCTCACAATAAAGTGCTCAAAAAAGTTGTATCATATATATATTACAAGATGAAAGACATAAATCCAGGGTGGGGTATAGGATACAGGTGAATAACCTGACCTAACCGACCCTGCCTAGTCTAACCCCTTGCCCTGACTGGAATACGTGTGGACAGGGACAAGGGATATAAATGATGTACAAAACCAAGAATATTAAACATAGAAAAGTAGACAATAAAAATGACACAATATGTCTAAACTCTTACTCCTTATAACCTACGCATTTCACCCTAACTTGTAATTTGGGGTTCATCAGGGCTCGGAGGAGCAGTCAACATACCTTTGTATATACTGATCAATAAACAAGACACCACATATATAATTACAAAAATATCTAGATACCAAAGATAGTGAGACACATATAATACATAAAAGACACGTAATAGCTGCACGATGATGCTGAGTCAAAAATAGACACTGCAGATAAATTAGATGAATTCATCCACATAGGCCACAAATATAGGAAGGAGAATCCTTGATTTTACTTTCAATAGATGTGACCATACGTTCCTTGCCCAAATAGAAACTTCACATAAAGTTGAATGTTCTCAAGATGACTGAGTGATGTACTGTTAGGATGCATAATCCTGAATTACCGGTACTACTGGAGCCCTGGTTCAAATAGTCCACAGGTACCAAATAAGGTTAATAGCTGATATAGCACAGAAGTCAGACGTATCACAACACACTATAGACTCCTATTGGGAATCAAGCAACAGGTGACAGATAAAAAGAGCAATGAGGTAGATGGCAATTCCGCTTCCCTAATATGGAAACTCCCGAGAGATGATACACTCCCGATCCCTGGTGTCCATTGTGTGGACTCACGCACGCACGCTGACATATTGTGTCATTTTTATTGTCTACTTTTCTATGTTTGATATTCTTGGTTTTGTACATCATTTATATCCCTTGTCCCTGTCCACACGTATTCTAGTCAGGGCAAGGGGTTAGACTAGGCAGGGTCGGTTAGGTCAGGTTATTCACCTGTATCCTATACCCCACCCTGGATTTATGTCTTTCATCTTGTAATATAAATATGATGCAACTTTTTTGAGCACTTTATTGTGAGGCAATGTCTTTTTATTGTGACCTTTAATAAAAGTAAACATTTTAGCTCATTGTGTATATATTTGTGGCCTCATTGGTAGATTTAAGTGGATTGAAAAACTCCTTACAGCTCGCGGTCGCTTCCGACCGCGGCTGTAAGGGTTAAACTGCCGGGACCGAAGTTGTCTTCTGTCCCGGCAGTAACGCAGGTCCCCGCCCGCCGGGGATTACACACAGCACCCCACGATCGCGCTGCGGGGTGCTGCAGGGGTGACAGAGGGAGCTCCCTCTCTCTGTCATAACACTTACAGCCCTTGGTCACTTCCGACCGTGGCTGTAAGGGTTAAAATGCCGGGACTGAAGTTTACTTCAGTCCCGGCATTGCGGCAGGGTCCCGGCTGTGTGTTACAGCCGAGTCCCTGCTGCGATCTCGTGGGTGCACTGGGCAGCACCCACGATAGCCATGGACGAGTATACACGTCCTAATGGCTGAACATGCATTCAGCCTGGACGTGTATACACGTCCATGGTCCTTAAGGTGTTAAAGGGGTATTCCAGGCAAAAACTTTATTTTATATATCAACTGGCTCCAGAAAGTTAAATAGATTTGTAAATTACTTCTATTAAAAAATCTTAATCCTTCCAATAGTTATTAGCTTCTGAAGTTTTCTGTCTAACTGCTCAATGATGATGTCACGTCCCGGGAGCTGTGCATGATGGGAAAATATCCCCATAAGAGCTGCACAGCTCCTGGGACTTGAGTCATCAGAAAGCAGTTAGACAGAAAACAGCTACTCAACTTCAGAAGCTAATAACTATTGGAAGGATTAAGATTTTTTAATAGAAGTAATTTACAAATCTGTTTAACTTTCCAGAGCCAGTTGATATATAAAAAAAAGTTTTTGCCTGGATTACCCCTTTAAGGACAGAGCCCTTTTTTTCAATTCTGACCACTGTCACTTTATGCATTAATAACTCTGGGATGCTTTTACCGATTATTTTGATTCCGAGATTGTCTTTTTGTGACTTATTCTACTTTAACATAGTGGTACATTTTTGTCGTTACTTGCATCCTTTCTTGGGGAAAAATCCCCAAATTTCATGAAAATTTGGAAAATGTTGCATTTTTAGAACTTTGAAACTCTCTGCTTGTAAGGAAAATGGATATTTCAAATAAATTATACATTGACTCACATATACAATATGTGTACTTTATATTTGCATCATAAAGTTTACATGTTTTTACTTTTGGAAGACAACAGAGGGCTTCAAAGTTTAGAAGTAATTTTCCAATTTCACAAGATTTTCTAAATCTGAATTTTTCACAGACCAGTTCAGTTTTGAAGTGGATTTGTGGGGTCTTCATATTATAAATACCCCATAAATTACCCCATTATAAAAACTGCACCCCCAAAGTTTTCAAAATGACATTCAGAAAGTGTGTTAACCCTTAAGGATTTTCAATGGAATAGCAGCAAGTTGAAGGAGAAAATTCAAAATCTTCATTTTTTACACTCACATGTTCTTGTAGACCCAGTTTTTGAAATTGTACAAGGGGTAAAAGGAGAAAAAGCCCCCCAAAATGTGTAACCAAATTTCTCTTGAGTAAGGAAATACCTCATATGTGGATGTCAAGTGCTCTGTGGAAGCACTACAAGGCTCAGAAGGGAAGGAGTGACAATGGGATTTTGAAGAGTGAGTTTTTCAAAAATGGTTTTTGGGGGGCATGACACGTTTAGGAAGCCCCTATGGTGCCAGAACAGCAAAAAAACAACAACATGGCATACTATATGAATTCTCATTAACCCCTTAAGGACCGGGGTTTTTCCGTTTTTGCATTTTCGTTTTTTGCTCCTTGCCTTTAAAAAATCATAACTCTTTCAATTTTGCACCTAAAAATCCATATGATGGCTTATTTTTTGCGCCACCAATTCTACTTTGTAATGACGTCAGTCATTTTGCCCAAAAATCTACGGTGAAATGGAAAAAAAAATCATTGTGCGACAAAATTGAAAAAAAAACGCCGTTTTGTAACTTTTGGGGGCTTCCGTTTCTACGTAGTACATTTTTCGGTAAAAATGACACCTTATCTTTATTCTGTAGGTCCATACGATTAAAATGATACCCTACTTATATAGGTTTGATTTTGTCGGACTTCTGGAAAAAATCATAACTACATGCAGGAAAATTAATACGTTTAAAATTGTCATATTTTTCCGTGTATGGGGCGGTATGAGGGCTAATTTTTTGCGCCGTGATCTGAAGTTTTTAACAGTACCATTTTTGCATTGATAGGACTTATTGATCGCTTTTTATTCATTTTAAATGATATAAAAAGTGACCAAAAATGCACTATTTTGGACTTTGGAATTTTTTTGCGCGCACGCCATTGACCGAGCGGTTTAATTAATGATATATTTTTATAATTCGGACATTTCCGCATGCGGTGATACCATATATGTTTATTTTTATTTACACTGTGTTTTTTTTGTTTTATTAGAAAAGGGGGGTGATTCAAACGTTTAATAGGGGAGGAGTTAAATGATCTTTATTCACTTTTTTTTTCACTTTTTTTTGCAGTGTTATAGGTCCCATAGGGACCTATAACACTGCACACACTGATCTCCTATGCTGATCACTGGTTTCTCATAAGAAACCAGTGATCAACGATTCTGCCGCATAACTGCTCATGCCTGGATCTCAGGCACTGAGCAGTCATTCGGCGATCTGACAGCGAGGAGGCAGGTAGGGGACCTCCCGCTGTCCTGTAAGCTGTTCGGGATGCCGCGATTAGCTGCGGCTATCCCGAACAGCCCGACTGAGCTAGCCGGCAACTTTCACTTTTAGCCGCGCAGCTCAGCTCTGAGCGCACGGCTAAAGGGTAAATAGCGCGCGGCGCCGCGATCGGCACTGCACGCTATTAAAGGCGGGTCCCGGCTTCACTATGACGCCGGGCCCGCCGTGATATGACGCGGGGTTACTGTGTAACCCCGCGTTATATCGGGAGAGCAGGACCAAGGACGTACCGGTACGTCCTTGGTCCTTAAGGGGTTAAAGTCAGATGTGTAAATTCATTTTTTTTTCATTAAAATGCTGGTTTTCCCCCAAATTTTTAATTTTTAAAAGGGTTGTAGGAGAAAATGCCCCTCAAAATTTGTAGCCCCATCTCTTCTGAGTATGGAAATACCCCATGTGTGGACATCAAGTGCACTGTGGGCGCACTACAATGCTCAGAAGAGAAGAAGTCACATTTGGCTTTTGGAAAGCAAATTTTGCTGAATGGTTTTTGGGGGGCATGTCGCATTTAGTAAGCCCCTATGATGTCAGAACAGCAAAAACAAAAAAACATACGGCATACAATTTTGGAAACTAAACCCCTCAAGGAACATAACAAGGGGTACAGTGAGCCTTAACTCCCCACAGGTGCTTGACAAATTTCTGCTAAAGTTGGAAGTAAAAATGAAAAATTAGATTTTTTCACAAAAACGCTGGTATTACCCCAAATTTTTCATTTTCACAAGGGGTAAAAGGAGAAAAAGCCTCCAAAAATGTGTAACCCCATTTCTTCTGAGTATAGAAATACCCTATATGTGGTTGTAAAGTACTCTGCGGGTGAACTACAATGCTTAGAAGAGAAGGAGCGCCATTGAGCTTTTGCTGAGAGAATTTGGTTGGAATAGAAGTGGGAGGCCATGTGCGTTTACAAAGCCCCCCGTGGTGCCAGAACAGTGGACCCCCCCACATGTGACCCCATTTTGAAAACTACACACCTCAAAAAATTTAATAAGGGGTGCAGTGAACATTTACACCCCAATGGCGTTTGACAGATCTTTGGAACTGCGAGCTGTGGAAATGAACAATGGACCACTGTTCAAAAAATCTGTCAGACACCTGTGGGGTGTAAATGCCTTATTACATTATGTGAGGGGTGTAGTTTCCAAAATGGGGTCATCTGTGGGAGGGAGGTCCACTGTTCTGGCACTATGGGGGCTTTGTAAACACACATGGCCTTCAATTTCGGACACATTCTCTCTCCAAAAGCCCAATGGCGCTCCTTCTCTTCTGAGCATTGTAGTGCACACGCAGAACACTTTACATCCACATATGGGGTATGTTCTTAGTGGGGCTACAAATTTTGTGGGGCTTTTTTTCCCTATTATCCCTTGTGAAAATGAAAAATATTGGTTAACATGAACATTTTGACATCCAACTTAACAAAAATTTGTCAAACACCTGTGGGGTGTTAAGGCTCACTATACCCCTTGTTATGCAAATAACCAATTTAGATCTCAATTGTACATGGCACGCTCTCCCTCCTGAGCCATGTTGTGTGCCCGCAGAGCACTTTATGCCCACATAAAGGTCTTTTTTTCCTTTTACCGCTTGTGAAAATTTAATGTATGGAGCAACACCAGCATGTTAGTGTAAAAAATATTATTTTTTACACTAACATGCTGGTGTAGACCCTAACTTTACCTTTTCATAAGGATTAAAAGGAGAAAAAGCCCCCAAAATGTGTAACACAATTTCTCCCGAGTACGGATATACCCCATATGTGGCCCTAAACTGTTTCCTTGAAATACGACAGGGCTCCAAAGCGAGAGGCCTAAACTGGGGATTTGAATCCGCCACAAAAATACCCTACGGCAGTGTTTCCCAAATGGGGGTCTCCAGCTGTTGCAAAACTCCCAGTATTCATTGGACAGGGGTGTGTGTATATGTAGTGTTCTACTTTTTATTTTGTGTAGGTGTAGCGTAGTGTTTTTAGGGTACATTCACATGGACGGGTTTACAGTAAGTTTCTCGCTGGGAGTTTGAGCTACGGCGGAAAATTTGCAGCATCTCAAACTTGCAGCAGAAAACTAGCTGGAAACCCGCCCGTGTAAATGTACCCTGTACATTCACATGGGGGGAGGGACCTTCAGCTGTTGTAAAACTACAACTCCCAGCATGCACTGACAGACTATACATGCTGGGAGTTGTAGTTATGCAACAGCTGGAGGCACACCAACCCCCGCAGCACGAAAACAGCATTTGGAACATTTCGTTCTGAACGCTGGCCAGTGGAGTACCTCTTTAATACTTTTGCCTTGCTTTTTACAGTGATTTTGACTTATTTTTCAATAAAATAATCAGTCATTTTTCAATTAAGGAAAATTCTCTAGTAATCCAGGTGAAGTTGATACCAATGGAAATTCCACTTTAAAGTGCACACATAGAAAAGAGTCAGAACATTACTTTAATTATTTAAAATGCTTGAAACATTCTGACGCTTAAGCAGTTTTTTTTAACCCTATCACCCCCATGCCCTTTGCCTTCAAAACTACTGTACTTTAATTGTCTATAGACTTCCTGCAATGTTTCATTTGAAGGTTTTTGTACTAAAGTACATCAGATAGCAGCGGCTACATTAAATGTCGTCTGCTATTTAACAGCCTAGTTATTTATTCTGTCATTCACTGTCTGTGACCTGTGTAAATCTTCCCTACTATTTACCCTCTAAGTTGGCAGCTTATGCAAAATTCGAAACCTTTCTCTCAACTCTGTCCAAAATGTCATTTATCAAACAGCAAATTGACTGTATTCAAGCTTTTGAGGCTTGCGGTGCCTAATAAATTACAGTTTGTTGCATTGTTAAAATATGCTAAAAGAACTATTTCACATAGGGTTTTTTGAAAGGTTATTTTATTTCTACCAAGCTGTTGTCCTGAATGCATATGCTGCTGCAAAATGACTTTGCGGTCTTCTAGCACAAACAATGCCTTTCAAGATACAGTAATTGCGTCTTATGTTAAGATGCATTTTTCTCAACCTAGCTGTTTTTATGTAATACTTTATCTAAGTGTACCTCTAAAAATATAATAATCTTAATTTATACCAGGAAAGGTGTTTGTGCAGCTTTTACTATATAACTAAAACCTTTGGCACACAGAAATGACTTTAAGATGCACAAATTCAACCCTACAATAAATGTTAATATGCCGAACATTTGACCTGTGTTTTGATGCAGAAATGATGTCTACCCCATTGGTCCTCCAGCACACAGATCCATAATGCATTGTCCATCACAGTACCTTCAAGTGCCTTGGACCCTACTACGTCCTGTATTATGGCTGTATCCCTAAGGCTGCATCCCTACTACGTCACAGATTATAATGGCATACAAAGTGCCTAGAAGTCGATGAAATGGATCAAATGAGACTGGGGGAGATTTATAAAAACCTGTGCAGAGGAAGCTGACCAATTACCCATAGCATCCAATCAGATTGCTTCTTTCATTTTCAAAATAAGGCCTTTGAAATATAAAATAAAAGAAGTGATCTGTTCTGGTTGCTATTTGTTTCTGGTTAACTTTTTCTCTGCACGGATTTTTATGAATCTCATAAAATATACAGACCCTGTATACTTCTGTCATACAGGGTCTGTATATTGCTATGTGCATGCACCCTTAAAGAGTACAAGATCTATGCTCAGAAATGTGCCTGTGGATCAAAACTGCACAATAATACATTTAGACAAAATAATTTCTTTCAAGTTGCATCTGCAAGTTTAAATATCAAATCATAGTATATTGTTAATACAATTTGAGATTTCTACCTACATTTACTGTATATATATACACACACATATATATATATATATATATATATATATATATATATATATATAGATAGATAGATAGATAGATAGATAGATAGATAAATAATAAGCAGCACATCAAGTAAAAAGTCCCAGGGGTGTACGCCAATTGGATCTCGGTGCTCCGATCCTGCTTTAGATAAAGATGATAATAGGCAGCACACAAAAATTTGTGCAAAAGAAAGTGTTCTTTATTCCATATACGAGACAACGTTTCAGCGATCTCACATCGCCATTTTCAAGTACTTGAAAATGGCGATGTGAGATCGCTGAAACGTTGTCTAGTATATGGAATAAAGAACACTTTCTTTTGCACAAATTTTTGTGTGCTGCCTATTATCATCTTTATATATATATATATATATATATATATATATATATATATATATATATAGCATGGATGCATTCACACACACAGGATCTGCTGCAGTTTTGCTCCAGTGTTCAATCATTTGGTTTACATTGAAATCTGCAGCAGATTATATGTGTGTGAGTGTACACTAAGGGTGTTTGCACATGCAAAGGATCCGCTGTGGATATGAAGTTACAGATTCTACAGTTGCCAATTTTATAAGATAATAAAAATAAATAAATAATTGATCTGTAAAATCCATAGAACTGCAGATTTTAAAACTTTAAATCTGAAGGAGGTCCTGCATATCTAAATGCCCCCTAAACCTGTAAATAGGAGTAATAAAGTAACCAAATACCAGTTTAGAAGAAGCTAGAACTTTCACCTCTCCTATTACTATCATACTGTTACCGAACAAATCTAGTATATTAATACCAACATTACCACTGCACAAGGTACAAATATTCCTGCCATGACCATATATTACCAACACACAGTGACCAAATAATGGTCGCCGTATACTGAATCAACCATAAACAATAAGGAAGACAAGGGGCACTCACGATTTCTTCTTAGCCGGACTTTATTCAGGAGGTTGTAAAAGCAGCAGGGACACCAGGTAGGTGTTAAGATGCATCAGGCCAGTACTCCACAAGAGCCATGATGGTGATAGCTATTTCGCGCTGCTCCCGGCGCTTCTCCAGACCACGCCTCTCCAGTGACGTTGACCAGGTAAAATACCTGCTGATCAGGTATGTCACTGGGGGAGTATCTCATGCTCCTGAACAATTGTTAACTCTTGCAAACTTGAAAGCAAATATGATGCATATAATATTAACCATTTCTTTATGCAGCTGTACAAATTATTTCCCAATATAACTAAGTGAGAATAGACGCTTCATCAGCGAGGAGGCAAACAGTAAATTGTTAATGAATTTTCAAACAAACGCACTCATGTCTAAGAGGTCGTTCAGACTGAAATTACCTTGTGCCCTTGTTTTTATGATCCATTTGCCTTCTCGCTGTAAAAGGACTCTTCTATCAATTCCCTTTATGAACTCGATCTTCTCGAGGCCCAGAAACATCATTTCCCTCGCATTACCATTATGCTCTTCTTTTATATGTTCAATTAATCTCGGAGACCCTTTGTTCGTTCTTATCGAATTAACATTTTCCCAGAATCTCACATTTTGTGCATCCTATGTAAAATCCTATGTAAAATCGTTTGGATTTGCAGACGATCGCATAAATAACATAATTACTTCTACAGCACATATTATCTTTAAAGCGCACTACCTCTCCTAAATTAATGGATTTTTTTGTACAGAGGTAGGAGCACCAGTTATAGGTTCCGCACCTATAATTTCCCGGGCTCAAGCTTTTTCCTAGCCTTGTATCTTTTTTGACATTTTCTTTTAATTTACTTGTTACTAGTACATCTTTAATGTTTTTACATTTTTTTAAAGTTACTAGTGGGTTATTGTTGGTATATTCTTTTAGATCTGTGTCGCTCTGTATGAGGAACCAGTTTTTCTTAATAGAATCTTTTATTTTTTCAGCCATGGGGCTGTATCTAAATGAAAAGCAGAAACGGGGACCCTCTTTTTCCTTACTACTTTTTTTCTGAAATTTTTGGGGGAGATGGTTATGTAATTCCTTGTTTTCCTTTTTCTTATATCTATTTTTTCGAAGCAGTTTGTTACGGTCAGTTCTATCTGCTCTTCTCATTGCTTCTTCTAAGACTTTTAATGGGTATCCTCTTTTTAATAATATTTGTTTCAGATCTTCAGCTTGTGTTTTATAATCGCATTCTCTGCTGTTAATTCTTCTGAGCCTTAAGAACTGACCATAAGGGACCGCTGTTTTTGTATGGGTGGGATGATAGCTATTAAAATGTAGCAGAGCGTTACAGGCTGTGGGTTTTCTATAACCCTTAGTAACCAAGTTGTCTTCATCTAGTGTAACTAGAACGTCCAGGAACTCAAGACTTTTTGGACCCACTTTCCACGTAAATTTAAGATTCATGTTATTTATCCTATTCAACAGGGTCACGAATTATATAAAAGCTTTTTCCGTGTCTGACCACACTATAAAGATGTCGTCGACAAAGCGCGGGTAGCAGGCAATATGTTTCAGGTACGGATTTTCAGAAGAGAAAATGAATCTTTTTTCAAAGGCTGCTACATAAATATTTGCTAACGTACATGTGACCAGTGTGCCCATAGCTACACCACAAGTCTGTACAAACCAATCTTCTCCGAACCTGAAACAATTGCCTGCTAAAATCAAACCTTGGGCATCACAGATGTATACTGAATCAAATCCATTATCACCAAGACCAATATTACCAATCATATCTCAATACAGAGAACAAATAATCAGCTACACCATGAACACCATGACTAAAGTATCCCACAAAATACAACATTACTCCCATATAGTGACCAAATAGTGACTACAGTACAGTTGCATCCAGTGACTCAGAGTTGAGGTCTTCTCTGATCAAAGATATTCAATTTCCTTTTTTTTCCAGAGGCAGCCCTAGACTTATGCAAAACTTGAACATGAGGCCCCAACTGACACTCCTAATTATAAAAGATAAGTAAGCGATACAAATAAACAGTGTAAATTAAATATTTTAAGAGAAGCTTAAAAAGCGGCACTGCTCCATTTTCTGCATACCGTATATATTGATGATCCGATTGGCTATACAATGGTTATGCCGCCGCTGCAGCATCAAGTTCAAGGGGCATTGGGGCAGATATAATATAAGTCAGTAGTATAGCGTGGGTTGGCAGCACATTGGGAAAGTTTAAACAAACAACAAAAAACATGGTCTCAAATGGCTGGAGGTGCTCAACCCCAAATGCAGTTGTGCATTTATACTGGGGGATAATACTACCATACTGATACTGAAAAAAACCATTATATACAGACCAGTATCATAAATTGGATTGGATAATACTGCCATACTAATACAGAAAAAAAAACACTATACACAGACCAATATCATCAGTTGTATCAGTTGTAAAAAAAAAAAGCAAAATGTAGGGAAAAGTGCAAAATGTAGGGAAACATTAATAAATACCTTGGGGAAGTACATGTTGGGAATCAAAACCCACAAAGAAAACTACACTCCACTCTTAGTAAATAACCTCCATTATGTTTTGTGCCTTACGTCTAGTTGTACATCTAATTATAGTACAGTGGGGGGAAAAAGTATTTAGTCAGCCAACAATATGGAAAGTTCTCCCACTTAAAAAAGATGAGAGAGGCCTGTAATTTTCATCATATGTATACCTCAACTATGAGAGACATAATGAGAAAAAAAAATCCATAAAATCACATTGTCTGAATTTTAAACCCTTAAGGACCCAGCCAATTTTTACTATGGGACCCGGCCATTTTTTGCACATCTGACCAAAGTCCCTTTAAGGATTAATAACTCTGGGATGCTTTTACTTTTCATTCTGATTCCGAGTTAGTTTTTTCGTGACATATTCTACTCTATGTTAGTGGTAAAAAGCATTTTTATTTTCATTTGAAGCTCTCTGCTTATGAGGAAAATGGATATTCCAAAAAAAAATATATTGATTCACATATACAATATGTCTACTTCATGTTTGCATCATAAAGTTGACATGTTTTTACTTTTGGAAGACATCAGAGGGCTTCAAAGTATAGCAGCAATTTTTACAATTTTTCACAAAATTTTCTAAATCGAAATTTTTCAGGGAACAGTTAAGTTTTGAAGTGGATTTGAAGGGCCTTCTTGTTAGACATACCCCATAAATGACCCCATTATAAAAACTCGATCCCTCAAAGTATTCAAAAGGACATTCAAAAGGTTTGTTTACCGTTTAGGTGTTTCACAGGAATAGCAGCAAATTGAAGGAGAAAATTCAAAATCTTCATTTTTTACACTGGCATGTTCTTGTAGACCCAGTTTTTGAATTTTTACAAGGGGTAAAATTAGAGAAATCTTCCTAAAATGTGTAACCCAATTTCTCTCGAGTAAGGAAATACCTCATATGTGTATGTAAAGTGCTCTGTGGGTGCACTAGAGGGCTCAGAAGGGAAGGAGCGACAGTGGGAGTGAGTTTTTCTTAAATGCCCAAAGAAAAAAAAAACACATGGCATACTATTTTGAAAACTACACCCCTCAAGGAACGTAACAAGGGGTACAGTGAGGCTTAATACCCCACAGGTGTTTGACAACTTTTCATTAAATTTGGATGTGTAAATGATTTTTATTTTTCACTAAAATGCTAGTTTTCCCCCAAATTTTACATTTTTACAAGGAGTAATAGGAGAAAATGCCCCCCCCAGAATATGTAATCCCATCTCTTCTGAGTCTGGAAATACCCCATGTGTGGATGCCAAGTGCTCTGGTGGCGCACTACAATGCTCAGAAGAGAAGGAGTCACATTTGGCTTTTGGAAAGCAAATTTAGCTGAAATGGTTTTTGGGGGGTATGTCATATTTAGGAAGCCCCTATGGTGCCAGAACAGAAAAAAAAAAAAACCTCATGGCATACTACCGTGTTTCTCAGAAAATAAGACCGGGTCTTATATTAATTTTAGTCACAAAAAACACACTAGGGCTTATTTTCAGGGTAGGGCTTCATTTATGGGGGGCTGCAGGAGTGTGGAGCATGGGGGGCTGCAGGAGTGTGGAGGATGGGGGGCTGCAGGAGTGTGGAGGATGGGGGGCATCCTCCACACTCCTGCAGCCCCCCATCCTCCACACTCCTGCAGACCCCCATCCTCCCCTTCCCCTGTCGTCCTCCACACTCCTACCGTACCCTACAGTGCTCCCCACCCCTCTGCCATAATAAACTAGGGTACCGGTACACATTTCACCTTCATACCCTGCAGCGAGATCTCCTTCTTCTGTTGCTTAGCAGCCAGTGGCAGGGACACGTCCGTGTCGTCGGCCGTGCATACGTGCCGATGTTTTAAAACGACAGCGTCCCTGCCCTGGCTGAATTGCAGTAAGGTAACTTGCTGTGGGTGCCGCGGGACAAGCCAAAGGAGGTGGGGGGGGGTGGCCGAGGGGGGCGGTGGGGTCTGCGGGCATTACTGGGGTGGCCGGGGGTGTGTGGAGTCTTAGGGCATTACTGGGGTGGCCGGTGGGGTCTGCGGGCATTACTGTGGTGGCCATGTGGGGTCTGCGGGCATTACTGGCTGATTACCCCTGGACTAGGTCTTATTTTCGGGGTAGGGCTTATTGCAGGATAGGGTTTATTTTTGGGGAAACACAGTATTTTGGAAACTACACCCCTCAAGGAACGTAACAAGGGGTACAGTGAGTCTTAACAACTCACAGGTGTTTGACGACTATTTGTTAAAGTTGGATGTGTGAATTAACCAAATTTTTTTTGACTAAAATGCTGTTTTTTCCCCAAATTTTACGTTTTTACAAGGGGTAATAGGAGAAAGTGACCCCCAACATTTGTAACCTTATTTCTTCTGAGTATGGAAATTCCCCATGTGTGGACGTCAAGTGCTCTACTGGCGCACTACAATGCTCAGAAGAGGAGGAGTGCTATTGATCTTTTGGAGAGAGAATTTGTTTGGAATGGAAGTCAGGGGCCATGTGCATTTACAAAGCCCCCTATGGTGCCAGAACAGTGGACCCCCCCCCACATGTGACCCCATTTTGGAAACTACACCCCTCACAGAATTTAATAAAGGGTGCAGTGAGCATTTACACCCCACTGGCGTTTGACAGATCTTTGGAACAGTGGGCTGTGCAAATGAAAAGTTTAATTTTTCATTTTCATGGATCACTGTTCCAAAAATCTGTCAGACATCTGTGGGGTGTAAATGCTCACTGTACCCCTTATTACATTACGTGAGGGGTGTAGTTTCCGAAATGGGGTCACATGTGGGGGGCGGTCCATTGTTCTGGCACTATGGGGGCTTTGTAAACACACGTGGCCTTCAAAAACCCAATGGCGTTCCTCTTTTGAGAATTTTAGTTCGCGTGCAGAACACTTTACATCCACATATGGGGTGGGGCTTTTTTCCTATTTTCCCTCGTGAAAAAGAAAAATTTTGGGTAACACCAGAATTGTAGTGAAATTTTTTTTATTTTTTCATTTTCACATCCAAATTTTATGAAAATTCTTCAAACACCTGTGGAGTGTGAAGGCTCACTATACCCCTTGTTACATTCCGTGAGGGGTGTAGTTTCCAAAATGGGGTCACATGTGGATATTTATTTTTCTTTGTTTATGTCAGAATCGCTGTAAAATCAGCCACACCTGTGCAAATCACCAATTTAGGCCTCAAATGTACATAGTGCGCTCTCACTCTTGAGCCTTGTTATGCGCCCGCACAGCATTTTACGCCCACATATGGGGTATTTCCGTATTCAGGAGAAATTGTGTTACAAATTTTGGGGGTCTTTTTTTTCCTTTTACCACTTGTGAAAATAAAAAGTATGGGGCAACACCAGCATGTTAGTGTACACTTCTTATTTTTTCACACTGACAGGCTGGTGTAGCCCCCAACTTTTCCTTTTCATAAGGGGTAAAAGGAGAAAAAGTCCACCAAGATTTGTAGTGCAATTTCTCCCGAGTGCGGAAATACCCCATATGCCACATATGGGGTATTTCCACACTCGGGAGAAATTGCACTACAAATCTTGGTGGACTTTTTCTCCTTTTACCCCTTATGAAAAGGAAAAGTTGGGGGCTACACCAGCCTGTCAGTGTGAAATACGACAGGGCTCTGAAGTGAGAGAGCGCCATGCGCATTTGAGGACTAAATTAGGGATTGCATAGTGGTGAACATAGGGGTATTCTACGCCAGTGATTTCCAAACACTGCTTATGATACGTTTTTCATTTTTTATTGGGGGTGTATATGTAGTGTTTTACCCTTTATTTTGTGTTAGTGTAGTGTTTTTAGGGTACTGTCACACTGGTGGGGGTTTATGGTGAGTTTCCTGCTAGGAGTTTGTACTGTGGCGAAAAATTTGCCGACCGTCGCCAATGGGTAAGTGGACTTCGGCGCCGGTTCCTATAGGTTTCCCCGTTCTGCCCAGCCTACTGTGGGTGGGCACAACGGGGGAACCAAAAGTTAAACCGCCCCACCCCCGACCTGCAATTGGTTGTCATTTCTTAACGACCAATAGCAGAGATAGGAGGGGTGTATTGGATAACCCTGAACCCCCTTATTTTTCGGGTCACCGGTTTACCTGAGACCCTTATGACCCGGAATTCCAGCAAATCGCTGGTGTGAATTCACCGGTGATTTGCGGCGATTGCCGACATGAGGGGGTCTAATGACCCCCCTGGGCATTTGCCTGCTTATCGATATTAGCAGTCACTCCGGTCCGGTCCCCGCCCAGCGCCCGGCGGGGACTGAAATTCCCACGGGCGTTCAGGTATATCATGTGTCCTTAAGTACCAGGGCGTCATGGCGTACCTGTATGTCCTGGGTCTTTAAGAGGTTAAAGAATTTATTTGCAAATTATGGTGGAAAATAAGTATTTGGTCACCTACAACAAGCAATATTTCTGGTTCTTACAGACCTGTAACTTCTTCTTTAAGAGTCTCCTCTATCTTACACTCATTACCTGCATTAATGGCTGTTTGAACTTGTTATCAGTATAAAAGACACCTGTCCACAACCTCAAATAATCACACTCCAAACTCCACTATGGCCAAGACCAAAAAGCTGTCGAAGGACACCAGAAACAAAATTGTAGACCTGCACCAGGCTGGGAAGACTGAATCTGCAATAGGCAAGCAGCTTGGTGTGAAGAAATCAACTGTGGGAGCAATTATTAGAAAATGGAAGGCATACAGGACCACTGATAATCTCCCTCGATCTGGGGCCAGATCTTGCCGTTATTGATTCCAGGAGTACAGGACTGTGCGCAACACTATAAGATGTTACTACAGCATCCCTGTGTTCCTGCTCCCCATACATGAAAATAGACCTCTAACCCTCTGGTTCTGGACTCACAGGTCAGTGTCCTGGTGCTGACCTTGGTGCTTTTCCCTCACTAAGATTTTGTCATAGGGACCTGTAATTGCATCCCCCTGCAGCCAGGGAGTAGAGCAGTATGAGGAACCGTCAGAAGCCTACACTGCTGTAAGTGTGGTACAGTGTAGGAGCCACTCTTAGATTTTTAGGGGGCAGACTAAGCGGCAGTGAGGCCCCCAAGTGTGAGGGCATAGGTGGCCACCTATCTTTCCTAATGGAAGGGCCAACTCTGTCTTCTCTTTCTGGCCTAGATGGCCATGGTGACTTCTTCCAGCCACATCTTGTCTCACCAAAATCTGCCAGACAAACATTTTAGGCTCCACACTTTTCCAGCACCCTACATCTATACAAACTTCCTATCCATAGTGTTCCTACAGTATTAACCCCCTTATAGTTACCTCACACAGTAGTCTGCCCCCTAATAGTGATCATCCACTGTAGTTACCTCCAAATTTTGCCCCCATTGTAGTTACCCCATATAGTCCTCCCACACAGTCGTTAAAACTCTATTTTTTGCCTCTCATAGTAGTTAGTCTCGAAATAGCACCCCCCACAGTAGTTGAATCACCTAATAGTACCTCTCACAATGCAGAGCCCCCATATAGTGCCCCTATTATCATAGCTTTCTGATATGTCACCGGAAATTGGTTATTGCCAAGATTGCCACATCCATAGCACTTACACACGCAAAAGCATATTACATAGATGGACAAATACACATATAGAAACACACTTACATTTTATGCAGGACTAGATATCTTCAGGGAATGACATCTTGTCTGGAGTTTCCAATTCTCCTGCTCCCAGCCTAGACACTGTGCAGCCCATCCCCCACTACTCCACTGCAGAGCTGAGGTATATACAGCAGGAGAAGGTGGTAGTGGACATTACTAAGGAGACTGGGAGAGGGGTAAAAGAAGAGAGGGGCCCTACTGGACGGGGAAGAGAGAAGAGGGGCCCTGCTGCTGACTCTACATCCTCCTGTATGCCCTAAAGCTGGGGCCTACCCTGCAAACAGACAGGGACAGGAGGGGATAGCCCTGTGGTTTTAGTAAGAACAGGCCCTGCTGTTGGATGTAGAGCCAGGAGTTTGGGTCCCTTCACATAGTTCACCTAGCTTAGGCCCCTGACAACAGTACTGCCTCCCTGATGATGACCCTGTTTGTTTCTGTAGCTCTTGCCTGTGTGTCTCAGCTCAGATTAAATACAGTGAGTGTGAGAAAGACAAGCAGAGCTCTGTGTAAGCTTATGTCTCAGCCTGGTTTGTGAGCCAGAGGCATGTCACAGAGCCTCAGTGCACAGTGCAGCCAGTTGTTAGCTCTAAGGAGTGAAAAATGAAGTTTCCACATGAGATGTAAGGAACCATCAGACAGCCAAGTAAAATCAATGGATTTATTAGATGCAACGCGTTTCGCTGCGCATGCGCAGCTTCATCAGGCATGACAAGGGGAGGCTGGTAACAGGTATATATACCTCCAGGAATTAACCATTAGAATGCTTTTTGAAAAGAGTTGTTACATAGAATTACATATCCATATGACAATATATGAAAAAAATATATATAAATAGACAGAAATCACAGAAATAGTAATAAGACAGCAATAAGAAAGCACAATGCAATCCTATAAACATATGTATATAAATATATATAATATAATTATAATTATCGCATGTGATGTGAATGTAACACCACAAGCGACTCAAAAAATCGCACCGCTAAATCGCCGGTGCGGCATTCAACAGCACAAGTTGGATATTATTTCAAAAAATATATATGATATAAAGAGTCATGTCAATTGATTCAAGAGATAGAAAAATTATTATTTAATTGTATATCGCTACCTTATTAAAAAATAATAAAAAATAAGTCACAGTGCGATAAACCAAACCGCAACTGATCAAAAAAGAAATGTATGAACACTACTAAGAGAATAAGATGAACTCAATTAACTAATGCGGTATTGAATATAGCAACCGGCGAAAACGCGGGGTGTGAATATTCGTACAAGAATCCGGATTAAACAAACAATAAATAAATTAAAAATGCAAAAATGTTTATATGTAAAAAAGAAAAGAAAATAAATAAAAATTTAAATAATAGAACATAAGGAATAAATAAATACACCGTGGGGCGCTCCAGGATGACCAGTACAGAAGGAACAAAGAAAAAATCAAGGTATAATATTTTCAAAATTGATCCATATGGAAAGATGGGAAATTTTTAAATCCCAAATTATCAAATTATTTAACTGTATCGATACATTCATTAAAACCTTGAGGGTGCAAAGTATGTAGTTTGTGAATCCAAAAGGATTCGCGATTGTTCAGTCTTTGTATTCTATTGGGTAAATGAGTGGGGATAGTTTCTAAAATGATTAATTTTAAAGTTTCAGTGTTTTTTTGATGATAGAGAGTGAAGTGACGGGAAAGACTATGCAACAAAAAAACATGTTTTATGTTCCATCTGTGTTTGTTCATCCTGGAGCGTACCGTTTGTGTGGTACGGCCAACGTATTGGCGATCGCAACCGCAGGTTAATAAATAGATAGCAAAAGTGGTGTCACAATTTAGTGAATCCTTAATTTTAAATGTTTGTTGTGTAAAAAAGGAAGAAAAAGTATCAGTTTGGATAATCCATTCACAACAGAGGCAGCGACTTTTTTTACAAGGAAAACAATATGGTTTAATAGAACCGGAATTCTGTGGTGTACGATATTCGGAAAATCTGCTGGGGGCTAATAAATTGCTGAGATTTTTGGAACGTCTGTAGGTGACATTAGGGACTGGGGGAATTAATTGGTTTAGAATTTTATCATTTTGGATAATGGACCAATTTTTAGTTAATATTTTTCTAATATTAGATGCCTCAATATTGAAATTCGTAACAAAATTGTATCTAAAGGGGTTATGAAGCTGATTAGAACTGGATTTTTTTGAAATAGATGTAACCAAATCAGATTGTTTTTTATCTTTCACCTTCATATATGCCTTAGTAAGAAGCGATTTAGGATAGCCCTTTTGTATAAAACGTTATTTTAAAACCTCAGCTTGAGAGATAAAATCTGAATCAGAGGTGCAATTTCTACGAATTCGTAAATATTGGCCGAAAGGCACCCCTCTTAGCCAGCTTGGATAATGTGCACTGTCGAACTGTAGAAAACTGTTAATATCGACAGATTTGAAAAAAGTCTTCGTAGAAATAGTGCCATCGACTGTTTTATGAATGTCAAGGTCTAAAAATTGGATGGAATTTTCTGCATAATGCATAGTAAATTTTATACCCCATGTGTTAGTGTTCAACTCTTGTACAAAGAGGTCAGCTTCATGTTTGGTACCTACCCAGATCAAAAAAAGGTCGTCTATATAACGACGAAAGAAAAAAACGGACTTAAAATATAGGGACTGTGCCATGACAAGGGACTCGAATCGCCCCATGAACAAATTAGCGTAACTAGGGGCGAATCGAGTCCCCATGGCACAGCCCCTATTCTGCCGATAAATGGTGTGATTGAATTCGAAAACATTATTAAGAAGAATAAATCTAATAGACTCCAGTAAAAATTCTGACTGACTGGGGTTAAGTGAAGGGTCCTCCTGCAAGAAATGTTTAATCGCAGGAACACCTAAATCAGTGGAGATGTTAGAATAAAGGGAGCACACATCCAGGGTAAGAAAACTATAATAGGGGGATAGGGATAGAGCATGTAATTCAGAAATAAGTTGGGCTGAATCTCTCAGATAAGATGGTAATTGTAAAACAAAAGGTTGAAGAAATAGATCTATAAAGTGAGAAAGGTTTGCAGTAATCGAACCAATACCTGAAATAATAGGTCTACCAGGGGGGTTGGTTAAACATTTATGTAATTTGGGTAAATAATAAAAAATAGGTAAATTATAATTTTTAATATTGAGAAATGTGTGCTCCCTTTTATCCAACAATTGTTTTTCTGTAGCTCCACCTATAAGCAAACAATATTGTGAAAAAATATGAGGGGAAGGGTCATAAGAAAGCGGAGTATAGTATTCAAGATCTGATAAAATTCTGAGGGCTTCATTTTTATAATCAGCCCTATTCAAAACAGCAACCCCCCCACCTTTATCTGCAGGGCGAACAATAATAGATTTATTGTTCTGTATGGATTTAATTGCAATTCTCTCAGCAGAAGTTAAATTATCATTTTCCTTAAAAATAACAGATTTATCACATAAATTTGAAAAATCCTGCATGACCATATGATAAAAAGTCTCAAGATGGCTTCCACGATTGTGTAGAGGGTAAAACGAAGATTTGGGTTTTACTGGTACATGACGAGCTGGAGGCATGTCAACTAGTGTGGTAACAGAAGTTGAAGTGTTATCAATATTAGAATTACAAACTCCCAAATTCGAAATTTGGGGGGTATTGGTAGTTTGATGGTCCGATCTGTTCTGGATAAAGAAGTGACGGCTCAATGTTAATCTACGAATAAAGTCGTTAAGATCTAAAAATAACTGAAAATCGTTCGGACGTGCAGCAGGACAAAAAGACAGCCCTTTCGCGAGTAAATTCGTTTCATTTTCGGAAAGTATATAGTTAGATAAATTGAAAATTTTTATAATTTCTTTTTTTGTTATAAATTTTTCTGTCTTTGAGATAATTGTAGAGGTGAGTTGGCGTTTTCTCTGACCTCCTCTGCAACCTCTGGGTTTTCCTTTCTTTTTATAGATTGTGTTCGATTTGATGTCTTTATGAGGGGATAATACTGGGTGATCGTGCGTAAGCGTACATCCAAATTGGCATTGCACGCTAGAGTGGCATCTGTAGTGAGAGGGCAATTGTAAAAAGAAGATGAGGAGGTGGAAACAGGAGTATAACTCCCTGGGGTGTCAAGCGTGTCATATTGTGAGCTATCAATGAGTGTTGAACTCATGTCAGACATAGAAACCTCGTGCACCGTGAGAAGGGAGGGATCAATGGAGCAGTCGAGAGAATTACAAGGCTGCCCAACATGAAGACCCCCCACTGCCCCGGAACCCGGGTCCAACCCATGACAAGGATCCAAAAAAGTGAGAGGAGGAAGCAACGGACAGACCATGTTAGGTGCTGGTCTGTCTAGTGATGAGAGAGTATTAGTGGTAGTGTTGTTAAGCACATTAGTGTTAGGATTGGTAGGGGTAATACATGTACTGGTAATTATTTTTTTGTTACCACTTGCATTGGTATTAGCAGTAGGCATAAAAGATTTATTCGCTGATGATTTAGTTTCAGAAGTAATATGATTTTTCTTGTTATTAGAATTTTTTGAATTAGAGTGTTGGGAATTATTACGAGCTGAATTTACTATAGTTCTGCTATGTTCGAATTTTTTGTCAGTCCCCAAGGGAGTGACAGACGATGTTTTAAGAACAGAATTAATTGGGTTTTCCTGTTTTTTAGAGGATAAAGTGTTATTAGACATTTGTTTCTGAGGATTATATCTTGGCCATTTGTGTATTTGGCCACACATGTAATCCTGTTTGGATTATTATTATATGATTTTTATTTATTTTCTTTTCTTTTTTACATATAAACATTTTTGCATTTTTAATTTATTTATTGTTTGTTTAATCCGGATTCTTGTACGAATATTCACACCCCGCGTTTTCGCCGGTTGCTATATTCAATACCGCATTAGTTAATTGAGTTCATCTTATTCTCTTAGTAGTGTTCATACATTTCTTTTTTGATCAGTTGCGGTTTGGTTTATCGCACTGTGACTTATTTTTTATTATTTTTTAATAAGGTAGCGATATACAATTAAATAATAATTTTTCTATCTCTTGAATCAATTGACATGACTCTTTATATTATATATATTTTTTGAAATAATATCCAACTTGTGCTGTTGAATGCCGCACCGGCGATTTAGCGGTGCGATTTTTTGAGTCGCTTGTGGTGTTACATTCACATCACATGCGATAATTATAATTATATTATATATATTTATATACATATGTTTATAGGATTGCATTGTGCTTTCTTATTGCTGTCTTATTACTATTTCTGTGATTTCTGTCTATTTATATATATTTTTTTCATATATTGTCATATGGATATGTAATTCTATCTTATGTAACAACTCTTTTCAAAAAGCATTCTAATGGTTAATTCCTGGAGGTATATATACCTGTTACCAGCCTCCCCTTGTCATGCCTGATGAAGCTGCGCATGTGCAGCGAAACGCGTTGCATCTAATAAATCCATTGATTTTACTTGGCTGTCTGATGGCTCCTCTCTGCGCCAGACAAACTCCTGACTCCCTGGTCATTCGCCTTTGATTCTACACCTATCCAGGAGGGCTGCAGTGGACCTGCCTTCATATTTCTTCTGCTCCTAACCTTGTTGTGTGTGGGCGCACAACCAACTTCGGTAAGCGGCTTGGGAATCACTTTCCCCTACCCCCACCTGCAAGATCTACTGATCCCGCACATGAGGCGCCTTCCTTCCTCTCTCTAGATTTCACTCACATCGGCTGACCGCGGTGTGGATTCCACAAGAATCATTCCTAGAAGTGCTGCTCTCACGGGATCCTCCTCACACCATTGTGGTTACTGACCCCTTACTGGGATCACCTATCGCTCTGGACTCTTCGATTAGTAGGACTCACTATTTTACGATTTGTGTTTTTCTATTGTATTAGTTATTTTTTTGTTTTTGTTTTTGTTTTGTTTTATTTCACTTCATTTTATTTTATTTTATTATTATTACTATTATTATTTTAATTTTGTTATTTAATTTAATTTATTTTGTTATCCCATTTATTTTATTTATTATTATTATTTTTATATATATATATTTTTCCCTTGCTCTCCTTGCTCGGACATGGAGTATTTTCCTGATCGTGACCATGTTAGGAACTCCCTGATCAGCCAACTCTTAGGTGCGGTAAAAATTAACCCTGCACCACCTGGTGGCTTTGTTCCGGGAGCCCTCACAGAGGACGATCTTAGTAAACTGACGGCTCTTTTTAATGATTATGAAAGTTGTTGCAAGTCTGAATTGCAGCATAATTTAGATGTTTTATTTTTACAAAGATATCTTAATGATAGTTTCACCCCGAGGGGTCTGAGATTACCCTTTGAATCCTCCTTTCCTGATGATCCTCTTTTTACTAAAGAGTGGGATGAATTTACGGAAAATTGTTCTAGGGGTCTTGTCACTCGTCTCCTGGACAAAAGAAATACATTAGTCCTCTATTATCGGGACAAAGCTAGGTCTATTAAAAATACTCTTGCAACCTTTTCGGGTTATTCTGAATATCATAAACTTGAAGGGCTTCTATCTAATAGATTACAAAAATTGGAGATAGAAACCATAAATAAAAAAGTACATAAGTTTAATCGTGACAAACAGGATTACATGTGTGGCCAAATACACAAATGGCAAAGATATAATCCTCAGAAACAAATGTCTAATAACACTTTATCCTCTAAAAAACAGGAAAACCCAATTAATTCTGTTCTTAAAACATCGTCTGTCACTCCCTTGGGGACTGACAAAAAATTCGAACATAGCAGAACTATAGTAAATTCAGCTCGTAATAATTCCCAACACTCTAATTCAAAAAATTCTAATAACAAGAAAAATCATATTACTTCTGAAACTAAATCATCAGCGAATAAATCTTTTATGCCTACTGCTAATACCAATGCAAGTGGTAACAAAAAAAATAATTACCAGTACATGTATTACCCCTACCAATCCTAACACTAATGTGCTTAACAACACTACCACTAATACTCTCTCATCACTAGACAGACCAGCACCTAACATGGTCTGTCCGTTGCTTCCTCCTCTCACTTTTTTGGATCCTTGTCATGGGTTGGACCCGGGTTCCGGGGCAGTGGGGGGTCTTCATGTTGGGCAGCCTTGTAATTCTCTCGACTGCTCCATTGATCCCTCCCTTCTCACGGTGCACGAGGTTTCTATGTCTGACATGAGTTCAACACTCATTGATAGCTCACAATATGACACGCTTGACACCCCAGGGAGTTATACTCCTGTTTCCACCTCCTCATCTTCTTTTTACAATTGCCCTCTCACTACAGATGCCACTCTAGCGTGCAATGCCAATTTGGATGTACGCTTACGCACGATCACCCAGTATTATCCCCTCATAAAGACATCAAATCGAACACAATCTATAAAAAGAAAGGAAAACCCAGAGGTTGCAGAGGAGGTCAGAGAAAACGCCAACTCACCTCTACAATTATCTCAAAGACAGAAAAATTTATAACAAAAAAAGAAATTATAAAAATTTTCAATTTATCTAACTATATACTTTCCGAAAATGAAACGAATTTACTCGCGAAAGGGCTGTCTTTTTGTCCTGCTGCACGTCCGAACGATTTTCAGTTATTTTTAGATCTTAACGACTTTATTCGTAGATTAACATTGAGCCGTCACTTCTTTATCCAGAACAGATCGGACCATCAAACTACCAATACCCCCCAAATTTCGAATTTGGGAGTTTGTAATTCTAATATTGATAACACTTCAACTTCTGTTACCACACTAGTTGACATGCCTCCAGCTCGTCATGTACCAGTAAAACCCAAATCTTCGTTTTACCCTCTACACAATCGTGGAAGCCATCTTGAGACTTTTTATCATATGGTCATGCAGGATTTTTCAAATTTATGTGATAAATCTGTTATTTTTAAGGAAAATGATAATCTAACTTCTGCTGAGAGAATTGCAATTAAATCCATACAGAACAATAAATCTATTATTGTTCGCCCTGCAGATAAAGGTGGGGGGGTTGCTGTTTTGAATAGGGCTGATTATAAAAATGAAGCCCTCAGAATTTTATCAGATCTTGAATACTATACTCCGCTTTCTTATGACCCTTCCCCTCATATTTTTTCACAATATTCTTTGCTTATAGGTGGAGCTACAGAAAAACAATTGTTGGATAAAAGGGAGCACACATTTCTCAATATTAAAAATTATAATTTACCTATTTTTTATTATTTACCCAAATTACATAAATGTTTAACCAACCCCCCTGGTAGACCTATTATTTCAGGTATTGGTTCGATTACTGCAAACCTTTCTCACTTTATAGATCTATTTCTTCAACCTTTTGTTTTACAATTACCATCTTATCTGAGAGATTCAGCCCAACTTATTTCTGAATTACATGCTCTATCCCTACCCCCCTATTATAGTTTTCTTACCCTGGATGTGTGCTCCCTTTATTCTAACATCTCCACTGATTTAGGTGTTCCTGCGATTAAACATTTCTTGCAGGAGGACCCTTCACTTAACCCCAGTCAGTCAGAATTTTTACTGGAGTCTATTAGATTTATTCTTCTTAATAATGTTTTCGAATTCAATCACACCATTTATCGGCAGAATAGGGGCTGTGCCATGGGGACTCGATTCGCCCCTAGTTACGCTAATTTGTTCATGGGGCGATTCGAGTCCCTTGTCATGGCACAGTCCCTATATTTTAAGTCCGTTTTTTTCTTTCGTCGTTATATAGACGACCTTTTTTTGATCTGGGTAGGTACCAAACATGAAGCTGACCTCTTTGTACAAGAGTTGAACACTAACACATGGGGTATAAAATTTACTATGCATTATGCAGAAAATTCCATCCAATTTTTAGACCTTGACATTCATAAAACAGTCGATGGCACTATTTCTACGAAGACTTTTTTCAAATCTGTCGATATTAACAGTTTTCTACAGTTCGACAGTGCACATTATCCAAGCTGGCTAAGAGGGGTGCCTTTCGGCCAATATTTACGAATTCGTAGAAATTGCACCTCTGATTCAGATTTTATCTCTCAAGCTGAGGTTTTAAAACAACGTTTTATACAAAAGGGCTATCCTAAATCGCTTCTTACTAAGGCATATATGAAGGTGAAAGATAAAAAACAATCTGATTTGGTTACATCTATTTCAAAAAAATCCAGTTCTAATCAGCTTCATAACCCCTTTAGATACAATTTTGTTACGAATTTCAATATTGAGGCATCTAATATTAGAAAAATATTAACTAAAAATTGGTCCATTATCCAAAATGATAAAATTCTAAACCAATTAATTCCCCCAGTCCCTAATGTCACCTACAGACGTTCCAAAAATCTCAGCAATTTATTAGCCCCCAGCAGATTTTCCGAATATCGTACACCACAGAATTCCGGTTCTATTAAACCATATTGTTTTCCTTGTAAAAAAAGTCGCTGCCTCTGTTGTGAATGGATTATCCAAACTGATACTTTTTCTTCCTTTTTTACACAACAAACATTTAAAATTAAGGATTCACTAAATTGTGACACCACTTTTGCTATCTATTTATTAACCTGCGGTTGCGATCGCCAATACGTTGGCCGTACCACACAAACGGTACGCTCCAGGATGAACAAACACAGATGGAACATAAAACATGTTTTTTTGTTGCATAGTCTTTCCCGTCACTTCACTCTCTATCATCAAAAAAACACTGAAACTTTAAAATTAATCATTTTAGAAACTATCCCCACTCATTTACCCAATAGAATACAAAGACTGAACAATCGCGAATCCTTTTGGATTCACAAACTACATACTTTGCACCCTCAAGGTTTTAATGAATGTATCGATACAGTTAAATAATTTGATAATTTGGGATTTAAAAATTTCCCATCTTTCCATATGGATCAATTTTGAAAATATTATACCTTGATTTTTTCTTTGTTCCTTCTGTACTGGTCATCCTGGAGCGCCCCACGGTGTATTTATTTATTCCTTATGTTCTATTATTTAAATTTTTATTTATTTTCTTTTCTTTTTTACATATAAACATTTTTGCATTTTTAATTTATTTATTGTTTGTTTAATCCGGATTCTTGTACGAATATTCACACCCCGCGTTTTCGCCGGTTGCTATATTCAATACCGCATTAGTTAATTGAGTTCATCTTATTCTCTTAGTAGTGTTCATACATTTCTTTTTTGATCAGTTGCGGTTTGGTTTATCGCACTGTCACTTATTTTTTATTATTTTTTAATAAGGTAGCGAGATACAATTAAATAATAATTTTTCTATCTCTTGAATCAATTGACATGACTCTTTATATCATATATATTTTTTGAAATAATATCCAACTTGTGCTGTTGAATGCCGCACCGGCGATTTAGCGGTGCGATTTTTTGAGTCGCTTGTGGTGTTACATTCACATCACATGCGATAATTATAATTATATTATATATATTTATATACATATGTTTATAGGATTGCATTGTGCTTTCTTATTGCTGTCTTATTACTATTTCTGTGATTTCTGTCTATTTATATATATTTTTTTCATATATTGTCATATGGATATGTAATTCTATGTAACAACTCTTTTCAAAAAGCATTCTAATGGTTAATTCCTGGAGGTATATATACCTGTTACCAGCCTCCCCTTGTCATGCCTGATGAAGCTGCGCATGCGCAGCGAAACGCGTTGCATCTAATAAATCCATTGATTTTACTTGGCTGTCTGATGGTTCCTCTCTGCGCCAGACAAACTCCTGACTCCCTGGTCATTCGCCTTTGATTCTACACCTATCCAGGAGGGCTGCAGTGGACCTGCCTTCATATTTCTTCTGCTCCTAACCTTGTTGTGTGTGGGCGCACAACCAACTTCGGTAAGCGGCTTGGGAATCACTTTCCCCTACCCCCACCTGCAAGATCTACTGATCCCGCACATGAGGCGCCTTCCTTCCTCTCTCTAGACATGAGATGTAAGGGCAAAGAAGGGAACACCCCTCCTTTTCAGTGAACTGCATACAGTGTGAGCAACATAAAAAAGAGAATTATTAGCCACAGAAGCACGGAAACCAGGATTTATGCAAATAGACAGGATCAGCACCAGTTATGGAATACGTATTTTTTTAACATCTCTTGATGGGTACACTTGAACAATTATTCAAACTGATATGCTTTGCCTCGAATGTTTGCTACATTTTTTTATGTAAAGTGACATTATAAGCAACTCCTTTTAAAATATGACCCTCTGGGGGTTATTGTCCCTGATCCCCACCCTGGCTTATGGAGGTATGTCACAAACAATTAATTCACTCTATGATGTACATTCATATGCCCCAACAAGGCATATAAATCTTCATGAAACCACTCTTTTAAGTTATCTGCAAGACCTTGCTAAACTTTTTTTTTGTTCCATTCTTGGTTTATTGCAGTTTGATTGAGTCTTCAAATTTAGACTGAACTACCTTCTACATCTTGAGAAAGATGTTTCTTTAGATCTTTTAATACATTGAAGATCATCAAAGTATTGCTTTCTAAAGCTTTACAAAACTTTTTAGAAGCAAAGGGTTTAAGGTGCATTTTCTTCCTGGTACATTATCTCCTAATGGAATTCTCTGCAGTTCCTTTGAAAATCTCTGCAAAAACTTTAGTCCTCAACAAATATAAACTGCTTTAGAGAATTTCAAGCACAGAAATGACAATTCTACACAACTTCTTTTATTTTCTATGGCCTGCTATATATTGTATTCATGTATACAGTAAGCTTGCAAGCAGGGATGTGTGTACATGCACATTTATACAGGGAATGAGCCCTTATACAAAATTCCCACCAAAGGCCAAGTAAATATAAGCAATATATCATTGACAATGTGAATTTATTTTAGTTTGTAGTATTAGGTAGCTGTATCTTTCCCATATAAGAAAAGGAGGCTGACATGATGGGGATCTCGGTGAAATTTGTTTTGCCTATAGCTCCACAATATTAAATTTACTCATGAAAAAAATTATTCAAAGCAAGCTCATCTAAAATATAAATGTTTATAATAAAGATGGAGGGATAGCTAGACTAAAATACACCTTTCTGACATGTCACTTCTACATTATCCAACTGCTGCAAATTTAATCAGCAGAGGCATTTTGTACTTTTTTAGGCATCAGAAACTAAGGAGAATTTTCCCTGCTTATATTTAGCCATCAAATATAGGAGCCCATTATTTCTTCCTGTCTTGTTTTATTTCAGTATTTTTAAGCCCTATATATATATTTTTTTCTTTTACGTTTACACCATTTACCATATGGGATCATTAACGTTATATTTTAATAGTTCAGACATTTACACACGCAGCAATATCACATATGTTTATTTATTCGTTTTAAACTTTCTATTGTAAAATGATAAAATGGTTATTTTTTTGCGGGGAGAGGCTTATTCACAAAAAAAAGTCAGACCAGAAGAGAAAATTGCATCAGAGAGAGAGAGATAGAGAGAGAGAGAGAGAGGCTGGAGGTCTCTGTCCACTATCTTGACTCATCCATAACCAGTGATTACGCCACAGGTGGTTGAATGAGTCTTAAAGCCCACATTATGCTTAAATACCAGAGGCAGGGACCTGCTGCACATTAAGCAATCGCAGCTCCTGTGGTCACTTCATGTACAGGATGTAAATGTACATCCCAGTGTGTTGAGTACTAAGGCACTAGGACAGTGATGGAGAACCTTTTTGAGCCGGAGTGCTCAAACCGTAATGCACACCAACTTTTTTTCCCTCAAAGTGCCAGTAAAG
This sequence comes from Hyla sarda, assembly GCF_029499605.1. Lineage (NCBI taxonomy): Eukaryota > Metazoa > Chordata > Amphibia > Anura > Hylidae > Hyla > Hyla sarda. The sequence goes on along the minus strand of NC_079189.1, from coordinate 122,208,241 downwards.
CAATTAAATCAGTATACTGAGGTTGAAGTTTAGAAAAAACAACTCATACAGTTGCCATAACTAATTAACATCTCTTGTTTTCAAAGAACACAACAACAGAGTTCAATGATCCAAACTTGTTTTTTTTTTTTTTGATAGTTTATAGTTCCCCCAGATTAGGTTGTAGTTCCCCCACATTAGATTGGCAGCACAGTTCTTCCACATTAGGCTGGCAGTATAAGTCCCCTCACATTAGGTTGTAGTTCCCCCACGTTAGGTGCAGTATAGTTCCCCCGCATTAGGTGCAGTATAGTCCCCCCACATTAGGTTCTGTATAGTTCCCCCACATTAGGTGCAGCATAGTTCCCTCACATTAGATGCAGTATAATTCCCCCACATTAGGTGCAGTATAGTTTCCCCAAATTACGTGCAGTATAGTTTCCCCACATTAGGTGCAGTATAGTTCCCCACATTAGGTGCAGTATAGTTCCCCCACATTAGATGCAGTATAGTTCCCCCACATTAGATGCAATACAGTTTCCCCACATTAGATGCAGTATAGTTTCCCCACATTACATGCAGTATAGTTTCCCCACATTAGGTGCAGTATAGTTCCCCACATTAGGTTCAGTATAGTTCCCCCACATTAGGTACATTAGAGCAGTATATGTCAGTGACGTCCCTGTGTGCGCTACCTCCTGGCGGCCCCTGCGTTTTAAAGTTAAGACGGGGCCGCATAAAGGTAACCGGGGCATCCTTGTGTCCCGAAAATGTCTTTTGGGACACAGGGATGTCCTGAATGGGCTGATGGAGAACTATGGCCGCGTGCCCACAGAGGAGGCTCGGCGTGCCACCTGTGGCATGGGTGCCATAGGTTCACCATCACTGCACAAGGACCTCCATTTACATCTATTGTCATTAAGGTGCTGAAGTGAATCTGTCAGCAGAAAAATAAGTATGTCATTAATTATATAAGCATATGGTTGGATAGGACTAATTAGTACTTGACACTACTGTATCAGTAGTTGCAACACACATCATCAAGAACTTGCCTGTCATCTGTATAAAATATGTATACATTGACTACACTATAAATCATAAATTGTTGAAGCATCCCTGCTTCCTTTTTAAGCTGCCCTGTGTGTATACATGAGAAGCAACACTATTTCTGGCAACTGAAAAACTTGTATACTGTATTTTTCAGCAGATTTCTGCTCTGCAGGTTTCATTTATAATCTACAGTTTTCCCAGAACGTGTGGGTTGAGCTTCCACCTTCCCCCTCCATGGATTTTTGTATAATTAGCTTATTGTAGCAAATAATGTGTTATTTATGGTTGGAGATCTCTTCTAATTGTTCATGTCTGGAAACTAATGGGTACTCAGTATGATCAATGATTAAAAAAAAGTAATATATATATATATATATATATATATATATATATATATATATATACCAAAACTTCTGACTGTCTTATGAAAATAGGTTAATAGCCACCAAAATAACATTTAATTTATTTTTTGTCCTTATTGTTTTCTCATGTTTACCGGTTGGTTGCATAACATGACAAAATTGTTATTTAAGAGGCATGAAAAACAGATACAATAGAAGCTCTAAAGTATAGGAATAAAGGAATAAAGGAACAAAGCCAAAGGAGAGGAAACTAAATTCAGAATTTTAAATATTTTATATTGTATGCCTCTGTAAAACCTACACAACAGAAGGGACAATATGGTAAAAAAAAAAAATTCTACAAAACGACAAGAGAGTAGTTATCCTTAAGACATGGTTACATGTAACCGTATGGAACATAGTTGAATTATTAAAATATATTCAGTTTTGACCTGAAAAACATTTTGTGACTACATACTTTAAAATAACCCAAATGTTATCATTTCATACTGAAATGAAGAATATTCACACCTTTGCTTGTAACACATAATTGCTTGCTTCACATCACTGACCAATTCTAGAGCGTGACTGGGAATGCATTCGCCAAGCCATCAACTCAAATCCATGGACAAAAATATTCAAGCAAAAGTGAAGTCGTACAGAAAAGCCACACGTTTCATAGTTTACACACCTAAATATTTCAGCTGACTTTCTCATTGCCAGGAATTCATTCATATTCTCTGTAACTTAACTTCTCCTTGAATTCCAGATGCTTACATTTCCAGGCTTGAAATTATTTGCACAACATTACTGTTTAAGGCAATGTAAATTCTAAGATACTATTCACATCAGCACAGCTAATGTGTTTGACTTACAAGTAAGTCAGCCTCTGTCGGGGTAATAACTCATTTATGAATTCTAAATTATTACTTATGGTCAACAACAACATGAAAAAAATATTATGACCGTTATGAATTGCCAAAAATATACAAACAATGCAATCTACCATATCTGGGCTTGACTATTTTCCCAGATATGAGTTCTATGAAGTAGTGATAGAAGTAAATTTTGCAATATAATAAAGTAGGTAGTAAGATAGAGTACTTAATATATAATTTGTAGTAAGCTAATAATTAGGAAGACTTAAATCAAGTTTCCTTGTGGGAATTATTATATCATGTGGTGGAGCAGAGAAAGATCCATTGACTATGCTATATGCAATATGATTGCATTGATCTCCATAAGACGCACCCCTTTCATCTGCAGTAGAAGGGGGTGTGACTTATAAACTACTATTACCATCTCATCATGGATATTATATAAAACCAGGACTGCTCATCTACACTATATAATTCCATCCACATTAAAAAGGAGATAACTTAATCAAATAAAAAACCTGTGTATCTTACTAAGTGTATGCGTAGTACTTCTTGATAAAAGAAAGATGGCTGCCTGGGGTCCATGGAAACGCCTGTAGTCATAACCTGTCATCAGAGAAGACATGACTTGTTGGACAATACTCTACCTTTTTTGACTCTTCATGGCTCCGCCCCTTCAGGTAGCTTGTATGAACTTCTGTGATGGGATCTGTGATGGGGATCTATGATGGGCCTCCCTTGATTAGGATCCCTTATGTCTCACTCACACATGTTTTTAACTTGTTCCCTCTCTTAAGTATCCACCCAAACAAATATCATGTCATCCAATAATGACTGGGTGGGTGACATCACAGCTAATCAGATGTAAAGGCTATGTGGCTATACTATGGCCCCTACATCTGCTGTACCATAATTAAACCTATTTGTAATACAATGCCATGGAGTACTTCTCAGGCATCTCAAATAGATGACTTCAGATAGACAAATGTTATGCACAATAAATAAAATACAACTCATTGTTACACATACCTGTATCCAGGTGTACAGAGCAGACCACTCAGTGTGTACAGAGCAGACCCCCCCCCATTAAATGATAGACAATGGCCCTCATTTACTATTGCAAACACAACATGTTTTGTCGGGTCGTGCGCCAGTTTCGGGCGCATTGCGCCTGAAATTCTATCTGCGCCAGAATTTGCGCCTGAAATTCTGTCTGCGCCAGAATTTGCGCCTGACATTGCGCCTGAATTGATAAAACCCCAACTAACTCTCCATTTTGCTAAGAAAACCCGAAAAAGGGGTGTGGCCATCGGGGAAAGGGGGCGTTGTCACAGAAAAGGGGCATGCTCCTAACATTTTCCCAAAATCCCAACATATTTACTAAAGTTTCCACAGAAAATGTGGTGGATTTCAGCTGAGGAAAACCCTACAGATCAGAGCATGTGTAAAAAAAAGCAAAATGTAGGGAAAGTGGAAACTGTAGGGAAACCTTACTGTGGAAATACCGTGGAAAATAAATTGTAGGGAATTAAAACCCACAAAGAAACCTACACAACACTCTTAGTAAATCAGGGCCAATGAGTTTAACTCTCAAAGACTTTAATTTGAGACTTGTCAAACAACATGGGTATTGTCTTGTCTAAACCACTTTCTGTTTAGATTTAGAGATGTAGAACAAGGGCCTTTTGAGAATCCATACAAAGATGGACGCTTTATACCATTTTGAATCTCTCATATCCCAAAATCTGATTTTATCAGTACAAAATAGCCCGACACCTCCTATGCCATTATTCTTGGAACCTGCATCCCTTGCTTTTGACTGAGCTAGAGGAAAAAATATTTCCGAAACATCCCATTCCTCTTCTGGTACTGTCTATGAAAGATTACCTGATGTTCAGTGCTATTTACTATCTGAACTGGCTCTGGATTTATTTCTACATGCTAATTAAAGGGGTATTCCGGTACAGAACATCTTATTCCCTATCTAGAGGATAGGGGATAAGTGTCTGCCCCACCATGTATCTCTGTGGTAGAGCCGGAGGTACAGCGTTCATGTTACAGATGTTTTGTACTAGAGTACCCATTTAAAAATACAAATTAATTGATGTGACTTCATATGAACTAAAATATATTTGTGGAGTTAATGGAAATTTTTTTTATATATATATATATATATATATATATATATATATATATATATATATATATGTATATATATTTAACATTTCCATTGGATAACATTATAATGTATTTAACTTTTATTTTTTGTTTTTTTATTTTTTTGGGGGGGTGTTCTATAATGTGTATTGTTATATTATAAATATATATATTTTATAGATAGTGTTATTTATTTATCTACAATTCACCATATAAGTAGATATCCTTTGTGACTACATTCTTTCCTATTTTTGAATGCTGTTCACTGCAATTTCATATTGTATAAATTATTGGTCATACAAGAGTGACGGTTTTGTGGAATGTCTACCCTTACATGCAGGCCCACAATATATGTGCAGTAGATTGTCCACATTAAACTTTACCTTGATAGCACAACATCCTTTGTGCCACCATTGTGCTGCCTGTCATTCACTGGTCTTGTCCTATCCTATACAGAGGCACATTATTGCATTGAAGCCTTCATGGCTACCTGTGCAAAGATGCAATTTGTTGCCCCCTTCATGTAACCTCATAAAATATCCTTACTAGAGTTGAGCAAGCCAAGCCCCCCTGATCTCAAATTCGATCTGAAATTTAGGGGGTTTGTGGCCACCAAACTTTCCAACATTACCAGGTTTAACTAACTGAAACCTTGCAATGTCGGGGATGAGCTGTTCACGCAGCTGACAACTGCAAGTACAGCCCAGCCCAGCAAGGAAAGTTAATCAGCGCTTGTTAACTAATTGAATATAATAAATTGATATATTTTTATAATTCTTTGGTGCGCCAGTATATATTTATTTATTTATTTATTGCTAGTTAACTCCTTGTGGGGAGAGAGGGGAGCTGGGTGTATACTTTATTCTGCCATCTATATGACTGTATAATGTATACATTGAAGGGAGTGATACTTATCATCTCATTGCTGGTACGGGCCTCTTCTTGTGTAGCTCCTCCCCTTGTGACATCATCACTAGTAGCAGGGCTACACAAGAAGAGGCCCAGACCAGAAATGAGATGATAAGTATCACTCCCTTCACTGTATACATCATACAGTCATATAGATGGCTGTAGGCTGTATAATGTATACACCCCCTCCTCCCCATCAAGAAGAATTCACTGCTTTAATGTGACAAAAGAGTTAAGTTGTGCTTGAATCAAACACTTTTTGAAAGTTAGGCGAGCCCTCACTAAATTCGTACAAATAGGGCACCTCCACTGCCCATAAGCAGTGCACATACAGGACGGAATGAGACATACTTTTACAGCTTCATGTCATATCATAAACAAATAAGATGATTCACAAGTTGTTTGAATGGATATTGTCAGTGACTTGATGATAGGGATGCATTTAAAGCTGGCTATAGACATCAAAGTCCTATGGGATCATTAATAAAAAAAATAATTTCAACAACATGCCAGACTAAACCTGTAGATAGATCACTGTTGCTTTTGTGTAAAAGAAAATAGAAAAAACACAGTGTCAAATGATTAGCTGGATCATGGCATACCATGACACAGTTTTTCAGCCAACCTGGGATAAAAAAAAATCCAGCATATCCAACCATGCTTTCTCAGAAATAACTCTGCCATTTACCTTTACAAAGAACTGTTCTTGAATAATTTACAGATGATGGAAAAAAAAATTAATTGTGCGACAAAATTGCAGAAAAAACTTTTGGGGGCTTCCGCTTCTACACAGTGCATTGTTTGGTAAAAAATGACACCTTATCTTTATTCTATAGGTCCATACGACCTATAGATTCTATAGGTCCATATCTGTCACATAAAATAAAGCTGCACACACAGTGCTGTAAGGCTTCACACACATACTCCAACCATACATTTGATCATAATTTGGGATGCGGTATATTCATAAAAGACACATTAGTAAACCATCCAGGAGTTGTCCTGAGCAGTTCGGAGATGGATTCCAGGGTCACAATGCCTCTTTCCAATTCTGTCACACTGTTCTTCCTCTTGGTTGGTAGAAGGCATGACATAAGCGGAGAGAGGCAATGCAGCCCCTGGAGCATAACAAACCCCAGGCCCTACCTACCTCAGGACAACTCCCAATGGTTTGCAAAAGTTTTTTTTTTAATGGATATACTGTACCCCAAATAATCATCAAAGATATGTCTGGAGTAGGCTTGGGAAGTCCTACTGCCCTGTGTGTGCAGCTTCACAAGTCTATTTTATGTAAGAGATGCTCTTTGGGCTATGCACATACATGTTGCTTCATCAGTTTTTGTTTTACCTCCAGTTCTTGATTATATGGAAATATGTTATAATGCAAGATGCTGGTGTACATTGCTATGGAAATTTACACAGTACAAAGAGGGTCCAACTTTTTAAAACTTCAAAAAAACTTTGTTATCCAGTGTTAAAACTGACAATTATAACAAATTCAAAGATTAAAATCCTGTCTAGATGCCCCAAGTATTAATTCAACGTGTTTTAAGCCTTTGTTACACTGGCTCTTACCAATGGAATTAAGATACAAGTACAGCAATCATATGACCAATAACTTATCCAACTTTAAAAACCTTTAACCTTTTAGTCTAACCAATAGTTAGACTAATACCAGTAATTTCAGAACTATGTTATTCAGGCTGCAGCTACGTGAGCTATTAGTATTCATGCAAAATATAAAAATGTTAACTCATTCCTAATCATAACCTAGCAAGCTGTTAAAATACATTATTGAGGTTACCATATTAATTACATCCTTTCTTGGCATGGACAGTATTGCATTGACCCATAAATAGCAGGATGTCTTACTTTACAGGTCCATACGATTAAAATGATACCCTACTTATATAGGTTTGATTTTGTTGTACTTCTGAAAAAAATCATAACTACATGCAGGAAAATTTATACGTAAAAAATGTCATCTCCTGACCCCTATAACTTTTTATTTTTCGGCGTACAGGCTGGTATGAGGGCTCATTTTTGCGCTGTGATCTGAAGTTTTCATCAGTACCATTTTTGTATTGATTGGACTTTTTGATCGCTTTTTATTCATTTTTTCATGATATAAAAAGTGACCAAAAATACGCAATTTTGGACTTTGGAATTTTTTTGCGCGTACGCCATTGACCGTGCGATTTAACTAATGATATATTTTTATAATCCGGACATTTCCACACGCGGCAAAAACATATCACATAGGTTTATCTTTATTGAAACTTTTATTAGGAAAGGGGTTAAAATACATTCATTAACTTTTTTTCACTTTTTTTTTGCAGTGTTATATCTCCCATAGGAGGCTATAACACTGCACACACTGATCTTTTACACTGATCCCTGCAAAGCCGTAGCTTTGCATTGATCAGTGTTATAGGGGGTTGATTGCTCAAGCCTGCATCTCAGGCTTGGAGCAATCAATCACCGATCGGACATGACAAAGGCAGGTAAGGGGACCTCCACTCACGTCCTAGTTGATCGGGACATCGCAATTTTATCTCGATAGTCCGGATCAGCCCGATTGAGTTGCCGAGAATCTTTCACTTTCATTTTAGGGTTAAAATCGGTGCTGGACGATATTAGCCCAGGGTCCCGGCTATCATTAGCCACTGAGACTGACCCGATATGACGTGGGATGACCCCGCGTTACATACCGGGACTGGGCACAGGGCGTACAGGTACGCCCTGCATTCTTAAGAGGTTAATTTATATAAAAAGGTTTTTATGATAATATATTATATAATAAATAACAAATCGTCTTTAAGTCCTTTAAAATGTACAAAAATATTTTTGCTTTTGAAAAGTTTTGCAAAGTTATGCTAAAATTATGCTAAACTTTTCAAAAGGAAAAATATTTTTGTTAATTTTAAAGGACTTAAAGACGATTGTATATACCAAATATTGTCTGTTACTAAACAAAATGTTGTACTGGATTATCTATGGCTATAAAGTATACAGTTCTCTTCTATGAAAACACATCAGCTTTCAAAAGCCTTAAAAAGCTTGGACTGGCAATGCTATCTGCACATTGTCGTAAATTAGCAATGGTTATAATGTGGTTGCCAGGTTGGAAAAAAATAGATTTGTATTAAAATGACTTATTTTTTTCAATTACAATAAATGTTTACCCATATAACAAAAGCTGAACACTTCTAAATAAAATGCAACAAACTCACTCTTTCTAACATTTCTCCTAAGAAAATCCCCATAAAAGTGTATTTTTCTGGCTTATACTTGTATTGTCTTTAATGTAAAAGAAATTAAACCAATTACTTTAAGCACTCTGAAGAAACACACTGCTATGTAACTCTACTGCGGCTCCCTGTCGGGATTTTATTTCATTAGCACGTTTTATTAAAACACTGAAAAATGACAGCACATGACCCTTTTTACAGCGACTTTAGATCTTTATTTTAAATCCTCAGTCATTTGCATCTTTACTGTAATAAAAGTATTATAATAAAGCAATATGCGTCTTTGCCTAGTCTTTTACTACTTTAAAATATAGCAAAAGTAATGCATTATGAACAGCTCTTACCAAATATATTTCAGGGATTAGGTCTTTAGGTTCCTAAGATTATAAATTTAATCCACAATACTTGCAGAAGAATTACACTTTAGACAGAAACTGCAGACTGGACTGTATTTAGAGGTTAATAACTAGAACTGCAGTCCAAGTAAATAAGTTACTCCTACCATGGCTAAATTGCACGTTTATGTGCATCATCCACACCAGTTGTCAGATTCCACATTTCATTCCATTTGATCACTCTCATCGTTCTCTTTATTTATTTTTATTAATATTTGTCTGATTGCAACGTTAAAAAGATAGGCAATCCATTTAGATGATGTTCATTAACTTTAAAGCATTCATCAGCCATTACTGCAAACACAAGATTACAAGCCATCTCCAAAATGCAGGCCAAAAATGTGACGCTTCATTGAATTTTAGATCATTCATTGTGTTCAATGAACTCTACTGATTTTCAGTTAAATCTATTTGTGGAATATATTTCCAGTGAGAAAGACAGCATGGCTTTTTAAAAATGATATGCCAGTTTCAAGTCAGGTGTAATGTGGTTTAATTCTAATGTATCACTTCATACTAGCCAGCTGAATGAATAATCATGGGAAATAAACTGTTATTTAATGCTTTGCAATTAATAGTCTTAAAGAGACAGGGACTCATATGGAAAGTACTAACTGATGGAACTCTGTGTCATGTTTTTACAAGGATGATGACATAGATTACAAGCTCAAAATCTATCTGTCACATAAAATAAAGCTGCACACACAGTGCTGTAAGGCTTCACACACATACTCCAACCATACATTTGATCATAATTTGGGATGCGGTATATTCATAAAAGACACATTAGTAAACCATCCAGGAGTTGTCCTGAGCAGTTCGGAGATGGATTCCAGGGTCACAATGCCTCTTTCCAATTCTGTCACACTGTTCTTCCTCTTGGTTGGTAGAAGGCATGACATAAGCGGAGAGAGGCAATGCAGCCCCTGGAGCATAACAAACCCCAGGCCCTACCTACCTCAGGACAACTCCCAATGGTTTGCAAAAGTTTTTTTTTTATGGATATACTATACCCCAAATAATCATCAAAGATATGTCTGGAGTAGGCTTGGGAAGTCCTACTGCCCTGTGTGTGCAGCTTCACAAGTCTATTTTATGTAAGAGATGCTCTTTGGGCTATGCACATACATGTTGCGTCATCAGTTTTTGTTTTACCTCCAGTTCTTGATTATATGGAAATATGTTATAATGCAAGATGCTGGTGTACATTGCTATGGAAATTTACACAGTACAAAGAGGGTCCAACTTTTGAAAACTTCAAAAAAAACTTTGTTATCCAGTGTTAAAACTGACAATTATAACAAATTCAAAGATTAAAATCCTGTCTAGATGCCCCAAGTATTAATTCAACGTGTTTTAAGCCTTTGTTACACTGGCTCTTACCAATGGAATTAAGATACAAGTACAGCAATCATATGACCAATAACTTATCCAACTTTAAAAACCTTTAACCTTTTAGTCTAACCAATAGTTAGACTAATACCAGTAATTTCAGAACTATGTTATTCAGGCTGCAGCTACGTGAGCTATTAGTATTCATGCAAAATATAAAAATGTTAACTCATTCCTAATCATAACCTAGCAAGCTGTTAAAATACATTATTGAGGTTACCATATTAATTACATCCTTTCTTGGCATGGACAGTATTGCGTTGACCCATAAATAGCAGGATGTCTTACTTTACAGAACACACATGTAGCTACATAGAAGCTCAGCAGTCTTTCCAATTGTGCAATTGATTTTGGCTTCAGTATTAATCTCCAAGTAAGAACTGAGTAAAGCATTGTAATTGCCTTGTGACTATTCTTGTGCCAACCAGATTAAGGAATGTGTGCGCAGAGAGAGTAGGAAAGGTTTACCTGAAATGTTATTGAAGATCAGATTGCAAAAAGGGTCCATAGTCCTAGCTATGAAGCAGAACCTGGGCTGGATCATTAATGGCATGTCTCTTCCGTTTAATAGCATGGAAGATGGCTGTCCACTTAAATCAGGTTCATTCTGTGAATCTTCAAGAAGTACCTTAGTTAAAACAGATTGCATCTATAAATATACATTTTCAGGAGAGCCATTCAAAATAGATGAATAGAAAATAAATTGTCTATTTTCTTCCCCATAAACTAATCACAGCCAAGCTTTGCCCACTTTTCCTTTGCTGAATCTCTTCAATAAGTTGTTGTCACTAGCTGAAAACCATCCTGATGGGTATTACAATGAAGTCACCTAGCTATGTCTTCTCTATCCAAAACGTATTAACATTTAGCGGGGAAAATGTTTGTTTAGAAATATTATTTGTCTTCCAAATACTTTCTCAATACATAGCTAAAACGGCACACATTTATAATGTGCCCCTTTTGCTGGTATATTTTAATCCAGAAGTGTCTTATCTGCTAAATGATTCATTTATTAACAAATTGGCTCTAGAATTTAGATTCATTTGCACCATGTCTATGTCATTTTGTAAAAGTGGGAAGAAAGTGGATATGGCTTGCAACTTGGGAGGGATTTAAACAGATATACAATATAGCTTTTTTAAAGAGCTTTAAGAAACTGTCAAAAAAAAAGACACAAATGAGACTAGAAATTGCATTTATACTCCGAAAAATAAGAGTCCTGTAGAAAAGAGTTATGAAAAGACACAGTTTATATATTAATCTGTGAAAAAAAATGTCAAAATATCTGTCTCAATAAATAAGGCCAGCTTTGACTTACACATTGTTTAAAATAAAGCTACATCTGATAAATGTGGACCATTGTAAGCAGATAAAAAAGTACCAATGGAGTCCATTGATGTAATAAAATTGCTCTAAATATAAACTATAATTTCCTGCTTATTTAATACATAGATAAATCAGATTTAGTACTGCATGAAAGTCACCAAAGGTAGCCCCAGATGTTCTCTGACGTGTTTCTCAAATACATGGCATCTTCAGGGGAATACAATTGTTAGAACTAAATAATATTTATATTTAGTTCTTACAATTGTATGTGTTTTATATAATAGTGTCTCATAGTTGGTAGACTGCTGCTGGTATGCATTTGGACACTATCATTTTATACTATATTGCCATAATATAAGTAATATCATAGTTTATATTAAATAGTTTGGTGGCCTATTTTTGATAGATCAGCATCTCTTTTTTGTCAATAATTTTAAAAGAATGTCTAAAATGGCCACTAGTGAACCACTGTAAATCCAGACAGCCAAGGAATGAATAATACCAATTGCAAATTTGGAATTTTGCCTAAAAAATTGCTCCTTAAAAACCAATTTTGTGAATATTTTTCTTCCACACATCAGTTAGATAGATAAGTTGTCCTAGATAATGCAGAAAGGCCATTCAAGCTAGCCAGATGTTTATAGTTTGGTAAACTTCAGCATGTTTGCAAAATAAACAACTCGATAAAAGTATAAATATGTTTTAAATCACTCCAGATAGCATCCACGTATTCAGAATTAAACCCCCCATTACTTACAAAAAATGTAAGATGTTGGATCTCTGCACTATTAGTTATGTGTACAGACTGAGTAATAGAATAATATATTAATAAAATAGCATAAAGCAAACTCTACAATGTGGCGATGTTCACTTTGTTTCTTGTTTTATTTTACACTTTACAACACTGTAATGTATTTTTGAGGATAGTGACATCTCATCTGTGTATGTTAATTTGCTGGACAGATTTCCTGCAGGTATCCCAGGAGCCAGGCAATGTTCCAGATCAGCTTATTTTATTTGAAAATAGAATCCTGTATTCAAATGGCATTTCAATTTTGAACATCTTTCTATAATACCCACAGGCATGTTAGGGAGGATAGTTTTTCATATTATAAAATTAGATGTATATTGGATGTTATTACATTTGTCAAGCTTTGACACACCAGCTTCATAACTTACCTCACCCTGGTGAGTAGATCAGACATTAGTAACTTCAACATGTCCACTTTCATTCACCCAGCTGAACTTTGTGGGGTTATTTTTCCAATAATAAGAATAATTAGATTTCAGTCATAAACTATGACAATACCTCTTGGGCTTTGCTGAGATTTTTTTCTGAATGTGTTTCTACGGAGGGCAAACTGAATGTTTTAACCTTGAATTGAATCCATCCTATTTCTACTCATATTTTTTTGATTAGCAAAATAATTGCCTAGCCATAAAATAAGGCACAATTTATTGTAATTGGTGGTGACAAGCTTTTTGTTATGGATTTGTCATAGATAATTTCAAAGTGAGATTCTTTCTTTTGAAAAGATTGTAATAATGACTATATAGCTAGAATGAACAAAAACTCCTATAACAGTGAGATTGCTTTTTGAATGTCTGATACGATGTATTATTCATGTGTAACTTGTGACTAAAATGTGTATTTTAGATATATAACTTCACCAACATAGAACAAAAAATTTACTGTGAGCAAAAAAAAAAAACTTTCCAAAGAAATCAGTTTAATATATTGCCAGGATATACCATAAGATGTTGACACATATGGGCAGGAAGATAGTGCACTCTAGCTCCCATCCAGAGCCAATGCCCCTGCCTATTGCGTAGTCACCCTAAACAATCCCTACTCTGAAATAAGTGCTGGGACATCACAGGTGAAAACAACAAACTACAGCAATACAGTAAGATCAAGGAGAAACAGTTAGAACATAATGGGTAAACACACATTAAATACAATATAATAAGGAGAATAGAATGGTAAATAAGTCGGATCAGATAGCAAAGAGGACAACAAAAGTACAGAATCGAGAATCATAGGGTTAACCAATTTCAGAGCCATAGTCAAAGAAACCAGGAAAGCATAATCAGATACAGGTAAATGCTAGCTTCAGAGGATAACCTCTTTTACAGGCAAAGACTGAGGTACAACTGAGCTCTTAAATAGTCAAGCTGCAGGGTGTACATAAGATCTGCTGAGGAGAGCCTGCTCCTTTCAAACTCGAAGCAGGAAACCCATTGCGTTTTTAAAACTAAATTGGCTCATGTCAACGTATTTTGACCTCAGGAAACTAAGCATATGATGTAAGTGCGCTAAAAAAATTACTTATTGAATCAAGTAATTATTTCGCGAAAACAAAATATTAGTGTGTCAAGACAGGATATCTATATCCACTTTTGACTGCATCTTTTGACTGCATTAAATGTAGTATTTATTTTCTATCCATTATGTTGGCATTTATTTTTCAAAATAAACGTTATAAAACTTTTCTGTATACATTGTTTATGTTACTGTTTTTTTCTCAATGGGAAAAAATACACAAACAATGTTAAAACTAAAGCATGCTGTAATTAAATAAATAAAAAAGGAAGCTCCATAATTGAAATACTATTAGGGCACATTTACTTTAAAACAGAATACTGTATATATTAATATAAATACAAATTTACAATTAATAAAACACTGCTGAAGATACTAAATAAAATACTGTCCCTGTACTAATAGTGGAGTTTTGTGTTTCTTTTTTCCATGGTATTTACAAATTTTCCCCTACATTTTGCTTTTTTTTTTTTATAACTGCTCTGAGCTGTCGAGTTTTCCCAGTGCTCAAATCCACCACATTTTATGTGGGAACATTAGTATATATCTGTTGGGATTTTTGGAAACTGTGGGGGACACACTCCTTTTTCAGACTTCCATCCTCCTTTTTCAGATTTTCTGTGTAAAATGAAGAGTTGGTCAGTTTTTTATTAAATTTTTTGGTTACAAATTCTGGTGCACAAAGTGTGAGACACAATTTTGGAGCAAAACCCGAGAAGAAACTGTCAGAATAAAATGTTAATGATACCGTACGGTGAACATCGTGAACGTAAAAAAAAATTCCAAAATAGCTACTTTTTTTTTTATAGCTACTTTTTTTTTATAACATTTTATTCCCAAAAAGATTAATAAAAAAGTATTAAAAGTTTTAATATGGTATCAATAAAAAGTACAGATCACTGTGAATGAGCCCTCATACCGCCGCTTATATGGAAAAATGGAAAAGTTATAGGTCTTCAAAATAGGGGGATTTTAAACGTACTAATTTGGTTAAACAGTTTGCGATTATTTTTAAGCGCAACAGTAATAGAAAAGTATATTATCATGGGTATCATTTTAATCGTATTGACTCAAAGAATAAAGAACACATAATTTTTACTGTAAATTGTACGGCGTGAAAACAAAACCTTCCACAATTTGCTAAATTGCGGTAAAGTGAGTAATGGCATTACAACGGACAACTGGTTGCACAAAAAAACATGCCCTCATACTAGTCTGTGGATGAAAATATAAAAGAGTTATGATTTTTTGAAGGCAAGGAGAAAAAAACGAAAACATTAAAATAATATTGTCTGCGTCCTTAAGGCCCAAATGGGCTTCGTCCTTAAGGGGTTAATGAAGGGGTCCCCAGTTGTGCTTATGGCTTACATTTAGAACAGAAGGCATGATGATACTGTATGTAAAAAAAAATCCAAATGGTGACTAAAGACCTTATTGACAAATGTGGTCTGTTTTTGTTTTTTCTTTCAATGCTTTCTTTCCACAGGAAAGGTGGTTTTGCTAATTACATGGCACTACATTTTCTCTCTGTTGAGACTTATAACTAGGTTATTGCTGAGTTATTTAATGCACGAAACAAAATATATTGATTTCAAAACAGACTCCATTTTTTTTTTTTTTTGCTGAATGAAATGTCAATCTTTCATCATGTATATTTGTAGTTGTTTAGTTTCGATTTATTTCGGATACATTTTTTTTTCGGTTCTGTGAAACCTTCGGGATACAGTAATTCATTTTATTCTGTTATCGGATGCATTCGTATATATTTTTTTCGGTTCTATTCGGAAACTGTTCGGCTGTCGGATGCATTCGATATTTCAGATCTATTCGTTTTAATGCTTATTTCTAACGCGTATTTCTAACGCAGGCCTTGCTGATCCTCTCTTGTAAAAAATAGCAGGTGTTACCTTAGCTTGTTTTGCAGTTATCTCTGTGGCAGAAGGCAAGTTTTCCTCAGGTAAACTGTCCATTTCTGCAAATCCAGTGGCTCCAGACTCTAGTAACACCAGGCAGTCAATAATTCTACTTATTAATGACATTAGTAATTTTACCAAAAAATCTACGGTGAAACGGGAAAAAAAATCAATGTGCGACAAAATTGATGAAAAAACACTATTTTGTAAGTTTTGGGGGCTTCCGTTTTTACACAGTACATTTTTCGGCAAAAATGATACCTTATCTTTATTCTGTAGGTTCATACGGTTAAAATGATACCCTACTTGTATAGGTTTGATTTTGTATCACTTCAGAAAAAAACATGAATACATGCAGGAAAATTTATACGTTTAAAATGGTCATCTTCTGACCCCGATAACTTTTTTATTTTTCTGTGTTCACGGCGCTATGAGGGCTCATTTTTTGTGCCGTGATCTGAAGTTTTTAGGGGTGCCATTTTTGTTCTGATCAGACTTTTTGATCACTTTTTATTCACTTGTGGTATAAAAAGTGATCAAAAATGCGCTATTTTGGACTTTTGAAGTTTTTTTGTGCGTACGCCATTGAACGTGCAGTTTGAAAAGTGGTATATTTTTATAATTCGGACATTTCCGCACGCGACGATACCACACATGTTTATTTTTATTTACACTGTGTTTTTTTTTATTCTTGGAAATGCCGGGTGATTCAAACTTTTATTAGGGGAAGGGAAAATTGAAAGGGTTAATGATTTTTTTTACACTTTTCTTATGCAATATTTTAGCTACTATAGGGGGCTATAACATTGCATTAACTGATCTTTTACACTGATTGATCCATCTCCATAGGAATGGATGAATCAGTGTTTTCGACGATTGAATGCTCAAGCCTGG
Source organism: Hyla sarda (assembly GCF_029499605.1). Lineage (NCBI taxonomy): Eukaryota > Metazoa > Chordata > Amphibia > Anura > Hylidae > Hyla > Hyla sarda. The sequence continues at coordinate 122,191,433 of NC_079189.1, read as the reverse complement.
ATCTCAGGCTTGAAGCATTCATTCGGCCATCGGACTGCAGGAAGGAAGGTAAGAGACCTCCTCCTGTGCTACAGCTGTTCAGGATGCCACGATTATACCGTGGCAATCCCGAACAGCTCCCTGAGCTAGCCTGGCACTTTTACTTTTGTTTTTAGCCAAAGGGTTAATAGCGCGCGGCACCGCGATCAGTGCTGCGCGCTGTTAGAGGCGGGTCCCGGCTTCACTATGACGCCGGGCCCTCCGCGATAAGATGCGGGGTCACCGTGTGACCCCGTGCTATATCGCAGGACCGGGACCCAGGATGTACCCATACGTCCTGGTTCCTTAAGAGGTTAATCTGATGTTCGTATTATCGTGGTTATTCGAAAATGTTCCAAATATGTTTTCATGCGTTCGTATAAGTCCGAACAGCCGAAAACGGTAAAATTCGTATAAATTAGCATTTGTGCCGAAACGAATTGCACATGTCTAGTAAATAACATCACCCAGTGGGAGAGCCATACATTACTTTGCAGATACTCGAGCAGCAACTATCTTCAGTTGTCACTTCTACTCTTTATATCAATACAAAATGAAAAAAGTGGAGGCAATACAAGTAAAGACATTATCTTACTTAAGTGAGATCTGTGACTTAGTATTTTAGGAATAAGTTGGTAATGTGGATGGGAGACTTTATTTTTTCACAGAGATTGTGGAAAAGTTTAACCCCTTAAGGACACAGCCCATTTTCACCTCTAGGACGCAGCCCTTTTTTGCACATCTGACCACTGTCACTTTAAACATTAATAACTCTGGAATGCTTTTACTTATCAATCTGATTCCGAGATTGTTTTTTTGTGACATATTCTACTTTAAATTAGTGGTAAATTTTTGTGGTAACTTGCATCCTTTCTTGGTGAAAAAGACCAAAATTTGATGAAAAAATTGAAAATTTTGCATTTTTCTAACTTTGAAGCTCTCTGCTTGTAAGGAAAATGGATATTACAAATATATTTTTTTTGGATTCACATATACAATATGTCTACTTTATATTTTCATCATAAAATTGACAAGTGTTTACTTTTGGAAGACACCAGAGGGCTTCAAAGTTCAGCAGCAATTTTACAATTTTTCACAAAATTTTCAAACTCGCTATTTTTCATGGACCAGTTCAGGTTTGAAGTGGATTTGAAGGGTCTTCATATTAGAAATACCCCATAAATGACCCCATTACAAAAACTGCAACCCCCAAAGTATTCAAAATGACATTCAGTAAGTGTTTTAACCCTTTAGGTGTTTCACAGGAAAAGCAGCAAAGTGAAGGAGAAAATTCTAAATCTTCATTTTTTAAACTTGCATGTTCTTGTAGACCCAATTTTTGAATTTTTACAAGGGGTAAAAGGATAAAATGTATACTTGAATTTGTAGCCCAATTTCTCTCGAGTAAGCACATACCTCATATGTCTATGTAAATTGTTCGGCGGGCGCAGTAGAGGGCTCAGAAGCGAAGGAGCGACAAGGGGATTTTGGAGAGTACGTTTTTCTGAAACAGCAAAAAAAAAACATGGCATACCATTTTGGAAACTAGACCCCTTGAGGAACGTAACAAGGAATTAAGTGAGCCTTAATACCCCACAGGTGTTTCATGACTTTTGCATATGTAAAAAAAAAAAAAAAAAATTCACTAAAATGTGTGTTTCCCCCCAAATTTCACATTTTTGCAAGGGTTAATAGCAGAAAATACCCCCCAAAATTTGTAACCCCATCTCTTCTGAGCATAGAGGTACCCCATAAGTTGACCTGAAGTGCATTACGGGCGAACTACAATGCTCAGAAGAGAAGGAGTCATATTTGGCTTTTTGAGAGCAAATTTTGCTCGGGGGGCATGTCACATTTAGGAAGCCCCAATGGTGCCAGGACAGCAAAAAAAAACGACATGGCATACCATTTTGGAAACTAGACTCCTTGAGGAACGTAACAAGGGATAAATTGAACCATAATACCCCACAGGTGTTTCACGACTTTTGCATATGTAAAAAAAAAAAATTTTTTTTTACCAAAAATGCTTGGTTTAGCAAAAAATTTACATTTAAAAAAAAGGTAATATCAGAAAATACCCCCCAAAATTTGAAGCCCAATTTCTCCCGAATCAGAAAACACCCCATATGGGGATGAAAAGTGCTCTGCTGGCGCACTACAGGTCTCAGAAGAGAAGGAGTCACATTTGGCTTTTTGGAAGCAAATTTTGCTCTGGGGCATGCCGCATTTAGGAAGCCCCTATGGTGCCAGGACAGGAAAAAAAACACATGGCATACCATTTTGGAAACTAGACCGCTTGGGGAACGTAACAAGGGGTAAAGTGAACCTTAATACCCCACAGGTGTTTCACGACTTTTGCATATGTAAAAAAAAAAATATTTTTTTTACAATTAAAATGCTTGTTTTCCCCCAAATTTTACATTTTTACAAGGGATAATAGCAGAAAATACCCCCCAAAATTTGTAACCCCATCTCTTCTGAGTATGGAAATACCCAATAAGTGGACGTGAAGTGCACTGGGGGCGAACTACAATGCTCAGAAGAGAAGGAGCATCATTGAGCTTTTGGAGAGATAATTTGGCCATGTGCATTTCCAAAGCCCCCCCGTGGTGACAGAACAGTGGACCCCCCACGTGACCCCATTTTTAAAACTAAACCCCTCACGGAAGGTAATAAGGGGTGCAGGGAGAATTTACACCCCACTGGCATTTGACGGATCTTTGGAACAGTGGGCTGTGCAAATTAAAAATTTTATTTTTCATTTTCACAGACCCCTGTTTCAAAGATCTGTCAGACACCTGTGGGGTGTAAATGCTCACTGTACCCCTTGTTACATTCCATGAGGGGGTTTGGTTTCCAAAATCGGGTCACATGTGGGTATTTATTGTTTTGCACTTATGTCAGAACCGCTGTAAAATCAGCCACCCCTGTGCAAATCACCAATTTAGACCTCAAATTTACATGGTGCACTCTCCCTTCTGAGCCTTGTTGTGCGTCCCCAGAACACTTTGCGCCCACATATGGGTCATCTCAGTCCTCAGGAGAAATTGCGTTACAAATTTTGGAGGCTTTTTTTCTTTTACCGCTTGTGAAATTTTAAAGTATGGGGCAACACCAGTATGTTAGTGTACAAAAATGTTTTTTTTTACACTAACATGCTGGTGTAGACCCCAACTTTACCTTTTCATAAGGGGTAAAAGGAGAAAAAGCCCCCCAAAATTTGTTAGGCAATTTCTCCCGAGTACGGCGATACCCCATATGTCACCCTAAACTGTTGCCTTGAAATACGACAGGGCTCCAAATTGAGAGCGCCATGCGCATTTGAGGCCTAAATTAGGGATTTGCATAGGGGTGGACATAGGGGTATTCTACACCAGTGATTCTCAAACAGGGTGCCTCCAGCTGTTGCTAAACTCCCAGCATGCTTGGACAGTCGGTATTTCCCAACCAGTGTGCCTCCAGCTGTTGCAGAACTACAACTCTCAGCATGTACTGATTGCCAAAGGGAATGCTGGGAGATGTAGTTATGCAACAGCTGAAGGCACGCAAGTACAACTCCCAGCATGCCGAGACAGCCATTTGCTGTTCCTGAATGCTGGGAGTTGTAGTTTTGCAAGATTTAGAGGGGTTCAGGCTGGAGATCACTGACAGTGGTCTCTAAACTGTGGCCCTCCAGATGTTGCAAAACTACAAATCTCAGCATGCTAAGACAGCAAACTGCTGTCTGGGCATGCTGGGAGTTGTAGTTTTGTAATATCTGGAGGGCTACAGTTTAGAGACCACTGTCAGTGATCCCCAGCCTGAACCCCTCTAAATCTTGCAAAACTACAACTCCCAGCATGCCAACACAGCAAACAGCTGTCAAGACATGGTGGGAGTTGTAGTTTTGCAACATCTGGAGGGCGTCAGTTTAGAGACCACTCTCTAAACTGTCGCCCTGCAGAAGTTGCTAGGCAACAGACTCCCGGACACGCGGCGCCATACTCACCTCCACCGCCGCCGTGATCACAGCCGCCGCCGGGTAAGTGACCGCCGCTGCCGCCGCCGCCGCTACTACACGGTTCCCCCCGCTGTGCCCGGACACCGATGGGTGGGCATAGCGGAGGGGAACCGAACTTTAACCCCCCCGCCCCCAGTCTGCTATTGGTCGGTCGCTCGGCCGATCAATAGCAGGGATAGGAGGGGTGGCAACCCTGCCACCTCACTCCTATCTCTTCAAGGGGGATCGAGGGTGTCTTGGACACCCTCGATCCCCCTTATTTTATTGCGGAGCCGCCGTTGATGGGCAGGGGGAGAGCGCTCCCCCTGCAAACACCATAGATGCCGTGATCAGAACTGATCACGGCATCTATGGGGTTAATGCTGCCGGGACCGGCGCGATCGCGGCCCCGGCAGCTGCGGTGGGACTCCGGCTGTGATTAACAGCTGAGTCCCACCCACGATCTCCTGCGCTGCCCACGGCAGAGCAGGAGATCGCTTGGACGTATGCATACGTCCATTTGCGTGAACGTGTAATTCGCCTGGACGTATGCATACGTCCAATAGCGGGAAGGGGTTAATCACGCTATTTATTGTGGAAACCATACAGTATATTGTGGTAACAATTATAATACTATAGAATGATCTATTTCTTCAATGTGTGGTTCTTTCTCTCTTCCACAAATCAAAATGGGGCCAATTAACTTCATCCAAGTATTATGGGGATTTATAGACAGGTTAAAGGCTGGACTCTCTGCACCTCCTAAAATACTTCATAAAACAGAATCATAATGCTACAATACATAAATGTTGTCATCTTAGTTGTGCTTCATAAATATCTAGGTAACTTGTTTCTCATTAAATACAAAATACAACATTTGTTTTTACTACCTTAGACAATGCAAATATTATCTGCCCATTGTACTTTATAGGTATACTTTAATATATTCGACTTTTATTACAATTTCGATATGTAGACCATGACTGGTATTTCGTTGTAGTCAGTTTTTTCTCTAGCCCCCAACTCACAATTGAACCTACGATCCACAATTGGTTTTTAGCCTGAATTTACACCATCCGTTGCCAAAGTGGAGTAAACATATTTACATGAGATTTACACTATGTCACAAGATTAATTATTGTTCTGATCAGTCTGCCGCAGAGAAGCAAGGGAAGACGACGATATGTAAATTCTGCTGAGGTGACAGTCCAGCCCTGCATACAGGTAAGTATTGTTACACTACTCCTTTATCTTTTCTGCTATCAGAACAAAGTGTGATCCCATACAATAGCATAATTCTCACTAGATCACACTGCTGGAGCTAACCTGATACTGTCTGTGCTTACTAGACACTAGGTGGTGGAGACAGCCCCTTTTTTAATTTATCAGTTTGACTTTTTATTTCTCAGTATATTATAGTATGGAACCAAAAATATTGGAAACAATTGTGAGGGAATGTGTAAGGTAAAATGGGAAACAGGGGGAATAGGGGAATTCTATCATTGGTTTTGTTTTCATATTTGGTGAATATGTTTTGTATATTTTTTGCATGTGCCATTTTTGCGCAAAACTTTAGCGAATTGTAAACATCCCATATGTCAAATCCCCAAGTGAAAATCTTGTATATATACAACAGAAAGCACATAAATATTCACAAATCTTCCACACCCCAAGCAGAGCTCCAAAAAAGGCTTTTTTTTTATTTTGTTATTTTTTTTACTTTTTTAATATCACAGCCTTCTTAATTGTCCTAGTGCAAATTTAAAAGACACATCATGTAAACTTTTTATAAATTTCCCTCAAAGGGGTACCCTAGACATCTTATCCCCTATCCAAAAGATAGGGGATAAGATGTCTGATCACGAGAGTCCTGCTGCTGGGGACCCCCACGATCTCGGCTGTGGCACCCAAGACATTCGGTGCATGGAGTGAACTTTGCTTCGTGCCAGATGACTGGCAATGTGGGGCGGAGGCTCGTGATATCACGGTCATGCTCAGTTCATGACGTCATGGCCGTCATGCCCCCTGCCATACACTTGCATTGAGGGGCATGGCCATGATGTCATGAGTGGATCGCGGCCTTGACGTCATGAGCCTCAGGTGCTGAACCTGATGCTCTAAATGAATGACGGGTGCAGCACAGCTGCTGGGGACCCCCGCGATCATACATCTTATCCCCTATCAATAAAATGTCTAGGGGCGGAGTGCCCCTTTAATTGGAAAGTCAAAAAAGAACAGAGAAAAGCAACTATACGCAAGGATCTTGGATAAATTCTCCCCAAAGAGCTTTCAGCTTTCAGGGATGTTTTAAGTTTTAGTTTTTGGAAGAAATGAAAAAAAGTGGATTGCAAATTATTCCAGTTTCATGTCAGTCATAATCATACATTAGAGTTAAAATAAATAAATATTTGGGTCTTAAAGAAACCTTTGAATGCCTTAAAATGTAAAGTGAAATATGCTTATGTATTGCACATAACGTAGAGATGTCACAAACTACACAAAATTTAGGTTAGAGAATTAGAAAATAAGATATTTACTTGCATACTTACAGTAGGTTATAAAAAATGAACATTAGAATTAGGGGAGCCACTTACTATCATATTGTTATGATTTGACTCATAAGAGATTAATTGAATGTTGGACAAATCCCCAAATGTTGTCCATTGGAAAACTGATGTAATGTACTTAAAGTAGATAAGATCGAAGCTGACAAACCCGAATTTGTTAAAATTTTAATGAAATATTCAATTTGCAATTAATTAGAATATCGCTGTGATTTTACCGTGCAAATCGTTTGTTTAAACTCAATTTACTGCGGTCCAGGCTCCAGGACATCTAAAATGGCGGATGCACATGTCAGTACATGGGGCAAGGAATGCTGGGAAGGTGGGAAAGCAATGCGGGAAGGCAGGTAGGCGGGATGACCCTGAATCACTTGCAGGATTCAGCCTATCAGCAGCCAGTCACCCCTGTGATGTCACAGCCCTATATATTCGGCAGCCATTTTGCGTCTCGTCATTTCATTCACTACCACTGCATAGACATAGGACGGACATCACTGTGTGTGTTACACAGAAAAGCTTGTTGCAGCAGTGTTTCACCTCTTTGTATCTCAGCCTTCTGTAGGACACAGAGCACAGCTTTTTTTGCACAGAAATGAATTCTTACTTCAACAAATAACCCCTCAGTCACTGTGAACAGCATTGTATTACAGAGAGGGGCAGAAAGCTGTGTGTTGCCTCAGCTGCAGAAACGTTTTCATAGGAGGGAGAAATAATTTTTTAGGGCAAATCTGTGTCTTTGTTCCACAACAACTGGTCTGCGGGTTATATTAGTCTGTAGACTGTATAATCCATACCCAGCAATCCATCCCTAATAGTATTTGAGAGAGAGACTTTTTGCAATTTTGGGTTTAGTACACAGTGACTCAGTGTGTGCTCCAACATTGTTGTGTACTGCTTTGGCTGTGGGCAATTTTTTTTTTAAGCACACTGTAGTGCATTTTTCTGCCCTGATAAGTGCATACCACATACCTACATCTAAGTGGTGTACTATTTTGTACATGTTAATCTGTCAAGGGCCTACATACTGTCAAAGGAAAGCCAAAACTAATCACTGGCTAGTGCTTTACTCCAATATGTTTATTAAGCGTACTGTAGCATATTTTTCTGCTATGTTTGTTCCACCACACATGGTCTTCTGGTTATACTAGTCTGTAGATGGCATAATACGTACCCAGCAGTCCATTCCTAATAGTCTGTGAAAGAGTGCAATTGTGTTTTTGTGTTTAGTACAAAGCGACTGTGTGCTGCAGCACTGTTGTGTACTGCTGGTGTTGTACAAAAATAAGTTTTTCAGGAGTACTGTAGCACATTTTTCTGCCCTCATAAGTGCATACCTCATACCTACATCTAAGTAGTGTACTATTTTGTACCTGTTAATCTGTCAAGGGCCTAGATACTGTGAAAGTCCATGCAAAAGTAATCACTTACTGGTGTTTTACTAAAATACTCCAGACTGTGCAATTTAGCCACTATATGGTCTCCTCATGCTTCAGCCACCTCTAGGCTGTGCCATTCAGCCACTATATGGTCTCCTCATGATTCAGCCACCTCCAGGCTGTGTCATTCAGCCAATATATATGGTTTACTGATGCTGCTGGGCCTAAAATATTTTATGGTAGCACTAGTTACCATAAAGCTTCAAGTTAAATTTCTAAATTCATATTTTAATCTTAGAGATTGTGAAGCCCAAGTGTCTACTCATGCTGCTGCCAGCTCCAGGCTGTGTCATTCAGCAAATATATGGTCTCCTCATGCTGCCAACACCTCCACGCTGTGTCATTCAGCCACTATATGGTCTCCTCATGCTTCAGCCACATTCAAGCTGTGTCATTCAGCCACTATATGGTCTCCTCATGCTGCCAACACCTCCCCGCTGTGTCATTTAGCCACTATATGGTCTCCTCATGCTTCAGCCACATTCAAGCTGTGTCATTCAGCCACTATATGGTCTCCTCATGCTGCCAGCATATCCACGCTGTGTCATTCAGCCACTATATGGTCTCCTCATGCTGCCAACACCTCAACGCTGTGTCATTCACCCACTATATGGTCTCCTAAGAATTCAGCCACATCCAAGCTGTGTCATTCAGCCACTATATGGTCTCCTAAGGCTTCAGCCACATCCAAGCTGTGTCATTTAGCAACTATATGGTCTCCTCATGCTGCAACCACTTCCACACTGTGTCATTCTACCACTATATGGTCTCCTCATGCTTCAGCCACATCCAAGCTGTGTCATTTAGCCGCTATATGGTCTCCTCATGCTGCCAACACCTCCATGCTGTGTCATTCAGTCACTATACGGTCTACTCATGCTTCCAACACCACCACGCTGTGTCATTCAGCCACTATTTGGTCTCCTCATACTGATGCCACCTCCAGGCTCTGTCATTGTGCTGCTCTGCAGCAGTGATTCTAACATTGATGCCTGTAATCTGCATGTCATACTGAATAACAGTATTATTTCACTACCCCAGCAAACTCCATATGCGTGTTAGAACAAATCAAAGTGTTATACACCCCTATTGAGGCTCTCTGTAGGTCAGAAATAGCCATTTTTAATATAGATTCACCGCAAATAAATTTGGAAAATTCGGTGAATCGGCCGAATCAAATTTTCAAAAGTTAAAAGGATGAAAGGATTATATAAATCCATCTAAATAGATATGGAATTGATGGATTGTTATCTGGAAGTTTTTTTCTAGTGGTTTTTCTTTTGTCCAGTTACCTTATCAAAGCCACAGCAGATATCTATAAAGGGTACAACATTTAAAAATCACATAAACATTAATAAATAATATATACAGAAATATTTTTTTTTTTTTTTTTTTTTTACTAATATATGATATATATGAATGGATACATAGCTTAGATTATTTCCCCTTGAAAGTTTGCTTGCTTGAATAATGACAGATCTCTTTATTAGCATTCTCTATATGCTTCCTACATATGGGCTTAGGGCAAGCTTAATGTTATCTACATTTCTCCTCTCACTGAAGTTAGTAGCATTGATGTGGCCCTTTTAAGGAACCATAAAAGCTCAGGTTCTGAGTGGCTAAAATCACTGACAGTTTCTAAGTACATAGAATTGGACATAGTGATACTAGGAATAGAACACTATACTTCAATTAGCATCTAGCATACCTGAAACCTGCTGAACTTGTGTCAGTAGTCACTTTCAGGTATCATATAAGATGTGAGATATTTATTAACAAAATATGCAGTAAATTACATAAGTTTTTACATATCCCTAAATCCTATATTGAGAACTGTGTCCCACAAAAAAAAATTCTATATTTGGAGGGTTTTGTCCCTTCAAAGCTAAGAGCCTTGTTATAAAGCATAAAGAAAAAGTTTATTCGGTTAAAGAAATGACTATCAATTTCATTTCCTTTCAAATGATTGCCAATTTACAATTATATAGGGATGCTGGGGGAATAATCATTGGTTTTACCCTGGTTTTGTGGGATAAAATTGTCACAGTTTTTCTCAGAAACTATTTATAGACTTTTGAGTACGACTTTTGCTTTAGAAGACTTTAAAAAAAAGAACAAACCAAGTTGTGATTTCAGTTTATATCATGCAGAGGTCAGGAATTTATGGTGTGCGACTTCTCAGTTTGTAGCATCTTTTGGCGCAACTGCGCTGAGGTTTGCTTACAAACTGACTGTGGACAGCATTATTAAAAAGATGCACATTTGTCGCACAGGGTAAAAAGTCCCAGAGAAATCACCATATAAAGTGGAGTGATCAGCGACATATTTATCACATGCCCTGTGCCATGTAAGAAATTTGGTGCAGGTACACAGTTTCCACCACATGAATGGAGTATAAGAAGTTCACTTAGTAGACTTTTCATGAATACCCCCCGCTGTGTTTATTAATAGGAAATATATAGCATTGCAGACACTACTTAAATAAGCCATGCAATGCATTCAGAAATTCTTCAGACCATTTCAATTTTCATATTTTTTATATTGAGACATTTTGCGAAAGTCAAAATAATAAATAAAAATAAACCCCCCTCCCCATTAATCTTCATTTTATACCCCATAAATAGAATGTAAAAAGAATGTTAAAAAGCTAAACGTAAAAATTAATATTTAGAACCTTTTCATCCAGACTTGAAATTTAGCTCTAGAGGCCCTGTATTTCTTTTGATCACCTCATAGATGTTGCGACAAACAGCCCCCATAAAACCTGACAAAGCTTAAAAGGATCTCCAGAGAGAAATTAAACAAAGTCCCCATATCCAGGTGTACAAACATTGTACAAGTAGATGTGGATCATGCAATTGGTGCCCCTACTTGTTATTTGATAAGGTGATAAAAGTGGTATAGATGTGAAATATAATGATTTCTGCTGTTGCAGAACTGATTTTGTGGTCTACTGTCTGAAGTGAACTTGTGGCCGATTTTATATCGGCAGCACTATCAGACCGATGCACAATACATTTCGTGAGCACATTTCTTCTTTAAAAACTAAATTGAGGTTCCCCTCGAGTGATAGACCACGTGATTAAAGTTCATGCAGGAAGCCCCCCTGAATTAAAGTTCTTCGGTATTGAAAAAGTGCATCTAAAAGACTGCATTGACAGACCAAGAGCTCTACTGCAAACCGAGACACACTGGATAATACGCGTAAGATAACCTTGGTTTAAAGGGGTACTCCGGCGCTAAGACATCTTATCCCTTTTCCAAAGGATAGGGGATAAGATGCCTGATCGCAGGGGTCCCGCCCCTGGGGACGCAGCACCCAGTTACAATCTGTGGTCATGCCCCCTCCCATAGGCCTGCATTGAGGGCGCGGAGCGTGACATCACAAGGGGGCGCCAGTAATCAGACCTGGAGCGAATATTCTTCAGGGACTGATTGTAACGGGGAGCTGTGTGCAAGATTACGGGGGTCCCCAGTGGCGGGACCCCCGTGATCAGGCATTTTATCCCCTATCCTTTGGATAGGGGATCAAATGTCTTAGCGCCGGAGTACCCCTTTAACCTCTGCATCCCGATCCTTAGGGACGTAGGGCATACCTTTACACCCTGAGCATTTTTGGTCCCTGTCGCTCGCCGGGTGGGGACCGGTATGCCTGCTGAAATCATTCAGCAGGCATCACGTGACATCGCCGAGGGGGGTCCTGAGGACCCCCCATATCGGCGATTGCCGCAAATCACTGGTCAATTCAGACCAGCAATTTGCAGCGATTCCGGGTCATACAGGTCTCCAGTGATCCAGAAAATAAGGGGGATCAGGGCTGTCCGACACAGCCCCGGTCCCCTGAAGGGATAGAAGTGAGGTAGCAGGGGTGCCACCCATCCTATCCCTGCGATTGATCGGTCAGGACCGACCGATCAATCGCAGAAGGGACGGGGAGGGATCAAAGTTAAGTTCCCCCGCTCTTCCCAACAATGGGTGTCTGGGCAGAGCGTGGGAACCGACGATGATGACGTCAACTGGCAGCGGCAGCGATCCTGATGTCATGGCGACGGTGGTGCAGAACTTCAGTGGCGGCGATCTGCGTAAGTGGCCTGGATGACCACAGTTTAGAGTCTCTAAGCTGTGGCCCTTCAAATCTTGCAAAATTACAAGTCCCAGCATGCCCAGACTGCAAATGGCTGTGTGGGCATGTGGAAATTTGTAGTTTTGCAACATCTGGAGGGCCACAGTTTGGAGATCACTGTGCAGTGGTCTCTAAACTGTGACCCTTCAGATCTTGAAAAACTACAACTCCCAGCATGCCCACACAGCCATTTGCTGTCAGGGCATGCTGGGATTTGTAGTTTTGCAACATCTGGAGGGCCACAGTTTGGAGATAACTGTGCAGTGGTCTCTAAACAGTGGCCCTCCAGCTGTTGCATAACTACAACTCCCAGCATGCACAGTATGTAACGGCAACAGTAGGTTCTGTTACTGTGACATACTGTGCATGCTGGGAGTTGTAGTGTTTCCCAAACAAGTTTGCCTCCAGCTGTTGCAAAACTACAACTCCCAGCATGCACTTACAGACCGTGCATGCTGGGAGTTGTAGTTTTGCTACAGCTGGAAAGGGGAAAACTCGCTGTGAGCCCCTACCCATGTGAGTGTACCCTAAAAGCACTACACTACACTACACCTACACAAAATAAACAGTAAAACACTACATATACACATACCCCTAAACTGCCCCCCTCCCCCTCCATAAAAATAAAAAATGCCTCGTTCAGCAGTTTTTCCAAAGAGTAGCCTCCAGTTGTTGCAAAACAACAACTCCCAGCATTGCCGGACAGCCACTGACTGTCCAGGCATGCTGGGAATTTTGCAACAGCCAACAGCGGGAGGCACCCTGTTTGGGAAACACTGCTGTAGGGTATTTGTAGTGGCAGAGGCAATTGTAACGCTTGCATCCAGGTCTGCCCCTGTGCAAATCCCTAATTTAGGCCTCAAATGTGCATGGCACTCTCTCACTTCAGAGCCCTGTTGTATTTCAAGGCAACAGTTTAGGGCCACATATGGGGTATTTCCGTATTCAGGAGAAATTGTGTTACAAATTTTGGGGGACTTTTTCTCCTTTTACCCCTTATGAAACGGAAGTTGGGGTCTACACCAGTCTATTAGTGTAAAGAAATAAAAAAATTTACACTAACATGCTGGCGTTGTCACATTCTTTGCATTTTCACAAGAGGTAAAAAATAACCCCCAAAATTTGTAACGCAATTGCTCCTGAGTACGGAAATACCCCATTTGTGGATGTAAAGTAAGCTGCGGACGCACAACAGGGCACATGCACCATGTACATTTGAGGCCTAAATTGGTGATTTGCAGAGAGGTGACTGATAGTTACAGCGGTTCTGACATAAACGCAAAAAAAATCAGAGGGTATAGTGAGCCTTAACACCCCACAGATGTTTGACACATTTTCATTAAAGTTGGACGTGAAAATGAAAACTTAGATTTTTTTTCACATGCTGGTGTTACCCCAAATTTGTTATTTTCACAAGGGGTAATAGGAGAAAAAGCCCCTGAAAATTTGTAACACCATTTCTTCTGAATATATAAATACCCCATATGTGGACGTAAAGTGCTCTGCGGGCGCACTACAGGGGTTAAGAACAGAAGGAGCACCATTGGGTTTTTGGAGAGAGATTTTGGCCGGGATTGAAGGCAATGTGCGTTTACAAAGCCCCCATGGGGCCAGAACAGTATCCCTCCCCCCACATGTGACCCCATTTAAAAAAAACGACACCCCTCACAGAATGTAATAAGGGGGACAGTGAGCATTTACGCCCACAGGTGTCTGACAGATTTTGGACAGTGGTCCATAAAAGTGATGATGTTCCAAAGATCTGTCAAAAGCCAGTGGGGTGTAAATGCTCAATGCACCGCTTATTACATTCCGTGAGGAGTCACATGTTGGGGGGTCCACTGTTATGGCACCATGGGGGCTTTGTAAACGCACATGGCCCCTGACTTCTATTCCAAAGAAATTCTCTCTCCAAAAGCCTAATGGCGCTCCTTCTGTTCTGAGACCTGTAGTGGCCAGCAGAGCACTTTACGTCTACATAAGGGATATTTCCTTACTCGGGAGAAATTTGGCTTCACATTTTGGGGTCCATTTTCTCCTATTACCCCATGTGAAAATGAAAAATTTGGAGTAACACTATCATTTTAGAGTTAATAATCGCATTTTTCATTTTCACGTCCAACTTCAACACAAACCTGTCAAACACCTGTGAGGTATTAAGGCTCTCTATACCCCTTGTTACGTTCTTTGAGAGGTGTAGTTTCCCAAATAGTGTGCCATGTGTGTAATTTACCCAGCTGTTTCTTTTAAATCTTTTAATATCTATATGTATTGTTTGTATTCATGCACCTGCACAGAGCTTCGGAAACGGCCGCCCACTGGTGGAGTCTCACAGGTATTTACTGGGTGAGCCTTCAGTGGATGGGATGGTCTGATGAAGTATGCTGGCCTGGTCTCCTGGCATCCATGTTTTCCTGAATTTTATGTTTGACATTGCACCATTTTGTATTTGAATAAAAAAGATTTGTTGCTACGTACCTGGTGAGTTCCCCCATCCATTTCTTTATCATCTTTGCGTTGTGGATTTATCCACAAGTAGACTGGAAGCTGAAATCATTGCCAAAGGGGCTTATAGTAAGTACTGAGTAAAGGGTCTGAATACTTATGTCAATGCATTATTTTTGTTTTTCCTTGGTACATCCTCTGGCAGACAAGTAATCACAAAGTACCATATTTTGGCCATTAAGAGTTAAACAGAGCTCAGAAGGACCCATATTTTTCCCAAAGAAAGCAGGACTCATATAGAGCCAGAGAGGGATATAAAATGCCAAGCAATGTAATACATTGCAACCTCAATTATGTAGTGCCCACATAGTGCCATGTTGGCCCAATATACACAACGAGAGTCCAAAAAGTGCCAAGGCAATGCCAGTATGCCTAGATATATATATATATATATATATATATATATATATATATATATATATAACCTTAGAATTCATATAATTCATTGTATACATTGTAAGAAAATAAACAGCAACATATTTCTGTATTGACCAATCCAAAAATTTATTAACCTTCTCTGTATCAAAAATTTTACATACTGGGTTAAATCATTGATTTTTATTTTAACTGTTTATTTCCAACATTTCTTCCAACTGCTGGAGCTATTCAGGAAGTAGAAGGCCATTCGAAGGGACAGCATCTGAGTTCAAGGACTGTCCTGCTTGATCTAAAATGTTCTGGGATCTTACTGGGTGAAGAAACCTAATGATTAAGAACTTAAGTGGTTAAGTGACATAATTCTGGAAAACATTTCTAGCAACTACAGCATCTTGAATTATAACTCCCATTGGTGCTGACATGTAAAGACACCTGAAAAGAAATATATATGTATATATATATATATATATATATATATATATATATATATATATATATCCTATTTAGCATTTTAAATGTATTAAAAAAAATCTTCACTCTTTACTGCAGCAAGGGGGGTGGGGTGGAGGGTAAGGGGGGGATGGGGGAGGTTAAATTCTTGTTTTGTTAATCTGTATTAAAAGCAATTATGAAAATAAAAAATAAATAAAAAAATTAAAAATAAAAATAAAATCCTGCACTTCAGCTTCTAGGAGCTCCCACTTTGATAGGGTACTAAAATTGTGATATCATACCCTTTTAATGACAGCCAACATCCCAATAAACTTGTTGTGCCAATAACTTTAAAGTATAACCTTCTTAATGTTCTAATAATATATCAAATCAAATTGAAGTTAGGTTGCATAAAAAGATTGAAAACAATTAAAATGCAAAATACTTCTGTCTAATCTCCCATGTAAGCAGACTTCACTGACTTTTCATAAAGTAATTGTAAAAGACAAGACGGGTGTAGACGAGAATTAAAAAGTGGATTAACTTTACATCTGAATTATTTTAATTCATTTTGGAACAGAGTGCTAAGCACAATCTAACCACTGGAGAGTAAATCAGTCTGATGTTATTCTCTTCAGATCATCTGCTGCTTCCTCAGCTGAGGCTAAATGTGAAGAAAAGCTGAGCATCTGGATACAATTCAGCATTGTGGCACAGTACTAAGACAGGAGTTATGAAAAAGAAAGTCTTTACCCAGAAAGACAAACAAGTGACTGGAAATACAGGATTAAATCTGGCGCTGGACGAGTAAGTGCAGGGAAGCAGCAGATATGAAAGCCAGGTAGGTTTATTCAACAAGGATGCAACGCGTTTCGCTGCGTATGCGCAGCTTCATCAGGCATGTCAGGTAGGGCAATCACACAGGTTATATACACGTAGAGATTAACCCGTTACGATACATTAAATACTAATTTGTTACATTTAACAAGAATGTTATACAAAAATATATAAAAAATACATAAAGAACAACTCTCCTATCCAAAGAATAGGATATATTCAATAAAAACTAAACAATTAGTTAAAACAAAACTACTTGATCATCATGTCCATTGTATCTTGCAAACCCGAAAAATGTAGAATGAGACAATGATAATATGGACAGATTGGACGATCCAAAAACACCCCGAGGAGAACCAAACAGATGGATAGAAATATAGTCAGAAAAAATGAATTAACAAGGGTTTTCTATAGATTCATTGAAATCTTGGGGGGGCCAATGTCCCAAGTTTGTGAATCCAAAATGATTCACAGTTTATTAATCGTTGGAATCTATTTGGAGTTTCTACTTGACCAGACCTTTTTATGATCTGGTCAGGGTCTGAAAGAGAGGCTGAATTATTTGTAAATTAATTAAATCAAAATTCCTGCGGTCTTCAATTTACAATGCATTACTCTAATGTCTCAATCCAATTTTTGGATCTGGACATTTACATAACTGATGAGGGATCTATAGCAAAGAGGATGTTTTTCAAGATAGTGGATGTCAATAGTTTTTTACAGTTTGACGGTGCCCATTATCCAAGCTGGCTTAGGGGCTTGCCCTATGGACAGTACCTGCGCATCTGTAGGAATTGCACGACAGATGCTGACTTTGATGGCTGCTATCCTAAGGACACACTTCCATGAAAAGTTATCCTAAGTCCCTTTTAGTAGATGCATATAAAAGGGTGAAAAACAACTGGTAGATTTAGCTAGTACATCAATTGAAAAATTACATATAAAGAAACAAAGTGAAAACTCCATGGAAAATAAATTTAAATTTAACTTTATAATGAATAACAATTCGGAAGCGTTGAATATAAAAAAATCTTTCAAAAAAATTGGTCAATTATAAAAAATGATCCCATATTAAAAGGATTAATTCCAAAAACACCAAATGTATTATATAAGCGCTCAAAAAATCCTGTGGCTATCCTCAATACAGGAGACTCTGAATGTTCCCCCTGTATTAGGAACTGCTGTCTGTGCTGCCAATGGATTAAAAATAGTGTCACCACATTTAAATCTTTTCAAACACAGAAAACCTTTCAAATAAAAGGTAAACTTAATTGTGATACCAACTTTGCTATTTACCTCATATCTTGTAGTTGTAATTTACAGTATGTGGGTCGGACGGTGAATACTGTTCGTGCGAGAATGAACAAACACAGATGGAACATTTTGGATGGTTATATGTTACATAGTTTATCGAGACATTTCAATAATATTAATTATAGAAATATGGAAACAATAATCTAATCATACTTGAATCAATCCCATTAGAAACTCCAAATAGATTCCAAAGATTAATAAACCACAAATGCTTTTGGATTCCCAAGCTTGGGACATTGGCCTCCCCAAGGTTTCAATGAATCTAAAAAAAAACCTTGTTAATTCATTTTTTCTGGCTATATTTGTATCCATCTGTTTTGTTCTCGTCCGACCTGTCCATATTATCATCGTTTCATTCTGGTCTTTTGGGTTTGCAAGATACTATACAATGGATATATATAAGAAATGTTTTTTTATTATCTATTGACTTCGTTTGTGAATGATGTTCTTATTGCAATTGGATTTTTTAAAATATATTTTTTCATATATATATATATATATATATATATATATGTCTATTATGCTATGTTTGTAAAAAGACATGTGCTTGTTTTTTGTATGTATGTATATTTTTCTATATCATTATTTATCTGCCTGAGGACACTTAGGATCTACAGAAGATGCTTGTCTATTTATCACATATTTATTTATCCTTTTATATTTTTGTTAGATGTCCATGGTGATATCATTTTTATTATATAACCACGGACCACGTATTTGTTCGATGATCAAGTAGTTTTGTTTTGACTAAATGTTTTGTTTTTTATTGAATATATCCTATTCTTTGGATAGGAGAGTTGTAGTTTATG
The DNA here is from genome assembly GCF_029499605.1 of Hyla sarda. Lineage (NCBI taxonomy): Eukaryota > Metazoa > Chordata > Amphibia > Anura > Hylidae > Hyla > Hyla sarda. The sequence continues at coordinate 122,173,038 of NC_079189.1, read as the reverse complement.
TATTTTTTATGTATTTTTGTATAATATTCTTGTTTAATGTAACAAATCTATTGGTCTTAGTATTTTATGTTATAAAGGGTTAATCTCTACGTGTATATAACCTGTGTGATTGCCCTACCGGACATGCCTGATGAAGCTGCGCATGCGCAGTGACACGCGTTGCATCCTTGTTGAATAAACCTACCTGGCTTTTATAACTGCTGCTTCCCTGCAATTATGCGTCCAGCGTTGGATTTAATCCTGTATTTCCAGTCACTTGTTTGTCTTTCTGGGTAAAGACTTTCTTTTTCATAACTCCTGTCTTAGTACTGTGCCACAATGCTGAATTTTGAGTACCTGGCTTTTACATCTGCTGCTTCCCTGCAATTACTTGTCCAGCTCCAGATTTAATCCTGTATTTCCAGTCACTTGTTTGCCTACTACCTCCCAGGAAGGCTGTGGACGATTTGCTTACTTTCTTCATGCGCTATCCATTGTTGTGTGTGAGCTCACACAACCTAATCTGGTAAGCAGCTGTGGATTGTTCCCTCCCCCCCCCCCTCTCCTCTGATCCTGAGGTTCTACACATGGAGCGCCTTCCATCTTTCTCTTTCAGATTTACTCAGAAAGACACATTATAAGGAGATTTAATGGCATAGTCCAATAAACTGAAATGCACCAGCAGTCATATTTTTTTTTGTATAAATGTACTTTTATATATGTGTATATACTTATATTAAGTCTATTATGATTGAACTGCCATGTCATCTGAAATTTCAAAAATTCTGAATTATGTAAAAAATTTTCCAAACTGCCATGAAGACAGAGGCTTGGTAGTTATAAAATATACAAAGTTCCTAAGTTTGGTGATTCTCAATAATGAGGCACTGTTCTTATTTTCCATAATAGTTCAAAAGATCTCTTAACCCCTTCCCGCAGAATGTCATATATAAACGCCGGGTTGTGCAGTGCGTTCGCGCATCCCGGCGTTTATAAATGACATTCAGTTAACCCGGCGATGCGCAGCATCGCACGGGTTAACTGGCAGAAGTCCCGCTGTTTCCAGCAGGGGACAACTTCTGCTTCACCCCCAGGACCATCCATTGATGGTCCTGGTCAGCGATCACTGTGATTGGTCCCTGTGGACCAATCACAGTGATCTGGGGTGAAAGTTCAGATCCCCCGCACTGCCCGCCCCTGGAAGTCGGGCAGAACGGGGGACGATGGCTGCGGGGGCTCGCCCGGGACCTGCAGCATAGGGGGGGGGGGAACACGTGGGGACCGGCAGCCTTACCAGATCCAGCGGCGGGACCGAGGAGCAGTGCAGGACCGGCCACGTGGACGAGCAGCGACGGGACCGGCAGGTGAGTATATGGTCCTCAGAAGCAGCAGTGAAGATCTTCACTGCTGCTTCTAGGAGTCTGAAAACTACAACTCCCAGCATGCCTAGACAGCCTTTGGATGTCTGGGCATGCTGGGAGTTGTAGTTTTGCAACATGTGGAGGGCCCCAGTTTGGAGACCATTGTATAATGGTCTCCAATCTGTGCTCTTCCAGCTGTTGCAAAACTACAACTCCCAGCATGCACTGACTGTCCAGGCATGCTGGGAGTTTTAGTTCAGCAACATCTGGCCCTTCAGATGTTGCCGAACTACAACTCCCAGCATGCCCTTCAGCTGTCTGGGCATGCTGGGAGTTGTAGTTTTGCAACAACTGGAGACACACTGGTTGGGAAACATTGTTTCTAACTCAGTGTTTCCTAACCTGTGTGCCTCCAGCTGTTGCAAAACTATAACTCCCAGCATGCACTAACAGACCATGCATGCTGGGAGTTGTAGTTTTGCAACATCTGGAGGGCCCCAGTTTGGAGACCATTGTATAACGGTCTCCAATCTGTGCTCTTCCAGCTGTTGCAAAACTACAACTCCCAGTATGCACTGACTGTCCAGGCATGCTGGGAGTTTTAGTTCAGCAACATCTGGCCCTTCAGATGTTACCGAACTACAACTCCCAGCATGCCCTTCAGCTGTCTGGGCATGCTGGGAGTTGTAGTTTTGCAACAACTGGAGACACACTGGTTGGGAAACATTGTCTGTTTCTAACTCAGTGTTCCCTAACCTGTGTGCCTCCAGCTGTTGCAAAACTATAACTCCCAGCATGCACTAACAGACCATGCATGCTGGGAGTTGTGGTTTTGCAACAGCTGGTGCACCCCCCCCCCCCCTGTGAATGTACAGGGTACATTCACATGGGCGAGGCTTTTACAGTGGGTTTCTCGCATCTTGAGATGCAGCAAATTTTGCGCCGGGAAACTCGCTGTAATCCCCCGCCCATGTGACTGTACCCTAAAAACACTACACTACACTAACACAAAATAAAATAAAAAGTTAAAACACTACATATACACATACCCTTACACAGCCCCCCTCCCCAATAAGAACGTCCGGTACACCACTGTTTCCAAAGCAGAGCCTCCAGCTGTTGAAAAACAACAACTCCCAGTATTGCCGGACAGCCGTTGACTGTCCACGCATGCTGGGAGTTTTGCAACAGCTGGAGGCACCCTGTTTGGGAATCACTGGCGTAGAATACCCCTATGTCCACCCCTATGCAAATCCCTAATTTAGGCCTCAAATGCGCACGGCGCTCTCACTTTGGAGCCCTGTCGTATTTCAAGGCAACAGTTTAGGGCGACATATGGAGTATCGCCGTACTCGGGAGAAATTGCGTTACAAGGTTTGGGGGGCTTTTTCTTCTTTAACCCTTCATGAAAAGGAAATGTTGGGGTCTACACCAGAATGTTAGTGTAAAAAAATTAAATTTTTTACACTAACATGCTGATGTTGCCCTATACTTTACATTTTCACAAGAGGTAAAAGGGAAAAAAGCCCCCCAAAATTTGTAACGCAATTTCTCCCGACTACAGAGATACCCCATATGTGGGCGCAAAGTGCTCTGGGGGCGCACAACAAGGCTCAGAAGGGAGAGCGCACCATGTACATTTGAGGTGATTTGCACAGGGGTGGCTGATTGTTACAGCGGTTTTGACAAACGCAAAAAAAAAAAAACACATGTGACCTTATTTCGGAAACGACACCCCTCACGGAATGTAATGAGGGGTGCAGTGAGAATTTACCCCCCACAGGTGTCTGACGGATCTTTGGAACAGTGGTCCGTGAAAATGAAAACTTGTACAGCCCACTGTTCCAAAGATCTGTCAGACACCAGTGGGGGGCAAATGCTCACTGTATCCCTTGTTACATTCCTCAAGGGGTCTCGTTTCCAAAATGGTATGCCATGTGGGAGTTTTTTGCTGTTCTGGCACCATAGGGGCTTCCTAAATGCGATATGCCCCCCGAGCAAAATTTGCTCTCAAAAAGACAAATATGACTCCTTCTCTTCTGAGCATTGTAGTTCGCCCATAGTGCACTTCAGGTCAACTTATGGGGTACCTCCATACTCAGAAGAGAAGGTGTTACAAATATTGGGGGGTATTTCCTGCTATTAACCCTTGCAAAAATGTGAAATTTGGGGGGAAACACACATTTTAGTGGAAACATTTTTTTTTTTTTTTTACATATGCAAAAGTCGTGAAACACCTGTGGGGTAATAAGGCTCACTTTATTCCTTGTTACATTCCTCAAGGGGTCTAGTTTCCAAAATGGTATGCCATGTGTTTTTTTTTTTGCTGTTCTGGCACCATAGGGGCTTCCTAAATGCGACATGCCCCCCGAGCAAAATTTGCTCTCAAAAAGCCAAATATGACTCCTTCTCTTCTGAGCATTGTAGTTTGCTCATAGTGCACTTCAGGTCAACTTATGGGGTACCTCCATACTCAGAAGAGAAGGGGTTACAAATATTGGGGGTATTTCCTGCTATTAACCCTTAGAAAAATGTGAAATTTGGGGGGAAACACACATTTTTGTGAAAAAAATATTTTTTTTTTACATATGCAAAAGTCGTGAAACACCTGTGGGGTATTAAGGCTCACTTTATTCCTTGTTATGTTCCTCAAGGGGTCTAGTTTCCAAAATGGTATGCCATGTGAGGGTTTTTTGCTGTTCTGGCACCATAGGGGCTTCCTAAATGCAACATGCCCCCCAAAAACCATTTCAGAAAAACGTACTCTCCAAAATCCCCTTGTCGCTCTTTCCCTTCTGAGCCCTCTACTGCGCCCGCCGATTAATTTACATAGACATATGAGGTATGTGCTTACTCAAGAGAAATTGGGCTACAAATATAAGTATACATTTTCTCCTTTTACCCCTTGTAAAAATTCAAAAATTGGGTCTACAAGAACATGCGAGTGTAAAAAATGAAGATTGTGAATTTTCTCCTTCACTTTGCTTCTATTCCTGTGAAACACCTAAAGGGTTAAAATGATGACTGAATGTCATTTTGAATACTTTGGGGGGTGCAGTTTTTATAATGGGGTCATTTGTGGGGTATTTCTAATATGAAGACCCTTCAAATCCACTTCAAACCTGAACTGGTCCCTGAAAAATTGTGAGTTTGGAGAGTACGTTTTTTTTTAAATGGTTTTTGGGGGGCATGTTGCATTTAGGAAGCCCCTATGGTGCCATAACAGCAAAAATCCCCCACATGGCATACCATTTTGGAAACTAGACCCCTTGAGGTACGTAACAAGGAATAAAGTGAGCCTTAATACCCCACAGGGGTTTCACGACTTTTGCATATGTAAAAAAATTAAAATAAAATTTCACTAAAATGTGTGTTTCCCCCAAAATTTCACATTTTTGCAAGGGTTAATAGCAGAAAATACCCCCCAAACATTGTAACCCCATCTCTTCTGAGTATGGCGGTACCCCATAAGTTGACCTGAAGTGTACTATGAGTGAACTACAATGCTCAGAAGAGAAGGAGTCATATTTGGCTTTTTGAGAGCAAATTTTGCTCGGGGGTATGTCGCATTTAGGAAGCACATATGGTGCCAGGACAGCAAAATAACCCCCACATGGAATACCATTTTGGAAACTAGACCCCTTGAGGAACGTAACAAGGGGTACAGTGAGCTTTTACCCCCCACTGGTGTCTGTCAGATCTTTGGAACAGTGGGCTGTCCAAAATTTTTAATTTGCACAGCCCACTGTTCCAAAGATCTGTCAGACACCTGTGGGGTGTAAATTCTCACTGCACCCCTCATTACATTCTGTGAGGGGTGTAGTTTCCGAAATGGGGGTCACATGTGGGGTTTTGTTTTTTTTGCGTTTGCCAAAACCGCTGTAACAATCAGCTAACCCTGTGCAAATCACCTCAAATGTACATGGCGCACTCTCCCTTCTGGGCCTTGTTGTGCGCCCCCAGAGCACTTTGCGCCCACATATGGGATATCTCCGTAGTCGGGAGAAATTGTGTTACAAATTTTGGGGGGCTTTTTTCCCCTTTACCTCTTTTCAAAATGAAAAGTATAGGGCAACACCAGCATGTTAGTGTAAAAAGTTTATTTTTTTACACTAACATGCTGGTGTAGACCCCAACTTCACCTTTTCATAAGGGGTGAAAGGAGAAAAAGACCCTCAAGATTTGTAAGGCAATTTCTCCCGAGTACGGCGATACCCCATATGTGTCCCTAAACTGTTGCCTTGAAATATGACAGGGCTCCAAAGTAAGAGCGCCATGTGCATTTGAGGCCTGAATTAGGGATTTGCATAGGGGTGGACATAGGGGTATTCTACGCCAGTGATTCCCAAACAGGGTGCCTCCAGCTGTTGCAAAACTCCCAGCATGCCTGGACAGTCAACGGCTGTCCGACAATACTGGGAGTTGTTGTTTTGCAACAGCTGGAGGCTCCATTTTGGAAAGAGTGGCGTACCAGAAGTTTTTCATTTTTATTGGGGAGGGTAGGGGGGCTGTGTAGGGGTATGTGTATATGTAGTGTTTTTTACTTTTTATTTTATTTTGTGGTAGTGTAGTGTAGTGTTTTTAGGGTACAGTCACATGGGCCGGGGATTACAGCAAGTTTCCCCCTGCGAGTTTGAGCTGCCGCGCAAAATTTGCTGCATTGCAAACTTGCAGCCTGATACTCACTGTAAGCCCCTGCCCATGTGAATGTACCCTGTACATTCACAGGGGGGGACCTCCAGCTGTTGCAAAACTACAACTCCCAGCATGCACAGTCTCAGTGCATGCTGGTAGTTATAGTTTTGCAACAGCTGGAGGCACACGGGTTGGGAAACACTGAGTTAGGAAACAGACAATGTTTCCCAACCAGTGTGCCTCCAGCTGTTGCAAAACCACAACTCCCAAACATTCTCAGGCATGCTGGGAGTAGTAGTTCGGCAACATCTTTAGAGCCAGATGTTGCCGAACTACAACTCCCAGCATGCTTGGAGTTGTAGTTTTGCAACATCTGGAGGACTACAGTTTGCAGACCACAAATACAGTAGTTCCCAATCTGTGCCCTTCCAGATGTTGCAAAACTACAACTCCCAGTATGCCAACACTGTCCAGGCATGCTGGGAGTTGTAGTTCTGCAACATCTGAAGGGCCAGATGTTACAGAACTACAACTCCCAGCATGCCTGGACAGTAAGGGCATGCTGAGGATGTGTAGTTTTGCAACATCTGGAAGGGCACAGTGGTTTCCAAACTGTGGACCTCCAGATGTTGCAAATCTACAACTCCCAGCATGCCTAGACGCCAAGGGCTGTAGTTTACAGGGCCCCATTACAGCAATGCATGTCGCTTTACGGCGACGTGCATTGCTGTAAAGGGCCCGACCGCGGCTGAAGATCTACTCACCTGTCGCCGCCGCTGCCGTCTCCGCCGCCAGGATCCGGGTCTTCAGGGACGAGGTAAGTACCGGGGCCGGGCCCCAGCACTCCCCCGTCCCCCGCCGCGTCCTCCGGTCTTCCTCCCGTCCTCTCCGGACTTCAAGGGGCCGGGCAGGACGGGAGGAAGTAACCGCCCCCCCTCCTGCGATTGGTTGGTTAACTAACCGACAGATCGCAGGGTATAGGAGGAGGTGGCAGGCTTGCCACCTCGCTCCTAGTCTTCAGCATGGTCCTGGCTGTCTGTGACAGCCGGGATCATGCGAAATTACCGGGCGGTCGGGTCCCAGAGACCCGATCAGCCCGGTATCGCCGCAGATCGCAAGGGCGATTTCCCTTGCGATTTGCGGCGATCGCCGACATGGGGGGCCTACATGGCCCCCCTCGGCGTTTGCCCTGGATGCCTGCTGAAGGATTTCAGCAGGCATCCGGTTCCGATCTCTGCCCGGCGAGCAGCAGAGACCGGAAAACGCTAGGACGTACGGGGACGTCCTGGGTCCTTAAAGCCCAGGGTGCAGGGACGTCCCCGTACGTCCTGGGTCCTTAAGAGGTTAAGGACACAACCCATTTTGACCTTACGGACACAGACAATTTTATTTTTGCATTTTATACTCCTCACCTTCTAAAATGTATGACTCTTTGATATTTCCATTCCCAGACCCATATGAGGGCTTGTTTTTTGCGTGACCGGATTCACTTTGTAATGACATCACTAATTTTATCCTAAAATGTATGGCAAACCCCAAAAAATGTTTTTGTGTAAGGAAATTTAAACAAAAATCTAATTTTGCAAATTTGGGGGTTTCGTTTTCGTGCTGTACACATTGCGGTAAAATTTACATGTTTTCTTTATTCTCTGGGTCAATACGATTAAAATGATAGCCATGGTTGCATACTTTTCAATTATTGCACTGCTGTTAAAAAATCTCAAAGTTTTTACAAAATCAGTGACAGACATTTATCAAGCGATTTAGTAAAATTTTCTTTTTTACTAAAAATGTTGCACAAATGTCGCACCTGCGACTACGCGATTTTCCGTGCAACATTTTGACTGGAAAGCGAGAAAAGCAAGTTTTCCAAAACTTAACTACGTAGTAATAATTTTAAAATGGACTACGGGTAGTCTGGTATTCATTAACTGCATCAGTTACTAAATTACTAAAAAAAGGAATACATAAGCAAACATTGATAAATGTCCCCCAGTATGTTTAAAATTGCCCTATTTTACCACCTCTAACCTTCTTATTTTTCCGTATTCAGGGACGTATGAGGACTCATTTTTTGCGCCATGATCTGTAGTTTGTTTTGGTACCCCATTTCTCTATATATGACTTTTTTATAATTTTTTAAAAACATTTTTGAGCTGAAAGTTTTTTTTTTTTTTTTTACATTAACCTCGTTCGCCGTACAGGACCATTAACATTATTTATTTATAGTTCGGACATTTTTGCATGCGGCGATACCAAATATGTTTATTATGCTTTTTTGTATTAATATGGGGAAAAGGGGTGATTTAAAACTTTATTGAGGGAGGGGATTTTTCAAATTTTTGTAACTTTTTGAAAACTTTTTTTTACATTTATTTTACACTTTTTTAGTTCCCATAGGGGACTATTTATAGCAATCATTAGATTGCTAATACTGTTCAGTGCTATGTATAGGGCATAGCACTGATATGTATTATCGGCGATCTTCTGCTCTGGTCTGCTGAAAGGCAGATCAGTGCAGAAGACCACGGGAGACGGACGAAGACATGTTAGGGGACCTCCGTCTGCCATCTTGGCCGATCTGATCCCCGCGGCGGTGCCGCGGGCGATCAGATCAACCATTATAAATGCCGCATTACCGCAGATGTTGTGATCTGTATAGATCACAGCATCTAAGGGGTTAATGGCAAACATCAGCACTCTGTATGTAAGTGACACTATGCAGTGCCGTACATTTACTTTGCATGTCGTTAAGGGGTTAAAGGGGTACTCCGATGTAAAAAGATTTTTTTTTTCATATACAGAAAGTTAAACAGATTTGTAAATTACTTCTATTAAAACATCTTAATCCTTCTGGTACTTATCAGCTGCTGTATGCTCCAGAGAAAGTTGAGTTGTTCTTTTCTGTGTTACCACAGTGCTCTCTGCTGACACCTCTGTCTGTATCAGGAACTATCCAGAGTAGGAGTAAATCCCCATAGCAAACCTGTCCTTTTTTGGACAGTTCCTGACATGGACAGAAGTGTCAGCAGAGACCTCTGTGGTCAGACAGAAAATAAATTCAAAAAGAAAAGAAATTCCTCTGCAGTATACAGCAGCTGATAAGAACTAGAAGGATTAAGGTGTTTGAATATAAGTAATTTACAAATCTGTATAACTTTCTGGAACCATTTGATTTAAAAACCAATGTTTTCCTCCAGGGAACCCCTTAATTCAGACCCCTAACACTCTCTGCAAAGCTGGACTACAGCCCACTGGGTGTACCTGGCATTGGTGATCACATAATTGATCAATGAATTGAACACTGTTTATACAGCGGTTGGGAAAGCAGGGATGGTAATATACAATTTATTTAATAAGAGGGATAAGTAGCAGCCTGAGCCCTTTGAAGCCACTTCACCCCCTGGATACAAAGAAATGAACCTCCTAATACATAAAACTGGCACAGGCAATTTAATAAATTTCCCAGCTTTATTAACTGTGAATTAATACTGCTACCCAATAAGTGCATACCTGAAGCTGCTTTATTTTTCACAAGAATGAAAAATGAACATCATATTGCAGAGCCATACACAATACAAGCAAGCTATTTCGGTGACCTTCTGATCGGTGTATGAGGTCTGTGGTGGCATTTTTAAATTACAATTGAAGCTAGCTGACAATAGAAAATAAGACAGAAGAAGTTTTTAAGATGTTTGACATTCAGTAAAACTGCCAAAGTTGTTTTTCCTGATTGTCATCTATGCACCGTTCCCCGTCAGTTTTATTCTAAGAACTATTGCAAAGTTAACAGGAAATGTCACCAAGATCAGAGCTTAATCAAAAAATGACTGTACATGTCTCCAGCTGTCTTATAAGTTGAGCCAGTAGAGTTGGCGTACGAGCAGACAAACCACTAAAATTATGCTTGTCCTTTTGTGCTTGTGATCTATTGACTATAAGTCATATCACAAGAAGAAATGGTTCTCCAGCATTTATTCATTATCTACGTAGTTGTCCCAAAACTGGCATGACAATGACATCATTGGTTACAAAGACAAAGAGAAATAAATATAGATATGAAGGATATTAGACAACATTGTTATGTAAAGAATAAGTGACTGACATGCCCGTCACACTCTTCATAGCCTCATCCTTGTTGATGTGACACAACATTTTAAAAATGCCACTTGACATTTCCATAGAAATGATGCTGTTCAGTTAACTCTGAATCCAAGCTTTTCATAAGCCAATCATTATTTCAACTTCTTAATGAATTCCACTGGGACATAAGATTTCCAGCATTGCAAATCCTTTTAGAATACGGGGCACAGCAGACAATTACAATTTAAAAATATCTTTTGTGCAAACCAAAGAATGTCTTATTCACCTCTGATATGTAACAAGCAGATATCTCAAGCAGCTTCAAAAGGTTCAGGAAAGAGATACAAAGAAAGTTAACCTAAGTAACGCGATTACTAGATATCCCTGCACATGTATAAATCCGAAACCTACATTTATAAATCCTACAAACAGGAATGCAAAAAAGAAAGATCATTTTCTACATTGATGGCTATACAATAGGTAGTATTGTTATTTGTTTTTATTTGGACAGTAGCTCTGTGGTTAGCATTGTTACTTTGAAGCACTGGTGTGCTGAGTTTAAATCTTACCCAGGGTAACATCTTCATATACTTTTTATGTTCTCCATATGTTTGCGTGATTTTTTGTTCAGAGCTTTTGGTATCCTCCAATGCTCAAAACAAATATTCTAAGGTAGTTACTGCACAGTGATGTATGATACAAGGATGGAGCACAGAATCTGTATCATATAGCATTGTATTATATAGTTGACATTAAGATTAAAAAAGCCAAATAAAGATGTCTTATAACTGGATTTTATTTAATTGATTCTCCAGCACCTAAGTGGTTTTACAGTTATTTGGAATAACTTCATTGTGATTAAAAGCCCTTCCTTTGCCATGTTTGTGATCCTATGAGGCTCACATGTTTTAGTAATGCTGACATTGTAACAACCCACAAAATAAAGACAGCACATTTTTTTTATACCTCATGATAAACTGCTAAAAAGGACCTGTAGTGTTGTGATTGCAGTCCAATCAAGCAATACATTATAGAGCAAGGGAAGACGAACAGATTGATATGCAGTTATGTGCGAACAGTTCCAGAAGAACTTTTTGTTTATTCATGTAAGCCTCTGATCATTTTGGGGTAATTAGTCATGTGGGTGGTCCTACTTAGTGATTAATAGCTATGTGTATATGCAGGCATAAACAGATAAACAGCTAAGCTGTCAATTGCCCAGCAGGAATGCCCACTTGACTACTACTTTTCCCAGAATTGGCAGAGATTTACATAAATGACAAGTTATCTTGAAACAATGTTACATATCAATCTGTTCAGCTCCTCCTGTTCTCTAATAGACTGCGGATTGTACTACATTTTCAGTGTGACAACAAAAGAAAAGAACTCATGACACATGTCATGTCTGTGTGTCCCCTGCTCGGCGCTCCCTCTGACTTACTGCAGTCAATGGGCTCTATAGACTATAATAGAGGTCATCTCCTGCAGTGTGTCAGAGTGAGCGCCACACCAAGAAGTGAAGTGTGATGCACCACACTTCCCCTGACTCCTACCCCCACTGATCAAAAATGTTGACATGTCCGCATGACCTGTAAATAGTTTTTAGAAATTACAGAAACTTTAAATTGCAATACTGTTTAGCTAGGCTCCATCTGTCCATCTTAAAAATACTTTATGCAGCCTGTAAAGTTGTACAGGCTCCTTTGAGAGCTGTATGTCTGGAGATGATCTCCCCAGAAGCAATGTGATGATCTGTTATCCCTCCCTCCTTACATTTTCAACCATTTGCACCTATATTAAAAAAAAAAAAAAACTATTATAATTTTTTTGAATATTTTAAAGTAACCTGTATCTTTCTTTTCTGCTTCTTAGATCTCCAGTTATGGCTGGCGGACTGTTTGCAGTTGACCGAAAATGGTTTTGGGAATTAGGAGGCTATGATCCTGGTTTAGAAATCTGGGGTGGAGAGCAATATGAAATATCTTTTAAGGTAAGAAAATTTAAAATCACAATATAAAGTAAGAAGGCAGTGGGTGTGCTCAATCTGCTGGTTCGTCCAAAAATCCAGTACAGTGTAGACCCCTATCAGCTACACCAGAGTTTTGACATACAAAAAATTTCATTTATAGAGAGAAGAGTGTACTGGTTCTCAAGGATTTGTTGGTTGATGTAAATGTAATGTAGTTTAATATGAAAAATATGTAGCCTAAAACACCCAAAAGTGTGTGTGATAGCAGAGACTGTGGGTTTTCAGAGTACTATTTAATACAATATAACCAAAGTGGATGCTGGCAATCCCCTCCGTTGGGTATGAATAAAATATATTCTTAATAAAACAGTTAAAAACAAAGAGTCCACAAGTTGTCAACAAAAACGTCCATAGACTGTCAAAGACAGTGGTCCACAAAGAGCATTCTGTGCAAGAAAAGTAGCTAATTGAGCTTTCCCTTTGTGATGTGTGTGCGGCTAAAGAGGCGATGGAGTATCGCGTATTGAGCCCACTCCTGCAGTGCTGATGGTAAATGCGCTGCTGATGGTGTGTGTGCTCGTGCTCACACTTGAAAACAGTGTGGGGCCAGAGAAGCACTGGAGTCCCAAGTCTATAGCCCACTCCTACAGCGTTCGTGCTGGGTGTTAACTATAGCGTGACTCAGCGGTCGACAAGTGTGTGCAGATAATGTTTCTAATAGAATTCACTAACCCACCCTTGGAGAGGGACAAGATCGTCCACAGTCTTCGGGTCCTGGTATGTTGCAGCGGTGCTCAAGCTTATGCAGAGGAGTCTGCCTTGTGACAGACAAGCCATACTATCGAGTGATGTCTTGACATACGGGATACCTTGATGTGTTGATCCTCGTGGAGGAGCGCGTGATGATGCACAGGGTGATTGGTGATGCGTTGTGGAGCTATAGCCAAAGTATTGGGACAGCTGAATTGAAACATGGCTCTGGGTAATGTTGGTTTAGTTGATCATCAGACATGTTTCAGGCCTACTAGGGCAAACCTCAGTGATGTATGAACTTGGTTTGATCTAAATTCTATTTATAGGGCTTTAACTATGGGCACTCTGTAAAACCTGTGGTGGATCTCTGTGTGTGTACTTTTGTTGGGTATATGATAAAACCAGGACTGGATGATAGGATGTGATTGGGGAAAAAAAAACAGTTTTTAACTGTCTTTATTAAAAATACATTTTCTATATATACCCACCATCCACTTTGGTTATATTGTATTAACCATTTATTTATATTAAATAGTACTCTGAAAACTCGCAGTCTCTGCAATCAAGCATACTTTTGGATGTTTTAGACTACACATTTTTCACACGTCTGCCATACTAAACTACATTACATCTACATCAACCCACAAGTCCTTGAGAACCAGTGCACTCTTCTCTATATTAAAAATCACAATATATTGAAACTTTTATAAGAGTAAGTACATGTGCTTGTCATGTTCAATTTGCCAGTGTTTCCATTGTAGAAAAAGATGAAAGACAGCAAACAGGAGTACCAAAAATTAATTTATGTATTCACTCATATGGATAATGATGTGTTAGCCTATTGTAGAGCCTTAAAAGGGCTTAAACATTAATCATCTATTCAGGTGCAAATTTTAATGGCTTGAAAAGCTGCATATTTTTTTTATCTATGAAAAACAAATTGCATATAATTAAAACTCCACCTTAAGGCTGCCCAACACATTCAGCTTTCCTGGTTTCCTAGTTTACATGTGAATATAGGGAGACACTTAACAAGGTAACATAGTAAAAAATTATAACCATTGGTTAAAAAATCAGTAAAGTAGTATTTTCTATGAAAAAAATCCTATAGCAGTCAAAATGAACTAATAGAGAAACCAAATGCACTGTCCTGTAATTTCTTATATGGGGCTGAGAATCAGTGGCTCTTATCTCTTTAGATAGTCTATTTATGGTTTTATATGCTGAGTTCCAATCATGAAGCAGAGATTGTACTACAGTCAGTGTGCAAATTTGGATATACAGTACTGCCACCAATTATTCCTGTAACACAAATGTGTTTGTCTTGATTTGTGATTGAAAACTGTTCTAAGTTTAACAATGTGCCCCCTGAATCAGTTATAAGAGCGCTTGGGGTTTTCTTACATTGGCAGACTGCTGACATGAGTGCTGATCAGGAAGATTGGAACTTGCTTAACAATCCTATGACACGGCTCTGTTATCATGCAGACAAGGATGAAAGAATGATCACTGGATCGTTCATGTAATTCTTCCCCTCTATCATTCATAGGCCACACATCGCCTATTACCCGTGGCCGCCAAACTAGGATTTTGTCATAACAGGAAAAAAACATGTGATAAGCCAATGAGTAAGCATTTTCATGTTCACTGGCTAATAACCATGCCTCTTCAACATTAATCATTCTATGTAATTAGGCCCTTACCAATTATTTATCTAAGGCTAAGTTCCCATTACATTTGTCTCTTATGCTCACTGTATATGTCAACAATAGTAATGAGCAGCATAGGCCATATTCGAATTCGCAATATTTGGCATCTTCGTCCTATAATCATGAATTTCGAATATTCGTTAACTTTTTTTTCAGATGCAAAATTCGTAATGAAATTAGCAAAATGCTCCTGCGCGATTATATCTTTCAACTAACTACTTTCCTATTGGTTGCTAGGGATGTTGCTAACCTTTAGTGTTGCTAGCAAATATTCGCAATTCGAATTTTATTCGCAAATATCGCATATTCGCGAATTCGTGAATATTCGCGAATATAGCACTATATTTGCTCAATTACGAATATGTTTGTTTTGTTTGTTTTTTTTCTTTACAGTACACATCACAGTGATCATCCCTCTCTGCTTCCAGCTTGTGTGGTGAAAAGAAGGCTCTGATACTACTGTGTGAGACTGGCGTATGCATATGCTAATGTTCACATAAGCGAATTTCTGCGTACGCTAATTTCCGCATATGCTAATTTTCTAATATGCAAATTTTTGCTTATGTAAATTTTTGCATATGCGAACATTATCGCGAATATTACGAATATGCGAATTTAGCAAATATATGACGAATATTCGTCCATATATTCGCAAAATATCGCGGATTCGAATATGGCCTATGCCGCACAACACTACTAACCTTTGACAACTGTATTTGCATCCTTCTCATTGGGCCCCAAGCTAAAAGAAGGGAGGGATCAGTTTCCTCTGGAAGTGCCAATATTTGCAAATTTTCACAAAATTGCCTTCTTTGGACCACAAGCTGGAAACAGGGAGGGATGATTACTTTTAATTTACACAGTACACATCAATTGGGATGTGTACTGTGAAAAAAACTAATATTTGTCATAAGGAATATATTTCGCTATATTCTAAATATTCGCAATGTCGCCAAGTGCCGATATTCGCAATAAAAATTCGCTATTCAGATGTTCGCGTTAACACTACTCAACAACCTGTCAAAAAAAAGATGTATACCACAGTGTACTCCTAAGAGATACATTGTTTATGGACCTATATCAAATAGTGATTATGTTTGGTTGACATCTTGAATGTACACATTCATTTTGCAGAACTCAATAGCTATATCTGCCACACTATTGAGTCCTGTAGCATTAACATGCACGTTCACAACACGTATCTAAAATAGTAACTAGTTGACTACGGCATTCTATTAACCCTTTAAGGCTAGGTTCAGACTACGGAATTTCCGCTTGCTAAAATGTACTGTATAGTGAATGGGTTTCCGTTCACAAATTCACACTTCGGAATTTGTGAAGCGGAATTTGTGAACGGAAAATCCGCTTGGAAATTTCCGCCTGAAGAAAGGAGTTGCTCTTTCTTCAGGCGTAAATCCGCGCGGAACACATTGTAGTCTATTGGAGACTGAAGTGTCCGCGCGGTCCTAGCGCTGACTGATTTAGTCAGCGCTGGCCGCACTCGGAATGTCCGGGCGGAAATTTTCTGCCCGGAGATTCCGTACTCTGAACCTAGCCTAAGGACCAAGCCAATATTCACTTTAAGGACCAGAGCATTTTTTGCACATCTGACTAGAGATGAGCGAACTTACAGTAAATTCGATTCGTCACGAACTTCTCGGCTCGGCGGTTGCTGAATTTTCCTGCATAAATTAGTTCAGCTTTCCGGTGCTCCGGCGGGCTGTAAAAGATGGATACAGTCCTAGGAAAGAGTCTACTAGGACTGTATCCACCTTTTCCAGCCCACGGGGGCACCTGAAAGCTGAACTAATTTATGCAGGAAAAGTCATCAACTGCCGAGCCGAGAAGTTTGTGACGAATCGAATTTACTGTAAGTTCGCTCATCTCTACATCTGACCACTGCCACTTTAAGCATTAATAACTCTGGGATGCTTTTACTTATTTACTTATTAATTCCGAGATTGGCATTTTTCTAAATTTGAAGCTCTCTGCTTGTAAAGAAAATAGACATACCAAATGAAATATATATTGATTCACATAAACAATATGTGTACTTTATGTTTGCATCATAAAGTTGACATGTTTTTACTTTTGGAAGACATTAGAGGGCTTTAAAGTTCAGCAGCAATTTTCCCATTTAAAAAAAAAATATTCAAAATCGGAATTTTTCAGGGACCAGTTCAATTTTTTTTCAATAAAATTCATTTTTTCCCCCATATTAACCATTTTTACAAGAGGTAATAGGAGAAAATGCCCCCCAAAAGTTGTAACCCCATTTCTTCTGAGTATGAAAAAAAATCCCATGTGTGGACGTAAAGTGCTCTGCAGGTGCACTACAATGCTCAGAAGGGAAGGAGCCACATTTGGCTTTTTGAAAGCAAATTTTGCTGAAAGGGTTTTAGGGGGGGGAATGTCACATTTAGGAAGCCCCAATGGCTCCATAACAGCAAAAACTCAATACATGTAACAAGGGATACAGTGAGCCTTAAATTTTTTTCCCCTAAAATGCAGTTTTTTCCCAAATTCACCATTATCACAAGGGGTTATAGGAGAAAATTCCCCCCCAAAATTTGTAACCCCATTTCTTCTGAGTATGGAAATATCCCATGTGTGGATGTAAAGTGCTCTGTGGGAGAACTACAATGCTCAGAAGAGAAGGGCTTTTGGAGAGATAATTTGTTTGGAATGGAAGTCAGGGGCTATGTGTGTTTACAAAGCCCCCATGGTGCAAGAACAGTGGACCCCCCCCCCACATGTGACCCTATTTCAGAAACTACACCCCTCACGGAATGTAATAAGGGGTGCAGTGAGCATTTACACCCACTGGCGTTTGGCAGACTTTTGGAACAGTGGGCTGTGCAAATGAAAAATGCAAATTTGTAAATGCATATGGCCTTCAATTCCAGCCAAGTTCTCTCTCCAAAAGCCCAATGGCGCTCCTTCTCTTCTGAGCCCTGTAGTATGCCAGCAGAGCATTTTATGTCCAGACATGGGTTATTTATATACTCAGAATAAATTGTGTTACAAATTATATGGGGCTTCTTTCCTATTACCCCTTGTGAAAATAAAAAAATGTGGGATAACACCAGCATTTTAGTGAAAAAATGTTTTTTTTAATTTTCACATCCAACTTTAACAAAAATTCTTCAAACACCTGTAGGGTGTTAAGGCTCACTATAAATATAACCCTTGTTACATTCCGTGAGGAGTGTAGTTTCCAAAATGGGGTGATTTTTTTTTCTTTTTGTGTTTATGTCAGAACCTCTGTAACGATCAGCCACCTCTATGCAAATCATCTAAAATGTACATGGCGCTCTCACTCCTGAGCCATGTTGTGCACCCGCAGAGCATTTTACTTCCACATATGGTGTATTTTCGTACTCAGGAGAAATTGTGTTACAAATTTTGTGGGGTCTTTTTTTCCTTTTATCTCTTTTGAAAATAAAAAGTATGGGGCAACACCAGCATGCTAGTGTAAAATTAATATTTTTTTTACAATAACATGCTGGAGTAGACCCCAACTTTACATTTTCATAAGGGGTAAAAGGAAAAAAAAAGCACCCCAAAATTTGTTAGGCAATTTCTCCCAAGTACGGAAATATCCCATATGTGGCCCTAAACTGTTGCCTTGAAATACGATAGGGCTCTGAAGTGAGAGGGCGCCATGTGCATTTGAGGCCTAAATTAGGGATTTGCATAGGGACAGACCCGGATGCAAGAATTACATTTGCCTCCGATACCACAATTACCCTACAGCAGTGTTTCCCAAACAGAGTGCCCCCAGCTGTTGCAAATCTCCCAGCATGCCTGGACAGTCAATGGCTGTCCGGCAATACTGGGAGTTGTTTTGCAACAACTGGATGCTTTGTTTTGGAAACAGTGCCGTACGAGACATTTTTCATTTTTATTGGGGGGGGGGGGGGGATAAATGTGTAGGGGTATGTGTATATGTAGAGTTTTACCCTTTATTTTGTGTAGGTGTAGTGCAGTGTAGTGTTTTTAGGGTACATTCACACAGGCAGGGGTTCACAGCGAGTTTTCCGCTGGGAGTTTTAGCTGCAGGGGAAAATTTGCTGCATCTCAAACTTGCAGCAAGAAACTCGCTGTAAACCCCCGCCCGTGCGAATGTGCCCTATACATTCACATGGGGGGCGGGCAAACCTCCAGCTGTTGCAAAACTACAACTCCCAGCATGCCCTTTGGCTGTCTGTGTATGCTGGGGTTTGGATGCCCACTTTTTCATGACTACATAACTACAACTCCCAGCATGCCCAGACAGCCAAAGGGCATGCTGGGAGTTGCAGTTGTGCCTCCAGCTGTTCCAAAACTGCAACTCCCAGCATGCTCTTTGGCTGTGCATGCTGGAAGTTGTTGCTAAGCCACAAAAGGAGGCAAACAGCACTTACCTCCTGCTGTTGGATCCCTCCACCACAGACCGCCAGGACTGCCACCTCAGAAGCCCACCACTGCAGCTCGGGAACTGTCCAGAGTGGGAGCAAATACCCATAGAAAACCTTTCCTTCTCTGGACAGTTCCTAAAATGGACAGAGGTGTCAGCAGAGAGCACTGTGGTCAGACAGAAAGGAAATTCAAAAAGAAAAGAACTTCCTGTGGAGCATACAGCAGCTGAAAATTACTGGAAGGATTAAGATTTTTTAAATAGAAGTAATTTACAAATGTGTTTAACTTTGTGGCACCAGTTGATTTTAAAAAAATATTTTCCAAGGGAGTTCCCTATTAAGGAGAAAGTAACCTGACTGGGATCTGATACGATAAAATCATATACTGTCCTTTTATGGAGGTCATCAAACTAGAATGTTAACATAGCTTTCAAAATTGACAAATACATTTAGCTGCTGAAGAAAGGTCCTATGGAGGACCTGAAACGTGTCCAGCCATATACCCAAGTGCCACATTATCAGGTTTGCCAAATAATATACAGCGCTGTATGAAATTCTACCACACCTGTCAATCAGCATATGACAGTATGTGCTACTCCATGAGGATGCCACTGGCCCTTCCAACTGCTACCTACAAGAAAACATCTGCAGTCCACAGGTACAGAGCCCACCAGCACTGCTGCAGACCTGAGAAGGCCAAGTCTCTAGCAGTGAGCTCTCTGCATAGAGAGCGGGGACTCTACCTGAGACCAGGACCCGCAGAGAAGGTACTATTCTTACCAATGTATATTTAAGAAGCTCTGCAGTCTGTAATCCCGAAGTCCTCTATCACCGATGATCACCGCTGTTTATTTGTAAAACGGTCTCTAATAGTGTGTGCTCTGCCTAGAGAACCAGGACACAGGCTTATTATAGCACAAAGCTGCAAGATACTAAGATATACATACTATCACTGCATAGTTTACATAGTTACAAGCGCTGCATCCTATCCTATATATCATCTAATTGGATACAGACTCTAGTGAGAATACTCACCTGGATTGCGAATGTGGAACAATAAACTATAACAGAGACATTACTATATATCTGTACAGCGCATATCATATCCAGGTCAAACGACTACAGATGTGTGGACACTTTTTTACATCCCCTTTCCTTTTTCATATTTTTTAAATCACATTTTACTACACATTTTATTAATATATAGATTTTTTTTAAATATATTAAATATTGCATTATTGTTATATTATCCATTATAGTTATTATAGTGTTTCTGTTGATCCACAAGGGGCCTGTGAGTCACAGAAAACATATAGAAATATAATTGTATGTTATAATAATCTATTAAACCATTTATTCCAATATTCACGACCCTGAGCCCTAATTTCTTTACCATTTTACCTATTTTCTGACACCGTGAGTTTACGTGTTATTTGAGTTGCTTGGGTCCTAGGCGACAAGGTAGATAGGAGCCTCTCCTAAAAATTTCTCATATATAAATATATATATATATAAATATATACGTGTATTATCGAATGCTAAAAACATAAAAAGTATACCTGTATTACACAAGTTGTTTTTTTTTCCCTTGTGACCCAAGTAGAGGCATAATATTTTTGGAAAGGCTGGAATTTGAATAAATGTATAACTTGGATTCCATTTATTTTCTGCTGCTTTACCATTACATTATCAGCTCTACGATATTCAACATTGAATTCTAAATAATTTGGGAGAAAAAATCTTTACTTATAGCATTGACTTTTAAGCAAGGCTACCTTAAAATGTCCAATTTTCAATTGCTTTATAATCTGTCATTGAATGGGATATAATTGGAATCTGGTCATCTCATGCTTGTCATGAAACCATGGGAACAGTGTGAGAAAGTCAGGTACTAAATTACTTGGGTAGGTTTTGTATTAGCGACAGATTCTGTGCCACTCACAGTCCTCACCCTATCACTGAATCTAATTAATGAACACTGATCTCAGGACTATTGCCTACCTTCATTTATGCTAAGAAAACTTTTACAATAAGTCCTGTGGATTATTCTTAGAATTTAAAGATATTTCTGCTGAGTTACGCCGAGACCCTTTTTTTTAAATATAGCAGTATTTTAAATTTACATAAGGTTACCCTATTACTACACTATAATACATCCAAGCAATGAATGCAATTTTCAGCTCACCCACAGCGCCTCCGGAGCGCACGAACTGTGCAAGGCAGCACCACTTCATACAGGAACAAGGATTTCGAATGTCCTCTCGGAGTCCGCATTTTAACGCTTTACAATCAATGTGGATATATACAATTTAAAAAAGAAACTAAACATAAGAAAAAAGAAAAAATGCACAATATACAATGCCTGTAATGACCAAGGTTACATAGTTACATAGTAAATGAGTACAGGGTGGGTACATAGATTGTTTAAGTAGAAGAATCTAAATTAATCATAAAAAATAAGGCAGAGTAATGTGGGAAAAAAAATGCAGATCAATCTGAATATGTGTCTATAATGTATTTATCAATTTTAGTCGAAATAGAAACATAATTTTAGACTGAAATAAAGACATAATTTCAGACCTCAGATGTAAGCAACAAAAATCAAAAAACTTACCCAAAAATGAATCTCACATATAACAAAGTTTGCGTATAAAAAAGATGAATTACTTTACAGATTTGCATGGATGAACATGCCAGAGATAATAAAATGAGGTAAACATCTAAGCAGGCATACTATATTTTGCAACATCAAAATTGAATGTATATAGCATGTAAATCCATAAAAGCTAACCAAGTTATAACGAAAGAATAATGAGTAGTTTATTGTAATGGTGAGATTCATGGGGAAAGGGGAAAGAAAAGGGAAAAACCATATATGAGAAAGGATGTAAAAACTTTAATAATATAGAATAACATCTTGCCATTTATTTAGACCTTGAGGCGTCCTGGTTGCAAATTTTATAATCCAGAACACTTCGCGGTAGACTTGTGCACTAGAAAAATTTTCGTTTAATTTCGTTTCGTTTTTTCGTTTTGGAAAAAAATTTCGGTTCGGCAATATTTTCGGTTTAGATTTTTCGGATACATTCGGTATTCGGGTATTAGGGTTGTTTTTTTCAGATATATTCGGTATTCGGGTACATTCGGTAAATCTTTTTAGTATTTTTTTTGGATTTTAGCGATCCTAATAAATTATGGAGATACCTTTTTTATCAAAATTTCGCAGGGTATCATAAAAAAAATCATAATAAAAAAGATACAGTGGTGATGGAAAAAATTGTATCTAACGAAATGTATCTTTTTTATTATGAAATGTTTATTCATTTTTAAACAGGGATCAATTTATGTGAGCGGGTAAAGCACTAAAAATGTAGCCGACAATAATGAAAGTGTAGTGTGTGCGTGTTTTTCACTTTTTTTAAAACATTTTTTAGGTAGTACGACTGCTCCCAGCATGGAACACACTCTTCCATGATGGGAGTAGTAGTTACCTGTACTAATTGACAGATCGCAGGGGTCCCTTGCGATCCTCTTGTATAATGTATAGATGCGGCGGCTGCTCTTCTATGGTCCCCTGCACTCACGTATATATACACATATTCATATTTCCCGCAGAACTGTGATTGGCCAGATGGTTCCAGCCAATCACAGCTCTCTGTGAGAAATAGGAATATGTGTATATATACGGCCGTGCAGGGGTCCATAGGAGAGCGGCCGCCGCATCCATATATTATACTGGAGGATCGCAGCGGGTGTCAGGAGTGATACCCGCAGTGATCTTTCCTTTACTACAAGTACTACTACTCCCAACATGGAGTACACTCTGCTCCCTGCTGGGAGCTGTAGTACCTGCATTAATAGACAGATCGCAGCGGGTGTCAGAAGTTACACTCGCTGCCATATGTCTATTAATGCAGGTACTACAGCTCCCAGCATGGAGCAGAGTGTGCTCCATGTTGGGAGTATTAGTACCTGCAGTAAGGGACAGATCCCAGGGATGTCACTTCTCCTGACACCCGCTGCGATCCTCCTGATGTGAATGTCGGGATCAGCTGTTCTCAGGGCTACAGAGCCAGGAGAACAGCTGACGCTGAGCCGTAGGTATACATCGTATATCTACTGCCCAGCAAGAACTTACAGTGAGCCTGCAATGTGTATACAGTATACACATTGCTGGCTCACTTAACCCCTTGCTGAGCTGTGCGCTATGCGCAAGCCCAGCAAGGGAAGAGTTAACTTACACTGCTGGACAGTGTAGGTTAACCCTTTGGGCGGTATACACTTCATACAGCTATCTATAGATAGCTGTATACAGTGTATACAGAAGACGAAGTCCAGCTTACTTCCCTCGAGTCCCGGGCCGGGTTCGTGTAGCTCCGCCCCTAGTGATGACGTCATTAGGGGGCGGAGCTACAGAAGGGAACAAGGCTAGTTAATCTGAAGCTCTGTTCACATTGTACGTTTTGTATAATGTGAACAGACCCTTCTGGCAGTGTCTACCCAGACAGGGAGACTCCAGCTGTTGCTAAACTACAACTCCCAGCATGCCCAGACAGCCAAAGGCTGTCTGGGCATGCTGGGAGTTGTAGTTTTGCACCAATTGGTGGCTCCCTGTTTGGGTAGACATTGCATCATGGGTGCTCTCCCCAGCGGACAGCGCCAAAAATGTCATAACCAATTTTTTGTGTTTTTTTTCCTTCTCTTTTCAGATCCGTGTATGCAGAGGATTACTGCGGATTCGATGGATTACGGCGGATTATTTTTTTTTTCCTTTAATAAAATGGTTAACGAGGGCTGTGGGGGAGTGTTTTTTTAAATAAAATAATTTTTCCAATGTGTTGTGTTTTTTTTTTATTTTTATTGAATTTTCAGGGTTAGTAGCGGAAGCTGTCTTATTGACGGAATCCATTACTAGGCCAGGGCTTAGTGCTAGCCCCAAAAACAGCTAGCCCTAACCCCCAATTATTACCCCGGTACCCACCGCCACAGGGGTGCCGAGAAGAGCCGGTACCAACAGGCCCGGAGCTTCAAAAATGGCGCTCCTGGACCTAGGCGGTAACAGACTGGCGTTATTTAGGCTGGGGAGGGCCAGTAACAATGGTCCTCGCCCACCCTGGTA
Organism: Hyla sarda; assembly: GCF_029499605.1. Classification (NCBI taxonomy): domain Eukaryota; kingdom Metazoa; phylum Chordata; class Amphibia; order Anura; family Hylidae; genus Hyla; species Hyla sarda. Next base: position 122,149,030 of record NC_079189.1, on the reverse strand, counting down.
ACGTCAGGCTGTTGCTGTTTGGTTGGTATTGTGCTGAGAATGAAAATACGGGGAACCCTATGCGTTTTTTTTTTTTATTTAAATAAAAAATAAATAAAAAAAAAACGCATAGGGTTCCCCGTATTTTCATTCTCAGCCAGATACCAACCAAACAGCAACAGCCTGACGTTGGAAAAATTATTTTATTTAAAAAAACACTCCCCCACAGCCCTCGTTAACCATTTTATTAAAGGAATAAAAAAAATAATCCGCCGTAATCCATCGAATCCGCAGTAATCCTCTGCATACACGGATCTGAAACGAGAAGAAAAAAACACAAAAAATTGGTTATGACATTTTTGCCGCTGTCCGCTGGGGAGAGCACCCATGATGCAATGTCTACCCAAACAGGGAGCCACCAATTGGTGCAAAACTACAACTCCCAGCATGCCCAGACAGCCTTTGGCTGTCTGGGCATGCTGGGAGTTGTAGTTTAGCAACAGCTGGAGTCTCCCTGTCTGGGTAGACACTGCCAGAAGGGTCTGTTCACATTATACAAAACGTACAATGTGAACAGAGCTTCAGATTAACTAGCCTTGTTCCCTTCTGTAGCTCCGCCCCCTACTGATGTCATCACTAGGGGGTGGAGCTACACGAACCCGGCCCGGGACTCGAGGGAAGTAAGCTGGACTTCGTCTTCTGTATACACTGTATACAGCTATCTATAGATAGCTGTATATAGTGTATACCGCCCAAAGGGTTAACCTACACTGTCCAGCAGTGTAAGTTAACTCTTCCCTTGCTGGGCTTGCGCATAGCGCACAGCTCAGCAAGGGGTTAAGTGAGCCAGCAATGTGTATACTGTATACACATTGCAGGCTCACTGTAAGTTCTTGCTGGGCAGTAGATATACGATGTATACCTACGGCTCAGCGTCAGCTGTTCTCCTGGGTCTGTAGCCCTGAGAACAGCTGATCCCGACATTCACATCAGGAGGATGGCAGCGGGTGTCAGGAGGAGTGACATCCGCTGGGATCTGTCCCTTACTGCAGGTACTAATACTCCCAACATGGAGCACACTCTGCTCCATGCTGGGAGCTGTAGTACCTGCATTAATAGACATATTGCAGCGAGTGTAACTTCTGACACCCACTGCGATCTGTCTATTAATACAGGTACTACAGCTCCCAGCATGGAGCAGAGTGTACTCCATGTTGGGAGTGGTAGTACTTGTAGTAAAGGAAAGATCACTGCGGGTATCACTCCTGACAGCCGCTGCGATCATCCAGTATAATGTATGGATGCGGCGGCCGCTCTCCTATGGACCCCTGCACGGCTGTATATATACACATATTCCTATTTCTCACAGAGAGCTGTGATTGGCTGGAACCATCTGGCCAATCACAGCTCTGCGGGAAATATGAATATGTTTATATATACGTGAGTGCAGGGGACCATAGAAGAGCGGCCGCCGCATCTATACATTATACAAGAGGATCGCAAGGGACCCCTGTGATCTGTAAATTAGTACAGGTAACTACTACTCCCATCATGGAAGAGTGTGTTCCATGCTGGGAGTAGTAGTACTACCTAAAAAATGTTTAAAAAAAAAAGTGAAAAACACGCACACACTACATTTTTACTATTGTCGGCTACATTTTTAGTGCTTTACCCGCTCACATAAATTGATCCCTGTTTAAAAATGAATAAACATTTCATAATAAAAATGATACATTTCATTAGATACACTTTTTTCCATCACCACTGTATCTTTTTTATTATGATTTTTTTATGATACCCTACGAAATTTTTATAAAAATGGTATCTCCATAATTTTTTAGGATCGCTAAAGTCCAAAAAAAGAATAAAAAGATTTACCAAATGTACCCGAATACCGAATGGATCCGAAAAATCAAACTATCTGTATCCTTCTTATTATCTTTGTTATCAGAATGAATTCTTCACGTTCGTTTACGGATAAGGAATGCATTCGTTATTTACAGCATATGGTCGGGAAATAACGAATGTATTCGTTACTTTGCTATTCGTATTATCGTGGCTATTCGGGAATGTTCAAAATATGTTTTCGTGCATTCGGATCGTTCCGAATGCACGAAAACGGTAAAATTCGGTAATTTAGACATTCGTGCCGAACCGAATTGCACATGTCTACTTCGCGGTTGAGTAATTCCTGTTTATGATTTCCACCACGTTTGGGCAAAAATACTTTTTCAATTGCGAACAAGCTAATAGAAGAATAGTCACCACCATGGTATTGGGCACAATGCAAAGATACCGCAGATACATTCCTGGAATTGAAATGGGGGATGTCAGATAAATGTTTTCTAATACAAGTTTTGAGACTATTGGTGGTGCATCCCATGTACTGCAATTTGCACGTTGTACACGGCAGGAGATAAACCACATATTTAGTGTTACAATTGATGTATTGTTTAATATTGTAAGTGGCTCCTGTTGTGTACGACGTGATCACCGAAGTGGGAAACAAAATGCTGCAACATGTACATCGGGTATGTCCACATCTGTAAGTGCCCACTGTTTTTAACCGTGTAGATGAAGACGGATTATGGAACGAAAAAAGGGAGGGTGAAATAGTCTGGCCAAGTGTGGGAGCTCGTTTGGCTACGCACTGAAAACCTGCATGCATTGCAGATTGAAATTGAGGATCAGATGTAATAAGAGGTATATATTTTTTTAAGATGTTACAAATTTGGGAGTATTGTGCACTATACTGTGTAGAAAAAACTACAGCATTTTGAACAACTTCACCAGTATGTTTTGGATGTTTGACCTTAAAGGGGTACTCCGGTGGTTAAGATTTTTGGCTATATTGCATCTTCTTTTAATGTTCATGTTTTTTGCAATTGACATGTATTATATGTTTGTGTAGCCTGTGTCTTTTTTTCTTACCTGTTTGTGGACCAGGAAGTTCTGTAGTTCTGTGGTGGATCTCTTACTGTTGTCCACAGGTTAGGATTAGGCTGTGGACAAGATGTCATGGCTTTCTTTTTCTCTGTTCTTTCAGAACTGCATGACAGAGATAGGCCACGCCCCCTTATCTCCCCCTTCTGGAGGATGCAGGTGTGCATGACAGAGATAGGCCACACCCCCTCATCTCCACCTCCTGGAGGACGCAGGTGTGCATGAGAGAAAGAAGCCAGAGCAGGGGGAGAGAAAGGACCTACTTCTGAGGACTCAGGTCTGCACTGAAAGAAGATGAGAATGTTATCTGAAGGGGATGATAACAAAGTGCACGGGCTGGGGATGTATAGACTACAGGGGAATAAATCTCGGACTGGAGATGATTTCTGTGTGTGAAGGAGGGGGGGGGACTACTGAATGACACAAGCTGGGATTTGTGTCATTGTTATGTGTGTGTATGCTAGTGTTTACAAACCAGTGTGCTTCCAGCTGTTGAAAAACTACAACTCCCAGCATTCCCGGACAGACTTTGGGCATGCTGGGAGTTGTAGTTTTGCAACAGCTGGAGGCACACTGGTTGGGAAACACTGTCCTAGCCTATTCAGCATACACATCATGTTACACCAGTGTTTACAAAACAGTGTGCCTCCAGCTGTTGTAAAACTACAACTCCCAGCATTCCCTGACAGTCTTTGGGCATGCTGGGAGTTGTAGTCTTGCAACAGCTGGAGGCACACTGATTGGGAAACACTGGCCACCTAACCTATTCAGTATATTACAAATAAAGTGCATTGTTTCCCAACCTGGGTGTCTTCAGCTGTATCAAAACTACAACTCCCAGAATGCCCGGAGAGCTTTTGGCTGTCCAGGCATGCTGGTAGTAGTAGTTTTGCAACACCTGGAGACACTGAGAGACATTGGTATATGCCCTATAGAGGTGTAATGAACTACAACCCCCAGGAGACTACAGAGGCAGCATGCTGGTGTTATACCACAGACTGAAGACTCCTGAATGACATATGCTAGGAGTTGTAGTCCCTTTTGTGTGTGTATGCCAGTGCATTCCAACCAGGGCTGATTATATTAGTGTGCTGTGTATAAGGGCTGACCCGGGAAAATAGTAGGGTGGGTAAAGGGCGGAACAAAAAAAAAGGAGCCGCCTCAAACCAGCAAGGCATGTGGCATGCTGGGATTTGTAGTTTTCAGCACAGCAAGAAACAGGAAATAGAAGCAAAGATAGGAAAACAAAGTAGGGGATAAAAAGACAACAAAGAACGGAAATAGAGTTGCCTAAACAGCAAGAATAGAAATGAAACAAAACAAATAGGGTAAGTAAAAAACGGAAAAACATGTTGACCACCGGAGTACCCTTTTAGGTAAATCTCTGATTTTAGATAGAGCAATTTTTTTTGCGCGGTTTAACGACCACTGGGGATATCCTCTGTGACGTAAACGTCGGGACAGTGTTTTCATTTCAGTGGAAAAATCATGAGTACTAGTGCAATGACGTCTGGTACGAATGGCCTCTCCTATAGGGAGATTATTGATTACATGTGGGGGATGATATGAATGTGCAAGTAAAGTGGAATTCACTGCGGTATCTTTGCGATAAGTAGTAGAATTTTTTTTTTTTTTACTAACAATGTCACCCCTCAAAGATAAAGCAAGAAAATACATTTTCTGAGAAAAATTATTAACCATGAATTTTAAATTGAATGTATTTAAATTAAGAAATTTTTCAAATAGGTTAACATAATTTGTGTCTCCGCTCCATACAAATATAATATCGTCAATATATCTGCCATACCAATGTATTTGAGTTTTAAAATTATTGGCAGACGAGAAGAGATATTGATTTTCCCAATAAGACATGTAAATATTTGCTATGGAAGGGGAGAAACACGCCCCCATAGATGTCCCGGTGGTCTGCAGGAAGAACTGATCATCAAACATAAAAAAATTATGAGTGAGTAAATATACTAAAACTATGATCATGTATTCCTGCAGACCAGCGGGGTAGTTGAAAAATACTGACAGAAACCATGTCAGCGCTATTTTAGCATAGTCATGGGGGATAACAGAGTAAAGAGATGTTACATCTGCTGTAATCCATGAGAACTGATCAGACCACTTTTCATTTTCAACTGCAGATTAAAATTGATAAATACTAAAAATTGATAAATACTAAAATTGATAAATACATTTTACACACATAATGCTTATTTTTTTTTTTTTTTTTGCAAATTACTTATTTTTCAGGTGATTCATTTTGCTTCTTCTACTTAAACAATCTATATACTCACCTTGGTCATTACAGGCATTGTATATTGTGCATTTTTTCTTCTTTTTTGTTATGTTTAGTTTCTTTTTTAAATTGTATATATCCACACTGATTGTAAAGGGTTAAAATGCGGACTCCGAGAGGACAGCCGGTTGATTAATTTCACCTGCTGCCCACTCGAGTAAGTCACGTCATTTCCCCTATAAGAATACTGGCATTTGTGGTTTTATTTATGTACGGCTAAGGGTGCTAATGCACCTGAAACGTGTTGCTTTTGACCCCTGTTTTGGCTTTTTAACAATAGAGATATGCATTTTTGCACGACCATTTGCACTGGACATTCGAAATCCTTGTTCCTACTCTATAATACAGTATACTTTAAAAAAAACTATAATATAGATTGTGCATATTATTAGCCTTCGTTTATTTTATTTTTTTAATTACAATCAAGTAGGGGTATGCATTTTAATGTATACCTTACAGAAAGCTACAATAGCAGCAAGTAATAATGTTTGGTGAATGAGCATCAGTTTCAAGTCTGCAGTGCATCCAGTTGACTATTCATAAACTTTAAAGATTTTCCTGCTGATATTTTATATGAAAACAGAGACCCCCATTTACTAAGATTGTCTGGTTTTCAAAGTCACACCACATATGGGTTTTAGTTCCTCGTCTTGCTAGATTTTTGCCCCTTTGTGTTCTTGGATGTTTTTTCTCATACAACTCTGTCCACCAGTGTGCACAATTTTGTGCCAAACTCCTCCAATGATATCACTAATTTGAAAACAGACCAATTTACTCAGAAAAGTAGAAACACTATGTATCAGAATCTGTAGATAAGCTGATAATAAATATGTTGTAAATTCAGAAAATACCAAGGCCATAACCCTTTTTTATGTTTCCAAATTAAAATGTATAGGTAAGAGCAAAATCAAGCAAACACTGATTAAAAGTCATAAAAACATCTGTTAGGAAAAGTGTAAACATGATTGAAATGCTAAAAACACAACAAGAAACTTTAGTAAATTTGGTCATAGTTTTATTTTAAATTCACAACAGGCTGACTTACCATGACTTACAATTTTACAAATGTAGGGTAGTATTACATGGGCAGGCCATCTGGCTAAGACCATGTTAGGGACCAACCGGGGGACAGGGAAAGTGAGCCCTAAACAGACCCTAAAACCGCTGTCCCTGCCTACTTGCCCATCTACCCTAACTGGTGGATCGACAACTGGGGGCTGGTCCCTCCCTGAACTTAAATGCAGGGGCCTAATAAAAACACATACTAATAAATAGTCATTCACAAACCAGAAACATAACAGGAACATAAAAATCTATAACATATTAAGTTCAGAGGACACAGAACAGTGAGCAGCACATGAGACACTATAGATCAGCGTACATGAACAGAGGACTCAGTGGTAGTGAACAGAGGACACTTTAGATCCATGGTCGTGAACAGGGGACCCTATAGATCTGTAGTCATGTACAGAACTCAAAAGATCTGAAAACAAGAACTAATAAACACCAGACAGGAAAATTGATAAGTCAACAGACTTTAGGAACCGAAAAGAATATAGCATAATCCCCCAGAACATCCAGAAGACACAAAGTCCCCATGGACCAGAAACAGGGATCTATCGCTAATCATGTAGATTTGCATTCCCTATACAAACCTCCAGTAGACACAAAGTCCCCATGGACAGGTAATAGGGATGCCTAGATACACAGGATATATTTATAGAACACTTTTCACACTGAACACAATACAGGAATAATCGCAATCCCTTCAGAACACCTAGAGTAGGCAAGGAGTCCCATGGAGCGGTAACAGGGATGCCTAGATACACAGGATATATTTATAGAACACTGTTCACACTGAACACACAAACTGGACCCTCCACTCCACTATAGGAGTAGCCATTAATAATAAATCCAAATAGACTACTGGCCAGCGACACAGGACTTCACATAAAGGGATACAAGAGAAAACACAGACACATAGCAGAAAGGATAATCAAATCCTAAAACCGATTAAACAAACACAGCTTAAAATCCATGAGGAGCATGCCACCTAACATGGCTAAAACCAGAAAATACAAAGTGCATGCTAAAACAGAGATAGCTGATTAAAAGCACAAACAAAAAGTGTTTCACCAAGCCTCATTTAGCAACATAGCCAGCATGTTAGCAGCTAGTTAGTTAGTTAGCATCAGGACGTCCATCAGTAAATGAAGTCAGGATGAAATTAAGTCAAAATGAAGTTAATCACCGGCCCAGAGGCTAGACTGGGCTGCCTTTAAATAGACACACCCTAAATGCTATTGGCTAACAGAGGCTGTGGCTGAAAAAGGCAGAGACATTAACTATTCCCTGACCAGAGAACATAAAACTGTTCTCACACAAGCAATCCAATAGCTGTGTGTGAACACAGACCAATACAGACATGACAGACCACCATGATGAATTTTTCCAGCCAAAACTCATTCTTTCAACTCTGCATGATAAACCTTTGAAGCTCTGCATTTTTACATCAATTCCTCCCCCACTCTACAAAATTTCCCTATCTATAGGCCCCCAAGCTATAATAATGCCCCCTTTGGTGACCGACAGAAAAGGGTAAGTTAGTAGGTCTACCATTAAGTAGGTTTTCCTTGCATTAGGCTGATTAGATAGGTATGTGTCACAGTAAGTACATAGTTCCTACCATTTACAGTATTTCCCCACAGAATTACATTATGCAGATACGTCCCCCAGTAGGCAGGTATTCCTCCACAGTCCTTAGGTTCCCTTAAAAGGTAGTTTTCCCACATTAGGCAGGTATGTAGCTCCTCCAGTAGGCAGGAAGGTTCTTAGGTAGGTAGTAGGTAGGCATGTCCTTAAAAAGGTAGACATACCCCAAGAAGGGATGTATTTCCTTAGATAGGAAGTTCCATCCCCAGTAGATATGTATGTTGTTATGTAGGTAGCCTCCCAGTAGGGAGTTATGTCCTTAGGTAAGTTGCCCCCAAAAGGTAAGTATGTCCTTAGGAAGGCAGTCCCCCAAGTTCACAGTAAAATCCCTCTCCAGTTAGCATTGGACTTGAGGAAGAAGGGAATACCCTTTAAAACGTGTTCTCTGCTGTAACCACGGTTGTTCTTCTGTGTGAAAAAATAAAAAGCACTGAAAAGACAAATCAAGATTTGTGTCATCCCTGAGCGAGTGCTCCTGAAGTCGGATTTTTTTTTTTTTCGGACAAGGGCAACCCTTCCAGGAAACCCTCATCCTCATCTCCTCTACTTGTACCCTCCAGTTAGCAAGCAGTCCCCTCTTTGTGTCAGAATAAGAAAATGAAAAAAATAAAGCATACTTACCCCCTCTCCCACGAATCAATCTCCTGTGAATAGTTTGGCTGCCACCCTTTTCCTCCTCACTGCAGGCATGATGAGTGTTGTCTTCAGTGTTAGGGTAGATGTCATGGATTTCCCATTAGCAAGTGAGCGCCAACATGAATTACAGTAGCCAAGACTGCCTTCATTATAACAAGCCCTTGCCTAATCTGTCCCCTTTAAATGTTAGGTGGCACTGCCTGAGATGAGTCACTAACTCACCTAATAACAAAATCCCCCATGCTTCTAAAATATTTTTTGTAATGGGACCTCTAAAGCTAGAGTAAGATTTAAAAATAAATAAATCTTACTTTTCTCCTGGCAAAGTAAAAGCATGCTCACATGTCAAAAAAACACATAGTTTCACACACGAAAAAATCATGTTGAATAAGAAGTTTGCGTGAACCCACTCTGAACCTGAAATCATTGGGAGCTTAAAGACATGACTCACTAAGCTGACTATGGCTTGGAGAAAACCACAGAGCAGGACTGAACACAGGTGATTATTAGAGATGAGTGCATTTTTGAAAAATGTGTTCGATACGCCGAATTTTCCCCCCAAATTAATTTTGGTCCTAATTTATTCGCGGCGAATTGCTATTAAAAATGGCTATTTCTGGCCAACAGAGAGCCTCAATAGGGGTGTAGAACACTTTTCCTTGTCCTAACATGCATAGGGAGTGTGCTGTATTAGTAAAATAATACTGTTTTTCACGATGACATGCAGATTACATTCACTGCCGCAGAACGTCTGGATGTGGCAGCAGGGAGACCATATGGCATCAAAATTAGAGAGAATAAAGAGATTTTTTATGTAATTTTTTATTTTATTTAATTTTAATCTACTTACATTTTTTGTGTACCCATTCTGGTGAGCATCGAGCTGACGGTCCGCTGCGAGGCGAGCTACCACCTGTTCCAGCCCCATGCCTCTCAGCTCCAACCTGACTGTGAAAGTTTGAATGTTTCATTTAATCAGTTATGGTTCATTGTGATCACTCCAACCTGTTTCATTGGATTCTTGTGGTAATTCCACAGGTAATATATGACGTTGAAGACCGTAAGGCCTCAGTCTTGAAAAGATTACATCGTTTTTTTTTTATTTACAATTTATATTAGATTCCCAAGTTTAATGTCCTGGCGTCTACTTTGAACTAATACTGTATGACCACAAAAGCCAATCTAACAAGGAGTAACATGGCGGGACAATGACAGAGCCTAGAGGTGGCAGAAGCTCGAAGAGAACATAGGGCCTCACAATAGAAAAGATTAAAAGATACATTTTCAAATTGTAATTGAAATTTTATGGTAGCTAATGCTACCATTAAAATTTCTAGGTAATGTCCCAGCAGCATGAGGAGACCACATGGTGGCAAAATGACACAGCCTGGAGGTGGCACTAGCATGAGTAGACCAAAATGTGGCAGAATGACCAAGCCTGGAGGTGGCAGCAGCAAGAGTAGATCATATGGTGACAGAATGACACAGTCTGGAGGTGGCGGCAGCTTGACCAGACCAAAGGACCTCACAATTTAAAAGATTAAAGATACTTTTTTAAACTGCATGTGGCCATGTTAACATCCTCCGGATACTTGATGAAAAACTGCCACACCGCAGAGTAGCTGATTTTCCAGCAGATAGGTTGCTGGTCGAGACACGACCGCTAGCTGATACCTGGAGCTCAGGCCTCTTGTTGTGACTCCTGCTGCCCCTAACCCCTAGTCTGCTACGACCTCTGCCTGCGCCTGATGAATTTAGGCATCTGCCACTCCTTTGTGCACGTCCTGGCACTTCTCTGCCTGAAAATATAATGCGTATATGAGGGGAGTACAATAGGCTTCACTATGCTTAAAACCGTATTTGTCTTGAACAGCAGCAGGTGTGTACTTTTTGCTGGCCTTTCACAGTAACTAGGCCCTTAAGACTTTAACAGGATCAAAATGGTACAACACTTAGATGTACGTATGTGGTATGCACTTATTAGGGGAATTCAATGCACTCCAGTGCGCTTTAAACAGTATTTGTCTACAACACCACGAGGTGTGTACTTTTATGCAGGTGTGTACTTTTGGCTGGCCTTTTACAGTAACTAGGCTCTTAATACTTTAACAGCAACAAAATGGTACACCACTTAGATGTACATATGTGGAATGCACTTATGAGGGGAGTACAATATGCTCCACTACACTTAAAACAGAATTTGTCTAAAACACCAGCAGGTGTGTACTTTTGGTTAGTCTTTCACAGGTTCCCACTCCCTTCCCTTTGAGCGCATCTAGGCTGTACTTGGGCTTGAGGGGTATCACTGCTGTAATACACCCAAAAAATGCACTTTCTGTCTCAATCTCACTTCCTTCCCTTAAGTGCATTTAGGCTGGACTTGGGCTTGAGGTGAATCACTGCTGTAATACACCCAAAAATACACTTTCTCTCTCACTTTCTCCCTTTTCTATATCAGTGCTTGAAGGCTGGACTTGGGCTTGAGGAGAAACGCTGCTGACAGCCTGATGTTATACACCCACAGGTGAACATTCTCTCTCAATCTCTCTCCCTTCCCTATCAGTGCTTGTAGGCTGGAATTTGGCTTGAGGTGAATTGCTGGTATAAAAATGCTTTTCTGTGTCTCTCTCTGTCCCTCTCTCTCTCACTGCAATAGAACGCTGGAGTCAGTGACCGGAAGATAGCTGTCGATTATATAGGGCTGTGACATCACAGGGATGGTTGGCTGCTCATAGGCTGCATGCAGCATGTAATTCAGGGTCATCCCGCCAACCCTTGTTCCCGTCTTCCAATGATTCCTTTCCCCATATCCTGACATGTGGATCCGCCATTTTAGATGCCCTGGAGCCTGGACCGCAGTAAATGGAGTTTAATGAAGCAATATAGAATAGCGGCGATATTTGCATTCATTGTGAAACAAATCTTTCCTGAAATTCGTAACAAATTCGGATTCGTCTAAATCGATTCTCTCATCCCTAGTGATTATCCTAAATTTTTTTGCAAATAATCAAAAACAAACTGCAATGCAGGATTGGACCCCACCTGCCAATTTCTTTATATATTTTTATATATTTACACCTATATTTTTTAGATCTCTTTACATGCAATGATACTTATAAATAGTAACCCAACAACCAAAATGAAAAACAAAACAAATCATTAAAATGAATCAGCAGCACACAGAAAAAAGATGGCAGAGAGTATGGATAATACAGATATCACAACAAATCCATATGAATAAATATATAAATGTGTAAAAATGAATGCAACACAATAAAAATACTATAGGAATATATACATACAAAGGGGTATAGCAAAAAGCAATGTCCGTAGCTAGATGTAAAGACAGGTCAGTGGGAAGGGAACAACGTGGAGATAAATGGAGCTGATGCCAAAAGAAACCAGGCAACACACACTTCAGGCGGTCAGAAAAAACACAAATCACTGTTACATCACGAACATCGACAAGTTGCTATTCACACCTACCCAGACAGAGTGCCAAACCCCTATGCCGTTTCACTTTCACTTCCTCAGGGAGTGTCCCTTGGCAGTTGTAATGAGCCTTATAAACAGCAACCCCACCAATCAGCACATATGCCAAAATGAAAAAGACTATAAATAATATAATAATTTACCATATCAGACATAGCGTCCTGCGCCATCTTGAGACAATACACGCCTGTTTATAATCACATGTCCACGTCACATGATGTCAGGACTCCTGGTGTAATATCTCGTCATTCCTTTCTGAACTGATGCAAGATGCGTCATTCCGTTGTATGTTTGCGCATGCGCAGTATGCCCCAAACAATCAAGCTTACTGCGTCATGGAATATGAATGTGGGCACATGCGTAATCACCCAAAATGAAGTCAGGGATAGTTGGTAAACGGCGCATGAGCACAAAATAAGACCAAACCAACAGAGAAGAGGTGCCTGTTCATAAAATTACATAGTCAGAAAGACAAGTACAGTGAAGAACATATAACATAGACATATAGACAGGCATTTATCGAGCGATTTAGTTAATTTTTCTTTACTAAAAATGTTGCAAAAATGTCGCACCTGCAACTACGCGATTTTTCGTGCGACATTTTGACTGGAAAGCGAGAAAAGCAAGTTTTCAAAAACGTAACTATGAAGTAATAATTTTAAAATGGACTACGGGTAGTCTGGTATTTATTAATAGTGTTGCTCGTGAATATTCGCAATGCAAATTTTATTCACGAATATCGCATATTCGCGAATTCGAATTACGAATATTCGTTTTTTTTTTTTTTTCACAGTACACAGTGATCATCCCTCTTTGCTTCCAGCTTGCGTGGTGTAAAGAAGGCTCTAATACTAATGTGTGAGACTGGTGTGCGAATTTTCGCGCATGCAAAAATTTGCATATGCAAATTTTCGCATATGCGAATGTTCGTTTATGCAAATTTTTGTATATGCGAATTTTCGCATATGTTAATTTCCGCATGCGCTAATTTTCGCATATGCGAAAATAAAACGGGAATATTACGAATATGCGAATATTCGCGAATATATGATGAATATTCGTCCATATATTTGCGAATATTCGCAAATTCGAATATGGCCTATGCCGCTCAACACTATTTATTAACTGCGACAGTCGCAACTGCGCAAAAAAAGTCGCAACAGGGTTAAAAATTTACTAAATTTACTCCAGCTCAAACATGGAGCAGAAAAAGCTACTACCAAAGTAAAAAAGAAGAAATTGCTTACGTGAAAGAAAATTATCAACAGGCTGAAACCAGTTGATAAATAAGTCACACATAAGCAAAAAAAAAGTTAAGAAAAAAGTACTAAAAAAAGGAATACATGAGCAAACATTGATAAATGTCCCTAATAATACATATAAGTACACCCAACTCATACTAGGAGAATCACAAAATATTAATATAGTGCCAAAAAGTAATAGAAAGTGCAAAGTGCAAGTGCTCAAAAACGTGATGCATGCAAAAAAATTACGTACAACAACAGGTAGGACAGAATAGAGCAGGACCCATAATTGAAAAATAAATACATGATCCATAATAACTGATAAAAAGCATATTAATCTACACAGATCCAAATAATCAATGTAAATATTCGGAAACAAATATGCAAATAAAAGGGGGGAGGAACCGTAATTATAAAGCTACCTAAACTAGCATGTAATTAAACGTAGAATAGAGGTAGTGGAAGTTCCAAATGTACCCCTGTCAATTATACAGAACACTATGTATAAAAAACAGACAAGCATAGAATGTGATTAAATTAAGTTTTAATATTAGTACTAGCTGGTCCCCGCTGGGAAAACACAGTGATAATTATAGCAAATATGCGTGGAACAATAAGCATGATATAAGATAATGTGCCAAAATCATACATAAATAACGACACTGGCTCAAAAAATGATTAGCCAGATATAAATAAAGTGCTATGTGCCAAAGTGAATTGAAAGTTAAATATGCAAAAATAGTAAAAATGTTGCAGATAATAGTGCAGATAAGTGCATAGCATATAAAATGCACTAAATGAATGTACAAATATATAGTGCTAATAGTAAAAATGTTGGCAAGTGCAGATGAGTTCATAGCATATAAAATAGAGAATCACCGAGAAATCATCCTCATGATCAATACGAGATATATTTAAAAATAAAACATAACTTTTAATGTACTACAAACTAAAACCACATGGGGATGACAATTGAACTAATAGTATGTGCTATAACAAACTAAACGCAGTGCTAGGGAGCCCGGGGGTGTGCAGACCCAATCCTTCATACATAAAGATAAATAACCAAGCCTCTTAAGATAAGATGAAGTGGCTAGGATAGATTAGATGATGTCTTAAATTACAAGGTATATAAATAATTATCCAGCAAAAAGGCACTTAATAAGAGAGATGGAGGGGTATGTGCCCACTATGATGAAAATGCCCATCCCTCTTTCCCTGCCTTTTGAGGGACCCACCTCCTTAACAGGGTGGCCTCAACCACGGTGACGTTCCCTACTCTCACTAAGTGAGGGGAAAAACAATCAAATGGATAGAGTATTAAAGAGGGGATAGGGCTGCACAACCCGAGGTTCCAAAAAAATGAAAAAATGTGTGTGTGGTGACCACAATAGTGCATAACAATCAAACAAAAACCCAACTCCGACGCGTTTCACCTGTCATATCAAAACAGGATCATCAGGGAAAACAGTGGTACAAACACAGATACTAGTGGTGGTGAAAGCACTAATTAAAACCGGGCACTTATGATAGCTAAGTGTCCCCTAAATTGCAACATGTCAAAACTAAATAGTGGCAAATTACTTCTAATTACACCCCTGATATGGGATGCACAATGAGTGCACGGAGTATGCCACACATACAAAAATAGATAGTAACCTATGCAGAGCTGAGGCTATGATTTACACGTGGATGCTATAATTAACCATGATATTCATTCAGTTCCAACATGTCCACAGTAAAGAAACAATGCATGACTTGATTACATAGAGGGGTAATAACGTGTTAGAGATATATTTAGATAGCAGACCCTCTGGGTTCTTGATTTTTTCTGTAAATGCAGATGGTATAATACCTGATATATATAGAACCACCAATGAATATTACCAGTCTATATACAGAAGCATGTATCAGCACCACAGAATAATAACACAATAAATGAAGGGGGTGTTACTTGGCCAGAGTAAAGGCAGTATGTGACTTAGTGTTAGTGTACTTGCAGATGGGTACACTAGCACAGTGATAACAGCATAATAGGAGTTACCACTAAATACACATAGATACACAACTGCCTAACCTGACAAATCTAATAATGCATATAGCCAAAAAACATAAGGCCAATGGACAAAAATAATCAAGGTATTAATAGGTATAAAAAACACCAGTGGAGTGTAATGGCACCCCAGCAGCAGGTATACTTAACACCCCATAGGCTGGTACGCTTAGGACATCAGGTCATGATAAGCTGGTGACATGCTGCGATGTGACTGATCACATCCATCAGCATGTTTTATATGGCGCGCGTCTTACCTGGCATCCAGTCAGAGCAAGCGGCGCATAAGGTGACGTCAAACGCCGGGCGCGGATATCGCGTCACTGACCTGTAGATGCTAATGGAGCGATCGGATGCATCTGTAGGAGTGCGGCACTATGGCGCATGCGTGACTTGGCCGCACTCCAGACTCAAGCTGTAAACAAACCCACGATGCATCACGTGACCTGGTTAGGTCACGTGAGCGTTCCAAACACCAGAAATAGGTTTAAACAGGTATGTATTCTGTGTTATAACCCAGAGAGATGTTAAAACATTAACATTAAAGCAAATAATGATAATGTAGCTGCAATAATTATGCAATCTTGTATTGTGAACGGATATCATGCATGAAGATGGAAAATAAATGAAAAAAGATGACCGCTGCTATACATAATAGAATTGGAGTACAACAAAGGTTATTGAAAGATATACTGACCAAATAGTATAGTCAGTAAGCAAGTCCCAATTTAACACAATATGATATCAGGATAAAAAATTGGACGATTCTAGATATGCTGTCAATATTAGTTAAGTAATATAAGATTATAGTCATAGTATACATAAGAGGTTTAACTGAGGACGCATAACAAATATGTATAATGAAGATGATTAATAACTGAATAAATGCTAGAAGGTGGGGGGGACTGCTCCCCAATTGTAGAAACAGGAAACTACAGACGTAGTAAGAGGGGGTGCCGTCTACCATAACCGGCATAATGCCATATCAAATAAAAGAGGTAAATGACAGATGCTCGTTTAAACCACCGGGAGATACAGTCCCCAATCTATAAATCCACTGGGTTTCTCTTTGCAAGAGGTGGCGATCTATGTCGCCACCCCTTACATTAGCATGTACTACCTTCAATACCTGAAAGGAGATTGCCCAAGGTGTAGACGTGTCTGTAGATCTCATATGGTTAGAGATAGGTTTGTCTCTCCTATGATTAATGTCTCCTATATGCTCTAAAATACGGCAGCGTAATTCTCTCTTGGTTTTGCCCACATACAGCAAAGGACAGGGACATTGGCATACATATATCACGTTTGTGGTTTTATAATTTGCAAAATCCCGACTAACATATCTATGTCCATGATGTGAGCTCTGCAAATACTTGGTCACCTTGATATATTCGTAGCCCTTACATGTGCCGCATCGATATGTCCCCACAACCTTACGGTCAAGCCAGGTACCTCTGGCTGATGGTGGTGTAAAATGGCTGTGTATCAATCTGTCACCTAAATTTCTACCACGTCGATAGGTGATCTGTGGGCATTCACCCACCAGATCAGATATCGACGGGTCTGATGTCAATATGGGCCAAAACTGAGTGATGATGTTACGTATAGGTATAGCTGCTGTGTCATAGGTCCCAATTATTCGGAGACAATTATCCTCTTTTTTAGGCCGAGGGGTAAGCAGCGAGCTTCGGTTACATTTCCTTGCGTCATTATAGGCTTTAGTAAGAATACAATAGGGATAACCCCTCTCTCTAAACCGTAGTCTCAACTTGTTAGATTCTGTTCTAAAAGATATGTCATTAGAACAATTTATCTTCATGCGTAAGTATTGAGCCTTAGGGATTCCACGTTTTAGGGGTGCTGGAAGGTGACTGTCCCACTTTAAAAAGTTGTTTCCTGCAGTTGGTTTTCTATAAACACATGCGTCTATTCTTCCCGATGGATTTCTGCTTAATACAACATCAAGAAAGCACAAACTGTCTTTGTGGATTTCAAACATAAAATGGAGGCCTATCTGATTGATATTAAGTTCCTGTACAAAGGAGATTAAATTTTCTCTCTGTCCTTACTAGATAATGATAACATTGTCAATATACCTCCCCCAGAAGGATATTGACGACTGGTATTTTTCTAGGGTATCCCCAAAGACTATAGATCACTCCCACCAGCCCAGATAGAGGTTAGCATAGGTGGGCGCTGCTGGACTGTCCATGGCAGTCCCTCTGAGCTGGTGGAAGATCTTGGTGTTAAAGGTAAAGAAATTTCTGGTCAGGACAAAGTTAAGAAGCTGTAGAACAAATTCATTGTGTTCTTTTAGATGAATGCTTCTACTGGACAGAAAAGATCTAACGGCTTCCATACCACAGTCATGTGATATGGAGCTGTACAAGGCCTCCACGTCAATGGAGCAAAGCCAAGAATCACTATCCAGAGAAACATCCTCCAATTTTAATAACAGGTCGGTGGTATCCCTGATGTAAGAAGGGAGCGATAACACAAAAGGGCGTAGTATCTGATCGAGGTAGACTCCCGCATTTTGCGTGAGGATATTAATGCCTGAAACAATTGGACAGCATTTCAGGGGCGATAGCCCCTTGTGTATTTTGGGCAGTCCATAGAAAGTAGCCATAGGGGGATGCATAGGATAGATAAAATTATATTCTTTTTGATCAATGAGATTGGAGAGTAAAGCATTGTCAACAATGGCCTTGAGTTCTCTCTGAAATATCGGTGTGGGGTCCCTATCCAAAATCCGATAGCCAGTTTTATCTTTAAGTGCATTTGTACACATGGTCACATAATCCCCTTGATCCATAATGACCAAGTTTCCCCCTTTATCGGAGGATTTAATCACTATGGTTTTATCTTCCTCCAAGACTTTTAGGGACTGTACTTCTTCCTTTGTTAAATTAGTGACCTGTATCGGAGGATGAAATCTCTGTATCAGTGCCTCGTCGTGTATCCCCTCCCAGAAAAGAGTATGCTCTGTTTTCCTTGAATTCAGCTAGATCTCTTACGTATTGTTTATGTTTTCTATCTTTCAGAATATACTTAAATTTCTCGACTTTATTTTGCAGTTCAAGTTCCTTTTTAGCAAACTCGGGATCTGACTTCAAGGAGAGAGCAGTCTCAATGGATTCTTGTAATTTCTGGGTGGTGGTAGTTAATGTTCTCTTTTCTTCTTCTAGAAGCAAGTTCTTAAGCGTAATGAACAGATAGTTGCTTCTTGTTCCCACTTGAGCATAAGCTAAGGGGTACGCGATCTCTCAGCAGGGACTATATTGATTCTTAGTCCCTTTAGTACAATATTATTGGAAATGTAGCTCTCCAAAGAGCGTACTTCACACCAGGATTTAATATTGTCCCTATAATGATTTGCCAGATCCTTAAATCCTTAAATCAATCAGATAGACCACCATTTTATGTATGAAATCCACAAAGACAGTTTGTGCTTTCTCGATGTTGTATTAAGCAGAAATTCCTCGGGAAGAATAGACACGTGTTTATAGAAAACTGCAGGAAACAACTTTTTAAAGTGCGACAGTCACCATCCAGCACCCCTAAAACGTGGAATCCCTAAGGCTCAATACTTACGCATGAAGATAAATTGTTCTAATGACGCATCTTTTAGAACAGAATCTAACAAGTTGAGACTACGGTTTAGAGAGAGGGGTTATCCCAATTGTATTCTTACTAAAGCCTATAATGACGCAAGGAAATGTAACCGAAGCTCGCTGCTTACCCCTCGGCCTAAAAAAGAGGATAATTGTCTCCGAATAATTGGGACCTATGACACAGCAGCTATACCTTCATCACTCAGTTTTGGCCCATATTGACATCAGACCCGTCGATATGTGATCTGGTGGGTGAACGCCCACAGATCACCTATCGAAGTGGTAGAAATTTAGGTGACAGATTGATACACAGCCATTTTACACCACCATCAGCCAGAGGTACCTGGCTTGACCGTAAGGTTGTGGGAACATATCGATGCGACACATGTAAGGGCTGCGAATATATCAAGGTGACCAAGTATTTGCAGAGCTCACATGATGGACATAGATATGTTAGTCGGGATTTTGCCAATTCTAAAACCACAAACGTGATATATGTATGCCAATGTCCCTGTTCTTTGCTGTATGTGGGCAAAACCAAGAGAGAATTACGCTGCCGTATTTTAGAGCATATAGGAGACATTAATCATAGGAGAGACAAACCTATCTCTAACCATATGAGATCTACACACACGTCTACACCTTGGGCAATCTCCTTTCAGGTATTGGAGGTAGTACATGCTAATGTAAGGGGTGGTGACATAGATCGCCGCCTCTTGCAAAGAGAAACCCAGTGGATTTATAGATTGGGGAACCACCACAACCCTGTCAATCCCCCTTACCTTTAGTAGTTTTCCATCACAAGCATGGAATTGTTTGAAATGCCTGAGGATGGTCTTCAATTTACTCAAATTATCTTCATTTTTCGCTGCTTCGATCCCTAAGATAAGTTCACGGATCCTGCGTTGCATCTCCCTAGTGGTTAAACATACATAAATTAAATTGCTCAGCTACACAGTATTATAAACTACTCCTGGGGTGCAACAGTTAATGGTGTTGGTAATTTTAAAACTCTTTTCGCCCAAAGAGTCAACAAAATCCTATATATATATATATATATATATATATATATATATATATATATATATATATATATGAACTGGCTCCGGAAAGTTAAACAGATTTGTAAATTTTACTTCCATTAAAAAATCTTAATCCTTTCAGTACTTATGAGCTTCTGAAGTTCTTTTCTGTCTAAGTGCTCTCTGATGACACATGTCTCGGGAACCGCCCAATTTAGAAGCAAATCCCCACAGCAAACCTCTTCTACTCTGTGCAGTTCCCAAGACAAGCAGAGATGTCAGAAGAGAGCACTATTGCCAAACAGAAAACAACAACTCCACTTCAGCAGCTGATAATTATTGGAAGTATTAAGATTTTTTAATAGAAGTAATTTAAAAATCTGTTTACAAAAAAAAAAGTTTTTAGTGGAATACCCCTTTAATATATTTAGAGGACCCTGAATTCATTATTATTAGCACCTTATATTTGCACTTCCATTTAGTGCATTCTATATGCTATGCACTTGTTTGCACTTTGCATAATTTTTAATATTAGCACCCTATATTTGTACATTAATTTAGTGCATTTTATATGCTATGCACTTATCTGCACTTGGCATAATTTTTACTATTTTTGCATCTTTCACTTTCAAGTCATATATTATATACATATACTCACTTTGGCAAATAGCACTTTATTTATATTTGGCTAATCATTTTTTGAGCCAGTCTTGTTATTTATATATGTTTTTTGCACATTATCTTATATCATGCTTATTGTTCCACGCATATTTGCTACAATAATCACTGTGTTTTCCCAGCGGGGACCAGCTAGTACCATTCATTTAATCCGACTTTATGTTTGTCTGTTTTTGGACATAGTGTCCAGTATGATTGACAGGGGAAATTTTGGAACTTCCACTACCTCTATTCTATGTTTATTTACATTCTAGTTTAGGTAGTTTTATAATTAAGATTCCTCCCCTCCCCCCCCCCCTTTATTTGCATATTTGTTTCCGAATATTTACATCCATTATTTGGATCTATGTAGATTAATATACTTTTCATCTGTTATTTTGGATCATGTATGTATTTTTTAATTATGGGTCCTGCTTTATTTTGTCCTACCTGTGTAAGTATGTTGTTGTACGTTTGTCACCATTTTATTTTTTTGCATCAGGTTTTTGAGCACTTGCACTTTGCACTTTCTATGACTTTTTGGCACTATATTAATATTTTGTGATTCTCCTAGTATGAGTTAGGTGTACTTATATGCCCTATATGTCTATGTTATGTGTTCTTAACAGTACTTGTCTTTCTGACTATGCAATTTTATGCGCAAGCGCCCCTTCTCTGTTGGTTTGGTCTAATTTTGTGTGTATGCGCCATTTACCAACTATTCCTGACTTAATTTTGGGTGATTACGCATGCGCCCACATTTACATTGCATGACGCAGTACGCTCGATTCTTTCGGGCACACTGCACATGCGCAAACATACAACAAAATGGCGCATCTTGTGCCAGTGCAGAATGGAATGACGAGATATTACGCTAGAAGTCCTGACGTCATGTGACGTGGAAATATGATTCTAGACAGGCGTGTATTGTCTCAAGATGGCACAGGACGCTATGTCTGGTATGATAGATTATTGTATTATTTATAGTTTTTTTTACTTTGGCATATGTTCTGATTGGTGGGATTGCTGTATATAAGGCTCATTACAACTGCCGAGGGACACTCCCTGAGAAAGAGAAACGGTGTAGGGGTTTGGCACTCTGTCTGGGTAGGTGTGTATAGCATCCTGTTCGATGTTCATGATGTAACAGTGATTTGTGTTTTTTCTGACCACGGGACACCCTGGAGTGTTTGTGGCCTGGTTACCTTTGACATCAGCTCCATTTATTTCCACGTTGGTCCCTTCCTACTGTCCTGTTTTCACATCTAGCTACCGATATTGCTTTTTGCTATACCCCTTTGTATGTCATCACGGTATATATTCCTATTATATTTAGATTTTGTTGCATTTTTAAACATTTATATATTTTTTACTATTGAATTGTTGTGATACCTTTATTATCCATGCTCTGTGCCATCTTTTTCTGTGTGCTGCTTATTCATTTTATTGATTTGTTTAATTTTTTTTATCATATTCAATAACGTTTTTGTATTTTTTTCATCATTTTAGTTGTTGGGTGACTATTTATAGGTATCATTCGTAGTTTTTTGAGTCACTTACCCTTCTTTTTGGATAGTGGTTTAATCCCTATATGCCCTTCTATCGGTTAATATAAATCTCTTTACCTGCAGACAACCCCATGAGTTGTTTCCAGTCTATGTACAGATAAAAGGACAGCCAATGGCTGTCCAGGAATGATGGGCATTGTAGCTTTGCAAAATCTGAAGGGCCACACTTTGGAGACTCTGCTTAAGAGGAATGTTTGTGGAAAAAATTGTATGACTGTCAAGGCATTTGGATTTTACTGCTGGCATTGTGCAATTCATACTACAGCTGTCATTTTGTGTCCATTAAAGGAGAACTCCAGTCAAAATTAACTTATTCCCTATCTAGAAGATAGGTGATAAGTAGCTGATCGTGGGTGGTCTGTCAGTTAGGAGCACATATTGTCTACAGGTGGGCGGCATGCATTTCATTAATTTCTATCGAAGTGCCTGCCATCTATCCTACGTGTTCTTCACTGAAAGTTGGGCCTTATTCTGGTGATTGTAGGGGAGTCCTAGCGGTCAGTCTCCCCAGGATCAGCTACATATGATCTATCCTGTGGATAGGGGCTAAGTTAATTTTGACTTGAGTTCTCCTTTAACTTTAAATCCTATCCTACCTACTCATATCTAATAATATATAGTAAAATAAACACTGGGAGTACAATCTTAACTTCTAAAGGATGTATAGCATACGTGTACGCCCTGCACCCGGTCCCGGTCTATAATGCGGGGTCAAGCCGTGATCCCACGTCATAGCAGGTCAGTCCCGGCAGCTAAAGAAAGCCGGGACCCTGGGCTAATAGCGTGCAGCACCAATCATTGTGCTTCGTGCTAATGACCCTTTAGATGCAGCGATCAACTTAGTCTAAAGTTGAAAAAATTGCATCCCGGCAGCTCAGTTGGGCTGATCGGAAACAGTCGGGTCGCGATCAGCTAGGACACAGAAGGAAGGTCCCCTACCTGCTTCCTCGGCATCCGATCGGCAATTGACTTCTCCATGCCTGAGATCCAGGCAGGAGAAGTCAAGCCCCGATAACACTGATCATCCGCATGTAGTTCTATGTCGATGATCAGTGTTAGGAATCAATGTAATGCATGTTATATCCCCTAGAGGGAGCTATAACATAGCAAAAAAAAAAAAGTGGGAAAAAGAAAGCTACTAATGATGAATTAACCCCTTCCCTAATAAAAGTAAAAATCCCCCCCCTATCCCCATTTTCAAAAAACAAACAAAAACTCTGTAAATAAAAATAAACATATGTGGTATCAGCACATGTGAAAATGTCCGCACTATAAAATATTTTGTTAATTTAAACTGCACGGTCAATGGTGTATACACAAAAATTCCAAAGTCCAAATTACTGTAATTTTTGGTCACTTTTTACAGCACCAAAAAATGAATAAAAAGACATCAAAAAGTCTAATCAAAACAAAAAATGAGCCCTCATACCGGCCCATACGCAGAAAAATTAAAAAGTTATAGGGGTCAGAATATGACAATTTTAAACGTATACATTTTCGTGCATGTATTTTTTTTTTTTTCTAGAGGTAAGACAAAATCAAATCTTTATAGGTAGGGTATCATTTTAACTGTCTGGACCTACAGAATAGAGATAAGGTGTCATTTTTACCGAAAAATGCACGGAGTAGAAATGGAAGCCCCCAAAATTTACAAAATGACTAATGTCCCTGCAAAGTAGAATTGGTGGTGCAAAAAATAAGCCATAATATGTAATTTTAAGTGCAAAATTGAAAGGGCTTTCATTTTAAAAGGCAAAGAGGAAAAAAAAATTTTAATGGGCAGCACTCCGGCCTTTTGTTCCAGCCGTGAGTGCCCCCTCTCTCCTGGCATCTGCAACCCCGGGACTCGCGGTAGGACATACCTGCACACGTGTCCCTGGCATTGCTATGGGCAATACTCCTGCTGTGAGAGTACCCCTTCCTATTGTTGCAGTGGCTCCAGGACTCACTATGCGGGACGCGCCCGCATATGAGTCCCGGGCATCTCCTTACCCCACACTGTCCCCGGCCTTTCTGTTCATGCGCATCGCCAGCGCTACTAGATTTAAAGGGCCTTAATTGGTCTGCTGCTGGGCGGACCTTATTTAAGTCCGTCACCTCACTATTATGGTGCCAGTTCTTCGTGCCTTGTGCCGAGATAAAGTGTTTTCTAGGGTGTACCTAATTTGTGTTCCTGACCTCCTGATTGTGACCTGACCTTTGCTCCATTGCTGCCTGCCTCCTGACCTATTGCCTGTGACCTAACTACGCTACTTTGCTGCCTGCCCTTCTGACAAGTGCTTCATACTGACTACGATTTAGCCTAACTTAGTCTGTGCAAAGTTACATCTGGGCAACCTGTGTGGACCGATCGTGACAGGGGTAATGACCTGGGTACAGCCTGCCGCAGTCATCCTGCTTTGTGACACGCTCTGGTGTAAACCAGCGGTACCTTAGACTCTGCTCCCAAGTATGGTTCAGACATAGTTCTCACAGGACAGCGGATCCACTACCCAGCAGCTTAAAGTAAGATCCGCGCATAGATCCAGCCCAGGTTCCTCTGCCGAGTGTTACCGACCTCTCTACTATTGTGATACAGCATTCTGCACAGATTGAACAGCAAGCACAGCAGATGTCTCAGCTTTCTGCGCTCGTGCAGCAGCTCCTAGCTACTCAACGGCCTCAACCCTCGCCAGCAGAACTATCCACGACTCCTGCTGCTGTTGCTTCTGCTGGCTCCAAGATTTATCTATCTCTACCTAGTAAATATGATGGTGACCTGAAGTTTTGCAGGGGCTTCGTAACTCAGTGTTCTATGCACCTTCAACTTTTCTGGGAAAGTGAAAAGCTTTGGCCTGGGCTAGCCCGCTGTGAGAACACAATGACCCGTTGTCCTCTAACCTCCAGACATTCCTTGCTGAATTCCGAAATGTATTCGAGGAACCGGCTTGGGCTTCTTCGGCGGAGACTGCCTTATTGAATCTCAGTCAAGGAGACTCTTCTGTGGGAGAATACACAGTACAGTTCCGCATCTTGGCCTCTGAACTCGCCTGGAACAATGAGGCTTTGTGTACTACTTTTAAAAGGGCTTCTCAAGTAGGATCAAGGATGCTTTGGCGGCTCGAGATCTTCCATCCTCCCTAACTGATCTCATCAATTAAGCTACTTGAATCGACGTACGGTTCTCGGAGAGACAGGAGGAGCTACACCGAGAGAGGGAACCACTCCAGTCACGGCGTTACCCCGTTTGGTCCCCATGTTTCAATGTCCTCCACTACCGTCTACTACAGCAGAGGAGCCCATGCAGGTGGACTGCATCAGACTTTTTCACAAGAAAGAACCCATCGACGCAATGAGAACTAGTGCCTTTATTGTGCCAGTCCTGAACACTTCCTTAAATGGGCACTGTCAGATACAAAAACTATTGATTTGTTGTAAAGCATGCAAAACCAATAGGTTTTGCAATTGCTTTTATTAGAAAATTTTCTGTATTTCATACTGAAAAAGCCAGTCAAACTGCCCCTCCTGCCTGTTTGGACACATACTAGTCCTGCTGTGTCCATGCATCATCACCTATGTCATGGACCCACTTCCTTGATTGACAGCTGTGAGCGCAGGGCTCACAGCTGGAGGAAAAATCCTCCCACTGTCAGCTTGTATCCGGCTACTGTCAGTGAGGACAAGCTGGGAGCTGTAGTTTTGCTAATGCTAGGGGAGATGTGAGCAGACAGCATACTGAGGGAGGGGGAGGAGAACTGCACAGTGAGGCCACGCCCCCTCCCTTTGAGAGGAATTCAGACTAGTGAGCTAAATGAAAAGTGTAATAAAAATAAATAAAGGTGCTAGACATATAAAAATTAGACATGCATGGTCAGGATTAGGTACTGAGTGATATATTAAAAAAAAATTTTTTTTTTTTTGGATCTGACGGGTACACTTTAAAGAAAAGGAAAACGCTTGCACCTAGGGCACATAGGAGAGGCGTCCCAGGGTGTGAATAGTACCTCTCCACCTTTGACCATACCTGTTCAAATTCATACTCCTACAAAGTCTTCATTCTTCACCTCTGGTTCCTGGACTCAGGTTCCACAGGGAAATTTATTGACGCAACCCTGGTCCAGAGGCATCGTTTACCTGTTTCTCGGCTAGTTAAGCCACTGTATATTTCACCTGTTAACGGAGAGAATCTGAAGGGCACGGTTCTTTACCGCACTGAACTTCTCATCATGCAAGTGGGAGTGTTGCATAAAGAGGAGATACAGTTCTTAGTGCTTCCTCATTGTACCTCTAAACTTCTTCTTGGACTTCCTTGGCTTCAGCATCATTCTCCGCAAATTGATTGAAACTGTGGAGAGGTTTCTCATTGAGGGACTTTTTGTCAAGGTCTCTGTCTGGAGTTCATTCTGCCTAAGACTGATCCCTCACCTCTCATTAAATTGAGCATTCCTTTCCCTTATTGAGATTTTGCTGACGTATTCTGCGAGAAACAAGCAGAGACTCTTCCTCCACATCGCCCATATGATTGTCCCATTGATCTTCAATCTGGCACTACACCTTCTCGGGGAAAAATTTACCCGCTGTCTGTACCTGAGACACAAGCTATGGAAGAAATTATATTCAAGAAAACCTTCAAAAAGGTTTTATCCAGAAATCCTCCTCTCCTGCTGGGGCTGGATTCTTCTTTGTTGGAAAGAAGGATGGTTCTCTCCTTGCATTGACTATCGGGGACTTATCTGTTTGCCAAGTTGGAGAAATGCCTTTTTGAGAGAAAAGTCTTCCTTTTCTGGATTACATAGTCTCCCTTCAAGGACTACAGATGGATCCAGCCATGCTATCTGCCATTTTGGACTGGCCTCATCCTTCTGGTTTATGGGCTATTCAATGATTTTAGGGGTTTGCCAACTACTACCATCAATTCATTCAGCATTTTTCTTCCTTGGTTGCCCCAATTGTAGCCCTTACCAAAAAGAACAACAACATCAAAAATTGGTCTCCTGAGGCCTAAAATTTACCTTCACTTCAGCACCTCTTCTCTCAAGACCTGATGCTTTCTTTTTGGAGAAAGTCGCATCATCTGTTGGAGCTGGCGCAGTTTTGTCTCAGAAGTCCCTCAAGGACAAAAAAATTACTTGTGTTTTTTTTCTCCAAGATCTTTTCTCCTGCGGAGAGAAACTATTTTATTGGCGATCGGGAACTCCTCGCCATTAAACTTGCCTTAGAAGAATGGCACAAACTTTTAGAGGGCTCTACGCATCCTGTCAGCATTTTTACAGATCACAAAAACCTTTTGTATCTACAATCTGCTCGACGCCTGAATCCCTGTCAAGCAAGATGGTCGCACTTTCTCGTTCCTTTAATATTGTTGGTCAGGATTTCACTTCTCGTCATACTATTCCTCCTGAGTGCCTGATTACTGCGGCTCAAGCTTTTCTTCTTCAAGTCCCACCAGGGAAGACGTTTGTGCCCCCTCATCTCAGACGTCTTGTCTTCAGTTGGGGACACTCCGTGCTGCTGCCAGATCACTCTGGTATCAAGAAGTCTTTGCAGTTCATCTCTCAACACTATTGGTGGCCGCATCTCAAACAAGAAGTCACTGACTTCGTCAGTTCTTGTACTACCTGTGCTTGTGACAAAACTCCGCGGTTGAAACCTGCTGGACTCTTACAGCCTTTACCAATTCCGGATACCCCATGGGCTCCTATTGCCATGGATTTCATCGCCGATCTGCCTCCTTCCTGTAGCAATATCGTTATCTGGGTGGTCGTTGATCGGTTTTCCAAGATGACACATTTTATTTCTTTGGCCGATCTTCCTTCTGCTTCTCAGTTGGCCAAACATTTTCTTCAACAAACCTTTCGCCCATAGACATGTGCACAAACCAAAATGTTGTTGTTTTTTTTTTTGTTTTTTTGGATTACATTTTTTTCGGTTCTGTTAAACCTTCGGGATACAGTAATTCGTTTTATTCTGTTTTCAGATGCATTCGTATATTTTTTTCAGTTCTATTCGGAAACTGTTCAGCTTTTGGAGGAATTCGTTATTTCGGATCTATTCGTTATACACGTCGTTAGTGTTATTTTAGTTTTCATCCGATTTAGTTTTTTGTTTTTATGGTTATTGGAGATGGAGATTCCTTTTTTAATAAAATTTTGTAGGGTAGCATTAAAAAACCTAAAATAAAAATGATTCAGTAGTGAAGGAAAAAATTGTAGCTAACGAAATTAATCTTTTTTATAACAATTTTTTGTATAAATTTTTAAACAGGGATCAATTCATGTGGGCGGGCAGGGCACTAAAAATGTAGCCGACCATAATAAAAATGTAGTCTGTGTGTTTTACACTTTTTTTTCTGAATTGTTTACATTTTTTATAAGGTAGTATTACTACTCCCAGCATGGAACACACTGTTCCATGATCGGAGTAGTAGTACCTGTACTAATTGACATATCGCCGGGGTTTGTTGCGATCCTCCTGTATAATATTTAGATGCGGCCGGCTGCTCTTCTATGGTCCCCTACACTGCCGTATATATACATCTATTCATAATTCCCGCAGGAAGCTGTGATTGGCCAGATGGTTCCAGCCAATCACAACTCTCTGTGGGATATATGAATATGTGTATATATACGTAAGTGAAGGGGACCATAGAAGAGCGCCGGCCGCATCTATACATTATACAGGAGGATCATACCGGGTGTCAGGAGTGACATCCGCTGTGATCTTTCCTTAATTGCAGGTACTACTACTCCCAACATGGAGCACACTCTGCTTCATGCTGGGAGCTGTACTACCTGCATTAATAGACAGATCGCAACAGGTGTCAGAAGTTACACTTGCTGCGATCTGTCTATTAATGCAGGTACTACATTTCCCAGCATGGAGAAGAGTGTGCTCCATGTTGGGAGTAGTAGTACCTGCAGGTAAGAACAGATCACAGTGGGTTCACTACTGACACCCAATCTGATCGTCCTGTCTATTGCAGAGACGGAGTGGCTTTCTCCTGCGCTCGCATCTCTGCACTATACTCCAGCCGGCCACTCACTCATTCATATTTTCCTCAGAGCTGTGATTGGCTGCAACCATCCAGCCAATCCCCACTCTAAGTGGAAAATATGAATGAATGATGTTCTATTCACATCACTGGCCGGAGTATAGTGCAGAGATGTGAGTGCTGTATAGAGCCGCTCCACATCTCTACTATATAATGGATGATCGCATCGGGTGTCAGACTGATGTCTATTAGTACAGGTACTACTGCTCCCAGCATGGAACAGTCTGTTCTATGCTGGGAGTAGTAGTACTACCTAAAAAATTTTAAAAATAGAGAAAAAAAGTGAAACACACACTTTATTAAATGGTCCCTTGCTTCTAAATGAAAACAAGTTTTGTTTTAACAAAAATAAAATTCATTTTTCACAATTTCGTAGGCATGTACAATTCGTTTTGTTACGATTTCGGAATCATTCGGATTTAAATATTTCGTACATTTGGATCATTTGGATGCACGAAATATGAACAATTTGGACAAAAACTAATTATGTCCAAAACGAATTGCACAAGCCTATTCGCCTACATGGTCTCCTTTCCTACACTTCCTACTCGGATCATGGGGTACAATTTGTTTCCAAATTCTGGAGTGCCCTTTGTTCTCATTTAAAAATCAATCTGGACTTTTCTTCCACCTACCAGCCAATCCAATGGGCAAGTGGAGAGAGTTAACCAAATTCTAGCAAACTGCCTGCAAAATTTTGTTTCGCTTGTCAGCAAGACAATTGGGTTGATCTTCTGCCTTGGGCAGAGTTTTCTTATAATCATAGAGACTGAGTCCACGAAGACTTCTCCCTTTTTGTTGTCTACAGACTTCATCCTCGTCCACCTCTTCCCTTATCTGATTCCTCTGGAGTGCCGGCCATAGATGCTATTATCAGAAATTTTGTGTCCATCTGGCAGGTGACTCGGCGCTCGATGCTTTCTGGTTCCTCCTAAATAAAGTCTCAAGCGGACAAGAGAAGAAGGCCTCCTTCATTATTTTTTCCTGGTGACAGCGTCTGGCTCTCTAAGTATGTATGCTTCAAAATTCCCAGTTACAAGTTGGGTCCTCGTTACCTGGGTCCATTTGTGGTTCTTCAAATGATCAATCTTGTCTCTTACAGATTACATCTGCCCTCCTCCCTTCGCATTCCAAATTACTGCTATGTTTCCCTGCTCAAGCCTCTGGTCATTAATCGGTTTTCTCAAAAGGTCATTGCTTCCACTCCTGTTTCTGGTTCTTTGGACATTTACGAGGTGAAAGAAATTCTAGCTATGAAAACTATAAGAGGGAAATGTTATTTTCTTGTCAACTGGAAAGGATTTGGTCCAGAAGAAAGGTCTTGGGAACTGGAGGAGAATATATATTTTTTTATTGCAGCCTGGTTCAAGATTTTCTAAGACCCAAGGGGGGGGGGGGGGGGAGTACTGTTATGGGCAGCGCTCCGGCCTTTAGTTTCAGCCATGAGGGCCTCCTCTATCCCAGCATCTGCAACCCCGGGACGTACCCTCACGCATGTCCCGGGCGTTGCTATGGGTAACGCTCCAGCCGTTCAGTCTTGAGCGCACCCCTTCCTATTGTTGCGGCGGCTCCGGGACTCACTTGCATACGACTACCAAGCATTTCCTTACCCCACACTGTCCCGGGCCTTTCTCTTCATGCTCATCGTCTGCGCACACATCCCCTCTCCTTAGGGAGCGTACGCGCCGGCGCTACTAGATTCAAAGGGCCAGTACGCCCTGAAATGATCTTTGTGCCTTGTGCCAAGAGAAAGCGTTTTCTAGTGTGTGCCTTTTTTGTGTTCCTGACGCCCTGCCTATGACCTGACCTTTGCTCCACTGCTGCCTACCTCCTGACCTATTGCCTGTGACCTGACTACGCTACTTTGCTGCCTGCCCTTCTGACCAATGCTTCGTCCTGACTATAATTTACTCTCTGTGCCAAGTTACATCTGGGCAACCTGTGTAGATGGATCGTGCCAGGGGTAGCGACCTGAGTGCTGCCTGCCGCAGCAAGTCGATCCCGCTTTGCGGCAGGCTCTGGTGAAAACCAGCGGCAACTTAGACTCCGCTCCCTGGTATGGTTCAGACATAGTTCCCACAGGACAGCGGATCCACTACCCAGCCGCTTACAACCATGGTGCAAAAATGAAGAAACCCTGTGTCCCTAAGGGGTTAACACTGGTCTCTTGAATAATTTTTTTTCTGGATATGGATTTTATTGTTTTTTGTATTTAATGTTTCCAGTGTCCTGAAAACTAATCTGTGTCTATGGCCAATATGGCAATTTATTAGCCAATATGTTTTAATGCGGAATGTTTGTTATATAATAGACCACTGCCAAACCCTAGCCATTCTACAAAGACATGGTCAAATATTTTGTGCATTTTGATGGACATATTTTGTGGACAACAAACAATAACAGTAAACGTTTATGTCAAAATCAATCTGAATAAACAGTTAATGTTCTTTGTTAATCTGAGCCCACAGACATACAATAATTATGTTGGGCAATCCTGGTCATTGATCATAATCACCAGCCATAACTAGAAAGCAGTTAAATTAATTTACATGTGAGTATATCATTATAATATATTACTCGGTTCACTAAATCACAGTGGCGGCAATAACATGACAGGTTTCACATTCATTTACTCTCTTTGTAATTATTTTCAAAGTATCCTACATTTCCAGTTTATTTTATACTAATATAGTTTAGACTTGTTTATAGGGTTTTATTGGTGTCATTTTGATGGAGATATATATAATGATGTTGTTCAGATTACCCATAAATCATGTTATTGAAACAGTTTGTTTATAGTGAGATAAATATTTCAACTGGGGTCAGACTACTTACTGTTAAACTTATTGTATGTGTTTCTAATGAACAGACAGACTCAAGAGCAAGGGGGAAGATATACAACAGCATGTTTAATGTTTTACAAAGACAAATGTAATATTAATCTAGAAAAATACAGAACAGGAAACATTAGAAAAATAAATGAAATAAAATATGCGCAAACATACTGTCACGATGCCGGCTGGCAGGTAGTGGATCCTCTGTGCCAGAGAGGGATTGGCGTGGACCGTGCTAGAGGATCGGTTCTAAGTCACTACTGGTTTTCACCAGAGCCCGCCGCAAAGCGGGATGGTCTTGCTGCGGCGGTAGTGACCAGGTCGTATCCCCTAGCAACGGCTCAACCTCTCTGGCTGCTGAAGATAGGCGCGGTACAAGGGAGTAGACAGAAGCAAGGTCGGACGTAGCAGAAGGTCGGGGCAGGCAGCAAGGATCGTAGTCAGGGGCAACGGCAGAAGGTCTGGAATCACAGGCAAGGAACACACAAGGAACGCTTTCACTGGCACTAGGGCAACAAGATCCGGCGAGGGAGTGAAGGGGAAGTGAGGTGATATAGGGAAGTGCACAGGTGTAAACACTAATTGGAACCACTGCACCAATCAGCGGTGCAGTGGCCCTTTAAATCGCAAAGACCCGGCGCGCGCGCGCCCTAGGGAGCGGGGCCGCGCGCGCCGGGACAGAACTGACGGGGAGCGAGTCAGGTACGGGAGCCGGGGTGCGCATCGCGAGCGGGCGCTACCCGCATCGCGAATCGCATCCCGGCCGGAGGTGGTAACGCAGCGCCCCGGGTCCGTGGAACCGACCGGGGCGCTGCAGTGAGGGAAGTGTAGCGAGCGCTCCGGGGAGGAGCGGGGACCCGGAGCGCTCGGCGTAACAGTACCCCCCCCCTTGGGTCTCCCCCTCTTCTTGGTGCCTGAGAACCTGAGGATCAGACTTTTGTCCAGGATATTGTCCTCAGGTTCCCAGGACCTCTCTTCTGGACCACAACCCTCCCAATCCACTAAAAAAAAAGTTCTTCCCCTGACCTTTTTGGAGGCCAAGATCTCTTTGACAGAGAAGATGTCCGAGGAGCCGGAAACAGGAGTGGGAGGAACAGATTTAGGAGAAAAACGGTTGAGGATGAGAGGTTTAAGAAGAGAGACGTGAAAGGCATTAGGGATACGAAGAGAAGGAGGAAGAAGAAGTTTGTAAGAGACAGGATTAATTTGACACAAAACTTTAAAAGGACCAAGATAGCGTGGTCCCAACTTATAGCTCGGGACACGGAAACGGACATATTTAGCGGAGAGCCATACCTTGTCTCCAGGGGAAAAAATGGGAGGAGCTCTTCTTTTCTTATCTGCGAATCTCTTCATGCGAGAAGAAGCCTGTAAGAGAGAATTTTGGGTCTCTTTCCATATGGTGGAAAGATCACGAGAAATTTCATCCACAGCGGGCAGACCAGAGGGCAAGGGGGTAGGGAGGGGGGGAAGAGGGTGACGGCCGTACACCACGAAAAACGGAGATTTGGAGGAAGATTCAGAGATTCTGAAATTATACGAGAATTCGGCCCAAGGTAGAAGATCTGCCCAGTCATCCTGGCGGGAGGAAACAAAATGTCGTAAATAGTCACCCAAGATCTGGTTAATTCTCTCTACTTGTCCATTGGATTGAGGATGGTATGCAGAAGAAAAATTTAATTTAATCTTGAGTTGTTTACAGAGAGCCCTCCAGAATTTAGACACAAATTGGACGCCTCTATCCGAGACGATCTGTGTAGGCAACCCGTGAAGACGAAAAATGTGTACAAAAAATTGTTTAGCCAACTGAGGCGCTGAAGGAAGACCAGGAAGAGGGATGAAATGTGCCATTTTGGAGAATCGATCAACGACCACCCAAATAACAGTGTTGCCATGGGATGGGGGTAAGTCAGTAATAAAATCCATACCAATCAGAGACCAAGGTTGTTCGGGGACAGGAAGAGGATGAAGAAAACCAGCGGGCTTCTGGCGAGGAGTCTTATCCCGGGCACAGATAGTGCAGGCTCGCACAAAGTCCACCACATCAGTCTCAAGAGTCGGCCACCAATAGAAGCGAGAGATGAGTTGCACAGATTTCTTAATGCCCGCATGACCTGCGAGATGGGAGGAGTGACCCCATTTGAGGATCCCAAGGCGTTGGCGTGGAGAAACAAAGGTCTTTCCTGGAGGAGTTTGCCTGATGGAGGCTGGAGAAGTGGAAATCAGGCAGTCAGGAGGAATGATGTGTTGAGGAGAGAGTTCAATTTCAGAGGCATCTGAGGAACGAGAGAGAGCATCGGCCCTAATGTTCTTATCAGCAGGCCGAAAGTGAATTTCAAAATTAAATCGGGCAAAGAACAGAGACCACCTGGCCTGACGAGGATTCAGCCGTTGGGCAGACTGGAGGTAGGAGAGGTTCTTGTGATCGGTGTAAATAATAACTGGAAATCTTGATCCCTCCAGCAGATGCCTCCATTCCTCAAGTGCTAATTTAATGGCTAGAAGCTCTCGATCCCCGATGGAGTAGTTCCTCTCCGCCGGAGAGAAGGTCCTGGAAAAGAAACCACAAGTAACAGCATGCCCGGAAGAGTTTTTTTGTAGAAGGACAGCTCCAGCTCCCACTGAGGAGGCATCAACCTCCAATAGGAAGGGTTTAGATGGGTCAGGTCTGGAGAGCACGGGAGCCGAAGAAAAGGCAGACTTGAGTCGTTTAAAGGCGTCTTCCGCTTGAGGAGGCCAAGACTTGGGATCGGCATTTTTTTTTGTTAAAGCCACAATAGGAGCCACAATGGTAGAAAAATGTGGAATAAATTGCCTGTAATAATTGGCGAACCCCAAAAAACGTTGGATGGCACGGAGTCCGGAGGGGCGTGGCCAATCTAAGACGGCAGAGAGTTTATCTGGGTCCATTTGTAGTCCCTGGCCAGAGACCAAGTATCCTAGAAAAGGAAGAGATTGGCATTCAAACAGACATTTCTCTATTTTGGCATAGAGTTGATTATCACGAAGTCTCTGAAGAACCATACGGACATGCTGGCGGTGTTCTTCAAGATTGGCAGAAAAAATCAGGATATCGTCCAGATATACAACAACACAGGAGTATAGTAGATCACGAAAAATTTCATTAACAAAGTCTTGGAAGACGGCAGGGGCGTTGCATAGACCAAAGGGCATGACCAGATACTCAAAGTGTCCATCTCTGGTGTTAAATGCCGTTTTCCATTCATCCCCCTCTCTGATGCGGATGAGATTATAAGCACCTCTTAAGTCCAGTTTGGTAAAAATATGGGCACCTTGGAGACGATCAAAGAGTTCAGAGATGAGGGGTAGGGGGTAGCGGTTCTTAACCGTGATTTTATTAAGACCGCGGTAGTCAATGCAAGGACGTAGAGAGCCATCTTTTTTGGACACAAAGAAAAATCCGGCTCCGGCAGGAGAGGAGGATTTACGGATAAAGCCCTTTTTTAAATTTTCTTGGACGTATTCAGACATGGCAAGAGTCTCTGGGACGGACAGAGGATAGATTCTGCCCCGGGGTGGAGTAGTGCCCGGGAGGAGGTCAATGGGACAATCATAAGGCCTGTGAGGAGGTAGAGTCTCAGCTTGTTTTTTGCAAAAAAACGTCCGCAAAGTCCATATAGGCCTTAGGGAGACCGGTTACATGAGGAAGCACAGGGACACGGCAAGGTTTACTGGGAACCGGTTTTAAGCAGTCCTTGGAACAAGAGGGCCCCCAACTCTTGATCTCCCCAGTGGACCAATCCAGGATTGGGGAATGGAGTTGAAGCCAGGGAAGTCCAAGAAGGATTTCAGAAGTGCAATTGGGGAGAACCAACAGTTCAATCCTCTCGTGATGAGATCCGATGCACATTAGAAGGGGCTCCGTGCGGAAACGTATAGTACAGTCCAATCTTTCATTGTTTACACAATTGATGTAGAGGGGTCTGGCGAGACTGGTCACCGGGATGTTGAACCTGTTGACGAGGGAGGCTAAGATGAAATTTCCTGCAGATCCAGAGTCCAAGAAGGCCACAGCAGAGAAGGAGAAGGCAGAGGCAGACATCCGCACAGGCACAGTAAGACGTGGAGAAGCAGAGTAGACATCAAGGACTGTCTCACCTTTGTGCGGAGTCAGCGGACGTCTTTCCAGGCGGGGAGGACGGATAGGACAATCCTTCAGGAAGTGTTCGGTACTAGCACAGTACAGGCAGAGATTCTCCATGCGGCGTCGTGTCCTCTCTTGGGGTGTCAGGCGAGACCGGTCGACCTGCATAGCCTCCACGGCGGGAGGCACAGGAACAGATTGCAGGGGACCAGAGGAGAGAGGAGCCGGGGAGAAGAAACGCCTCGTGCGAACAGAGTCCATATCCTGGCGGAGCTCCTGACGCCGTTCGGAAAAACGCATGTCAATGCGAGTGGCAAGATGGATGAGTTCATGTAGGTTAGCAGGGATTTCTCGTGCGGCCAGAACATCTTTAATGTTGCTGGATAGGCCTTTTTTAAAGGTCGCGCAGAGTGCCTCATTATTCCAGGATAATTCTGAAGCAAGGGTACGGAACTGTACGGCATACTCGCCAACGGAAGAATTACCCTGGACCAGGTTCAACAGGGCAGTCTCAGCAGAAGAGGCTCGGGCAGGTTCCTCAAAGACACTTCGAATTTCCGAGAAGAAGGAGTGTACAGAGGCAGTGACGGGGTCATTGCGGTCCCAGAGCGGTGTGGCCCAAGCCAGGGCTTTTCCAGACAGCAGGCTGACTACGAAAGCCACCTTAGACCTTTCAGTGGGGAACTGGTCCGACATCATCTCCAAGTGTAATGAACATTGGGAAAGAAAGCCACGGCAAAACTTAGAGTCCCCATCAAATTTATCCGGCAAGGATAGTCGTATTCCAGAAGCGGCCACTCGCTGCGGAGGAGGTACAGGAGCTGGCGGAGGAGAAGATTGCTGGAGCTGTGGTAGTAACTGTTGTAGCATAACAGTCAGTTGAGACAGCTGTTGGCCTTGTTGCGCAATCTGTTGTGACTGCTGGGCGACCACCGTGGTGAGGTCAGCGACAACTGGCAGAGGAACTTCAGCGGGATCCATGGCCGGATCTACTGTCACGATGCCGGCTGGCAGGTAGTGGATCCTCTGTGCCAGAGAGGGATTGGCGTGGACCGTGCTAGAGGATCGGTTCTAAGTCACTACTGGTTTTCAC
Organism: Hyla sarda; assembly: GCF_029499605.1. Taxonomy (NCBI): domain Eukaryota; kingdom Metazoa; phylum Chordata; class Amphibia; order Anura; family Hylidae; genus Hyla; species Hyla sarda. Next base: position 122,111,743 of record NC_079189.1, on the reverse strand, counting down.
CAGAGCCCGCCGCAAAGCGGGATGGTCTTGCTGCGGCGGTAGTGACCAGGTCGTATCCCCTAGCAACGGCTCAACCTCTCTGGCTGCTGAAGATAGGCGCGGTACAAGGGAGTAGACAGAAGCAAGGTCGGACGTAGCAGAAGGTCGGGGCAGGCAGCAAGGATCGTAGTCAGGGGCAACGGCAGAAGGTCTGGAATCACAGGCAAGGAACACACAAGGAACGCTTTCACTGGCACTAGGGCAACAAGATCCGGCGAGGGAGTGAAGGGGAAGTGAGGTGATATAGGGAAGTGCACAGGTGTAAACACTAATTGGAACCACTGCACCAATCAGCGGTGCAGTGGCCCTTTAAATCGCAAAGACCCGGCGCGCGCGCGCCCTAGGGAGCGGGGCCGCGCGCGCCGGGACAGAACTGACGGGGAGCGAGTCAGGTACGGGAGCCGGGGTGCGCATCGCGAGCGGGCGCTACCCGCATCGCGAATCGCATCCCGGCCGGAGGTGGTAACGCAGCGCCCCGGGTCCGTGGAACCGACCGGGGCGCTGCAGTGAGGGAAGTGTAGCGAGCGCTCCGGGGAGGAGCGGGGACCCGGAGCGCTCGGCGTAACACATACATGGAGCTCTCAAGACTAGATATTATTTTGGACCCTTCTCCAGATCTGTAAATTCACACAAACCATTTTTTTTACTCTGATTTTTTATGTCAGCTGTGATACCTTTTATAAACAGGGTTATGTCTTTCTAAATCATGTATAACAAACGGAATTAGCAGAGGTGACTCCAAACAGGGTGTAGAAACATCTTAAAGATAATCAAAGGAAATGGGAGGCTCCCAATGCTACATTTCATGCCAAAGTGTCTGGAATTTTCGATTTTACTTTTAAATAAATTAGCAAAAATGTCACAATGTATGCAGTGTGACCGCTATACTGGACTACATCAGTATCATTTTGATATTTAATCATCTGCTAAAAAAAAGCCAGTTGCCACTGGTTATTACCCATTATCCTTGGGATCCAACCGCTGCTCCATCCCTTTCTGCTGACCCTGTGTTCAATCTGAATATTCACTGCCGGTGCTTCCTCCTGACCGCTGACGTCAGACGCCATCCACACGAGGGAGACCAGTCAACGCCATCCGCGCTGACACCTCCGGACCTCCGCAACTATTGCACGGTAAACATCAGGTTCAGTGCCGTCTGAACCAGCCATGCAAGCACCTGCCAGCGCCCACAGGGCAGCGGAACAAAGCGAGGCAGATAAAGAAATCTCATCATTTGGTAATATCTTTACTATTATTTTTATTGCACAATACTTCACTGATCTACATGGGATAACATCTTGGACTCATATACATCTGTGCACATTAATTTCTCCGGACTTTGTTGCTCTATACTGGACTACCAGACAGATAAAATTGCCAGACTAGCGGTCACACTGCAGTCACATTATTATTTCATACAAGTATTTTTTATATTCATATTATATTCATTCTACCTTGTCTCTTGATATCTGTTTTTAATTCCCCCTCGCCCCCCCCCCCCCACAAGGGCCCTGTGAGGGGAATTTTTCTGCATTTATTGTTTATGGTATGTTTTAAATAAATTTGCACTAACAATATTGGAAGCACGGTCTCAGCTGAGGTGTAGGCAGCTTTTTTCTTCTTTTCTCAATATTGTTACTACACACCTGGGTATAGGTGTATTTGCCTACTTTGCCTCGGCCAGTATTTAATTGTGAGCTGCACCAATTTCTATTTTTATTGTTTTCACTTTCTCATTATGGGGTATCAAGTGCAGAATGATGTGGGAAAATAAGTCTTATTTTGTTTTATCACAAGCCACAACATAACAAGATATAACAAAAGTAAAAGGGTCTAAAGAGCCTTGCTATAGTTTGCCTTAGGCAGCAGAAAGAGTATATATATATATATATATATATATATATATATATATACACAAGAAAAAAGAAAGATAGCCGGCACAACAGCCTAATACACGGGTGCACGCTGCCATGGCATCAGAGTATACAAAAAAAGAGGATTGCAGCAGCACACATTGGTCAAAAAAATTGAGGCTCTTAGCGCACTTTTTGATCAAAACGTGTCCCCCATCCACCACGGGGAGGTGGCCTCATTTAGGATGGAACCTAGCACAAATTCTGAGCCTAACACTCAACTATCCACTCACCTCTGCTGGGCATATAGCCTCTGACTGGGTGACATGCTGGATCCATTTAAAACTCCACCTGTGAGAAAGGGGGAGGGGTGCACAGCTAAACAGGGTGCCATTACGCCCTGAATTGTACACACAAGAAAAAAGAAACATAGCTGGCACAACAGCCTAATACACGGGTGCACACTGCCATGGCATCAGAGTATACAAAAAAAGAGGATTGCAGCAGCACACATTGGTCAAAAAAATTGAGGCTCTTAGCGCACTTTTTGATCAAAACGTGTCCCCCATCCACCACGGGGAGGTGGCCTCATTTAGGATGGAACCTAGCACAAATTCTGAGCCTAACACTCAACTATCCACTCACCTCTGCTGGGCATATAGCCTCTGACTGGGTGACATGCTGGATCCATTTAAAACTCCACCTGTGAGAAAGGGGGAGGGGTGCACAGCTAAACAGGGTGCCATTACGCCCTGAATTGTACACACAAGAAAAAAGAAAGATAGCCGGCACAACAGCCTAATACACGGGTGCACACTGCCATGGCATCAGTTAACTAACATATCAACTAATCACATTGAGGGACTTTTATCAGATATTCTCTATAGATTTATTGCATTGGCTTTTTTATCATACTCTGAGACATATCTGATTTATTTCTTTATTTACTAATTTAAAATAACAGTCAAAGAATTTAAACTCTTGGGGATGCAGGGCATACAGGTACGCTCTGCATCCCGATCCTTAACCCCTTAAGGACCAGGCCATTTTACAGTTAAGGACCAGAGCATTTTTTGAACATCTGACCACTGTCAATTTAAACATTAATAACTCTAGAATGCTTTTAGTTATCACTCTGATTCCGAGATTGTTTTTTCGTGACATATTCTACTTTAACATGGTGGTAAATTTTTGGGGTAACTTGCATCCTTTCTTGGTGAAAAATCCCCAAATTTGATGAAAAAATTGAAAATTTCGCATTTTTCTAAATTTGAAGCTCTCTGCTTGTAAGGAAAATGGATATTCCCAAAAATTTTTTTTTTGATTCACATATACAATATGTCTACTTTATGTTTGCACCATAAAATTGACAAGTTTTTACTTTCGGAAGACAACAGAGGGCTTCAAAGTTCAGCAGCAATTTTCCAATTTTTCACAAAATTTTCAAACTCGCTATTTTTCAGGGACCAGTTCAGGTTTGAAGTGGATTTGAAGGGCCTTCATATTAGAAATACCCCACAAATGACCCCATTATTAAAACTGCACCCCCCAAAGTATTCAAAATGTCATTCAGTCAGTGTTTTAACCCTTTAGGTGTTTCACAGGAATAGCAGCAAAGTGAAGGAGAAAATTCACAATCTTCGTTTTTTACACTTGAATGTTCTTGTAGACCCAATTTTTGAATTTTTACAAGGGGTAAAAGGAGAAAATGTATACTTGTATTTGTAGCCCAATTTCTCTCGAGTAAGCACATACCTCATATGTCTATGTAAAGTGATCGGCAGGCGCAGTAGAGGGCTCAGAAGTGAAGGAGCGACAAGGGGATTTTGGAGAGTACGTTTTTCTGAAAATATTTTTGGGGGGCATGTTGCATTAAGGAAGCCCCTATGGTGCCAGAACAGCAACAAAAAAAAAACACATGGCATACCATTTTGGAAACTAGACCCCTTGAGGAACGTAACAAGGAATTAAGTGAGCCTTAATACCCCACAGGTGTTTCACGACTTTTGCATATGTAAAAAAATATATATTTTTTTTCACTAAAATGTGTGTTTCCCCCCAAATTTCACATTTTTGCAAGGGTTAATAGCAGAAAATGCCCCCCAATAGAAAATAACCCCATCTCTTCTGAGTATGGAGGTACCCCATAAGCTGACCTGAAGTGCACTATGGGCAAACTACAATGCTCAGAAGAGGAGTCATATCTGGCTTTTTGAGAGAAAATTTTGGTCGGGGGGCATGTTGCATTTAGGAAGCCCCTATGGTGCCAGAACAGCAAAAAAAAACACATGGCATACCATTTTGGAAACTAGACCCCTTGAGGAACATAACAAGGAATAAAGTGAGCCTTAATACCCCACAGGGGTTTCACGACTTTTGCATATGTAAAAAATAAAAAACAGAATTTCACTAAAATGTGTGTTTCCCCCCCACTTTCACATTTTTGCAAGGGTGAATAGCAGAAAATACCCCCCAAAATGTGTAACCCCATCTCTTTTGAGTATGGAGATACCCCATAAGTTGACCTGTAGTGCACTACGGGCGAACTACAATGCTCAGAAGAGAAGGAGTCATATTTGGCTTTTTGAGAGCAAATTTTGGTTAGGGGGCATGTTGCATTTAGGAAGCTCCTATGGTGTAAGAACAGCAAAAAAAAAACACATGGCATATAATTTTGGAAACAAGACCCCTTGAGGAACATAACAAGGAATAAAGTGAGCCTTAATACCTCACAGGGGTTTCACGACTTTTGCATATGTAAAAAATAAAAAAAAAATTCACTAAAATGTGTGTTTCCCCCAGAAAATACCTGCCTGGACATCAAGTGCCCTGTGGTCGAACTACAATGCTCAGAAGAGGAGGAGTGCCATTGAGCTTTTGAAGAGTGAATTTGTTTGGAATGGTAGTCAGGGGCCATGTGCGTTTACAAAGCCACCCGTGGTACCAGCACAGTGGACCGCCCCCACATGTGACCCCATTTTGGAAACTACACCCCTCACAGAATTTAATAAGGGGTTGCAGTGAGTATTTACACCCCACTGGCATTTGACAGATCTTTGGAACAGTGGGCTGAGCAAATGAAAAATTACAATCTAATCTATCAGACACCTGTGGGGTGTAAATGCTCACTGTACCCCTTATTACATTACGTGAGGGGTGTAGTTTCCAAAATGGGGTCACATGTTGGGGGGTCCATTGTTCTGTAGTTCGCCTGCCGGGCACTTTACATTCACATTTGGGGTATTTTCTTACTCAGAAGAAATGGGGTTACACATTTTGGGGGGCTTTTTTCCTATTTTCCCTTGTAAAAATGAAAAATTTAGGGTAACACCAGCATTTTAGTGAAAACATTTTTTTTTTCATTTTCCCATCCAACTTTAACGAAAAATTGTCAAACAGCTGTGGGGTGTTAAGGCTCACTATACCCCTTGTTACATTCCATGAGGGGTGTAGTTTCCAAAATGGGGTCACATGTTGGTATTTATTTTTTTCCGTTTATGTCAGAACTGCTGTAAAATTAGCCACCCCTGTGCAAATCACCAATTTAGGCTTCAAATGTACATAGTGCGCTCTCACTCTTGAGCCTTGTTATGCGCCCGCAGATCATTTTACGCCCACATCTGGGGTGTTTCCGTACTCAGGAGAAATTGCGTTACAAATTTTGGGGGTCTTTTTTTCCTTTTACCTCTTGTGAAAATAAAAAGTAGAGGGCAACACCAGCATGTAAGTGTAAAACATTTTTTTTTTACACTAACAGGCTGGTGTAGACCCCAACTTTTCCTTTTCATAAGGGGTAAAAGGAGAAAAAGCCCCCCAAAGTTTGTAGTGCAATTTCTCCCGAGTATGGAGATACCCCATATGTGGCCCTAAACTGTTTCCTTGAAATACGACAGGGCTCCGAAGTGAGAGAGCGCCATACGCATTTGAGGACTAAATTAGGGATTGCATAGGGGTGGACATAGGGGTATTCTACGCCAGAGATTCCCAAATAGGGTGCCTCCAGCTGTTGCTAAACTCCCAGCATGCCTGGACAGTCAGTGGCTGTCCAGAAATGCTGGGAGTTGTTGTTTTGCAACAGCTGGAGGCTCCGTTTTGGAAACACTGCCGTACAATACATTTAAAATTGTTATTGGGGGGGAGGACGACAGTGTAAGGGGGTGTATATGTAGTGTTTTACCCTTTGTTATGTGTTAGTGTAGTGTAGTGTAGTGTAGTGTTTTTAGGGTACATTCACACTGGCGGAGGTTTACAGTGAGTTCCCTGCTAGGAGTTTGCGCTGCAGCAAAAAATTTGCCACAGTTCATACTTGAAGCAGAAAACTTACTGTAAGCCTGCCCGTGTGAATGTACCCTGTACGTTCTCATAGGGGGGGCAAACCTCCAGCTGTTTCAAAACTACAACTCCCAGCATTTACTGACAGACCATGCAGGCTGGGAGTTGTACTTTTGCAACAGCTGGAGGTACACTGGTTGGAAAACCTTCACTTAGGTTCTGTTATCTAACTCAATATTTTCCAACCAGTGTGCCTCCAGCTGTTGCAAAACTACAACTCCCAGCATGTACTGATCACCGAAGGGCATGCTGGGAGATGTAGTTATGCAACAGCTGGAGGGATCGCAACTACAACTCCCAGCATGCTGGGATTTGCAGTTTTGCAACATCTGGAGAGCTACAGTATAGAGACCACTGCAAACTGTGGCCCTCCAGATACTGCAAAACTACAAATCCCAGCATGCCCTGACAGCAAACAGTTGTGTGGGCATGCTAGGAGTTGTAGTTTTGCAAGATCTGGAGGGCTATAGTTCAGAGACTACTATATAGTGGTCTCAAACTGTAACCCTCCAGCTGTTGCAAAACTACAACTCCCAGTATGCCCAAACAGCTGTCTGGGCATGCTGGGAGTTGTAGTTTTGCAACATCTGGAGTGCTACAGTATAGAGACCACTATATAGTGGTCTCGGACTGCAGCCCTCCAGATGTTGCTAGGCAACTTACCGGCTTCCGTTGGATCCAGGGAGCCTGCTGCACGACATCGCCACCCGCCGATCTCCGATGCCGATCGTTGCCCGCAGCCTCCGGAAGGGTAAGTGGATCTTCGGCACCGGTCCTCTGTCGTTTCCCGTTCTGCCCCGCCTATTGTGGGTGGGCAGGACGGGGAAAACGAAAGTTAACCCCCCCGCCCCCGATCTGCTATTGGTGGTCACGTCTAGACCACCAATAGCAGGAATAGGAGGGGTGGCATCCCTGCCACCTCACTCCTATCCCTTCAGGGGGATTGTGGGTGTCTTAGACACCCGCGTTGCCCCTTATATTCCGGGTCACCGCGTCACCATAGACCCGTAATGACCCGGAATCACGCAAATCGCAAGTGTGAATTCACTTGCGATTTGCGCCGATCGCCGACATGGGGGGGTCTGATGACCCCCCTGGGCATTTGCACTGGGTGCTGCTGATAGATATCAGCAGTCACCCCGGTCCGGTCCCAACCCGGCACGCGGCGGGGACCGAAATTCCAACGGACGTATGAGTACGTGCCTGGTCCTTAAGACCCAGGGTGCAGGGACGTACTCATACCTGCCTGGTCCTTAAGAGGTTAAGGACCCAGTTCGGACCTGTACGCCCGTGGTAATTCTGGTCCCCGCCTCTCACTGGGCACATCGCCGAGGGGGGTCCTTAGACCCCCCCATATCAGCAATCGCCACAGATCAAGGGTCAATTAAGAACGGTAATCTGCGGCGATACAGTTCCCCGCCGCTCACCGGGCAGGGATAGGACCAGGATGCCTGCTGAAAATCATTCAGCAGGCATCCCGGCACATCGCTGAGGGTGGTCCTGAGACTCCCCCATATTGGCGATCAGAACGGTGATCTGCGGCGATTCCAGGTCATTCTGGTCACATATGTCCCGATGACCCAGAAAAGGAGGATGACCAGCAATCATCCTCCGTACTGTCCGGGGAGGTGGCAGTGTTGCCACCCGCCCAGTACAGCTGTGATTGGGCGGTTGTAGTGACCGCACCAATCACAGTATATGGGGAGGGGGGAGGAGAGAAGGAGTTCATTGCTCCGCTCTGCTCATGACCATTTTGTGTCTGGGGTGTGCAGGATGGAGCCCGGAGCTGCTTCTCCCCCTTCACAGTGCTAAATTGCCTCCTGGCACCCTTTCTGTGCCTCTTGGCACATTAGATTGCAGGGACAGCCATGGCTAGGCAGGGGCAGTTTCTTAGGAATTAAAAAAAAATATATTTTTTTTGGGCCTACCATCTGTAGGTGTCCGCGGGTCTGCAGCACCTTTAGCTGTGTGACCCGGGCCCTACAGGGTCGCTGCGGTCAGCCCCCAGAATTTTTTTTGGGTGCAAACCTTTTTTTTTTTTGCTAACTTTGTGGCCAACCCTCTTCCATTAAAGCACACCCACTGCTGATCAGTTCTGTAGTACTGATCAGCGTTTTTTTTTGTTTGTGGTGCAGGTTCTTTTTAAGGGATTATAAGCGACTTTTTATTTTCTTTTTTGCACCAGTTAGGCGGTCCGTGCAACCAGTAGCAGGTCTGTGTGAGACCTGCCCTCACCGCTGACAGTGATTTATCAATGATTTTTTTGGGGTTCAGGCAGGTGTTTTTGTGTTAATTTTAGCATTTTTTATTTTATTTTTCAGGTTTTTTGTGTGGGGGTCTGTGTACGTGCCACCAGCCACTGTTCTTCTGCTGCCAAAAAAAGCGCTAATCAGTGCACACACCACTGATTAAGTAAACACTTTTTTTGGTGCAGGGCTTTTTGCGGTTGAAGTCCTTTTTTTTTTTATTTTATTTTTTTAAAGCTTTCTTTTTCTCTTTATAGTTTAGTTTTAGTTTATATTTTTATATTTTTGTTCAGTTAGGTGGTGGGTTAGGGAGGGTTAGGGTGGGTTGTGGTAGGGCAGGAAGTAAAAGCACACACTACACGCAGCACATACACCAATAAAGTTTTCCCCCACACATACACACACAGGAGAACGAGGAAGACCCCGCCTTCCTTATTTCTTCCTTGTCCTCCTCATCATCTTCCGATGATGAGCCAACAAGGCAGCGGAGACCTCCTCTGCTCCTGACCCTGTGCCCCATGTTAGTATGAGTCCCCCTGGCACTCATACTAGTCAAACCCCCCAGCCAAGTTTACTGGTGCCTGTTACCAGTGAACTTGTCTGGACTGAGCCAGCGGACCACGAGCCCGTGATTCCTGAGTTTGTTGGCAACTCAGGTATCAAGATTGACATCGTCGGGTTCACTGAAATTGACTTTTTTTTTTTTTTTGTGTCGACTTTGTCAATCTTATGGTTGAGCGGACAAATCTGTACGCCCAACAGTTCATCGGCGCAAACTCAGGCTACTTTTTAGCTAGGTCCGGTGGCTGGTCGATGCAGCTGAAATGAGGACCTTTTGGGGCATCGTGCTGCATATGGGCCTAGTTAAAAAACCAAAGGTCAGGCAATACTGTAGTGGGGATGTCCTCTACCAGACCCCACTCTACAGAATGGCCATGACCCTTCCCGGTTCAAGGCCATTCAGAAATGTTGCATTATGCCTATGTCTTTGTAAGGGAGGTCTCTATTAATGAGTCTTTCATCAGCTTTAAAGGGAGACTCAGCTTCCGGCAATACATCCCTTCCAAGTGGGCGCCGTATGACGTGAAGATGTATAAACTTTACAAGAGTACCTCAGAGTACACTTGCAAGTTTATCGTGTATGGGGGACGAGATTCCCGTATTAAACCACCAGAATGTCCCCCCTGGGACATCCGACCCATCTGCTGCGGGCTCCTATCCCCCAGGGTAAGTCCCGTGCCTTTTCCCATGAAAACCTTTTGCTGGTCAGGTATAAGGACAAGAGGGATGTCCTTATACTCACCAGAATTCATGGGAACAGTAGCACCCCTGTCCCTGTACGAGGTCCCGTGGGACCGGTCCTCAAGCCTGATTGAATTCTGGGCTACAATTAGTATATGGGGGGAGTTGATCTCTCTGATCAAGTCCTCAAGCCATATAATGCCATGTGGAAAACACGGGCATGGTACAAAAAAGTTGCAGTCTACATGGTACAGGTTGCCATGTGCAAATCTTTTGTACTGTCCCAGTACACTAGCAACACAGGGACATTCCTGCAGTTCATAGATGAAGTTCTAAAGGCCCTAATCTTGAATGGGTCAGAGCACCTCTGGAACTGCAGTCACCGGGATCGTCCCCAGCCAACACTTTCCAGGTGAGGTCCCCCACACTGGAAAGAAGGGGCAATCCCAGAAAAAATGCATAGTGTTTTGAAAGAGGGGAATTCGGAAGGACAGCACCACTCAATGCGACACTTGCCCCGATCATCCGGGCCTCTGCATTAAGGATTGCTTCAGGGAGTATCACACTTCCATGGAGCACAACATTTTTAATCCTATTCCCTAATTTTAATTCCCCAAAATTCGACTCCAACATACCAGTCTAGAGCACATTGTCTTAAAATTTTTTAAACCCAAACACCCCCCCCACCCCAAAAAATAAAAAAAAAACTTTCCCAATACCCCTGATAATTAACCCCCCCACAAAAAAAAATTAAAAAAATAAAAATGGGTCTTGAGACACAGAGTCAACAGCATTGGGGGTTTGCAAATTGCCTCAAATGCACAGCACTCTCTCCCCACCTAAGCGGGGTGCGCATTTGAAGCAACAGTATAGGGCCGGCCACACATATCACATTCCCTGAATGATGATTCAGAGCCTAGGGTTTGGGGCGGGCATCATTTTTACTTTTGGCTATACTTTTGAATCACAACAGTGGGTAAACAATATCTGGCACCCTAAGCAAGTCTGATAGCTATGTCCCTTGGTGCGAAACATAAAATATATTATTATAGAAAATCACCAATAAGGCTCAGAAAGCAGTAAAACTGGATTTTACTCAAAAATGGTAGTGTACGAAACAGTGCTAGGATGGGGGAATAGGGGTACAGGTGAGTGCCTATACTTCAGTCCCATCCTATCTAGGTGGGAATCTCCTGATTCTAAGTGTGGATGGGGTTGGGAAAAAACATAAATAATACAATAATACACAGGTTAGCGGACCTCTCTTACCAATGCGTTTTGCCCATAGATTATCAGGGCACATCAGGGATTGAGAGGAGACCACAATAGGGTACAAAGAATATTGATATTACAGACATATTACAAAACATAAGTAATATAGGCACATATAGAATAATAACGTTAATGATGTTAGTAAAGCGTCAGTGGGTTAGTGGGTGTCAGCCGGTCTTTAGAGATAAAAGCAGTAGTCACTGTCAGTATAAGATGGAAGTATGTCATGGGCAGACAAGACTAGAGTATGGTTGTTTACATAGTGACATATAGCTAAATGAGACAAGTAGGCAAAAATCGAGACAAAGAATGCTAAAGTTGTTTCAATCATTTTTCTGGTTTGTACCTTTATTCTTGGCCAACCTTTTTGCTTCAATAAAAGCTTCTTGGTTTGATTGTTAAAAATCTAATTTTCCATTTTCACGTCCAACTTCAAAACAAAGTCGTCAAACACCTGTGAGGTGTTAAGGCTCACTAAACACCTTGTTAAGCTACTTCAGGGGTGTAGTTTGCTAAATAGTGTGCCATGTGGAGTTTTTTTTGTTGTTGTTGCTGTTTTTGTACCATGGGAGCTTCCTAAATCCAACATGGCCCCCAAAAACCATGACAGCAAAATTCGCTCTCCAAAATCCCTCAGTTGCTCTTTCCTTCTTGAGCCATGTTGTGAGCCTACAGAGCACTTTATGTCAACATATGAGTATTTCCATGCTTGAGAGCAATTGGGCTCTAAATTTGGGGGGGCTTTTTCTCCTTATACCACTTTTAAAAATGTTAGTGTAAAAAATGCTAACAGCAGATGTTCTTGCAAATACTTCTTAAATGCAGATATATTTCTGTTTTTCCAATTCTGACAGCAAATGAATCTGCATTTCTGCCAACACTTGACTATAATTACCTTAAGGGTACATTCACATATACTGTATTTGCTGTGGACCTGATGCTGCAGATTCAATGCTGTGAATTTAATGGTGCAGATTTGAGGCTGTGTTCAACTAATTTTTTTTTAATTCTATGCAGTAGAAAAGTGCCTATGGCACTGCGGTAGTATGGATAAAACGATCTGTGGGCTGGGGTGGTTCTTGGTAATAGATAGTGGCGGTGCTCAGGTTATGAATGGTATACAGCAGTGATAATCATGTGAAGAAAAGAAAAGCCGGCCACTCGCTAAAATCCATCTTCTGGCTTTATTGCAACATGTAATACTCACAGATACAAAAAGGGGAGAGGGAAGGAGCAGGGGGGGTACAAAAGGCAACAAGCTCCGTTTCACACTTAACAAGTGCTTCTTCCGGCCATACAACCTTCTTTGAAACTGCATTACAGATATACAGGTAAGTGAGACAGGTAACCAATCACCAGTGATACACCCTCACATGTGATGTCTGACGTCTCAGATGGGTGTTCCCTGAACTCAGAAGCATACTGCTAAGTCTGTTCTCTCGTTAACCCTAGAGGGCCCGTCGCATTGGTTGGAATGATCTAATGTGTTTCTGTTTTCAGGAGTGTTATATCAATACTTTCTACTGCTTTGGCTTCCACTCTTTCCAGTCCTGCAAATCGTAGGACATCTGGGTTTTTGTCATGCTTTTCCTTCATGTGGGACAGTAAACGAGGGACATGGTTTTTTCCACTGTGAATGGAACAGAAATGTTCCCTAATGCACATAAATAACTGTCGCCTTGTTTTTCCCACATAGAAGAAATTGCATGGACAGAACAGTGCATAGACTATATTTTTAGATCGACAGGCAATTAAATTGCTTACTGTGTGAAAAATCTGACCTGTTCGTAAATTTCTGGTAGCCATATTGTATTTACAAAAATTGGAATTCCTACAGCTAAAGTTGCCTTGTGGTGTAAGATCACCTAACCATGTTGTTTTATGAATTCTTGGTTCTTTCTTTCTTAGGTTGTCCCCTATCATTCTATTTTTTCTGTATGTGATTAAAGGTTTTCTGATTGCTATGTCTTTTAAATCTACATCTGCTTCTATCACATACCAGTTTCGTCTGATAGTGGTTTCTGTAATGCGATTCATGGGTGAGAATATGAAAGTGAAGTGTTTCTCTTGTATGTTTTTTTTATTTAGATTGTAGCAAATCTTGTTTTTTTTTTTTTCATGTTAGCCCTTTGTCTACTTTTTATAATCAGTGAGTCAGGCAACATTAGCTGCAGGAATTGCAATTTTTGTAAATACAATATGGCTACCAGAAATTTACGAATAGGTCAGATTTTTCACACAGTAAGCAACTCTCATTATAACCCTAGGAACGGGAGCATTTTTTGTACCACTGTCACCTAAAGCATTAATAACTCTGGGATGCTTTTACTTTTCATTCTGATTCCGAGAATGTTTTTTCGTGACACATTCTACTTCACGTTAGTGGTAAATTTTTGTCGATACTTGCATCATTTCTTGGTGAAAAATTCCCAAATTTTATGAAAAAATTGAAAATTTTGCATTTTTCTAACTTTGAAGCTCTCTGCTTGTAAGTAAAAAGACATTCCAAATAAATTATATATTGATTCACAAATACAATATGTCTACTTTATGTTTGCATCATTAAGTTGACATGTTTTTACTTTTGGAAGGCATCAGAGGGCTTCAAAGTTCAGCAGCAATTTTCCAATTTTTCACCAAATTTTCTAAATCGGAATTTTTCAGGGACCAGTTCAGTTTTGAAGTGGATTTGAAGAGCCTATTATAAAAACTGCTGCCCTCAAAGTATTCAAAATGACATTGAGAAAGATTGTTAACCCTTTAGGTGTTTCACAGAAATAGCAGCAAAGTGAAGAAGAAAATTCAAAATCTTAATTTTTTACACTCGCATGTTCTTGTAGACCCAGTTTTTGAATTTTTACAAGGGGTAATAGGAGAAAAAGCCACACAAAATTTGTAACCCAATTTCTCTCAAGTAAGGAAATACCTCATATGTGTATGTCAAGTGTTCGGAGGGCGCATTAGAGGGAACAGAAGGGAAGGAGCAACAATGGAATTTTGCAGAGTGAATTTTTCTGAAATGGTTTTTGAGGGGCATGTCAAATTTAGGAAGCCCCTATGGTGCCAGAACAGCAAAAAAAAACACATGGCATACTATTTTGGAAACCACACCCCTCAAGGCACGTAACAAGCTGTCCAGTGAGTCATAACACCCCACAGGTGTTTGACAACTTTTCGTTAAGTTCGGATGTGTAAATGAAAAAAAAATTTCACTAAAGTGCAGTTTTTCCCCCCAAAATGACAATTTTTACAAAGGGTAATGGGAGAATATGCCCCCCAAAATTTGTAACCCCTTCTCTTCTGAGTATGGAAATACCCCATGTTAGGGTGTAAAATGCTCTGCGGGCAAACTACAATGCTCAGAAGAGAAGGAGTCACATTTGGCTTTAGGAAAGCAAATTTTGCTGAAATGGTTTTTGGGGAGCATGTCACATTTAGGAAGCCCCTTTGGTGCCAGAACAGCACAAAATACCTACATGGCATACTATTCTGGAAACTACACCCCTCAAGGCACGTAACAAGGGGTACAGTGAGCCTTAACACCCCACAGGTGATTGACGAACTTTCGTTAAAGTGGGACGTGAAAATGAAAAATTAGATTTTGAACACTGAAATGCTGGTGTTACCCAAAACTTTTCATTTTCACAAGGAGTAATAGGAGAAAATGCCCCACAAAATTTGTAACCCCATTTCTCTTGAGTAAGGAAATACCTCATATGTGTATGTAAAGTGCTCTGTGGGTGCACTAGAGGGCTCAGAAGGGAAGGAGCAACATTGGGCTTTTGGAGAGCGAATTTTGCTGAAATGGTTTTTGGGGGCATGTCGCATTTAGGGAGCCCCCATGATGCCAGAACAGTAAAATAAAAAAAACACATGGCATACTATTTTGGAAACGACACCCCTCACAGAACTTAATAAGGGGTGCGGTGAGCATTTATACCCCACTGGCATTTGACAGATCTTTGGAACAGTGGGCTGTGCAAATGAAAAATTACATTTTTTATTTTTACGGACGACTGTTCAAAAAATCTGTCAGACAACTGTGGGGCGTAAATGCTCACTGTACCCCTTGTTACATTCTGTGAGGGGTGTAGTTTTCAAAATGGGGTCACATGTGGAGGGGGTCCACTGTTCTGGCACCATGGGGGCTTTGTAAACACACATAGCCTTCAATTCCAGCCTAATTCTCTCTCAAAAAGCCCAATGGCGCTCCTTCTCTTCTGAGCATTGTAGTTCATCCGCAGAGCACTTTTCTTCCACATATGGGGTATTTATAAACTCAGAAGAAATGGGGTTACAAATTTTGGGGGGCTTTTTTCCTATTACCCCTTGTGAAAATGAAAAATGTGGGGTAACGCCAGCATTTCAGGGGAATTTTTTTTTTTTTTTTAATTTTCATGTCCAACTTTAACAAAAATTTGTCAAAGACTTGAAGGGTGTCAAGGCTCACTATACCCCTTGTTACATTCCGCGAGGGGTGTAGTTTCCAAAATGGTGTCACGTGTGGGTGTTTTTGTTTTGCGTTCATGTCAGAACCGCTGTAACGATCAGCCACCCCTGTGCAAGTCACCAATTTAGCCACAATGTACATGGCTCTCTCTCACTTCTGAGCCATGTAGTTCGTCCGCAGAGCATTTTACGTACACATATGGGGTATTTCCGTACTCAGAAGATATTGTGTTACAAAATTTGGGGGTCATTTTCTCCTTTTACCTCTTGTGAAAAAGAAAAGTATGGGGCAACACCAGCATGTTAGTGTAAATGTTTTTTTTTTTACACTAACATGCTGGTGTAGCCCCCAACTTTATCTTTTCATTAGGGGGTAAAAGGAGAAAATCGCCCCAAAGGAGTACGGAAATACCCCATATGTGGCCCTAAACTGTTGCCTTGAAATACGACAGGGCTCTGAAGTGAGAGAGCGCCATGCGCATTTGAGGCCTAAATAAGGAATTTGCAATAGGGGCAGACCCGGTTACCTACAGTAAAACCCTACAGCAGTGTTTCCCAAACAGGGTGCCTCGAAGTGTTGCAAGACTCCCAGCCTGCCAGGACAGTCTATGGCTGTCCGGCAATACTGGGAGTTGTGGTTTTGCAACAGCTGGAGGCTCCCTTAAGGAAACACTGCCATATGAGACGTTTTTCATTTTTATTGGGGGGGGACGACGACGTGTAAGGGGGTGTACATGTAGTGTTTTACTTTTTATTATTTGTTAGTGCAATGTAGTGTTTTTAGGGTACATTCACACAGGCGGGGGTTCACAGTAAGTTTTTCACTGGGAGTTTGAGCTGCGGCGTAAAATTTGCCGCAGCTAAAACTTGTAGAAGGAAACCCACTGTAAATCCGCCCGTGTGAATGTACCCTGTACATTCACATGGGGGGGGGGGGGCCCAAACCTTCAGCTGTGGCAAAATTGCAACTCCCAGAATGCACTGACAGACCGTACACACTGGGAGTTGTAGTTTTACAACAGCTGTAGGCACACTGGTGGGGAACCACTGAGTTAGAAAACAGACTCTAGCTCAGTGATTCCAACCAATGTGCCTCCAGCTGTTGCAAAACTACAACTCCCAGCATGTATGGCCTGTCAGTGCATTCTGGGAGTTGTAGTTTTGCAACAGCTGGAGGCACACGGGTTCGAATCACTGAGTTAGGAAACAGACTTTAGCTCAGTGTTTCCCAACCAGTGTGCCTACAGCTGTTGTAAAACTACAATACCCAGCATGGCCAGACAGTCAGGGATGCTGGGCGTGTAGTTCTGCAATATCTGTCCCTTCATATGTTGCAGAACTACAACTCCCAGCATGCCCGGACAGTCTGGGCATGCTAGAAGTTCTAGTTATGCAAGAACTGGGGAAGAACAGTTTGGAGACCACTAAGTAGTTGTCTCCAAACTGTAGCCCTCCAGATGTTGCAAAACTACAACTCCAAGCATGCCCAGACTGTCCAGGCATGCTGGGAGTTGTTGTTCTGCAACATATGAAGGGCCAGATATTGCAGAACTACATGCCCAGCATCCCTGACTGTCTGGCCATGCTGGGAATTGTAGTTGTGCAACATCTGGAGGGCTAAAGTTTAGAGACCACCGTATAATGGTCTCCAAACTGTGCCACTTCAGATGTTGCAAAACTACAACTCCCAGCATGCCCACATAGTCAGTGCATGCTGAAAGTTGTAGTTTTGCAACATCTGGAGGACCACAGTTTAGAGACCACTACACAGTGGTCTCCAAACTGTGACCCTCCAGATGTTGTAAAACTACAACTCACAGCATGCCCAGACAGCCATTAGCTGTCTGGTCATGCTTTGAGTTGTAGTTTTGCAGCTTTTAGAAGGCCACAGAGAAGATCACTTACCGCGATCTTCACTGCAGCCTTCTCCGCCGCACTTTACGGCCGCCGCTCCACCTGCTGCCGCTGCTGCTCCTGGATGCTGACTCCGCCACCTCCGCCGGTCCGGGTAAGTCGGGCCATGTTCCCACCTCGCCGCCCGTGTTCCCCCCGCTCTGCCCCGACTTCCGATCGGATGTCAGAGCGGGGGAAATTAACTCTAACCCCCCCCCCCCGCCCCCCTCCTGCCATTGGTGGTCAGCCTGACCGATAGATATTGCCACGGGATGCCTGCTGATAGATAGATATCAGGAGTCATCCCGGTCCGATCACCGCCCGGCGAGCGGCGGTGATCGGAAATGCAGAGGGCGTCTGGATACGCCCTCCGTCCTTAAGTGACCGGACGCGAGGGCGTATGCATACACCCTTCGTCCCCAAGAAGTTAATAACCTGTCAATCTAAAATTATAGTCTATGTGCTGTTCTCTCCATGTAATTTCTTCTATGTGGGAAAAACAAGGCGACAGTTATTTATCCGCATTAGGGAACATTTCTATTCCATTTGCACTGGAAAAAACGGTGTCCCTCATTTACTGTCCCACATGAAGGAAAAGCATGACAAAAACCCAGAAGTCCTACGATTTGTAGTACTGGAAAGAGTGGAAGCCAAAGCAGGAGAAAGCCTTGATACAACACTCCTGAAAACAGAAACACATTGGATCATTCCAACCAATGTGACGGGCCCTCTAGGGTTAAACGAGAGAGCAGACATAGCAGTATGCTTCTGAGTTCAGGGAACACCCATCTGAGACATCAGACATCACATGTGAGGGTGTATCACTGGCGACTGGTTACCTGTCTCACTTACCTGTATATCTGTAATGCAGTTTCAAAGAAGGTTGTATGGCCGGAAGAAGCACTTGCTTCTGTCTCCCCTTTTTGTATCTGTGAGTATTACATGTTGCAATAAAGCCAG
This sequence comes from Hyla sarda, assembly GCF_029499605.1. Taxonomy (NCBI): domain Eukaryota; kingdom Metazoa; phylum Chordata; class Amphibia; order Anura; family Hylidae; genus Hyla; species Hyla sarda. Next base: position 122,093,457 of record NC_079189.1, on the reverse strand, counting down.
AAGATGGACTATGGTGAGTGGTTGGCTTTTCTTTTCGTCACATGATTTTTTTAATAATGATTTCACATAACGAAATCTGCAGCAGCAAATCCTCAGCAGCAAATCTGCAGTATGTGTGAATGCACCTTAATGTACTCTTTACTGGCTGGTTTAAATGTGCTTTTATCATCTTAAAAAAACACTTTTGTCCGGAGTACCGGAGTAAGCAACAGTCAGATGGACATGGCCTGGTGTGCACCATGCCCTGGGGCCGTCACGCCTCTGACCTTTATGTTAGCTCTTGGATCAATGTGTGATTGACACACAAGTCCTAAGTGCATATGCCATTAGTCTCTTCTGCGGCCCGCAGTGGGATGTCTGAATGAGAGCTTGATCATTCATTGCCTCTAGCACATACACGAGCATTGAGCCAGGAGCATTGGGATCGAGCATTTGCAGAGGGAGCCATTATTCCCAGAGGGAATGAGTGCTCACTGAGATGTCTTGCTGCTTACTGTAAAGGAGACTGATGGCACATGCACCTGTGTGTCAATCATGTAGTGGTACCAGCGCTGACATAAAGGAGAAAGGTGTGGTGGTCCCAGGGCATTGCGGAGCCCTGGCCATGCCTATCCGACTATTGTTGACTCTTTACAATTAAGGGAAAATTTAGTATATACTGAAATTACTTTGGCAAAACCTGTTTACATACAGAAAGCTAGGGATGATTTATGTGTTCCTAGCTTACTATAATGGATTTCCCAGATCGGGAGCATTGTTGTATGCAGTGTTTCTTTGCTGCCAACTGCTGACTGTGATGGGGTCTCCTATCCTGAAGCAGAAAGTTTTACTGCCTCTGTGACTGAAACGTTCTCTTTCCGACCAGCTTAGGCAGTAAGCACAGTAGATTTTTGGAGGTCTTTAAGGCTTCCTGAGGACATACTAACAATGATACATGTTGATGCTAGCAGTATAATCTTTTAATGAAGCATTATCAGTGGTGGAGTTCTGCAGCCTCCAATCACTAATAACACTTGAATTCCTGAGATTGACATACCTGACATATAATAGTAAAACATACTGTCTAGTAGAGGGACACAGTTACACTTTTTTTTATTTTTCTTGGAGGTCAATTCCATTGTACATTGGGCCCCCTGCCCACTTATATAGCACTGCTGTTTTGTGAATTTTTCCAACAGAATGAAGTCCCATGTCACAGGGCAAAAGTGATAACTAAGTGGGTGGGTAAACAAAACTATTTAATTTTGGTTCCAAGGCCAGAAAACTGCCCAGACCTCAAACCCAGTGAGAACCTGTGGTAAATTCTCAAAAGAAATTATGATAAACTCCAAGCACTGTTTTGGTAATAATGGGTTGTCATCAGTCATGATTTGGCCCAGAAGCTGATATCCAGCATGCCAGGGTTAATTGCTGAAGTCTTTGAAAGAACTCATTTACACTGTAAATATTTAGTCTTTACATAAACTTGATGTATTTGGTAATAACAGTTTAAAAACCAATGAAATACCTATATTTGTACTTCAGTATACCATAGAAATATCTGACTAAAAGATCTAAAATTTGGTGAAAACCAAAATTTGTGTCAATCTCAAAAGTGTTGGCCATGACTGTAAACATATGTGGATAATGTTGCATAGGTTTGTGAACATTTTTTATATATGTTCCAACTAATACTGTATTTATTGGCGTATAACATGCATTTTTTTAAGCGAATTTTTTTAGCTTAAAGTCTATCTGCGTTTTATACACCGACAAACTCTTTCTTTCTGGCCCCATAAAAGCTGCTGGGGTTCAATGATTTAAAGCGGCAGCTTTAGATCATGTAACTGCAGCAGCTTCTGCGGGGCCAGAGTCCCGCTGCCACCCCCCGATTCCCTCCCCATCCCCAGCTTTCATATTTATCTGTACTGGTGGCGTCCTGCGCTGTCCCTGTGCATTGACGAGTGACGTCCAAAATGCGACATCACTCGTCATTGCGCAGCGCACAGCAACAATGCAGGATGCTGCCTAAGCCTGCCGGAATGTACCACAGGTACATATGAAAGTCTGTGATGGGTTTGGAATTGGGCGGTGGTGGCAGGACTCTGGCCCCGCAGAATCCGCTGCAGTTATCGCAGCGGCTTTTGCAGGGACAGAGTTTATCAGGGTATACACAGACCTACACGCACCCTCATTTTAACAAGGATGTTTGGTTAAAAAAAGTTTTTACCCAAATTTCCTTGGAAAAATTAGGGTGCGTGTTATAGGCCAGTGCGTGGTATACACCGATAAATACGGTATATGTTAAATGTGCATTAAATTTGTGATGTGAATGGCCCATATTTAACCTCTTAAGGACGCAGGACGTACCTGTATGCCCTGCGCCCAGTCCCAGTATAAAACGCGGGGTCACAGCATCATACCAGGTCGATCCCAGAAGCTAATGACAGCCGGGACCCTGGGCTAATAGTGTGCGGCACCAATCCTTGTGCTGTGCGCTATTAACCCTTTAGACACAGCGTTCAAAGTTGATCGAAGCATCTAAAATGAAAGTAAAAGCTTCCCGGAAGCTCATTTCACCGCGATGGTCCCGATTAGCTAGAACGTGAGTGGAGGTCCCCTCACCTGCCTCCGTTGCGTCCGATCAGCAATTGATTATTCCAAGCCTGAAATCCAGGCTTGAGCAATCGACCGTCGATTACACTGATCTTTGCTGTGTCAATGCACGGCAATGATCTGTGTATGAGATCGGTATGTGCAGTGAAATAGCCACCAGGCTATAACACTGCAAAAAAGTGTAAACAAAAAAAAAAAAAGAAAAAAAAAAAAAAAAAGAAAAAGTTATTAAAGATCATTAAACCCCTTTTCCCATAAAAAAATAAAAATAAACTGTGTAAATAAACGTGTGGAAATGTCCGAACTATAAAAACATATCATTAATTAAAACGCACGGTCAATGGCATAACAGATTCCAGAGTCCAAAATAGCGTATTTTTGGTCACTTTTTATATCATGAAAAAATTAATAAAAAGCAATCAAAAAGTCCAATCAAAATGGTACCAATAAAAACTTCAGAGCACGGCGCAAAAAATGAGCCCTCATACAGGCCCATACACGGAAAAATAAAAAAGTTATATGGGTCAGAAGTTGACAGTTTTTTACTTATACATTTTCCTGCATGTAGTTATGATTTTTTTTTAGAAGTAATACAAAATCAAACCTATATAAGTAGGGTTTCATTTTATCCAATGGACCTACAGAATAAAGATAAGGTGTCATTTTTACTGACAAATGCAATTTCATAGACACGGAAGCCCACAAAAGTAACAAAATGGCATTTTTGCTTCAAATTTTTTTTTTTCGGTTTCGCTGTGGATATTTTGGTAAAATTTCTAATGTCACTGCAAAGTAGAATTGATGGTACAAAAAATAAGCCATAATATGGAATTTTAGGTGCAAAATTGAAAGTGTTATGATTTTTAGAAGGTGATGAGGAAAAAATGAAAATGTAAAACCCCTGCGTCCTTAAGGGGTTAAAAGGGTATTTGTATATATTCTTCTTCTTACTGAAAACTACTTATGTTAAAAATAAGGAGTACTAGAAAGTTTACTAAAGTTGACTTACCAGTAGAAAATAAAACTTTTTTATTTTAAAGCCTATGTACAGAATGGAAAACACATTTACTCAGGGTGCAGTTGCTTTCCAAATTCGATCAAGGGCAGAGCAGCTTTTGAATCTATGTATCCTGTGGATCCTGTTTAATTAAATTTCTTCACATTACTCCCTATGTAGCCATAGAGGCTTGTAACACTGTTCTGCGCTTCATTATGTAGGCTACAGCTGCCTACCATTGCTGTTTCAGTGAACCAGTAATTATAACAGTAACTTTTGGATACGGTGCATGGTCTGACATATTTATAGTCATATTTTAAACACGGTTCCTTTATATGCATTTTGCACTTAAGAGCTATGTTGTTATAAATAAAGGTAGTGTAAAACAAACACAGTTTAACCTATGTGCCCAACAGATTATTGTAAAAAAAAAAAAAAAAGTATTTACTTTATTCATATTGTGCAAATATTATCCCAGGATAACTTGATCAACCTTTATTAACCTTTACACCATGCTTAGAGAGAGACATGGGCAGATTGCTGACAATGGATGTAGAACAAATTATACTTATCTCTTATTATAAAAAAGCATGAAAAAGAGAACACCAGAGTGTCACACACACACACTGTCCCTTAAGGCTATATTCACACACTGTTTTTTGGAACTTATTTTGAGACACAATATCTTTCAAAAAAAAATGTATGTTAGTCCTCAAAAATTATTCAAAAACATTGTTTTTTTATTTCATTGAACTTCTCTTAATTCAACAAGAGAATCTCTGTCAGTTTTAAAGGGGTACTCCCGTGGAAAACTTTTTTTTAAAACCAACTGGTGCCAGAAAGTTAAACAGATTTGTAAATTACTTCTATTAAAAAAATATTAATCATTCCAGTACGTTTTAAGGCTGTATACTTAAGAGGAAATGTTTTTCTTTTTGTATTTCTCTTATGTCACGACCACAGTGCTCTCTGCTGACCTCTGCTGTCCATTTTAGGAACTGTCCAGAGAAGCATATGTTTGCTATGGGGATTTTCTCCTGCTCTGGACAGTTCCTAAAATGGACAGCAAAGGTCAGCAGAGAGCACCGTGGTTGTGACATCAGAGAAATCCAAAAAGATAAACATTTCCTCTGTAGTATACAGCCCCTAAAAAGTACTGGAAGGATTATAAATTTTTAATAGAAGTAATTTATAAATATTAGTAGAGAAAAATGGAGTGGCTCTTGTTCAAATCACGACCAAAATAGACCTGGGCTGCCCAAAAGATACACCTATACCCACGGTGTATCAAGTAAATGTAAATTTAAAAAGAAAGAAGATTGGGGGTCAAGGTCAAGGATTTGTGGACACACATAGGATAATAATTAATTTAATAATAATAAATGTGTAAACCGTGATCCCAATAATTCACAGGGCTATTGTGAAGTCACGGTAATCACTGGATAAGGTATAATAAATAATATTCACTAGATAAAAGTAATATATATATATATATATATATATATATATATATATATATATATATATATATATATATATATATTGTTACGCCGAGCGCTCCGGGTCCCTGCTCCTCCCCGGAGCGCTCGCGGAGTTCCTCTCTCTGCAGCGCCCCGGTCAGACCCGCTGACCGGGAGCGCTGCACTGACACTGCCGGCGGGGATGCGATTCGCATAGTGGGACGCGCCCGCTCGTGAATCGCATCCCAAGTCCCTCACCTGTCCCGGCCCCCGGCTGTCATGTCCTGGCCCGCGCGGCGCCGCTCCTTAGGGCGCGCGCGCGCCAGCTCTCTAAGATTTAAAGGGCCAGTGCACCAATGATTGGTGCCTGGCCCAATCAGCCTAATTAGCTTCCACCTGCTCCCTGTGTATATTACCTCACTTCCCCTGCACTTCCTTGCCGGATCTTGTTGCCTTGTGCCAGTGAAAGCGTTTAGTGTTGTCCAAAGCCTGTGTTCCAGATCTCCTGCTATCCTCATTGACTACGAACCTTGCCGCCTGCCCCGACCTTCTGCTACGTCTGACCTTGCCTCTGCCTAGTCCTTCTGTCCCACGCCTTCTCAGCAGTCAGCGAGGTTGAGCCGTTGCCGGTGGATACAGCCTGGTTGCTACAGCCTGGTTGCTACCGCCGCAGCAAGACCATCCCGCTTTGCGGCGGGCTCTGGTGAAAACCAGTAGCAACCCTAGAACCGGTCCACCAACACAGTCCACGCCAATCCCTCACTGACACAGAGGATCCACATCCAGCCTGCCGAATCCTAACATATATTAATCATACAAGATTAAAAAGTCTGTTGAGACCACCAAATAATTCACAATAATATTGCAAATATTAATAACCTATAGCAATGTTTGCATAAAGACCACTAGTGGGTTAATAGAACTGTGACGGACTTACTCCGCCCAAAAGTGACTTCTCCTCCTGGATGACGAGCCCCAGCATATCACAGGCAATATCCCCAGGCAGAACTAGAGATTGTTGCATCCTTCTACCCAAAGAACCAGGCAACACCAGTCTTCAGGTATAATATCAGATCTCTTTATTGTGGAACAAGTGTCTTCTTTTATAGGAAGGACATCACAGGAGGAAGGGTCAGTAATGACAATACAGGTGACAGCGAGTCTGGGAGATAATCCAATAAAAATAGCTCTCCCTATACAGTGCCTTGAGTGCAAAAGGTGGAGGTGTGCAGAATTCGGTAAATAAGAAAGTTATAGGTGGTCAAATAGGGCACTTTTAAACATACTAATTTTGTTAAATGTTTGAGATTTTTTTTAAAGCATTACAATTATAGAAAAGCATATAACATGGATATCATATAACATAGAAAAGCATATAACATGGATATAATTTTAATCATATTGTCCCACAGAATAAAGAAACATGTCATTTTTACAGTAAAGTCTACAGCGTGAAATAGGGCAATTTTAAACATACTAATTTTGTTAAATGTTTGAGATTTTTTTAAAGCATTACAATTATAGAAAAGCATATAACATGGATATCATATTGTCCCACAGAATAAAGAAAACATGTCATTTTTACAGTAAAGTCTACAGCGTGAAAACAAAACCTTCCAAAATTTGCTAAATTGCAGTTTCAATAACCCCACATAAATAATATTTTTTTGGTTGTGCCATACATTTTATGGTGAAATGAGTGATGTCATTATAAAGTAAAATTGGTAACGCAAAAAACAAGCCCATATATGGGTCTGTGGAAGAAAATCTAAAAGAGTTATGATTTTTAGAAGGCGAGGAGGAAAAAACTAAAATGCAAAAATAAAATTGGCCTAGTCCTTAACCCCTTAACGACGCAGGACATATATTTACGTCCTGCGCCGGCTCCCACGATATGAAGCGGGATCGCGCCGCGATCCCGCATCATATCGTGTGGGTCCCGGCGCTAATCAACGGCCGGGACCCGCGGCTAATACCACACATCGCCAATCGCGGCGATGTGCGGTATTAACCCTTTAGAAGCGGCGGTCAAAGCTGACCGCCGCTTCTAAAGTGAAACTGAAAGTATCCCGGCTGCTCAGTCGGGCTGTTCGGGACCGCCGCGGTGAAATCGCGGCGTCCCGAACAGCTGATCGGACACCGGGAGGGCTCTTACCTGCCTCCTCGGTGTCCGATCGACGAATGACTGCTCCGTGCCTGAGATCCAGGCAGAAGCAGTCAAGCGCCGATAATGCTGATCACAGGCGTGTTAATGCACGCCAGTGATCAGCATAGGAGATCAGTGTGTGCAGTGTTATAGGTCCCTATGGGACCTATAACACTGCAAAAAAAAAGTAAAAAAAAGTGTTAATAAAGGTCATTTAACCCCTTCCCTAATAAAAGTTTGAATCACCCCCCTTTTCCCATAAATAAAATAAAACAGTGTAAAAAAAAATAAAAATAAACATATGTGGTATCGCCGTGTGCGTAAATGTCCGAACTATAAAAATATATCATTAATTAAGCCGTACGCGCAAAAAAATTCCAAAGTCCAAAAAAGCGTATTTTGGTAACTTTTTATAACATTAAAAAATGAATAAAAAGTGATCAAAAAGTCATATCAAAACAAAAATCATACCAATAAAAACTTCAGATCACGGCGCAAAAAATGAGTCCTCATACCGCCCCGTACGTGGAAAAATAAAAAAGTTATAGGGGTCAGAATATGACATTTTTAAACGTAAAAATTTTCCTGCATGTAGTTATGATTTTTTCCAGAAGTGCGACAAAATCAAACCTATATAAGTAGGGTGTCATTTTAACCGTATGGACCTACAGAATAATGATAAGGTGTAATTTTTACCGAAATATGCACTGCGTAGAAACGGAAGCCCCCAAAAGTTACAAAATGGCGTTTTTTTTTTCGATTTTGTCGCACAATGATTTTTTTTTCCGTTTTGCCGTGCATTTTTGGGTAAAATGACTAATGTCACTGCAAAGTAGAATTGGCGACGCAAAAAATAAGCCATAATATGGATTTTTAGGTGGAAAATTGAAAGGGTTATGATTTTTAAAAGGTAAGGAGGAAAAAACGAAAGTGCAAAAACGGAAAAACCCTGAGTCCTTAAGGGGTTAAGGCCAAAATGGGTTGTGTCCTTAAGGGGTTAATGATGCAGGGTATACGTGTACACCCTGGTCCCATGAGCGTTGTTTGAAGCGTGCTCACGAGCTGAGCATGCTTCAAACGACGTGGGTCCTGACTGCTATTAGCAGCCAGGACCCAAGGTTAATGGCAGGCATCGCCGATTCGGCCAAAACCCAGATGCCACGATCAAAGTTGATTGTGGTATCAAAAATGCTGGGTTAACGTGCCGGTTAGGTCAGCAGATCTTGTCAGGACCATCGCGGTGAAACCACAATGTCCCAAGTAGCTGAGAGGATGCCGTCTGATCGGTGCTCTAAAGCTCCCAATGAAATTGACATATTGCATGATATAGCAAATTAATAAATGTGAATAAGCCCCTCCCCAAATAAAAGTTTGAATCACCCCCCATTTCCCATTTTTTATATAAAATAATGTAATTAAACATAAACATATGTGGTATCGTCGCATGCTAAATGTTCGAACTATCAAAATTTAAGGTTAGTTAAACCGCACGCTCGATGGCATACATGTAAAAAAATACCCATGTCCAAAATTGTGCATTTTTGGTCACTTCATATAACATAAAAAAAATTTATAAAATGCGAAAAAGGCCCATCAAAACAAAAATGGTACAGATAAAAACTACAGACTACAAAGCAAAAAATTAGTCCTATATATTAAGGAAAAATAAAAAGTTATAGTGGTTATGGAGGTATTTTAAACATATTATTTTTGGTGCATATAGTTATAATTTTTTTAAGTAGTAAAAAATAATAAAACCTACATAAATTACAGAATAAAGAGAAGGTGTCATTTGTACGGAAAAGTGCAATGGAAATGGAAGCCCCCAAAAGTTACAAAATGGCGGGGAGTTAACATTTCACCACACAAAGGAGGAGATTTATCAAAACTTGTCCAGAAGGAAAGTTGCCCAGTTGCCCATAGCAACCAATCAGCTCACTTCTTTCATTTTTAACAAGGCCTCTGTAAAATGAAAGAAGCAATCTATGGGCAACTGGGCAACTTTTCCTTTGCACAGGTTTTGATAAATCTCCCCCAAAGTCCTTAAGGGGTTAAAGCTGCTCAAATTAAGGCTCAAAAAAACACATAGTGGAACAATAGTCTAAGTCTGCACTGTCCAAGAATTAAACAGTATTAGTAAATTCCACCCCAATCTATCAGATCATTTTACTTATTTACTGCGTAAAATACAGACGGGAATACAGACAGTATTTTCGAAATTTTACAGCTTCACAATTAGCACATTTAAATTCTATTTCTAAGCATAACTGCTACGGTAACATCCTTAGAAAATTGTCATAAAATTGAAAAGTGATAAACTTTAAGTATGTGTTCTGTCACATGAATATCAATGAATATTTTGCCTTTCATTTTCTTCTTAAAACTGAAAAGTGAAACATAGGTCAGAGTCTGATGGCATAGAGTATTTCAAAGCTGCAGTGACCTAAAGCTTTAGCAATCCTTTCATGGCATATAAAGATAAGAAGCGTCAAAGAGCATCCATACAAATATGATTAATGAAGTTAGAAAATCAGAACAGCAGGGCACAAGACACTTAGGTATATGTTTAGATGTGGTTTATCTAGATAATATTTACAAGTCATATACAAAGTCTTGTAGGTATAAACATTAGCAGGACGTAAATGTATGTCCTGGTGCGGTGGTACTTAACGCACCAGGACGTACATTTACGTCCTGTGCATAACCGCGGGCATCGGAGCGATGCCCGTGTCATGCGCGGCTGATCCCGGCTGCTGATCGCAGCCAGGGACCCGCCGGCAATGGCCGACGCCCGCGATCTTGCGGGCGTCCACCATTAACCCCTCAGGTGCCGGGATCAATACAGATCTCGGCATCTGCGGCAGTGCGCGATTTGAATGAATGATCGGATCGCCCGGGGATCCGATCATTCAGAACGCCGCACGGAGGTCCCCTCTCCTTCCTCTGTCTGGCTCCTGGCGTCTCCTGCTCTGGTCTGTGGTCAAGCAGACCAGAGCAGAAGATGACTGATAACACTGATCTGTTCTATGTCCTATACATAGAACAGATCAGTATTAGCAATCATGGTATTGCTATGAATAGTCCCCTATGGGGACTATTCAAGTGTAAAAAAAATGTAAAAAAATGTAAAAAAAAGTGTAAAAAACCCTCCCCCAATAAAAAAGTAAAACGTCCGTTTTTTCCTATTTTACCCCCAAAAAGCGTAAATTTTTTTTTATAGACATATTTGGTATCGCCGCGTGCGTAAATGTCCGAACTATTAAAATAACATTTTAATGATCCCGTACGGTGAACGGCGTGAACGAAAAAAAAAAGTCAAAAATTCCTAATTTTTTAATACATTTTATTTTAAAAAAATTATAAAAAATGTATTAAGTTTTTTATATGCAAATGTGGTATTAAAAAAAGTACAGATCATGGCGCAAAAAATAAGCCCCCATACCGCCGCTTATACGGAAAAATAAAAAAGTTAGAGGTCATCAAAATAAAGGGATTATAAACGTACTAATTTGGTTAAAAAGTTTGTGATTTTTTTTTAAGCGCAACATTAATATAAAAGTATGTAATAATGGGTATCATTTTAATCGTATTGACCCTCAGAATAAAGAACACATGTCATTTTTACCATAAATTGTACGGCGTGACAACGAAACCTTCCAAAATTAGCAAAATTGCGTTTTTCGTTTTAATTTCCCCACAAAAATTGTATTTTTTGGTTGCGCCATACATTTTATGAAAAAACAAGCCCTCATACTAGTCTGTGGATGAAAATATAAAAGAGTTATGATTTTTAGAAGGCGAGGAGGAAAAAATGAAAACGTAAAAATTTAATTGTCTGAGTCCTTAAGGCCAAAATGGGCTGAGTCCTTAAGGGGTTAAAGGGGTATTCCAGGCCAAAACTTTTTTTTATATATATATCAACTGGCTACGGAAAGTTAAACAGATTTGTAAAATACTTCTATTAAAAAATCTTAATCCTTCCAATAGTTATTAGCTTCTGAAGTTGAGTTGTTGTTTTCTGTCTAACTGCTCTCTGATGACTCACGTCCCGGGAGCTGTGAAGTTCCTATGGGGATATTCTCCCATCATGCACAGCTCCCGGGACGTGACATCATCATTGAGCAGTTAGACAGAAAACTTTAGAAGCTAATAACTATTGGAAGGATTAAGATTTTTTAATAGAAGTAATTTACAAATCTGTTTAACTTTCCGGAGCCAGTTGATATATATATAAAAAAAAGGTTTTGCCTGGAATACCCCTTTTAAGCCATGAAATGTTCTTTTACTGATCTTGAGTTTATCTTTACTGTTTCAGCTTTTATCTCATGTTTTTCTTAACAACCTATTCATTTGACACAGTTGTTTTCATGACAAACAGAAAAGCAATATTAATAGGGCATTAAAATCCTAAATATACAGCCAGAGGTATTTCTGGGTACAAAATCGAGCAACTCAGACCTCCAACCTGTTCATAGAATATCCAAATATTTTCCTGTCTTGTATTGACAGAAAAAGGTGCAGAGGGTTGTTAGCTCCACAATAATTTCAATCAAAGGCAGCAGATATTGGGATTAAATCCCATGTAAAAATGTAATAATGAAACCTATATATCATATACATCTTTGTACAAATATATTCATGTATAGTTGTGATCAAATGGCAACAAATCATAATAAGAACCAAATGTTTTATTAAGGTTGGAAAAATTCTTCCTTCAAATTTCCTTCCAGCAGCAGCAAAACTACTTATGCCCCTTCACTGGCAATGACAATTACAACATAGTTTTACCAGGATATGGGAACCTTGGGCTACCTACTTGCATCAACTTCCTGTTTATACTTCAGTTTGCATATATTTATACTGGCTTATGCACCTCATACACACTGTATTTATCAAAGGATTTATGTTTGTTTTTTTTTCACGTAACTTTGGCTCAATACTTTGTCGCCGTGTCTTTTTGCGCCAAAGTTTGGTGCCTCTTCTCCACTGTCATTTTTATAACTTTCTCAAAATCACATGGTCCTGTGTGTGATTTTAACTTTAGTCAGTAATTCATCATTTGCGCCAATCGATCTTTGGCGCAAATCCCGTTTTTTTGTTGACGCAAATCCCCGCCAAGAAATTTTGCACATGGAAAACACACTTAGCAATGTCAGAAAATGTAAAGACGCCAAAATACATTTGCCACACAGGTTGAGGAAAGGTAAGCACTAAAGCAGTGGTCTCCCACCTGCGGACCTCCAGATGTTGCAAAACTACAACTCCCAGCCGTTGGCTGCCCGGGCATGGTGGGAATTGTAGTTTTGCAACATCTGGAGGTCCGCAGGTTGAAGACCAATGCACTAAGGTAACAAAAAAAAAAAAAAACTGCCCAAGTTGAAAATAAAATCCATTTCACATGGTGGCTATAAACCCCACAAAATAAAATAACTCATGTCGCTTGCTGATATACTGCAGGAGGGACTCCGAAATGGCTGCTCTACAGGGTAAAATATGCGTCCTCTGTGGTGTTTAGTTCTGTGTAAAAGGCGCTGTGAACAGCTGATTTCAACATTTGAGCCAAAATTACTAACAACATGCACCAAATGATAAATTTGGTGCATGTCCACCAAAACCAAAGTGAAAAAAAAGGGTAAAAAGAAACTCTCAACAGGCAAAATTGATAAACACCCCCTACTCTCTTTGTTTTGTTACTCTACCGTAGGTTTTCTTTTTCCTCTTTCCTATTCCTCCCCCTCCCCCACCCGGATCCAATTTTCCTACAAGTCAGTCTTTCTACTTTACTTTTAAGGTCAGTTTGCGTACAAATATCACAAAATCATGATTGTTTATACTCTGTCATATACACTGCTCTGTGTATACGCTGCTATGAGCTGCAAAAGCAAACTGTACTTTTCTCGAGCTGATGGTGGTTGCCAAACTTATAAAATCACCTTTTTATATAACAGCCAGGTGTCAAGAAGGCGGTGTCAAGTTATTAAAGTGCCACATTCTGGCACTTCTTTATACTCGACTTCAACTCCTAGCCGCTCTTTCATTGATGTACAAGGTTTTCTACTTTAATCAAGGAAAGACTTAAAGGGGTATTCCGCCACTAGACATCTTATCCCCTATCCAAAGGATAGGGGATAAGATTTCAGATCGCCGGGGTCCCGCTGCTGGGGACCCCGGGGATCGCTGCTGCAGCACCCCGCTATGAGATCGCTCTGCGCGTAATGACGGGCAATACAGGGGCCGGAGCATCGTTACTTGCATTAAGGGGACGGGCCGTGATGTCATGAGGGGCGGAGCCATGATGTCACGCTGCTCCGGCCCCTGTATCGCCCGTCATTACGCACCGAGCAAACTCGCTCTGTGCTGTAATGACGGCGGGGTGCCGCAGCAGTGATCCCCGGGGTCCCCAGCAGCGGGACCGCGGGGATCTAACATCTTATCCCCTATCCTTTGGATAGGGGATAAGATTTCTAGGGGCGGAATACCCTTTTAAAGGGGTATTCCAGGCAAAACCTTTTTCTATATATATCAACTGGCTCCGGAAAGTTAAACAGATTTGTAAATTACTTCTATTAAAAAATCTTAATCCTTCCAATAGTTATTAGCTTCTGAAGTTTTCTGTCTAACTGCTCAATGATGATGTCACGTCCCGGGAGCTGTGCATGATGGGAGAATATCCCCATAGGAACTGCACAGCTCCCGGGACGTGAGTCATCAGAGAGCAGTTAGACATAAAACAACAACTCAACTCAGAAGCTAATAACTATTGGAAGGATTAAGATTTTTTAATAGAAGTCATTTACAAATCTGTTTAACTTTCCGGAGCCAGTTGATATGTAAGAAAAAGTTTTGTCCTGGAATACCCCTTTAAAGTTCAGGGCAAGCAAGAAAGTGTGCCAGGCCAAAGCACTTGAGCAGATCATCCCCGTTCCTTGACTCTTAGCTAAAAAATAACAAAGGTGAATTTATATGTTTAGAAACCTCCATCAGCTCCAGGAAAAGCTCCAGACGCTCTAAACAGCAAGTGCAGCTGACAGATTCCTTTTAAGCCCACTAGAATGTATTTCCTGATGCTTTTTATTTTCTGTTAATCTTTTCGAAAATGTAATAAAAGTAAATGGTTTCAATAGTAAGGTTCCTCAGGAAATCTAAGCAAAGTGGAATACGTTCGCATCCTTTTTTACAGGATGGCAACATGAACAGCAATAACCTCATGTGAATCCAACCTTGGAGTTGTCCTTCCCAGAGACAGAGCTCTGTATAGGCAGAGTCAACCTAGAAAGCACAAGGGTCTTTGTCCTCTTTGTCTGATTTACATCTGACCTTTGTGTGATTCACATTTCTTTTTTTATTTAAAGTTGATAAAAGTTACATTTTTTATAATTCAGTAGCTTCATATACTTGACCTGGGTAGTAATTTTCTGTAACAGTTGTTTTCATAAACTACTTAAAACACAAGAGTTTTCACCCCTCTACTCTTCATGTCTGACTTATTGTGACACACATTATTCAGTGGAAATTTCTACTATTTGACAAACAAGGGTCATTCTGCTTTTTTTATAATGCTGTGAGTGTGAGCTAAATAGCGACAGCCATTAAAGGGGTATTCCAGGCAAAACCTTTTTTTATATATATCAACTGGCTCCGGAAAGTTAAACAGATTTGTAAATTACTTCTATTAAAAAATCTTAATCCTTCCAATAGTTATTAGCTTCTAAAGTTTTCTGTCTAACTGCTCAATGATGATGTCACGTCCCGGGAGCTGTGCATGTTGGGAGAATATCCCCATAGGAACTGCACAGCTCCCGGGACGTGAGTCATCAGAGAGCAGTTAGTCAGAAAACAAAAACTCAACTTCAGAAGCTAATAACTATTGGAATGATTAAGATTTTTTAATAGAAGTCATTTACAAATCTCTTTAACTTTTCGGAGCCAGTTGGTATATAAAAAAACGTTTTGGCCTGGAATACCCCTTTAATTAAGTCAAAACAAAGCATGATACAATAATGCAATGTTTAACTTGATCTAATTAAAATTTTCTTATTTTCTTCTTTTTTTTTTTTTTAAGATACTATTAGGATTGGAGGGAAATGTTAGCATCTGTGGTTATAGACAACCTTAGTGCATTTTTACCATTTGATACAATTGATACATCTGTGGTGACATAGGGGGAGACTTATCATTGCTTTGAGAGCATTTTTTTGTCTATGTTTTGGCGCAGTTCAGACGCAAGCAGCAAATTTAGCGACTTTTATACGTCATTTGATATATACAGTTTCACTCTTTTTGCCTACTTTTTCTTTTTGACAATGCAGTGGTCACGTATTTATCATTTGCAACTTTTGTCAAAGGTCGCTATTTTGTGCGCAAAGGTACTTTTTTAGGCTCAAAGCTACACCACCTACCAGTAGGTGTGAGAATAATTTCTAATTTCCGCAATTCAACCTTTAACCTCTTGTGAGCAACAGAGTTCCACTCCTCTTCTATGAAACACGCTCAGGAGCTGAGCACGAGTCATAACTGGGTGGACCTGGTGGCTATCTGACACCAGGACCCATTTCTAATGCCAGACATCTCCAATCACGGTGATGCCCGGCTTTAACCCCTTAGACACCACAATCAAATTTGATTGTAGCATCTAAAATGCAAGTAAAAATGTCCCGACAGCTCTGTGAAATTAAGTAAAAACACCTAACCTTCCAAATTCAGGACCTGGGAAAGTGTCTACCTACCCCCCCCCCCCCCTCCCCCTCACAAGAGCTTTTCCCACCACAGCAGAGCTGCACAAAATTCATCACCCTGCTGCACCTTCTTGATAAATAAGATGCATTCTAGTCAAACCCACCACCCAAATAAATGTGGGAAAATAGCTCTACCGTAGATATTCTTTGATAAATCTGGGCCATAATGTATCAGCTTTTCTGCTAATCTATGTTGCCAGAAGATATACAGGCTTACATGTCAAGGGCAGGAAGATATATATATATATATATATATATATATATATATATATATATATATATATATATATATATTGGTCTTCTGACTGTTTTTTCTTTTATTAAAAAATACAACTTTTTTATGCTGCAGTACCGTACTACCAATCATAAACACAGATTTGAAATTGAAACTGTGAAAAACAAATTGAAACTGGAAAAAATCAATTCACAGTTTGGTGCTGGCTCAAAAAACTACAAGAGACTACATAGTTATAAATATATCTCTTTGAGTTTCCTATTACCTTAACAATATGCAGCACAGGACCACATAGATATTGGATAAATAGTTGCCAAATAGTAGGTTATGATCCACTAGTTGATAACCTACATATGCTACCATAAAAATGTAATCCAATTCCATATGATCAAAAAAATGTTTCCTTTATTAGCTATTACAATACATCAATATAAAAAAACAGACCCCATTATCCCATAAAAAACATGCACCCCATAAGCTCCGGCATCCCCTGCCACAATAACATAAATTACAGGTAATATGCCCATAAATATCAAAAATCAACCATCCATATATATGATCAGGGTAATGGTTCCATCCAATTCAGTAAAGTGCCATTTTAATAATCAGTTACATGCATTACCTGCGCCCAGCATATTACCAGTGGTCATCTGGGGACCTCGTGTACCCTTAACGGACGTTGTAATGTGGGCAACCCCACTCCATCAGGAGGTCAATGATGTACTAGTTGAGCTCAGAGTAGTAATATATCAATGTTAATGCTTAAAGGGAATCAGTCAACAACCTGTTGGTACAGACTTGTAGAGTGAGTGACTCTGATGAAAATTATACTTATCGTTCCTTGCCATATACCTTTGTCATTTGGTAGACTCCAGTCTTCTGGATATTCCAATGATCCAGCTTGGTGCACGTGGGGCATTCCTGAGCTCCTGGTATGTGGTGATGTCCGGCCGGCATCTTCATGGTAAGCCTTCTCCTCTGTACTGGGTCTCCTCTCTTGCAGAATAGAGCCGTACACTCCTGCAAAATGCATGTGGCTGCAGCTATTGTGCATGCAGAGGAGAAGGGTCTAGATTAAAGGTGGAGCTCCATTTTGTAGCATGGGAATACCCCCCGTGCAAGTAGGATCATTAGCATCACTAGAAGACTGGCAATTACTGAAGAACAGAGGTATGGAGTGAGGACTGGTTACTATAATTTTTATTAGTGTCATCCGCACTATATAATTGTACCAACAGGTTATTGCCAGAGATACTGATGACAAACCCCTATAATATTAGTCCTTTAATTTACTGGTTTCCACATAAAAAAGAGAAAACTTTAGAGTTACTGCCTTTTTTCTAGTGGAAGTCTCATTGTGAAATCATAGCAAGAGTCAAAGTATTGACTGGTGCTCTTAGAAGGTGTTGTTTAAACAAGCATGAAAACAAGAGCATACGTGTACTCACCACTGGGAAGGTATCTGCGTGACCGTATCACTGTGTCTTGAATGCAGATGCTGGGGAGAGCTCAGAGGCAATGACGCCCGTTTTGCACATCAGAGTGTACTTCTTCTGGTCTCTGTACTTCTTCCCAATGGTGAGTGCACATATGTTCTTGTTTTCATACTGATACTTAATCTTAATATTGATACTTAATCTAGTACATGCACCCCACAAGGTATTACTGACTACTGGACCCAGGATCTCTGCTCCCAGAACATATAATAGGGTCTGTGTTACGGATACTAGCTTGTGACTGTATGTATTGTGCTCTCCCCGCTTTCACTTTCTCATACATCAAAGTTGTTTAAACAAGTTTCACTGAAAACCTTTAGCTTTATCTACAAAATTATTGGAAAACTAGAATATGAAACCCCCACTGAAGGTACAGTGGGGATCAAAAGTTTGGGCACCCCAGGTAAAAATTTGTATTCATGTGCATAAAGAAGCCAAGGAAAGATGGAATAAACTAAAAAAGGCATCAAATTACAGATTAGGCATTCTTATAATATGTCAACAAAAGTTAGATTTTATTTCCATCATTTACACTTTCAAAATAACAGAATACAAAAAAATGTTGTCTGCAAAAGTTTGGGCACCCTGCAGAATTTATAGCATGCACTGCCCCCTTTGCAAAGCTGAGACCTGCCAGTGTCATGGATTGTTCTCAATCATCATCTGGGAAGACCAGGTGATATCAATCTCAAAGGTTTTAAATGCCCAGACTCATCTGACCTTGCCCCAACAATCAGCACCATGGGTTCTTCTAAGCAGTTGTCTAGAAATCTGAAACTGAAAATAGTTGATGCTCACAAAGCTGGAGAAGGCTATAAGAAGATAGCAAAACGTTTTCAGATGTCAATATCCTCTGTACGGAATGTTATTAAGAAATGGCAGTCATCAGGAACAGTGGAAGTTAAAGCCAGATCTGGAAGGCCAAAAAAATATCATACAGAACAGCTCGCAGGATTGTGAGAAAAACAATTCAACTGCACAATCCCTCCAGAAAGATCTGGCAGCCACTGGAGTTGTGGTACACTATTCCACTATAAAGAGATACTTGTACAAATATGGTCTTCATGGAAGAGTCATCAGAAGAAAACCTCTTCTACGTCCTCACCACAAAAATCAGCGTTTGAACTTTGCAAATGAACATATAGACAAGCCTGATGCATTTTGGAAACAAGTTCTGTGGACTGATGAGGTTAAAATTGAACTTATTGGCCGGAATGAGCAAAGGTACGTTTGGAGAAGAAGGGGAATAGACATGTGCAATTCGGTTTGGCACGAATGTCTAATTTACCAAATTTTACCGTTTTCGGGTATTCGGACCGATCCAAATGCACGAAAACATATTTTGAACATTCCCGAATAGCCACGATAATACGAATAGCAAAATAACGAATGCATTCGTTATTTACTGAATGCATGCGGTAAATAACTAATGCATTCGTTATGCGTAAACGAACGTTAAGAATTCATTCTATTAGCAAAAAAATTATAAAAAAGATACAGTAGTAATGGAAAAAATTGTATCTAACGAAATGTATCTTTTTTATTATGAAATGTTTATTAATTTTTAAACAAGGATCAATTTATGTGAGCGGGTAAAGCACTAAACATGTAGCCGACAATAATAAAAATGTAGTGTGTGCATGTTTTTCACTTTTTTTTTTAAATTTTTTAGGTAGTGCTACTACTCCCAGCATGGAACACACTGTTCCATGATGGGAGTAGTAGTTACCTGTACTTACTGACAGATCGCCAGGGTTTGTTGCGATCCTCTTGTATAATGTATAGATGCAGAGGCAGCTCTTCTATGGTCCCCTGCACTCACGAATATATACACATATTCATATTTTCCTCAGAGCTGTGATTGGCCAGATGGTTCCAGCCAATCACAACTCTCTGTGAGAAATAGGAATATGTGTATATATACGGCCGTGCAGGGGACCATAGAAGAGCGGCCGCCGCATCCATACATTATACAGGAGCATCACAGCGGGTGTCAGGAGTGATACCCGCAGTGATCTTTCCTTTACTACAAGTACTACTACTCCCAACATGGAGTACACTCTGCTCCATGCTGGGAGCTGTAGTACCTGCATTAATAGACAGATCGCAGCGGGTATCAGAAGTTACACTCACTGCGATATGTCTATTAATGCAGGTACTACAGCTCCCAGCATGCAGCAGAGTGTACTCCATGTTGGGAGTATTAGTACCTGCAGTAAGGGACAGATCCCAGTTGATCTCACTCCTTCTGACACCCGCTGCAATTGTCCTTATGTGAATGTCGGGATCAGCTGTTCTCAAGGCTACAGAGTCGGGAGAACAGCTGACGCTGAGCCGTAGGTATACATCATATATCTACTGCCCAGCAAGAACTTACAGTGAGCCTGCAATGTGTATACAGTATACACTTTGCTGGCTCACTTAACCCCTTGCTGAACTGTGCGCTATGCGCAAGCCCAGCAAGGAAAGAGTTAACTTACACTGCTGGACAGTGTAGGTTAACCCTTTGGGCGGTATACACTATATACAGCTATCTATAGATAGCTGTATATAGTGTATACAGAAGAAGAAGTCCGCTTACTTCCCTCGAGTACCGGGCAGGTCCGTGTAGCTCCGCCCCTAGTGATGATGGCATTAGGGGCAGAGCTACAGAAGGGAACAAGGCTAGTTAATCTGAAGCTCTGTTCACATTGTCCGTTTTGTATAATGTGAACAGACCCTTCTGGCAGTGTCTACCCAGACAGGGAGACTCCAGCTGTTGCTAAACTACAACTCCCAGCATGCCCAGACATCCAAAGGCTGTCTGGGCATGCTGGGAGTTGTAGTTTTGCACCAATTGGTGGCTCCCTGTTTGGGTAGACATTGCATCATGGGTGCTCTCCCCAGCGGACAGCGCCAAAAATGTCATAACCATTTTTTTTTCTCATTTCAGATCTCATTTCAGATGTATGCAGAGGATTACTGCGGATCGATGGATTACGGCGGATTATTTTTTTCTCTTTTAATAAAATGGTTAACGAGGGCTGTGGGGGAGTGTTTTTTTAAAATAAAAATTTTTTTCCAATGTGTTGTGTTTTTTTTTTTTTATTGAATTTTCTGGATTAGTAGTGGAAGCTGGTCTTATTGACTGAATCCATTACTAAGCCAGGGCTTAGTGCTAGCCCCAAAAACAGCTAGCGCTAACCCCAATTATTACCCCGGTACCCACCACCACAGGGGTGCCGGGAAGAGCCGATACCAACATCCCCAGGGCGTCAAAAATGGCGCTCCTGGGCCTAGGCGGTAACAGGCTGGCGTTATTTAGGCTGGGGAGGGCCAGTAACAATGGTCCTCGCCCACACTGGTAACGTCAGGCTGTTGCTGTTTGGTTGGTATTGTGCTGAGAATGAAAATACGGGGAACCCTATGCGTTTTTTTTAAATTTATTTAAATAAATAAAATAAAAAAACGTATAGGGTTCCCCGTATTTTCATTCTCAGCACAATACCAACCAAACAGCAACAGCCTGACGTTACCAGGGTGGGCGAGAACCATTGTTACTGGCCCTCCCCAGCCTAAATAATGCCAGCCTGTTACCGCCTAGGCCCAGGAGCGCCATTTTTGACTCTCCGGGCCTGTTGGTACCGGCTCTTCCTGGCACCCCTGTGGCGTTGGGTACCGGGGTAATAATTGGGGTTAGCGCTAGCTGTTTTTGGGGCTAGCACTAAGCCCTGTCTTAGTAATGGATTCAGTCAATAAGACCGGCTTGCACTACTAACCCTGAAAATTCAATAAAAAAAAACACAACACATAGGAAAAATTATTTCTTGTTTAAAAAAACACTCCCCCACAGCAATCGTTAACCATTTTATTAAAAGGAAAAAATAATAATCCGCCGTAATCCATCGAATCCGCAGTAATCCTCTGCATACATGGATCTGAAACGAGAAGAAAAAAAACACAAAAAATTGGTTATGACATTTTTGGCGCTGTCCGCTGGGGAGAGCACCCATGATGCAATGTCTACCGAAACAGGGAGCCACCAATTGGTGCAAAACTACAACTCCCAGCATGCTGGGAGTTGTAGTTTAGCAACAGCTGGAGTCTCCCTGTCTGGGTAGACACTGGCAGAAGGGTCTGTTCACATTATACAAAACGGACCATGTGAGCAGAGCTTCAGATTAACTAGCCTTGTTCCCTTCCGTAGCTCCGCACCCTAATGACATTATCGCTAGGGGGTGGGGCTACACAGACCTGCCCGGTACTCGAGGGAAGTAAGCGGACTTCGTCTTCTGTATACACTATATACAGCTATCTATAGATAGCTGTATATAGTGTATACCGCCCAAAGGGTTAACCTACACTGTCCAGCAGTGTAAGTTAACTCTTTCCTTGCTGGGCTTGCGCATAGCGCACAGCTCAGCAAGGGGTTAAGTGAGCCAGCAATGTGTATACTGTATACACATTGCATGCTCACTGTAAGTTCTTGCTGGGCAGTAGATATATGATGTATACCTACGGCTCAGCATCAGCTGTTCTCCCGGCTCTGTAGCCCTGAGAACAGCTGATCCCGACATTCACATAAGGACGATCGCAGCGGGTGTAAGGAGGAGTGACATCCGCTGGGATCTGTCCCTTACTGCAGGTACTAATACTCCCAACATGGAGCACACTCTGCTCCATGCTGGGAGCTGTAGTACCTGCATTAATAGACATATCGCAGCGAGTGTAACTTCTGACATCTGCTGCGATCTGTCTATTAATGCAGGTGCTACAGCAGCCAGCATGGAGCAGAGTGTACTCCATGTTGGGAGTAGTAGTACTTGTAGTAAAGGAAAGATCGCTGCGGGTATCACTCTTGACACCCGCTGTGATGCTCCTGTATAATGTATGGATGCGACGGCCGCTCTCCTATGGTACACTGCACGGCCGTATATATACACATATTCCTATTTGAAAAACACGCACACAATACATTTTTATTATTGTCGGCTACATGTTTAGTGCTTTACCCGCTCACATAAATTGATCCCTGTTTAAAAATTAATAAACATTTCATAATAAAAAAAGATACATTTCGTTAGATACAATTTTTTCCATCACTACTGTATCTTTTTTATTATTTTTTATGGTACACTATGAATTTTTTATAAAAAAGGTATCTCCATAATTTTTTTAAGATTGCTAAAGTCCAAAAAAGAATAAAAAGATTTACCGAATGTACCCGAATACCGAATGTATCTGAAAAATTAAACCGATCCCCCGAATACCGAATGTATCCGAAAAATCAAAACCGAAAATATTACCGAACGAAATTTTTTTCCAAAACAAAAAAAACAAACAAAACGAACATTTTTCTAGTGCACAATTCTAAGGGGGAACAGAATTTAATTAAAATAACCTCTGTCCAACTGTTTAGCATGGGGGTGGATCAATCATGCTTTGGGGTTGTATTGCAGCCAGTGGCACAAGGAATATCTCACGAGTAGAAGGAAAAATTGATTCAATAAAATTTCAGAAAATTTTGGATGCTAACTTGATGCCATCTGTGAAAAAGCTGAAGTTAAAGAGAGGATGGCTTCTACAAATGGATAATGATCCTAAACACACCTCGAAATCCACGGGGGATTACATCAAGAGGCATAAACTGAAGGTTTTGCCATGGCCTTCACAATCTCCTGACCTCAACATAATTGAAAAGCTATGGATAGACCATAAAAGAGCAGTGCGTGACAGACAGCCCAGAAATCTCAAAGAACTGGAAGACTTTTGTAAGGAAGAATGGGCAAAGATACCTCAAACAAGAATTGAAAGACTCTTCTCTGGCTACAAAAAGCGTTTACAAGCTTTGATACTTGCCAAAGGGGGCAGTACAAGATATTAACTCTGCAGGGTGCCCAAACTTTTGCAGACTCCAATTTTTTTGTTTTCTGTTTTTTTGAAAGTGTAAATGATGGAAATAAAATCAAACCTTTTTTTGACATATTATAAGAATGTCTAATCTGTAATTTGATGCCTTTTGGAGATTTTTCCATCTTTCCTTGGCTTCTTTATGCACATTAATACAAATTTTTACCTGGGGTGCCCAAACTTTTGATCCCCACTGTATCACTGAAGAGGTATAGGGAACATAGGTTTACCTTATTAAATCTAAACATTTTAAAACTACACCAGGCACATATACCAAATGTATCATAGTGATGGACACTATTAGTTAACTTACTTTAGACCAACATTTTGTGCAAAAGGTATGGTGCACACTAGAGATGAGCTTGGGTCACTAATACCCTTCTTAATCCCACCCCCTGAAACTTAACTTTTATTAAAGTAACAGTAATAATAGTAATGTGGTGATCAACTGAATTAAAATTGACCTCCTTGTGTGTATATAGCTGTATAATTTGTGAACTATGAGCTAGTTGCTTCCTAGTAGTTAGTCACAGCCAGTGATCTGCGGTATCACTGGTTAATGAGACACAAAGGAGGTTTTGATAAAAACTGGATATGCCCCCTCTACATGTTTCGTTGCAACAGCAACATCTTCAGGAGGGAAATGGGCATCCTCCTGAAGACGTTGCTGTTGCAACGAAACATGTAGAGGGGGCATATCCAGTTTTTATCAAAACCTCCTTTGTGTCTCATTAACCAGTGATACTGCATATCACTGGCTGTGACTAA
The DNA here is from genome assembly GCF_029499605.1 of Hyla sarda. Taxonomy (NCBI): domain Eukaryota; kingdom Metazoa; phylum Chordata; class Amphibia; order Anura; family Hylidae; genus Hyla; species Hyla sarda. The sequence goes on along the minus strand of NC_079189.1, from coordinate 122,069,136 downwards.
CTACTAGGAAGCAACTAGCTCATAGTTCACAAATTATACAGCTATATACACACAAGGAGGTCAATTTTAATTCAATTGATCACCACATTACTATTATTACTGTTACTTTAATAAAAGTTAAGTTTTAGGGGGTGGGATTAAGAAGGGTATTAGTGACCCAGGGTTTTGTCCCTGGGTCAATGGTGTTATGTTCAATTGACCCTAACCCATTCCGGGGTAAATAATTGTTGTCACTAGAGATGAGTGAACTTCCGAAAAACTCGATTAGGTCGATTCGCTGAATTTTTCTAAAAAATTTGGTTCGATACGAATCGAATCTATATTAAATACGGCTATTTCTGGACCACAGAGAGCCTCAATAGGGGTGTATAACACTTTGATTTGTTCTAACACGCATATGGAGTGTGCTGGAGTAGTGAAATAATACTGTTATTCACTATGATATGCAGATTACAGGCATCGCTTTTAGAATCACTGCCGCAGAGCTGCACAACGACGGAGCCTGGAGGTGGCATCAGTATGAGGAGACCATATAGTTGCTGAATGACACAGCTTGGATGTGGCTGAAGCATGAGGAGACCATATAGTTGCTGAATGACACAGTCTGGATCTGGCAGCAGCATGAGTAGACGCTAGGGTTTCACAATCCCTAAGATTAAAAGATGAATTTTGAAATTTAAATTGAAGATTTAAGCAACTGCTGCCATAAAAAATTTTAGGCCCAGGCTCAACAGCATCAGTAAACCATATGTTGGCTGAATGACACAGCCTGGAGGTGGCTGAAGCATGAGGAGACCATATAGTGTCTGAATGACACAGCCTGGAGTTGACTGAAGCATGAGGAGACCAAATAGTGTCTGAATGGCCCAGCCTGGAATTGGCAGAAGTATGAGGAGAACATTGAAATTTAAGATTTTGAAATTTAAATTGAGGATTTTGAAATTTAAATTTTAACTCCCAAGTTTTAGTGTCCCGGGCCCTGGCGTGTGGATACAAAGGACCAAATGTAACATGTCACATGGCAATGAACCAAATGTCACATGTCACATGGCAGCACAATGACAGAGCCTGGAGGTGGCATCAGTATGAGGAGTGGCTGAATGACACAGCCTGAAGTTGACTGAAGAATGAGGAGACCATATAGTGTCTGAATGGCACAGCCTGGAGATGGCTGAAGCATGAGAAGACCATTTAAATTTTAGATTTTTAAATAGAAATGTAAGATTTTGAACTTGAAATTGAGGATTTTGAAATTGAAATTTTAACCCCCAAGTTTTAGTGTCCCGGGTCCCGGCATGTGGGTCCAAAGGACAAAATCATATATATATATATATATATATATATATATATATATATATATATATATATATATATATATATATATATATAATATATATATATATAATATCTCAGTATGAGGAGACCATATAGTGGCTGAATGACTGCCTGGAATTTGTGGTAGCATTGGGTGACCATATAGTGTCTGCATGGCACAGCCTGGATTTGGTTAAAGCATAAGGAGACCATATAGTGTCTGAATGGCACAGTCTGGAGGTAGCTGAAGCATGAGGAGACCATATAGTGTCTGAATGGCACAGCCTGGAGGTGGCTGAAGCATGAGGAGACCACATAGTGACTGAATGACACAGCGAGGAGGTGTTTTCAGCATGAGGAGACCATATAGTGGCTAAATGACGGAGCATGGAGGAGTTGGCAGCATGAATAGACCATATAGTGGCTAAATGACACAGCGTGGAGGTGGTGGCAGCATAAGAAGACCATATAGTGGTTGAATGACACAGCGTGAAGTTTCTTCACTATGCGGGTGAAGAAAGCTACTCATCAGCGACTGTAGACTCAGGCTGTAGCTGGTACTGCTACTGCCACCCCACCCCTCCCCAGCAGCCATGGCAAAGGAAGGTGAGTGCAGGGGGCATCAGCCAACTGACTACATAGGATGCCTCTGTAGTAGGTCACTTTGTCCTCCCTCTCAGAAGTCATCCCGCTTCCAAATGGTGACAATTCGGCTGTCTCTATGCAAGAAAGTGAGCATGCATTGTGCTATTTATGCACGTGACTCGGGGGGACTCCCTGCCTCCATCTCCACTGCATACTGCCATGGTGTGTCTGGGTCCTCTGTCTCGCCTTTCTCAAAACCCTCCAGCTCCTCTAGTTGATCATGCTCCTCCCTCTCCTGTCAGATAACTAGAAACACCGCCCATTTCATGAAACCTAAACTGTGCTCCACTCTGCCCCTCCCCCTCCTCCTCCCCCAGTTCAACCCCCACAGTGCTCATGTGGCCGTGAGATGTATGCGCCACGTCTACAGTGCCCTGACCAGCCATCGTTTCCAACATGTGTTGTAAGAAATGAAGCAGTAGAATGACGTACTTCATCCCGCAATCCTGGCGACTTACTAATAATGTGGCTTCTTCAAAGGTCCTGAGCAAATGGCAGGTGTCACGTATGAGCTGCCACTGATTCACATTAAAGTTGCACAGGGGAGTACCCTATTCGCTTGGATTAAAGAAATTGGTGATGGCTTTTCTCTGTTCGGTCCAACATATGGAGGATGGAATTCACACATCAGACTATGTTGGGGGATACCTTTCTGACGCTGCAGCTAAAGAAGGGTGAGCTTTGCGGTGTACGAGTGGCTGAAATGCATGCAAAGTTTCCTTCCCATTGCTAGGATGTCTTGCAAATGGGAGGGGAACACTTCAGGATCTGCTTCACAACCAGATTGAACACATGTGCCATGCAGGGCGCATGGCTCAGCCTTCCCAGTTTCTGCACAGACAAGATGTTCTTTCCATTGTTAGTCACCATGGTTCCCATTTCCAGTTTTCGTGGAGTAAGCCATGCTCAGATTTCATTACGAATTACCTTTAGCAGTTCCTCCCTGTGTGACTATTTTCGCCAAGGCAAACAATATGAAGAACAGTATGACACTGTCATGCCCTGCACACATGGTATGCTGAAGGGCCACTGAGACTTGTCTGGGCAGTGGAGGCTGAGGACACGGTGGAGGATGAGGAGGGGGAGTCACACACTGTCACAGGACAAATGGCCTGAGAGCGTGGAGGAGGAAGCGGTGTGACCTATTCAAGTTGGTGCTGTGGCTGTGCAGGAACCACAATCACCCAGTGAGCCGTAAAGGACATGTATTGTTCCTGACCAAAGTTACAGCTCCAGACATCGGCGCTGCCGTGCACTTTTGAACAAACCGACAGGTTCAAGGACTGGCCCACCTTCTCTTCTACAAAATTGTGCAGGGCTGGTACTGCCTTCTTCGGTAAGAAAGTACAGCTTGGCACTCTCCACCTCAGCTTGGCACAAGCCATCAGTTCTCTGAAAGGTGCAGAGTCCACCACTTGAAAAGGGAGGGACTGCAGCACCAGCAACCTGGACCGGAGAACATTCAGCTTCTGCGCCATTAGATGAGTGAGCGCATACTGTTGTCTCTTGGACATGGTTTTGCCAATGAATTGTTGGCAGAATGGCTGACTAAAAGTAGGAGGAGCAGGAGCATCTGGAGCGACAGGAGGGTATGACACACAGCTCCTTTTGGCTGAGGTGGTGGAGCCTTGGCTGGCTGCGTGCCACTGGATGATGCAGCAGGCTGGACCACTACATCGGAGTCACAGTTCTCCCAGGCCGCTATATCGTGGAGAAGCATATGTTGATACAGGGCTGTGGTGCCAACTTTGGGACCCTTCACCTTCTGCCGACATATCTTGCATGTGGCTATGTGAACCTCCTCAGGATGCTTGATGAAAAACTGCCACACCGCCGAGTAGCTGATTTTCCTTCCCGCAGTCTGCACTAATTGACTGCTACTCCCGCTGTCTCCTCTGTTTCTCTGCCTCCGGGGAAGGTAGGCTGCCACAAAGCAGGTGGTCTCCTCCGGGCACATTTGGCTCCAGAATTTCCACTTCTGCCAACCATGCTACCACCTTGCTGGCTCAGCTGCTGCCTCACGGGCAACCTGCAACTCTCTTTTCCTGATGATGATGAAGCCCCTTCTGTACCCGACTCCAAATTGCGATTGTCTTCATCATCATCAAGTGTCTGCGCATCACTGATGTCCTCCTCAGGACCCTGAATCCTGGCAATTATGCGGGCATTTATGAGGGCAGAAAAATGCGCTACAGCACACTTAAAAAAGTACCTGAGTAAAAACACCACTTTTGCCTGTAAAAGGTTTAAAATAGTACACTACTAAGAGCTAGGTATTTGTTATGCTCTTATGAGGGCAGAAAAATGCGCTACAGTACGCTTAATAAACGTATTGCAGTAAAACACCAGCCGGTAATTACTTTTGGCTGTCCTTTAACAGTATGTAGGCCCTTGACAGATTAACAGGCACAAAATAGTTTACCACTTAGATGTACGTATGTGGTATGCACTTATGAGGGCAGGAAAATGCAGTACAGTACGCTTTAAAAAACTTATTTTAGTAAAACACCAGCCGGTGAATACTTTTCCCTGGACTTACACAGTATCTGGGCCCTTGACAGATTAACAGGTACAAAGTAGTACACAACGTAGATGTAGGTATGTGGTATGCACTTATGAGGGCAGAAAAATTTGCTACTGTACGCTTAAATTTTTTGGGGGCGTAAAACAATAGCCAGTAATTACTTTTTGATGTCCTTTCTTAGTATGTAGGCCCTTGACAGATTAACAGGCACAAAATAGTACTACTTAGATGTAGGTATGTGGTATGCACTCATGAGGGCAGAAAAATGCTGTACAGTATGCTTAAAAAAACGTATTTTAGTAAAACACCAGCTGGTGAGTACTTTTGCCTGGACTTTGACAGTATCTAGGCCCTTGACGGATTAACAGGTTTAAAATAGTACACTACTTAGATGTAGGTATGTGGTATGCACTTATGAGGGCAGAAAAATGCGCTTCAGTACGCTTAGTAAACATATTGGAGTAATACACCAGCCTGTGATTACTTTTGGCTGTCCTTTCACAGTATGTAGGACCTTGACAGATTAACAGGCCCAAAATAGTACACTACTTAGATGTAGGTATGTAGTATGCACTTATGAGGGCAGAAAAATGCGGTACGGTAAGCTTAAAAAAATGGGGGGGGGGGTATTTATCAAAGGATTTATGTGTTTTTTTTTTCCCATAACTTTGGCGCAACACTTTGGCGCAGTGTCTTTTTGCACATGGAAAACACACATAGCAATATCAGAAAATGTAAAGGCGTCAAAATACATTAAAAAAACATTTTTGTGAAAGTAGCGATGCCTCCGGGACTGTGCAATACTATCCTGTGACATAGTTGTCTCTGAGGAACCTTCACCCTCCGTTGAGCCAGCATTGAACATGGCCACACAGGTTCAGGAAAGTTAAAGCACTAAAGTAACAAAAAATAAATAAATAATACTCAAGTTAAAAATAAAATCCATTTCACATGGTGGCTATAAACCCCAAAAAAGAAAATAACTCATGTCTCTTGCTGATATACTGAAAGAGGGACTCCGGAATGGCTGCTCTACAGGGTAAAATACGCTGTCCTCTGTGGTGGTAAATTTTGTGTAAAAGGCGCTGTGAACAGCTGATTTCAACATTTGAGCCAAAATTACTAACAACTTGCACCAAATGATAAATTTGGTGCATGCCCATGAAAACCAAAGTGAAAAAAAAGGGTAAAAAGAAACTTTCAACAGGCAAAATTGATAAATACCCCCCAATGTCTTTTTGCACAACACCAGCAGTACACAACAGTGCTGTAGCACAAAAAAGCTGTGTACTAAACACAAAATTGCACTCTGTCAAAGACTATTAGGAATGGACTGCTTTGTATTATACCATCTACAGACTAGTATAACCAGCAAATGATTTGATTATTCCTGCCTCCTCTGCTAAGGTTTATGAAGTTGAGGCAGCTTGATTAAATGTATGAGGCAACACACAGCTATCTGCTCTTCTCTGTAATACAATGCTGTAGAAAGTGACTGGAAGGTTAATGGCTGCAGTAAAAATCTTTGTCAGTGAAAAAAACACTGCTCTCTGTCCACCAGAACACTGATGTGACTGGGATGGGAAACGGTGCTGGAATGAGCTTTTCTGTGTAACACACACAGCGATGTCCGTCCTATCTGTGTGCAGTGTAATGAATTAAATGACGAGCCGCAAAATGGCTGCCGAATATATAGGGCTGTGACAGCACAGGGGTGACTGGCTGCAGCATGTGCATGTGATTCAGGGTCATTCTGCCTACTTCCCTTCCCGTCTTCCCAGCATTCGTTGCCCCATGTACTGACATGTGGATCCACCATTTTAAATGCCCTGGAGCCTGGACCGCAATAAATGGAGTTTAAAGGGGTACTCCGATGAAAATCTTTATTTTTTTTTTTAAATCAACTGGTGCCAGAAAGTTAAACATATTTGTAAATTACTTTTATTAAAAAATCTTAATCCTTCCTGTACTTATTAGCTGCTTAATACTACAGCGGAAATTCTTTTCTTTTTTAAACACAGAGCTGTCTGCTGACATCATGAGCACAGTGCTCTCTGCTGACATCTCTGTCCATTTTAGGAACTGTCCAGAACAGCATATGTTTGCTATGGGAATTTCCTTTCATTCTGGACAGTTCCTAAAATGGACAGAGATGTCAGCAGAGAGCACCGTGCTCATGATGTCAGAAGACAGCAGCAGCTAATAAGTACAGGAAGGATTAAGATTTTTTAATAGAAGTAATTTACAAATCTGTTTAACTTTCTGGCACCAGTTGATTTAAAAAAAAAAGTTTTTCACCGGAGTACCCCTTTAATGAAGCGATCCGCACAATAGAATCGCGGCGAATATTTCATGAAATTCGTAACAAATTCGGGTTCGTCAGCTTCAATTCGTTCATCTCTAATGCACACTATAAATACATTTGCCTGCCTCATGTCATGCTCCATTTGAAAATTCTGGAGCACAGCATGTACACCAGGGATATTGGGCAAAAAGAGTCAGAATTCTGATGCACTTTCCTTCAAAAATCTCTCTTTGGCTATGTTCACGTACAGTATTTTTCCCATATTGGGGGTCATAACACACCAATAAAATAGCCATACTAGGACTTTTTTTTACCACCCTTTTTTTTTTTACTATTAAGTTCTTCTGAATTTAGAGCATCATAGTTTTTCCACAAACTTACCACATTATTATGGAAATTGATGTCATCCTAAAACTGCACCAAGGACTGAATTTGTGCTGAGTGATTCAAAATGGACTAAAAATGTTCTAGGATATCATGGTCTCAAGATCAGTGTTTTTTAGGGATTGGGACTCACCGTATTTTTCGCCGTATAAGACGCACTTTTTCTTCCCCAAAACTGGGGGGGAAAAGTCGGTGCGTCTTATACGGCGAATACAGCCCTATCACGGCGGTCCCTGCGGCCATCAACGGCCGGGACCCGCGGCTAATACAGGACATCACCGATCATGGTAATGCCCTGTATTAACCCTTCAGACGCGGCGATCAAAGCTGACCGCCGCGTCTGAAGGGAAAGTGACACTAACCCGGCTGTTCAGTCGGGCTGTTCGGGACCGCCGCGATTTCACCGCGGTGGTCCCGAACAGCCCGACTGAATAGCCGGGTCAGTGCTTACAGGACACCGTGAGGGACCTTACCTGCCTCCTCGGTGTCTTCTCCGTTCAGGGATCCCCTGTATGGCTCTCCTTCCTCGTCATCACGTCGTCGCGTACGTGCTTCAGCGTGCGTAACGACGTGATGGCGGCGACAGAGAGCTAGGATACCCGGCCGGCAGCAGAGACGTTCCGGAGCGACGGGGACACGGCGACAGCGATGGAGCGACATCCAGGGCAGCGGTGACGGGTCCGGAGCGGCGGGGACACGTGAGTATTACCTCCTATCCAGTGGTCTTCAACCTGCGGACCTCCAGATGTTGCAAAACTACAACTCCCAGCATGCCCGGACAGCCAACGGCTGTCCGGGCATGCTGGGAGTTGTAGTTTTGCAACATCTGGAGGTCCGCAGTTTGAAGACCACTATTGGGTTCAAAATCTTTATTTTTTAGATTTTGCACCTATAAATTGGGTGCGTCTTATATGCCGGTGCGTCCTATAGGGTGAAAAATACAGGTACTCCATACAGACTGTATCCTTTAGTTTTCATTAAATGTTATTAATTGTTTTAAAAAGTATAATAATTTTCAACTTTTCTTTAAAATAATGTATGTAATAATCCCACGTTGCTTTCTTTGGCTGAGGCTTCTTCTTCTCATGCTGGTGCCTTGCCATGGGCACTGTTATTGGATAGAAAGAGTTTACAAACAGAGCTGAAGCCTGTGGGGGAACTGGGGAGCTTAAAAGTCTCTCTGAGAACATGATCTTCAGTTAAGCTAGTGATATCAACATGCACAGACTGAGCTGCTTACAAGTGACATCAGTCCCACTGGAACCTGAGTTTTTATGTGCATATAAGAGGCCTAGAAAATGATATGTCTTTGTCCTACATTTCTTTGTCAATATTATGAATGACATAGAATTCGGTAGTTTTAAAAGACATTACTAGAAGCTAAATCAATTATCACTCATTTTTGTGTAGTGTGAGAAAGGACTTGAGTTAGAAAATTGGAATGGCAAATGTCATGTAAAGATACTGAAAAGCGAATGACCAGGGAGTCAGGAGTTTGTCTGGCGCAGAGAGGAACCATCAGACAGCCAAGTAAAATCAATGGATTTATTAGATGCAACGCATTTCGCTGCGCATGCGCAGCTTCATCAGGCATCAAATGAATGCCTGATGAAGCTGCGCATGCGCAGCGAAACGCGTTGCATCTAATAAATCCATTGATTTTACTTGGCTGTCTGATGGTTCCTCTCTGCGCCAGACAAACTCCTGACTCCCTGGTCATTCGCTTTTGATTCTACTCTTACCCAGGAGGGCTGCAGTGGACCTTCTTCCATATCTCTTCTGCTCTTAACCTTGTTGTGTGTGGGCGCACAAACAACTTCGGTAAGCGGCTTGGGAATCACCGTCCCCTACCCCCACCTGCAAGATCTACTGATCCCGCACATGAGGCGCCTTCCTTTCTTTCTCTAGATGTAAAGATACTGATACACTTTATTTTTACTTTTAGGTATGGATGTGTGGTGGGGAAATGTTCGATGTGCCTTGTTCCAGAGTGGGCCATATCTACAGGAAGTATGTGCCTTACAAAGTTCCAACAGGGACAAGCCTTGCAAGAGTAAGTAAAACAGAATGGAATTTACCTCTCTACAACTCATGTATACACTGGTATTGTCCCCTCAAATTGAACACCTAACACTGTGGGAAATATTCGGTTTTGATGAAAAATGTATTCGGTTTGAGTAGTGAACAATATTCCAGCAATATTCCAGCAAGTGAACAATATATACAGTGAAGAAAGTATCTTTTTAATCTTATTAACCCCAACTTAGTTTCTTTTAGATTTGTTCTTCCTAGTTCACAGCTAGAGAAGAATAAATCTCCTGAAAATTACTTCATGAAGATTGATTCACATTGGCTGTCCAATTCAATTCAGATTTAGTGGCCGATTCAGAGTTGTATAGGAGCAGAGACTTCTGTCAAAAGATAGGAGTTCCTGCACCTGTACACTGAGTGGGGAGGAATACACATCATGCCTATCCTCTCAGTGTACATACAGTATGTAGTTTGAGTTTAAATATAAAGTACCCGGGGCTGTACTTCACTCTCAGCATGCTATCACAACTTGCAGCTGTCAGAATATGTTGGGTATTGTAGTTCCACAGACTTCAGAGATTGCAGAATGATGCCACTGATGATGCACGTGTGGTTACTCACCTGGTTCTTGAGTTGGATTGGACACCGCTTGTGGCCTGCAGTCCTTGGTTTGCTGGTTCTGGTCAATGGTTTTCTGTTTTAAAAAAAAAAAATTCCGCTGGAGTACCCCTTTAAGTTCAGTTCTCCGGGCCCATAAAGTCAAGCTGTCGCAAAACAGAAGCAGGGACGCCTTTCTTTGACAGGAGTCCCTGCTCTTCAACATAGCTACTAGGCTACTGGCATATTGTAAGAGTTGATGTCAGAGTGGCTCCAACAATGTAATCTTGTCAGATTACCTCATTTCTAATGGTATAACATTCATTCTCGATTTAGGAACAGAGTAACAAACAGCCAAACCAATGCATTCAGAAAAGTCTTAAGACCCTTTTACTTTATAACATATTGTTATGTGACAGCCTTGCACTAAAATAAAAAGTTGTTACCCATAATTTTTCACTTAGTACCACACAATGACACAGTGGAAACAGAATTTTAGAAATATTTGATATTGTAGTGAAAAGGAAAAAAATAAAATATTTCATTGACATAAGCATTCAGACCCTTTACTTACTACTTAGTTGAAGTCCATTTGGCAGCCTCCAGTCTTCTTGGGCTTGATGCCACGAGGTTTATATATCTGGAGTTGGGGATTTGCTGCCCTGTTTAGTCTTGGCTCCGTGCTCAGAGTCATTGTCTTATTGGAAGGGGACTATTTGGGTCATTGTCTTATTGGAAGGCAATTCTGAGGACCAGAGCACTCTAGATCAAGTTGTCATTAAGAATTTCTATGTACTTTCCTCTGTTCAGTCTCTCCATCCTAACATCCAAGTACATCCACAACATGAGCATCTACCACCATACTTCACTAAAGGGATTTATTGGAAAGGCAATAAGCAGGTGCAAGGTTCCCTAAAGACAGAATGCTTGAGGCCAAAAAGTCCAAACTTGGTTTATCAGACCATAGAATCTTGTTTCTCACAGTCTGAGAATCCTTAAGTGTTTTTGCGCAATCTTCAGGTGGACTTTCATGTGTCTTTTACTGACTGGACGCTCTCCTATAAAGCCCAGATTGGTCGATGGCTGCAGTGATGCAAAGTTCTGGAAGTATCTCTTCTCTTGCAATCAGGATCTTTGGAGCCCAGCCAGAGTGACCATTGGGTTCTTAGTCCCCTCTCTTATGAAGGTCCTTCTTCCGAGACTCCTGGTTGTTCCAAACTTGCTCTATTTAGGGATTATGGAGGTAACTGTGCTATTTGGGACAGTTCAGCAAAACATTTTCTGTATCCTTCTCTAGATCTGTACCAATCCTGTCTCTGAGCTCTATAGACAGTGCTTTCTCTCTCATGGATTTGCTTTGCTCTGATGTTCTTTGTCATCTGTGAGATTATATAAAGATATTGCTGTGTCTTTCAAAACCTCAACCAAACAACAAAATTCACCACAGGTTACTCCAATCTAGGTGTAGAAACATCTCAAAGATTATCAAAAGAAATAGAAGGGTCTGACTTTTTGAATGCATTGAAGCTTTATTGGTCATTCTTATATAGCCAGTGTCAGAGGAACTGAAATTCCATGAAATACCGGTGAATAGTATAGCCCTATGCTGCATATACTACATATCTTGCAGTGGTCAGGAAATCCTAGCAGAATGCTTGCATGTATAGGGAGAGGTATAAGCAGTAGAAAGAGGTAAGTGCTCATGCTGCTGTACAGAACACTGGTGAGACCTCACTTGGAGTATTGTGCGCAGTACTGGAGACTCTAGAGAGAGTTCAGAGAAGAACTACTAAACTAGTACATGGATTGCAGTATAAAACTTTCCAGGAAAGGTTAAAGGACCTTAACATGTATAGCTTGGAAGAAAGAAGAGACAGAGGGGATATGATAGAAACTTTTAAATACATAAAGGGAATCAACACGGTAGAGGAGGAGAGTTTATTTAAAAACTACCATAAGAGGACATAGCTTTATATTAGAGGGACAAAGGTTTAAAAGTAATATCAGGAAGTATTTCTTTACTGGTAGAGTAGTGGATGCACAGAATAGTCTCCCTGCAGAAGTGGTAGCCACAAATACAGTGAAGGAGTTTAAATATGCATGGGATAGGCAAAAGGCTATCCTTCATATAAGAAAGGTCCAGGGACTATTGGTAGGATTCAGATTATTGGGCAGACTAGATGGGTCAAATGGTTCTCATCTGCCGACACATTCTATGTTTCTATGGTGTGTCATCAGTATACACTGAAGAAGATTTATCAACACTGTCTGAGAAAAAAAACAATCTTATTTGCCCATAGCAACCAATCAGAGCTCAGCCTTCATTTTAACAGAGCATTTTGGGAAATAAAAGCTGAGCTGTCATTGGTTGCTATGAGAATGAAAAATCTACTAAGGTGAATAATAGTGCTGTCAATTGTAGACTACTGTTCTGGGGACAGGACCAGAACTATCTTCTAGGGATCTCCATCCACCAGACACACAGCCATGTCTTCTTGATCTTTATCTAGAATCACATATAGGTGTGCTGCTAGTCATAGCATTTTCATCTAGTTCACTAAGGTGATGTTCATTGCATCATACTTTGACATGCTTAATAGAGATAAGCACACTTTTGAAAAATTAGATTCGTCCGATTCACCGAATTTATTAGCAGCGAATTACTATTGAAATTGCTTTTCATGGGATACATAGAGCCCCAATAGAACACTTTGCCTTGTCGTAACACTCATAGGAAGTGTGCTGTGTTAGTGAAATAATACTGTTATTCAGTATGACATGCAAATCACTGCCGCACAGCGTCTGGATGGGGAAGCAGGGAGACCATATGGCGTCACAATTAAAGAGATGAAAGAGATTTTCTGATTAAATTTTTATTTAATTTAATTTGAATTTATTTTAGTTTTTAAAATCCTTTTTTGCGGACCCATTCTGCTGAGCATCGAGCAGGCGGTCTGCCGCCTGACTGTCTTATTCTGTGTGGAACTGTGAATGTTTCATTTAATCAGTTATGGTTCATTATTATTGCTCCAACCTGTTTCATTGGATTCTTGTGGTAATTACAGACGTAATATATGACGACAACCATGGGGCCTCAGTCTTGAAAAGATTACATAGATAACATTTTAATAAAAGATGTTGAATAGATTCACAAGGTTAATGTGCCAGCACCATGAGAAGATCACATGACGGCACAATGACAGAGCCTGGTAATTGGAATAAGCAAACTTTAAATTATTTTTTGAGGACCCATTGGAAGGAAAGTCTAGTGCCAGCAGCCGCGGTAATTCCAGCTCCAATAGTGTATAATTGCTGCAGTGTAAACTATGGAAAAGCTCCTAGTTGTATCTTAAAATCGAGCTGGCGGTCTGCGGCGAGGTTAACTACCACCTGTCCCAGCGCCTGCCTCTTAGCGCATCCCCATGCTCAGAGTGTCCACTTGAAAAGGGAGGGACTGCAGTACCAGCAACTTGGACAGGAGTATATTCAGCTTCTGTGCCACTGAATAAGTGGGGGCATAAGTAGCTAGAAGTAGCTGCAGTGAAAAAGCTTGTACTTGTATCTTAAAATCCAGCTGGCGGTCCTCCGCGAGGCGAGCTACCTCCTGTTCCAGCCCCTTCCTCTCAGCGCTCATTGAATCTTGTGGTAATTCCAAAGGTGATATATGACGTTGATGACCATAGTGTCTCAGTCTTGAATAGATTACATCGATTTTTTTAAAATTTAGGATTTTGATTAGATTCACAAGTTTAATGTCCCCGTAGCGTGCCCGTAGGTGCCCGAAGCGTTTACTTTGAACTAATACTGTATGACCACAAAACCCAATATAAGAAGGAGTCACATGGTGGCACAATGACAGAGCCTAGAGGTGGCAGCAACCTGACAAGACCATAGGGCCTCACAATAGAAAAGATTAAAGATAGTTTGTAAAATTTAAATTGAAGATTTAAAATAGATTAAACATTTTTACGTTTATTTAATGTGCCAATAGCATGAGTGTAAGGATCCGGACTGTTAGCAGGAAGCGGTACTGGAAGTGGATCCCCTGTGTCAGTGAGGGAATGGCGTGGACCGTACCGGAGGATCGGTTCTAAGTAGTTACTGGTTTTCACCAGAGCCCGCCGCAAAACGGGATGGTCTTGCTGCGGCGGTAACTACCAGGTCGTGTCCTCCTGTAGCGGCTCAACCTCACTAACTGCTGAGACAGGCGTTGTACAGAAGGGACAGGCAGAGGCGTAGTCAGACGTAACAAAAGGTCAGGGCAGGCAGCACAGATTCAGAGGCGGTAGTCGTTAGCAACGTGTTCGGCAACAGGCAAGGAGTACACAGTAATCGATTTCTCTTGGGCACAAAGGCAACAAAGATCCGGCAAGGGGAGGAAGGGGCAGGATACATTTATAGGGACAGCTATTATTGGATTGGGCCAGGCACCAATCAATGGTGCACTGGCCCTTTAAATTTTTATACAGCCGGCGCGCGCGCCCTATAGTGCAGAGACGCGCGTGCCGGAAACCACGTGACCGGGGAGCAGAGGAGAGACTCGGAGCGGGTGCGGGTAAGTGTCCCCGCCGGTGACAGAAACAGAGTGTCCCCGGTCAGTGAATCTGACCGGGGCACTCTGCGGGGACAAACGCAGTGAGCGCTCCGGTCCAGGAGCAGGGGCCGGAGCGCTCAGCGTTACAATGAGGAGACTATAATGTGGCAGGATGACACAGCCTGGAATTGGTGGCAGCAAGAGATGGCCATATAGTGGCAGAATGACCAAGCCTGGAGGTGGCAGCAGCCTGATAAGACCATAGGGCCTCACAATTGAAAAGAATAAATATATATTTAAAATTTTAACTTGAAGATTTTAAATAGATTAACATAAAACATTTTTATGTAATATGCCAGCAGCATGAGGAGACCACATGGTGGGACAATGACACAGCCTGGAGGTGGCACCAGCATGAGGAGGCCAAAATGTGGCAGAATGACCAAGCCTGGAGGTGACAGCATATGGTGACAGAATAACACAGCCTGGAGGTGGTGGCGCCACCATAGGTTCTCACAATTGCAGATTAAAGATATTTTCTAACATTGCATGTGACCATGTTAACATCCTTCGGATACTTGATGAAAAACTACAACACCGCAGAGTAACTGATTTTCCACCCAACAGTCCGCACTGACTGACTGCTACTGCCGTTGACTCCAGGGACCTCTGTTCCACTACCTCCCGGGCAGGTAGGCTGCCGTAAAGAAAGTGGCATTTGGCTCCAGACTTCCCTTTGCTGCCACCATGCTGACTGCCAACCATGCAACCACCTTGCTGGCTCAGCTGCTGCCTCTCAGGCAACCTGCAACCCTCTCCTCCTGATGATGTAGCCCCTTCTGCACCCTGCTCCCAAGTGTGATTGGCTTCATCATCATTGAGTTGTGTCTGCACGTCACTGATGTCCTCCTCAGATTCCTCAACAGTGTCTGCTTCAGGAGCCTGAACGCTCGCAACACTACCTCCCACGCCACTCTCACCATCACCACTTGCCCACCTAGCGGAGGGAGTGGCGGATTTCTCCTACACTTCTTGGCTGGGCAGTAGCTGCTGACTGTCCTCTAATAGATCATACTCACTATCCTCCACTACACTTAAAAGAGTTTTTGTCTACAACAGCAGCAGGTGTGTGCTTTTGTCTGGCCTTTCACAATAAGTAGGTCTTTCAGTTGTTGTACACACCAGTGCTGCAGCCCACAGTCCCTGTGTACTACACCCAAAATTGCACTTTCTCTCTCAATCTCTCTCGCTTCCTTATCAGTGCTTCTAGGCTGGATTTGGCATTGAGGTGAATTGCTGCTGTAAAAATGCATTTCTGTGCAACACTCACTGCTCTCTGTCCCTCTCTCTGCAATAGAACGCTGATGTGACTGGGAGGTGAATTGTTGCTGTAAAAATGATTTTCTGTGCAACACACACTGCTCTCTGTCCCTCTCTCTGCAATAGAATGCTGATGCGACTGGCCACAAAATGGCTATCGATTATATAGGGCTGTGACATCACAGGGGTGGCTGGCTGCTGATAGGCTGCATGCTTCATGTGATTCAGGGTCATCCCGCCTACCAGTGTTCCCGCCTTCCCAGAGTTCCTCGCCCCATGTCCTGACATGTGGAGCCGCCATCTTAGATGCCTTGGAGCCTGGACCACACTAAATGGAGTTAGTGAAGCAATTCATGCGATTGAATCACGGCGATATTCGGATTTGTTGCAAAGCGAATTTTTCATGAAATTTGTAACGAATTCTGATTCATCAGATTCGATTTGCTCATCCATAATGCTTAACATTGATATCCCATTGGAAACATCCCTTGTGTAGCTTTTCTGCTAGTCAATGGCTTACGGCTTGCAGCTTTAAAGGGGTATTCCAGGCAAAACTTTTTTATATATATATATATATATATATATATATATATTATATATCAACTGGCTCTGGAAAGTTAAACAGATTTGTAAATTACTTCTATTAAAAAATCTTAATCCTTCCAATAGTTATTAGCTTCTGAAGTTTTCTGTCTAACTGCTCAATGATGATGTCATGTCCCGGGAGCTGTGCAGTTCCTATAGGGATATTCTCCCATCATGCACAGCTCCCGGAACGTGAGTCATCAGAGAGCAGTTAGACAGAAAACAACAACTCCACTTCAGAAGCTAATAACTATTGGAAGGATTAAGATTTTTTAATAGAAGTAATTTACAAATCTGTTCAACTTTCCGGAGCCAGTTGATATATAAGAAAAAGTTTTGGCCTGGAATACCCCATTAAGGGTTATCCTGTTTCTGACACCACATTAGAGATTCTGTGATAAAGAACAAATCACCACTTCAATAACATCTTGTATTAGTATACTCCATCACCTTAACTGTCTGACATGAGGCTGGAGATGTTAACACCCTCTGAGTGGATGTGCCTGAGTCTCCTGTTCTCATTTTTTCTCACCATGGTGGGTCATGGTAGGGGATATCCTCTACTGCCTAGAATCCCCAAGGATGAGCCATCCACAAGAATAAGCCATGAGCCAAGCCCTTTACTTTTTCCTGTGCACCTCCCCATAACTGCATGCTGCCTCCTTCCATGAAATTCTACTCCCTTAAGTGGATTGAGAAAGGCTAACTTTCCATACATAATGTAGTCATGCCTTCTGGCACCACTTTCATTAAAATATGTTACTGTGAATATCATATGAAATTACAAAGAAAAACTTGTGAGGGGAAAAATTGATATGAGGATCAGGGTAAGATAAAAAAGATGAGTATATTATTTAACATTTTTAAAGCTCATACAAACGACTGTAATGTGCCTCCTTTAGTACAAAGCCATAATCAGAAACCCACTGTAGTGCACTTGGTTTACTCTACTTCCAGAGGCAGATTCTGAGAGAAAACTGTAGCCTTAAATCCATACAATCCTAATCTATTACTCTTTAGGTTTGTTTCTAGACCTCACATTCTGTTTTTAAGTAAACAGTGGATCAGACAATAAATGATGTCCACACAGGTACAAGGGTAATAGCATTGCTGCATTAAAAAAGCTCCAATTTTATTTTTGAAACGATTATGTAAAAAAAAGTTACTGCCATTAAAACTCTCTGCCAAAGTAAAATGGGTCATTCTGTTCGGTTTGTTAAACAGTATAGCAGCTTTTAGACTCCAACTGTTGTTACCGTAATTAGCACATAAACTAGTATTAGCTGTACAGATATTTTACAGTTTACAGGTATCTGTATCTGTTTCCGCATCAACACCCTCGCCCCAGTTAGTATTGCCCATCATGACGAAGCAGTTTCCACACTCATCACACACAGGGCTTTGTACGCCTGTTTAACAATATTCTAATTTATTTATTTGTTTACTGGCAAGATGGGATGTTTTACAGGTCAATACTTTTCCACAGGCTCCTGAGAGCTTTTTCAGCTCTCTCAGTGCAAATTTCGAACTGATAAGCCCCACAAGGCATTGCTGCATCAGGTGAAAAGCATTGATTACTCAGCACTGTAATCTGACTTGTGTTCACTCTGACACAAACTGAATTTCCATTCTCCAAACAATTTATTTATAGGACTGGAAGAAAGCCAGATTTCAACATTGCACTGTGCATCATCCATGCAGCACCCAAATGAAAACCAGTCTTGCATTAACACTTTATTTCCCTTCTAATAACAAAAACTACAATGAATACAGATCTAGCAGTGCTCAGGTTTATGTGACTGTTTCATTAGATGGAAAACATTGTGTTATGATGATTTGTTGGGCAAGAGTTAAAACCTGAACTGCACTGTGGGGATTTTCTTTAAAGCAAGCAGATAAAATACCCATATGTACAGAAAATAGCCAATTTATCAGAGAAATTTAGAAGCATGAAAGATCTACTTTGGCATCAAAATGTTAGAAACTGGTAGTGGCATAGATTACATGAGGAGTTGAACTACTTCTCAGGACAAGATAAGATCATTTCCCCAGTTGTTACAAGTTAGATGATGTATTGACATGTTTAAACAGCCTGCTCCACCTCATCTGAGAAATGCCTGATAGGATTGAGATCCAGAGACCATAAAAGGCAGGGAACTTTCCATCCTGTTTCGGACATCTATCCATGACTATATGACGCATGTGGAATAGAGCATTATTGTGCTGAAAGTATCATTCAGCCACAGGGTAAATAGCTGCCATGAAGGGTTGAACTTGGTTGAACACAAATACTTAGATAACCCTTCTCTCTAAACTACACAGGAAAACCAGAGGGTATCCAAAGAACACCTCCCCCCCCCCCCCCCCCCCCATTTCTTTACCTGCAAATGTTATGCTTTTTGCCTACTGGAGTCGAGCCCTTCTGCCTCCTTTGGACAGAAATGGCAGTGAAACTGGTTTTCTGCTCTTACAGTCTATCTGTGCTTAGATGAGTTGTGCTTTTGGGTCATTAGTTTAAGCACAGTGTTTCATATGGTTCAATTTTCTTGACTTTACACTGCCTGTTGATCATGATATTTCTTGACGCTCTCCATTGAAGCCCCCCAACCCCCCCCCCCCCCCAGTAGCTAAGGGAATTACAGGATCTGCTACTAACAGCCTAGTGTTAGGCAGGTAGTCTTCTTGTTATGGATGGTTGGTGGTATCTGGCTTTGGACAGGTGTCATTATGGTCACCCTAACTGGTTTGCCACCCCTTATGATGCAAACTATGATGCTCTGTGTGCTTAACTGTTTTCTATCATAGCTAACATTTAAAGGGGTACTCTGGTGGAAAACGTTTCTTTTATTTTTTATCAACTGATGTCAGAAAGTTAAACAGATTTGTAAAATACTTCTATTAAAAAAATCTAAATCCTTCCAGTACTTATTAGTGGCTGTATACCACAGAGGAAATTCTTTTCTTTTTGGATTTATTTTCTGTCACAACTACAGTGCCTTCTGCTGACACCTCTGTCCATATCAGGAACTGTCCAGAGCAGGAGAAAATCCCCATAGCAAACCTATCCTGCTCTGGACAGTTCCTAAAATGGACAGAGGTGTCAGCAGAGAGCACTGTGGTTGTGACAGAAAGGAAATTCTAAAAGAAAATAATTTTCTCTGTAGTATACAGCCACTAATATGTACTAGAAGGATTACAAATTTTTTATTGAAGTTATTTACAAATCTGTTTAACTTTCTGACACCAATTGACTTAAAAAACACCAGAGTACCCCTTTAATATTTTTTTACACTTTGTTCTGCAGTGGCCCTTCAGTAAGATTGAATTAAAGGAGTTATACTTTTTTTTATATATCAACTGGCTCCAGAGATTTAAACAGATTTGTGAATTATGAATTTGGGTAGAAAACAGACATGGTACACATCTACAATCTTGTATAATGATCTGATTGCTTCTCAGCATAATATCAAAAACTAACAGGTTGTTAGTATACATTTTTGATCAAAAAGTACAAGCCCACTCGCCACGTCAAGGCCACCTATTTAGAGTGGGTCCCTAACGTCCCTAGCATAAAATGGCGTAGCACTGGGCGGCGACCACCACCGCCGCGACACCAGTGCCCACGGGGGGAAACGACCCACTGGCAGAGCGGCCCCAATGCCACTCAAACCAGTCTATGGGCCTATATATATATTAAAAAAAAGCTTTTTCCTGGAATAGCCCTTTAAAGGGGCTAGCTTTTTCTTGCCACATGAATCAATAAACCGTGGAGCCCATGACTATGCCTTCAGTATCCTGTTGGTTTTTACTTTCATTAAGCACAACTTACAACATATTAGCAACACCAAACAAGATGTTGTTTTGGAGGAGCTTTGACCAAAGTGAAAATCCATCAGGCATTTGTAACATTTTCTTAGATCCTCACACTTCCACATTATTCCAACACATGAACTTCAACAATCAATTGTTCACACCCATGAAAAATACCTTTATTATGAGATAATATCATACAGTAAATATATTGTCAGTCTGTGACTAAGACACTGTCACCAGGATAGTACTCAGGATGTGTCGGGCCAGAAGACAAGATTGTATTATAGTCAGGAATGTAGTTTAGGGTCAGAGCCAGGAGCTGGATAACAGACACCAGGAAGACAATCATAATAATGAAGGAAGGAGCGCAGAAGCAAAGCAATGATCATGGTTAGGAACAGCTGTAGTCAATAGCAATACACAGAAACAGGAGCCCAGAATGTATGAATCTAAATAAGCAATGCAATATACAGTGGTCCCTCAAGTTACAATATTAATTGGTTCCAGGACGACCATTGTATGTTGAAACCATTGTATGTTGAGACCAGAACTCTATGGAAACCTGGTAATTGGTTCTGAAGCCCCAAAATGTCATCCAAAAATAGGAAAAGGTGAGAATTAAAGAATAATAGGTAGATAACTAATATAGATAAAACAATCCTTACATATAAAAGTAAGAAAGAGCTGCTGGGAGCTGTAATCACTGTCTATGTCAGTGTTTCCCAACCAGGGTGCCTCCAGCTGTTGCAAAACTACAACTCCCAGCATGCCCGGACAGCCGTTGGCTGTCCAGGCATGCTGGGATTTGTAGTTTTGCAACAGCTGGAGGCTACCTGGTTGGGAAACAATGGTTTATGTAGAGGACAGGAGCTTCCTCAGGGTCCTATACAGTACACACAGTGTCCCAAATGGAGCCACCCTTACTTAGTGTCCAAAGGAGCAGCCAACCCTGGCACAGGTAAGGAGTAGTACAGAACTTGTAGTTCCTCCCTGTACTGTAGGGGGCACTACCAGACAGCCAGTCAGTGCATGCACTTCAGTAATACAGATGTTTTACCAGTAAAATGCCCATTCTGATTGGTCAGTTCTTCCAGCCATTGACCGGTCTATCACAGATCTGAACTGTCTGGACATTGTATGTTGAGTTTGGTTTCAAGTTACAATGGTCCGGAAATAAACATTGTATGTTGAAACTATTGTATGTTGAGGCCATTGTTAGTTGAGGGATCACTGTACAGTGAGGCAGCTTTATGTATTGATGGGGAATAGGCCTAATATGGCTTGAACCAGCAGGGCCACAATGGAAGCCAAAAGGAAGAGAGGAAGATTTTGCTAGAGGAAGCTAGATGTATGTTTTGTTAGTACTTTCATATCCATGCAGTTATTCTCCAGATGTACTACATACACCAGTGTTTGCATGTCCACAGAATCAATGTATTGATGTGTTAATGTAAACAAATACATGTATATCCATACAAAGCACGTCAGCTGGCGGATATATTGCTTCGCAATGTAGGTTACAATGTTTTAGAACATCTTATGATTATAGACATAAACAAAACATGTAAAAAAAACAATTACCAAACCCACTTATAAAATAATCAATAGTACAATACAAATAAAGTGTAA
Source organism: Hyla sarda (assembly GCF_029499605.1). NCBI lineage: Eukaryota > Metazoa > Chordata > Amphibia > Anura > Hylidae > Hyla > Hyla sarda. The sequence goes on along the minus strand of NC_079189.1, from coordinate 122,047,455 downwards.
TATCTGTAGTTTATATGAAAAGCATCAGCATGAGTTTTCCACTGCAGTTTTAGCAAAGTTTTGAAAAGGTTTTGGGAAAACAAGCCATTCCCTAAGCTGCAGTGGCAGCAGAAGCTGCAGCAATCTTCCCCGTTATTGTACCCTTGTACCATCCTGTCAGAGCTATTGTGTTTTAAATAAACCCAAAAGTGAACATTTATACAGAGGAAAACATGTGGAGTACATAAAGGAATCTGTTTGAGAAAAGCAAGCTATATTGTAGGTGACATTCACAGACTTTGAGGATACGAGAGCTGCATTCACATTGTAGAAAGATTATAGTAAGTAGAGCAGCGGATAATTAAATTCCCCGGCACGACAGAATGAAATAATGTTTTCGGAGTTATCTAATTGCTGACTGGACATGTTGTGTTTCCAAACAAGACAAGCAGAAGGACAAAGAACATTCTTGACAAGCTTTGATTGAATGTGAATCCTGGAAAGAACAGGGATACAAGGATTAACTGTTTGGTCTATAATATTTAATCATGAAGACATTAAATGGAATGTTTTAAAAAGAGGTGTCCTAACTAACACAATGCAGATTCATACTGTACCTAAGGAAGAACAGAGATAACGTAGACAAAGAATTCAAACCAGAAGAAATAAATGCATATATATACTTTCAGTAAACCATTGATGAAAGCAACATAAGAAGGGCTCAGTTTACATGCAAGCAACTTGTACTCTGATCATTCATATTATGTAACCCACCTGGATAACACTGTATATAAAAATCTCCTATGTGCCATAAAAACAGCTTTAACCCTACTAGGCTTTGACAATGCAAGACCTCTGAAAGTTTCAGATAGTATCTGGCACTAAGATGTTAGCAACAGGTTTTTTTAAAAAGGACATGTGGTCAACCCACCAAAAAGGCCATTTTATTAAATGGCTAAGTATACCCTTTTTCCACACTTTTTTTTTTTTTTTACAGTTTCTAGGTTTACATTTGGTCTGCCAATCCATAGAATCGTCAGTGGGGCATGAACTTAATTTTAAAGGGCAACTCCTGGGCATCTTATCCACAGGATAGGGGATGTGTCTGATCTCCTGCCTGGCACCCCGGTAATCCACATGCACGGAGTTCTCTTTGTGCCGGATTACTAGCGACCTTAGCCTGAAGCTGTGGCCGTCATGCACACTTCATAAATCTGTATAGGAATTAGGGAGATACACGAACACTGTATCTCCGTCTCTTTCATAGACTTGAATGGAGGGGGCATGAAGACCACGGCCACCTGAAGCCTAGTATAGCTAGTCCCAGTGATCGGATTCCTCGTGATCAGACAAAAATTGCTTATTTGTCTACTTGTTTACTTTTTTATATCTATAGGACAGATTTGATAAGACCAGTCTGGAAAAATTCTGTCTTGTAATATGGCAAAAAACTGGTGAAAATGTCATGTGCCTCATTTATTATCCACTTTAAGGAGTACCTGTAATCAAACCATATTTTCTAAACTAACTCAGATTATATTCCCTAACTACTCCTAACTCCCCTCCTGCCTTAAAAAAAAAATGGCCGAACTTTAAAAAGCTCTGTATCATACCTTTCCCCTTGCTCACATTGTGTGAGCACTTTGCATGAGAAAGTGGGCGTTCCCCAGAAGGCGTGACATCACTGAAGCCTGCGAGAGCTGTGCCCCGCATGCACTTCCTGAGTTTCGTCTCCTGCCAGGCCGGGAGGAGACCAAACTAACAGACTTGTGGTAGGGAACAGAACAGAGCCACCTAATTTATGTGTTTTCTATCACATTAAAAACATATAAAGGTTGAGAAAAGTGTCTTATAATTACATAAGGAACAATAAATTAAAAGTTTAGTTTGGTACTCTTTAACCAATATTTGAACCTTAGGAAATGTTATAAAAAGGGAAGTGACTTTGTCAAGCTGCATACTGTGCCAGATTCACTAAAGGGATTATCTGACTGAATGGAGATTTTTTTTCAGAACAATGGCCAATGTATAGTATATAAAAAAAAATTAATCTGTAATCACCTCAAGCGCTCCTGCTGTGTCTCCAGTGCCCTCTGCTGGTGTCCGTCTGCAATCGTCTTCCTGGGAGAAAGTGTGACACCTGGGCCCAGAGTGACGTAAGGGCTCAGTGTGTCAAACTGCCGCTCAGCCAATCACTGGCCACAGCAATGTCATGCAGAGTGATAGTATGACAATCTGGTCCCCAACAGCACTTCGGGCCCAGTCATCATGCTTTTTCTAAGAAACATGATTGCAGCCAGTGACCAGAGCAGTATGTATATAAAAGACAGGCGGGCTCAGCATCATGTGGAAAGGGGTGCTATTAAGCGTACCAAACAACAATTGCTACACCAAAGTGACCAGAGCAGGACGCTGGAGATACCGTGGGAGCACAGGGGGTAAGTAAAGGTTTATTTTTCTATAGATTGTACATTGGATATTGTTCTGAAAAGACCCCCTTCCCACTGGATAACCCCTTTAATGATATACACTTTTTTTACATATACAATTAGTCTAAGGTTTATAACTTAAAAGTTGCTACAAAGGATAGTTTAAAGTTTAACATACAAGAAAGATGCTTCATTCTATCAAACAGCCTGCACTTCAGGAATATCTAAAGACATTCTTCAGCCATGCTCCTTTAACTTTAAGCTGTGTTTGTTTAAAGGGGTTATCTGGAAATAGTTTTTATATTTTTACTATTCTGCTGTGGGAGATGGTAAAAAAACTAAATAAAAAATTATATACGGTGTATATATATATATATATATATATATATATATATATGACTTACCTTGCTAATTGGCTGAGTGGGCCTATAATGTCTTATCCTCAAGCATCAAGGACTGGAGCTCTATGATACGAGTGGAGAATCAAGGAAGGTAAGTGTTTTTTTTTTTTTTTTTTGTTAACCACCTACCAGAGCAGAATTATAAAAGAGCTGATGCCCAAATAACCCCAGAAGACATTGTTAATAAATCATACCTTCTATTTAAACCTCATTAATTCAGATGTGCAAGTTTATGAGTTTTTGGATTCACTACTGTTTTTCTTTTATTCTAGAACTTTATTTCCACCATATAAGACAATGAGGGCTAAAATATGGAATTGTATGTTTTATTGCCTGGCTGACCACATTAGAGGACATATTCAGTGTGTGCAGTCTAAGATTGGACCAGATTTTTAAAAGTGGTCAGAGGCAGCAACAGAATCTCAGTGCTGTCACACTCCAGCAGTCCAAACAGTAACTTGCTTTTCCTGTGGCAAAATATGTGCTAACAGCTAATTGATCCATTTAAATTAGTGAATATAATATATATATATATATATATATATATATATATATATATATATATATAAATAAAAACATTTAAAGTGGCCCTCCCCATACAAGGTAAGTGACCTACCAGCCACTTGACAAAACAAACTTTAGGAGTTACCTCACACCACTGGCCTCTGTCACAAAATCTGCATTTTAAGGCTGGGGGCTTTCAGTTCCCAGCTGTTCAGTTCCCATCTGAGGGTCAGGTTCCTGTCATCCTTCCTAACAAGCTAATTTAACTGTAAGTACTAAAAACCATTAAAAAGCTGAATCTAGCACTTGTGCTGATCAGGGCACATCTGAAAACCTGGCATAGCCCAGGAAGACGAACTTCAGTACCCCACCCATTATCTTTTCAAAGGGGTACTCTGGTGAAAAAGATTTTTTTTTTTTTTTATCAACTGGTACCAGAAAGTTAAACAGATTTGTAAATTACTTATATTTAAAAATCTTAATCCTTCCAGTACCAGCTGCTGTATGCTCCACAGGAAGTTATTTTCTTTTTGAATGTATTTTCTGTCTGACCACAATGCTCTCTGCTGACACCTCGGTCAATATCTGGAACTGTCCAGAGAAGGAGAAAATCCCCATAGTAAACCTATCCTACTCTGGACAGTTTCTGACATGGACAGAGGTGTCAGCAGAGAGCACTGTGGTCAGACAGAAAAGAAATTCAAAAATAAAATAAAAATGTCCTCTGTAGTATATAGCAGCTGATAAGTCCTGGAAGGATTAAGATTTTTAAATAGAAGTAATTTACAAATCTGTTTAACTTTCTGGCACCAGTTGATTTAAAAAAAAAATAATTTCCAGAAAAAGAACAGAACTGTTTCTTGGGAAAAGAAACCTAGACTTCATTTTTGTAATTTTGGACAAAAATTTTAACTTTTTAAACTTTTTGTGCTACAAATGATACTAAAAGGACAGGACTGATAGGGAGATGTGTGACCTTCTGCAGCACATTGGACAGTCTTTTACTAGAAATTGTGAATCTCAGTTGAAATTTATGTTAGCTTATATCCGCAATCAATTTCAGTTTGTGGTATCCGAACGGTCAAGAATGTCGCAAATTTATAAGGGTTACTCTGAGAAGTTATTCTCCGGCGTTTGTAAATATAAAAAAACTAACTATATTCACCTTCCCCACTCCTCTGTCACTACCATTCTCATGGAGCTCTGCTGCTCAGCATTTCCTAGTGTTAATGTCATTGTGACAAATTGCCTGCTCAGCCAATCAGTGGCTTAAAAACAATGTCCCGCCTCAGCCACTGATTGGTTGAAGTTAACAATTTCTTGTGCTGACATGAACACCAGGAATGCAGTGCAACAGAACTCCTTCAAAATGGAGGGAGGGGAAGGTGAGTATCGACTTTTTTTTTTTTTTTTAAAGCAGCCTGATCCTCATTTTTTTATTATTTAATGAGGCCTTCAAAAGGCCTGCACCTCTTAATAATTTAGTTGCAACTTACTACAATCTATTTAAGAAAGGTCTGTAAAATGAAGGTTTTTAATAAATTTCCTATTTCCTATTTTAGGTAAGCATTGTTAAAGGGGTACTCTGCATAGTAAAAAAGATTTATACTTTGACCCATCATGGCCCCCATTAGAAAACACCAGTAGCATAAATGACACATGGTAGACATGCGGCCCTGTTACAGATTTAGCATTGGGTACATAAGCTACAAGTTATGCCTCTGGTTGTAAAAAAAAACACTTATTACCTGAACTGGGCCATTTTCTCTGATGGAGTATACTGTGACAGGTAGGAGCGAAGAAAACTCCACAGAGGACAGCACATTGGGGGAACAGAGACCGATGTTAGAAACAAGCCAAGGGGACTATCTAAGTGCAGTATAGACTGTTGGTAGCATGGCGGCTCAGTGATTGGCCGTGTTGTCTTGCAGCGCTGTGGTCCTAGGGTCCTAGGATTGCATGTGTAAGGAGTTCACATGTTCTTCCAGTGTTTGTGTGGGTTTCCTCCCATACTCCAGGGGCCAGTTTGAGTATATAGTGTTGTGGAATCTGTGTGCAATATATATATATATGAAAATAATTATTATTATTATGTGGAATATGTTTTTTTAGCTCCTTGAATAACCCATTTACAAAGTGATTGCAAGTAAAACTGGACAAAATCAAACACATTTAAAATGCATGGCTCTAAATAAACACAGTTTTAATATTAGTTTTAATATTTACAGAATGTTAAAACACATAACAGATCCATCTAAGAGAATTAACTCCAAATATATTCCTTTTAATTTTCTACAGGGGCCAGCCTTGGTAAAATGAATACTGCCTACTTCAATTAACACATGCTAATTTACCCAGTATAATGTAATTAAACATATAGATATACTGGAAAAAAAGGCTTACTCAAGTATGAAAGTAGTGTGCAATGTCAATACAAAGTTAATAAATGCATGTTTAACCACTACAAGTCAAAAATAATACAGCACATTGTAAATGACATGCTGCTTTTTTTCAATACTCATTGGAAAAGGGGGAAATAAATGAAGGTCCTTGAAAATTCTCCTGCAGAATGACACAAGAAAATAAAAGACTTACTAAGATGTGATTGGCGTGCCATATATACTGAATAAGTAAAAGATTTGCCATTTATTCATACACGGTCATTGCTCCATTTTGTTGTTACAATGGCCCCACCTAGTGGCTCTCTGTTATAATACTCTTTAACAGAAACCTATTATTACAATACTCTTTACTCAACTTCCAATTCCTGCTTATTCGTTAACAAAACTTTTCTCATTTTTATGTCCTACTATACAAGTCCAGCATATACATTCTTCTAAACTTATTCTTCACAAGAAGATTGAGGCAATGTGACAGGCAATACTATTTGAAGATTATTTGGCATAGTGAGGCGATAAATTACAAGAGCCAAATGGCAGGGAACATGCCTGTCTGGAAAGAACTGTGCTCCTGGGACACATTCCTTATTTATACAATCTATGGCACAGCAGATCGGAAGTACATATATCTCTCAATCTTTTGCTGTATGGCTTGAACTGTGTTTATATAGATATCATGAAGCAGAGAAAAGCGAATAGTTGTTGTCGCTATTTTTAAATTCTCTAATTATATGCTAGAATTACAATGGGAATACCTTAAATGCCATCATTAAATATCTGGTTTCAAAGAGATGTACGGTTTTGTTGTTTGCCTCTTTTTGGAGGACGGGAGATTAGGTATTTTTAACTTTAAAAAAACCTATACAGTTTTGTTTATGTTGCTTGGGATAAATTATTCATAAAGCTTCATAGTGTTTCTTTTCACAGCCTTTGTGATATCCATTCCCAGAAGGCATTTGTAGCTTTTTTAAAAAAATATCTAAACAAACCTATAATAATGTTTAGTTAACAAACAGGGCACAATCTAACTTTTGTTATTTGTTACTTTGATATTACTGAAATTACCTAGTTTATATCAATAAAAAGTTCAGGTTTTTCACTATGCTGTATATATTGTATTTGATAGGTTAGATTTGGGAGTTCATGGTTGGTGTCTCATCCGCACCAAAAGGTTAGATGACAGTCTAAAAGACAGGTAATGCACACATCAGACAAGTGCACATGCTTATTGCCAAAGAAAGAGGTGGATAATGAACTGTCTAGCGTCAGGTTAACCTGCCATTTCAATGGGTTCGGCCAACTGTCTAAAAGTATGATGGCACCCAACTCTCCATCGAGAGAGACATTTTTTGCCATCCAACGGCCATCACGCCCGCTCCCATAGACATGAATGGAGGGGACATGGTGTGACGTCTCGTCCCCAGTCCCGGAAACATGGAGGTTTCCGAAACTGGAGACGCAGCACCCGCATTCTATGATCGGATTCTATGGCCCAGCGGTGGGCCCCCCACGATCAGACATCTTATTCCCTATCCTTTTGATAGGGTATAAAATGTTTATGCCCAGAAAACCCCTTTAACAGAATAACCAGACCAATGATTCCAAATAAGATGTCATCTTTACACTGCTGCCTGTAGACATCTACCGTATGACCCTGCCAAAAAACAAGGTTCATGCCATCTTAACATTTTTCAGGTTCTCTATGGAATCATCTATGTCCTAGATGTTGTGCAGCTATATGACACAACAGCCAAAGCCTCCATGTTTCAGCAGGAGCCTATTGTGAGCCTTTTTCAAGAATCTTGTATATCTGCTTCTCTGCATCACCTTCTGGCTTTTCTAAGGTTTGATAGAGACCCTAAAGCTTGTTGTGGGTTTATAAAAAAGTGCATTATCCAGTTCGAACTATGACGGAGATTTATCAATGGATTTAGAGAGTTGTTTTTGATAACAAAAGTTGCAAAAAAAAGTTGCACGTGCGCCTAAGCTATTTTTTTTGCGACTTTTGTGGGTAAGCAAAAAATGCTCACTTTGCAGTAGTCGCAAATTTATCAAGTGCGAAAGTTGCTTCTAAGCAAAAAAAAAGTCACAAACCCCCTTTAAAAAGTCGCAAGTGTAAGCCAGGTCAGACCTGGCTTACATACTTGCCGTTAACAGCAACTTTTTTTGGCAGCGCAGCTCCCCAGCCACCCGACCGCATATATCACCCGCCCGCCAAGTATTGCAGAACTACAACTCCCAGCATGACCTTACAGTGAGGGCATGCTGGGAGTTGTAGTCATGAAGGGCAGGTGGGCAGAAGATGCACTTCTGCCCGCGCAGCACGACTATAACTCCCAGCATGCCATTGCAGTAAGGAAATGCTGGGAGTTGTAGTTGTAAGGCTGGTGACAAGCTTGTCACCTGCCCTCTGCTTCACGACTACGACTCCCAGCATGCCCTTACAGTAAGGACATGCTTGGAGTTGTAGTCGTGCCGCGGGGTCGGGTGGAAAGCTTGTTACCTGCCCATGCTGCCGACTACGCCCACCCTAAATAACACCAGCCTGTTACCGCCTAGGCCCAGGAGTGCCATTTTTGATGCTCCAGGCCTGTTGGTACCGGCTCTTTCCGACATCCCTGTGGAAGTGGACACCGGGGTAATAATTGGGGGTTAGCGCTAGCTGTTTTTGGGGCTAACACTAAGCCTGTAAAGTTAATTCAAAGGAAAAAAACAACACGTTTAAAAAACTTTTATTTAAAAAAAACAATCCCCCACAAGCCCTCATTTACCATTTTATTTATAGTAAACAAAAACAAAAAAAGCTGGTCATCGTACTCCACCAAATCCAAAGTAGTACTCCTCATACACGGATCTGAAATGTGAAGAAAAATTTAAATAAAAGAAGGTTAGTACGTATAGAGGAACAAAATGCGTAAAAATGTAAAAAATTTAATATATATATATATATATATATATATATATATATATATATATATATAGAACAATGCTGGTGGAGGAGCACCGTATATCGGGATTTGAAATCCGTGTGGGTGCCAAACTTCGGGAACAGACCACTTCCCAAAATACAGAAAAAATGTAAAGTGGCACTCCAACTTGTAGGTGAAATAATCACAAAATTTATTCACACATCTGTGCATTTTGTGATTATTTCATCTACAAGTTGGAGTGCCGCTTCTACCTTTTTTATATATATATATATATATATATATATATATATATATATATTCCCAAAATAATGCAGCACTACTTATCTAGTCCAGCAAACAATGGTGGTGCCAGCGTCCAAAAAAAAGACTCGATCAAAGTCCTCCATAGACAGAAACCAAAAACAGGCGCAGCACTCCAAAAAACAGTGTGTTTTAATATCTCATGTCAGCATTACAACGTTTCAACTCCTCCTGGAGTCATTTTCAAGCATAGTGACATACAAACACCACAGGGCTTTTATGCCCCAAACAATTAATTAGTGCAAATCAATTCATAAAGTGCCAATCATATAAACATCATATAAAAGTATAAACAGTGCGTTACATAATTATATAGCACATAGTGCATCAGTGTAAATAAAGTGCTATAGTGCGTACAGTGCATAAAAATCATATATAAAGTTAAAATACAGCTTGAAAATACATCTCAAGATATGATTGCATATAATCATACAATCATAAACACCTGCGCATACAATAAACATCATAAAATAGTACATACTGCATAGTGAGAAGGAAACATCCACCTGCTCCATACAATGGCGCCGTAAGCGTGGGCTACTAGCTATTGCGCCTGCGCAAACAGGCTGTGGATACTTCCGCATATACGCTCGCGGTCATGTGACTCACCCGCTCACGTGATCCGCTGCCCTGGCAACGGCCAATGCTATCTGCGAGGCAGAATACAGAGACAACCGGAGCACGATCGCAGGCGACAATCCAGGCCGCGAGATGTGTATACACAGAAGAGAAGAAAACAAGAACACAGGTATCAACAGAGAAGAGGGCACAAACAGGACCATGGATTCAGATGTCACAACATGGGGGTTACAAGGCGCATAACAGAGTAAAGGAAGTTTAGAAGCAAGAAGCTAAGAAAACACAATAAAACAAATGATAATAAACATGAAAGTAAAAGTAAAAAAATAAATAGAAAATAAAAAATAAAAGATAAATGAAATATAATCCATACCACATTGTTTCTTTTTTTGCAGTTATGTTTTCGTTATTTTTGTATAATGTTAATAGGGTTACACCTTGTTGGGACAGGGATAGATAACTGACTTAACCCCTAATAGGGCCAAGGAGTCATCCATCAAAGGGGGGACTCCTGTGTTCAGGAGCGTCAAGCCCTCACCCCACTGGACTCACCCCACCTGGGCTATACTCAAGGGCGCCCGCTTATTCAGCAGCGCTAACCCTAGGCATACTGCCTAGTATAATTCAAACTAAAAAAACAAAACATAATAAAGCAGTAATCAAAGCAAAAGGTGGCTACTTTGAAGAACCTAGAATATGACATATTTTCAGTAGTTTCACACTTTTTGTTATGTATATAATTCCACATGTGTTACTTCATAGTTTTGATGCCTTCAGTGTGAATCTACAATTTTCATAGTCATGAAAATAAAGAAAACTCTGAATGAGAAGGTGTGTCCAAACTTTTGGTCTGTACTGTGTATATATATATATATATGAATATCGCACATTTTTTTCACAGCTGCAACTTGAGGTGGGGTTGCAAAGTGACGTTGTGTGCTAAAAAAATTGTATTCAAAAGTGATTTATAAGTTTTGCTTATGTGAGCCAAATGTATCATCCCCCTGTGATATTATGATAAATGTGCCATACATAAGCAAAATCTAAGCAAAAAATAAATGACTGCAGGACTCGCTTACCAAAGCAATAATGATAAATGTCACTCTGTCCCTAGTAATTCCACTCTGACAAAAGCCATGTAACCTTTGAGATGTATTTGCTCATTAGAGGAGCCATGGCCAGGATAATACCTCTTAAGGAGTAGTACAATCCAATCAAGCTTTCCTTGCTCTCTCTGAACTACTCTGCTACCTCTACCCTGCTACTACTAAAGCCAGAAACCTCTTCTATTGGCCAATTTTCTGACTTGGAATGGAATAATTCATTTGAACTTCCTTTGTCCTCCTTCCTGGCTCTTTTGCTGCCAATACCTTCAATGCCTTAAAGGAGTACTCAGGCGCTTAGACATCTTATCCCCTATCCAAAGGATAGGGGATAAGATGCCTGATCGCAGGGGTCCCGCCGCTGGGGACCCCCGTGATCTTGCACACCGCACCCCATTAAGTCAGTCCCTGGAGCGTGTTAGGGGATAAGATATCTAAGCGCCGGAGTACCCCTTTAAAGGTGTACTCCACTGGAAAGAATTTTTTTTTTTTTATCAACTTGTGCCAGAAAGTTAAACAGATTTGTAAATTGCTTTCATTTAAAAAAATATGAATCCTTCCAGTACTTATCAGCTGCTGTATGCTCCAGAGGAAGTTATTTTCTTTTTTAATTTCCTTTCTGTCTAACCACAGTGCTCTCTGCTGACAACTCTGTCCATTTTAGGAACTGTCCAGAGCAGCATATGTTTGCTATGGAGATTTGATCCTACTCTGGACAGTTCCTAAAATGGACAGAGGTGTCAGCAGAGAGCACTGCAGTTAGGCAGAAAAGAAATTAAAAAAGAAAAGAACTTCCTCTGTAGTATACAGCGGCTGATAGGTACTGGAAGGATTAAGATTTGTAAATAGAAGTAATTTACAAATCTGTTTAACTTTCTGGCACCAGTTGATTAAAAGAAAAATGTTTTCCAGTGGAGTACCCCTTTAACCCCTTAACGACGCAGGACGTATATTTACTTCCTGCCCCGGCTCCCGCGATATGCCGCGGGGTCACGCCGTGTCCCCGCGTCATATCGGGTCGGTCCCGGCTGCTATCAATGGCCCGAGCTAATACAGGACATCACCGCGATGTATTAACCCTTCAGACGCGGCGTTCAAAGTTGACCGCCGCGTCTGAAGTGAAAGTGAAAGTATCCCGGCTGCTCAGTCAGGCTGTTCGGGACCGCCGCGGTGAAATCGCGGCGTCCCGAATAGCTCACAGGACACCGGGAGGGCCTTTACCTGCCTCCTCGGTGTCCAATCGACGAATGACTGCTCCGTGCCTGAGATCCAGGCAGGAGCAGTCAAGCGCCGATAACACTGATCACAGGCGTGTTAATACACGCCAGTGATCAGCATGAGAGATCAGTGTGTGCAGTGTTATAGGTCCCTATGGGACCTATAACACTGCAAAAAAAAAGTTACAAAAAAGTGTTAATAAAGGTCATTTAACCCCTTCCCTAATAAAAGTTTGAATCACCTCCCTTTTCCCATAAAAAAATAAAACCGTGTAAATAAAAAAAATAAACATATGTGGTATCGCCGCGTGCATAAATGTCCGAACTATAAAAATATATCATTAATTAAACCGCACGGTCAATGGCGTACACGTAAAAAAAATCCAAAGTCCAAAAAAGCGTATTTTTGGTCACTTTTCATACCATTAAAAAATGAATAAAAAGTGATCAAAAGTCCAATCAAAACAAAAATCAAAGCGATAAAAACTTCAGATCATGACGCAAAAAATGGGTCCTCATACCGCCCTGTACGTGGAAAAATAAAAAAGTTATAGGGGTCAGAAGATGACATTTTTAAACACATACATCTTTCTGCATGTAGTTATGATTTTTTCCAGAAGTACGAAAAAATCAAACCTATATAAGTAGGGTATCATTTTAACCATATGGATCTACAGAATAATGATAAGGTGTCATTTTTACCGAAATATGCACTGCATAGAAACGGAAGCCCCCAAAAGTTACAAAATGGCGTTTTTTCTTCGATTTTGTCGCACAATTATTTTTTTTTTCGTTTCGCCGGGAATTTTTGGGTAAAATGATGAATGTCACTGCAAAGTAGAATTGGTGAAGCAAAAAATAAGCCATAATATGGCTTTTTAGGTGGAAAATTGAAAGGGCTATGATTTTTAAAAGATAAGGAGGAAAAAACAAAAGTGCAAAAACTGAAAAACCCTGAGTCCTTAAGGGGTTAAGCAAGCAACTTTTATAATCAGTTAGTTTGCTATCAAGTTCCACAACTGGGCACCAGAGTAATCATAGAACAATGAGGCTTTGGTTGTGGCTTCCTAAGGACTGCCTGATCACATGAAAATGCACTAACGGGTTACAATTTCAAGTTCGGGACTGTATAATTTCCCTAGTGACCACAGTGAATCTTTTTGTCATAAGAGATTTCAAGAGAAAGATTACACTTAAAGGGGTATTCCGGTGAAAAAGTTTTTATTTTTTTATTTTTTTAAATCAACTGGCTACAGAAAGTTAAACAGAATTTTAAATTACTTCTATTAAAAAAATCTTAATCCTACCAGTACATTTCAGCTGCTGAAGTTGAGTTGTTCTTTTCTGTCTGACAACAGTGCTCTCTGCTGACACCTCTGTCTGTCTCAGAGCAGCATATGTTTGCTATGTGGATTTGCTCCTACTCTGGACAGTTCCTGAGACAGTTCCTGTCAGCAGAGAGCCCTGTTGTCAGACAGAAAAGAACAAAGTAACTTCAGCAGCTGATAAGTACTGGTCGGATTAAGATTTTTTAATAGAAGTCATTTACAAATCTGTTTATCTTTCTGGAGCCAGTTGATATGAAAAAAAATCATTTTTCATAGGAATATCCCATGAATAGGGATTAACATGGCTCTAGCCTTCAGTATTCATCGTGCTGCTGTATCTCAGTAGTATATACAAATGGATCATACTACTTAGTTACAGGAGGAAAGAATCCACAGATAAACTGATAATCTATGTCCTTATGTGGGCTAAAAGATCACCTTTGATTTTTCTGTTTTTATCCTGTAAATCTGACAACACTGAACCCTAGGTAACCTGCGGAAATGATCTCAAGCCTGATATGTCCTTTTCACAGTGATAAAATATTGATTTCTGTCACTGTGAGCCTCAAGTCTCTGTGATAATCCTGTACAGCTTTTATGGGCTCAGAAGCCACAAGAAAATATAAGTTACCTTTCCTTGTCCAATAAACTTCATATTTTGCTACAACCACTTCAAGAGCCACAAAAGTTCCCTTCTGTTAATGGGTCATAGATCTCTTATGGACTTGCACAATTCCTTATTATCTTCTGGGGGATTTCTGCATATTAAGGATTTAATTCCTGATTCTCCATTGTTTCATTGGTCCAATGCTTAGGCTTTCTCCGTCCATTGACTGGTCATTTATCATGTTGCCCAAAAAGACAAAAGCTTTTACTTCTACTGCACATCATTTCTTTCTGGCGTCTTTACATTTATGTTACATTTCTGACCTGTTCACAACCTGCAGGTCTCAAAACTAAACAAATGCGTAGGTTTTATATATTATTAGCAGTTTATCCAAAACTTTACTCAGATTTAAAGTGGCCGCAGCTGGGCTGCAGACAAGCAGGGGAAGAATGATGGTACGGGGGAGAAGATGGAGGGGAGAAAGGTGTGGCATGGGGGGGTCAGAAGGGAAGGGAATGAGGTGGCCCAGGAGGGGAAATGATGTGGCACAGGGGTATCAGAGGGGGAAAATGATGTGGTATGGGGAGGGGGGAATCAGAAGGGAATGAAGTGGCTCAGGGGGGGAAATGATGTGTACAGGAGGGATCCGAGGGGGGGGGGAAATGATGGGTACAGGAGGGATCCGAGGGGGGGAAATGATGGATACAGGAGGGATCCGAGGGGGGGAAATGATGGATACAGGAGGGATCCGAGGGGGGGAAATGATGTTGTACAGGAGGGATCCGAGGGGGGGGAAATGATGGGTACAGGAGGGATCCGAGGGGGGGAAATGATGGATACAGGAGGGATTCGAGGGGGGGAAATGATGTTGTACAGGAGGGATCCGAGGGGGGGGAAATGATGGGTACAGGAGGGATCCGAGGGGGGAAATGATGGGTACAGGAGGGATCCGAGGGGGGGAAATGATGTGGTACAGGAGGGATCCGAGGGGGGGGAAATGATGGGTACAGGAGGGATCCGAGGGGGGGAAATGATGGGTACAGGAGGGATCCGAGGGGGGGGGGAATGATGGGTACAGGAGGGATCCGAGGGGGGGGGGAAATGATGGGTACAGGAGGGATCAGAGGTGGGAAATGATGGGTACAGGAGGGATCCGAGGGGGGGCAATGATGTGGTACAGGGGAATTCAAATTTGGGGTAATGATGTGGAATTAACTTTAGAGCTTCCAAGTCAAGAATTTATTTTTTACTCAAATAAAATACTTTTCCTTGAAAAAATAAGGGTGTGCGTGTGATACGCTGATAAATATGGTACTTTTACAATGCTTTGAACTTCTAAATAGACAGAGCTCCTGACAAATTCTGACAAATTGAATATACCAATAGATAAAACAACATAAAACACAAAAAATACATGTCTAAGCAGTTTATATGCTTCTGTTATAACTCCTAAACTATACCTACCCTTATCTAAATAAACCAGATGGACTAAAAAAAAAAAAAACAATGTGTGCAGAGGTGTTCATTTATTTATTTTTATTTTTTTGCCTTTTTTTTTAGAAACAATTTATAAGATGTTATCAGAATTAACTTGTATGACTACATGAAACAAGACAGGCAGCTATTTTCTTATTAAACTGGACACTAAGCAGTATCTTAATGCAATGATTTGCTCTGCATATCCTCAGGATTCATGACTGGTTACCATGTGCGAGAATTTGTCACATATATCGTTTTTTTTCTAGCAGGAAATGTCACATAAGGCATAAAAGCAAAAAAGGGAGATGTTACATTAAAATATGTTACCACACCATATGTTGTTTGTTTTTTTTTTTTTTTTTTTATTATATGGGAATTTCTTAGGCAACCACCAGACAAAATGCTTAAGATTGAATTAGTATGAATCCTGTTTTGCATGTCCAACTGTTCGAGTATATCAAATTAAACACTCACTCTACAGCCCAGTAAATAGCCATGCTGCTTTGCGCTATGGGCGGTATTAATAACTGCTCAGCATGGTTAGTCAAACTTATAGACATGTAAACAGAACACATGCTGATCATTCAAAGATCTGACCATGAAATGTTTAAGGTTGTTCTATAGAAATGCATTTTTTACCCCCTCTGTAAAGAAAAGGAAAGTTCTGTTATTTCTACAAACATTCTCTTTGTATACACATGTATTATGATATAATAAAAGTAAACCTAAACAAGTATGGTAAAATGGTAAAACTGGTAGATAAAAAAAAAGATATAAAGATGCCATCTCAAAAATGTTATTTATATGTTATTTTTTTGTATTGTATTTTATTTTTCTGTAATTTATTTAATATTAACCCCTTAACCCCTTCCCGCAGAATGTCATATATAAACGCCGGGTTGTGCAGTGCGTTCGCGCATCCCGGCGTTTATAAATGACATGCAGTTAACCCGGCGATGCGCAGCATCGCACGGGTTAACTGGCAGAAGTCCCGCTGTTTCCAGCAGGGGACAACTTCTGCTTCACCCCCAGGACCATCCATTGATGGTCCTGGTCAGCGATCACTGTGATTGGTCCCTGTGGACCAATCACAGGGATCTGGGGTGAAAGTTCAGATCCCCCGCACTGCCCGCCCCTGGAAGTCGGGCAGAACGGGGGACGAAGGCTGCAGGGACTCGCGGGGACCTGCGGCACACGGGGGGAACACATGGGGACCGGCGGACTTACCTGGAGCAGCGGCAGGACCGAGGAGCAGTGGCAGGACCGGCCACGTGGACGAGCAGCGACGGGACCGGCAGGTAAGTATATGGTCCTCAGAAGCAGCAGTGAAGATCTTCACTGCTGCTTCTAGGAGTCTGAAAACTACAACTCCCAGCATGCCTAGACAGCCTTTGGCTGTCTGGGCATGCTGGGAGTTGTAGTTTTGCAACATCTGGAGGGCCCCAGTTTGGAGACCATTGTATAATGGTCTCCAATCTGTGCTCTTCCAGCTGTTGCAAAACTACAACTCCCAGCATGCACTGACTGTCCAGGCATGCTGGGAGTTTTAGTTAAGCAACATCTGGCCCTTCAGATGTTGCCGAACTACAACTCCCAGCATGCCCTTCAGCTGTCTGGGCATGCTGGGAGTTGTAGTTTTGCAACAGCTGGAGACACACTGGTTGGGAAACATTGTTTCTAACTCAGTGTTTCCTAACCTGTGTGCCTCCAGCTGTTGCAAAACTATAACTCCCAGCATGCACTAAAAGACCATGCATGCTGGGAGTTGTAGTTTTGCAACATCTGGAGGGCCCCAGTTTGGAGACCATTGTATAATGGTCTCCAATCTGTGCTCTTCCAGCTGTTGCAAAACTACAACTCCCAGCATGCACTGACTGTCCAGGCATGCTGGGAGTTTTAGTTCAGCAACATCTGGCCCTTCAGATGTTGCCGAACTACAACTCCCAGCATGCCCTTCAGCTGTCTGGGCATGCTGGGAGTTGTAGTTTTGCAACAACTGGAGACACACTG
Organism: Hyla sarda; assembly: GCF_029499605.1. NCBI lineage: Eukaryota > Metazoa > Chordata > Amphibia > Anura > Hylidae > Hyla > Hyla sarda. The sequence goes on along the minus strand of NC_079189.1, from coordinate 122,030,190 downwards.
GTTGGGAAACATTGTCTGTTTCTAACTCAGTGTTTCCTAACCTGTGTGCCTCCAGCTGTTGCAAAACTATGACTCCCAGCATGCACTAACAGACCATGCATGCTGGGAGTTGTGGTTTTGCAACAGCTGATGCAAGCCCCCCCCCCCCCGCCCCGCCACCCCCGTGAATGTACAGGGTACATTCACATGGGCGAGGCTTTTACAGTGGGTTTCTCGCATCTTGAGATGCAGCAAATTTTGCGCTGGGAAACTCGCTGTAATCCCCCGCCCATGTGACTGTACCCTAAAAACACTACACTACACTAACACAAAATAAAATAAAAAGTTAAAAACACTACATATACACATATCCCTACACAGCCCCCCTCCCCCAATAAGAACGTCCGGTACACCACTGTTTCCAAAGCAGAGCCTCCAGCTGTTGAAAAACAACAACTCCCAGTATTGTCGGACAGCCGTTGACTGTCCAGGCATGCTGGGAGTTTTGCAACAGCTGGAGGCACCCTGTTTGGGAATCACTGGCGTAGAATACCCCTATGTCCACCCCTATGCAAATCCCTAATTTAGGCCTCAAATGCACATGGCGCTCTCATTTTGGAGCCCTGTCGTATTTCAGGGCAACAGTTTAGGGAGACATATGGGGTATCGCTGTACTCGGGAGAAATTGCGTTACAAGGTTTGGGGGGCTTTTTCTTCTTTAACCCTTCATGAAAAGGAAATGTTGGGGTCTACACCAGAATGTTAGTGTAAAATTTTTTTATTTTTTACACTAACATGCTGATGTTGCCCTATACTTTACATTTTCACAAGAGGTAAAAGGGAAAAAAGCCCCCCAAAATTTGTAATGCAATTTCTCCCGAGTACGGAGATACCCCATATGTGAGCGCAAAGTGCTCTGGGGGCGCACAACAAGGCCCAGAAGGGAGAGCGCACCATGTACATTTGAGGTGATTTGCACAGGGGTGGCTGATTGTTACAGCGGTTTTGACAAACGCAAAAAAAAAAAAAACCACATGTGACCCCATTTCGGAAATGACACCCCTCACGGAATGTAATGAGGGGTGCAGTGAGAATTTACCCCCCACAGGTGTCTGACGGATCTTTGGAACAGTGGTCCATGAAAATGAAAACTTGTACAGCCCACTGTTCCAAAGATCTGTCAGACACCAGTGGGGGGCAAATGCTCACTGTACCCCTTGTTACGTTCCTCAAGGGGTCTAGTTTCCAAAATGGTTTGCCATGTGTGTTTTTTTTTGCTGTTCTGGCACCTTAGGGGCTTCCTAAATGCGACATGCTCCCCGAGCAAAATTTGCTCTCAAAAAGCCAAATATGACTCCTTCTCTTCTGAGCATTGTAGTTCGCCCATAGTGCACTTCAGCTCAACTTATGGGGTACCTCCATACTCAGAAGAGAAGGGGTTACAAATTTTGGGGGGTATTTTCTGCTATTAACCCTTGCAAAAAGGTGAAATTAGGGGGGAAACACACATTTTAGTGGAAATTTTTAAATTTTTTTTTACATATGCAAAAGTCGTGAAACACCTGTGGGGTAATAAGGCTCACTTTATTCCTTATTACATTCCTCAAGGGGTCTAGTTTCCAAAATGGTATGCCATGTGGGTATTTTTTGCTGTTCTGGCACCATAGGGGCTTCCTAAATGCGAAATGCCCCCCGAGCTAAATTTGCTCTCAAAAAGCCAAATATGACTCCTTCTCTTCTGAGCATTGTAGTTCACCCATAGTGCACTTCAGGTCAACTTATGGGGTACCTCCATATTCAGAAGAGAAGGGGTTACAAATATTGGGGGGTATTTCCTGCTATTAACCCTTGGAAAATGTGAAATTTGGGGGGAAACACACATTTTAGTGAAAAAATTTTTTTTTTTTTTACATATGCAAAAGTCGTGAAACACCTGTGGGGTATTAAGGCTCACTTTATTCCTTGTTACGTTCCTCAAGGGGTCTAGTTTCCAAAATGGTATGCCATGTGAGGGTTTTTTGCTGTTCTGGCACCATAAGGGCTTCCTAAATGCAACATGCCCCCAAAAACCATTTCAGAAAAACGTACTCTCCAAAATCCCCTTATCGCTCTTTCCCTTCTGAGCCCTCTACTGCGCCCGCCGAACACTTTACATAGACATATGAGGTATGTGCTTACTCGAGAGAAATCAGGCTACAAATAGAACTATACATTTTCTCCTTTTACCCCTTGTAAAAATTAAAAAAATGGGTCTACAAGAACATGCGAGTATAAAAAATGAAGATTGTGAATTTTCTCCTTCACTTTGCTTCTATTCCTGTGAAACACCTAAAGGGTTAAAACACTTACTGAATGTCATTTTGAATACTTTGGGGGGTGCAGTTTTTATAATGGGGTCTTTTGTGGGGTATTTCTAATAAGAAGACCCTTCAAATCCACTTCAAACCTGAACTGGTCCCTGAAAAATAGTGAGTTTGAAAATTTTCTGAAAAATTGGAAAATTGCTGCTGAACTTTGAAGCCCTCTGGTGTCTTCCAAAAGTAAAAACTCGTCACTTTTATGATGCAGACATAAAGTAGACATATTGTATATGTGAATAAAAAAATTTTTTATTTGTAATATACATTTTCCTTACAAGCAGAGAGCTTCAAAGTTAGAAAAATGCAAAATTTTCAAATTTTTCATCAAATTTTAGGATTTTTCACAAGGAAAGGATGCAAGTTACCACAAAAATGTACCACCATGTTAAAGTAGAATATGTCACGAAAAAACAATCTCGGAATCAGAATGATAACTAAAAGCATTCCAGAGTTATTAATGTTTAAAGTGACAGTGGTCAGATGTGCAAAAAACGCTCTGGTCCTTAAGGCCAAAATGGGCTTGGTCCTGAAGGGGTTAAAGACTCAGACCATTTTCACGTGTAAGCGCTCTGCGTAGCGCGAAACCGGTCGACTTACCTGGCATTCTTGTTGTGTGGACCAGCGATCCCGAATAAAACTTCTTGCTGTTCCGTGAGTGTCGTCTGCGATTTCTTCTTTCAAGTTACCATTTTCACCTTAAGGATGCAGCAAATTTTAGTTTTTGCATTTTAGTTTTTTCCTCCTTCCCTTCTAAAAATCATAACACTTTCAGTTTTGCACCTACAGACCCATATAAGGTCTTGTTTTTTGCGACACCAATTGTACTTTGGAATGACATCACTTATTTTATAATATAATCTGCGGCTAAACGGAAAAAAATATTTTGTGGGGTGAAATTAAAAAAATAACGCCATTTTGTGAATTTCTGGAGCTCCTGTTTCTACGTAGTGCACTTTTTGGTAAAAATGACACATTGGGCCTCATTTACTAAGAGTTTAGGGTTTTTACTAGTGGGAAAAGTTGTTTCAGACATGCAGGATTCCTCTCTATTTACCATTGGGAAAAGTCGGGAACATTTTCTGACCAGCTTTTTCTAGGTCGATATTTCCATTTACCCACAGGATTTTCTGTGAATTTCATAGTAAATCGGTCGGGTTGTGAAACCACGCCCCTTTTTGGTCGGCCCTCGCCCCATTTCGGCTTTGTCAAATTTTCCAGGTGCACACTGTCGCACGCTGGCGCACACTGGTGCAGACATGTCTCAGACGTGTCTCAGACTAAATAACCAGACAAAAACTGGTCGGTTTCAGCTTAGTACATGAGGCCTATTATCTTTTTTCTGTAGATCCTTACAGTTACAAGGATACCAAATTCATATGGGTTTTATTTTATTTTAATACTTAAAAACATTATAAACTACATGCAACAAAATTAGTGTGTTTAAAATTGGCATCTTCTCACCCCTATAAATTTTAAATTTTTCATATATGGGGCTATATGAGGGCTAATTTTTTGCACAGTTGTCTCTAGTTTTTTACTGTACTATTTTTGTTTTGATGGGACTTTTGGATCGCTTTTTATTAATATTTTTATGCCACATGAAGTGATCAAAAATGCACAATTTTGGACTTTGGTATTTTTTTACATGTACGCCATCAGCCGTGCAGTTTAGCTAACCTTATATTTTAATAGTTCAGACATTAACATTCTTTTTTACGTTATTTTATTTTTAAAAAGGGGAAAAGGGGGGGTGATTTAAACTTTTAATAGGGAAGGGCTTAATGAACTTTGATTAACTTTTTTTTACACTTTTCCTTTTCTTTTTTTGGCCCCCATAGGGGGTTAAAACATGCAATCTTCTGATTGCATATACTGATCAATACTATGCCATAGCATAGCATTGATCAGTGTTCTCTGCACTCTGCTGCTCCTGCCTGCTGAGCAGGCATGGAGCAGTAGATCGCCAATGACACAACAGAGAGGCAGGTAAGGAACCTGTCGTCGTACAGTAAGCTGATCACGATTTTGTCGCGATAGTTGTGATCAGCTCAGCTGAGCTGCTGGGACTGTTTTAGTCAACTTTTATCGCGGCGTCTAAGTGGTTAATGCCAGGCATCGGGCCAATTGGTGGTGCCCGGCATTAGCCGTGGGTCCTTGCTGCCAGGACTCACGGGTTTAACCCATTCTCCGCTGGTGAGAACGTTTTAAACCCTGTTACATACAGATACGCCCTGCATCCTTAGGGACATGGGATTCAGGGTGTACCTGTATGCCCTGCATCCTTAACAGGTTAAATGTAATCTTTTACCAAGGGTGATTTCCAAGCACATTATTTTTCTCATTTTTGATATATTTGTTATCCTTTTATATTTAAACTGTGTATTTTTTTATGTAGAATTGAGTGCTGGCCGACTGTTTATAATTAAAATGGCCATAAACATGGACTATATCCATGTAAATGAGTGTGAATAAGGTCCTTCCCATTGATGTGTAAGGCCGGCATCCGGTATAGGTGAACTCAGCCTAGATCTCTAGTAATTGATGCCACAACTGATGACAGGTTGTCATCAGTTGTATGGTATCCGGCATCCTCTGTTTCTGCTCGACGTACAGGGGTGCCCTCCGGTGTGTCCATCCCCCTGGCATCAAAATGGAGATGTTGAATAATTGTGAACTGTCCCATTCAAATGAATGGCATCAGTTCTAGTATCAGTTTCCCTCCGGTGCATGCCAGAGGGAAACTATGCAGGTCCCCTGATTTATGTGAACCCAGTCTAATATATTTCACTAATGGTTGTGGTGCAGGGTTCGTGGACCCAATTGCTTCACACAATGTGGTGTTGTCACTTTGGAAACCATGTGACACTGAGACTCAGGAGTTTCCCAAATTTGTTACTGGTCATTTTCTTTGTGCCATTCTCAGAATAAAAATTGTTGTACCTGGTGTGCATGCTTCAAAAAAGAGGTGAAATAGATTAGCCTTTTGGCTGGTATTGGACCTGCTTAGGAAGGATCCATACTTGTCTTGGGGCTAAATTGATATGTTGTGATTCCACTAAAATGCTCCTGATTTCTATTTGTGAAATGGCTATTTCCTGTTAGAGTTCCCTCCCTTCAACTAAAAGTCCCAGAAATCTTTGTTTGTAATTGTGAGGTCACTCTACTCTGTCCCACACATCAGCCAATCCACCCATTGTGCTGCCTTCCATGCTTTGCTGTGAACAATAGACCAGTGTTTTGTAACCGGGGTGCCTCCAGTTGTTGCAAAACTACAATTCACTGCAGAATGATCTCCTTCCAACCCAGCGGTCACTCCACCAATTGAAGCAGACATGCTCTTTTGAAAACCTGACTAGTGATAAATGTCTCGGGCTGCACTGCAACCTGGGAAAACCTGAGGCCAAAAATTTTTTGCAAGACCACCATCAAACACAAGTACAGACACTATATTATGAACTACACTTACTTTACAGCCTCTGTAGCACAGTCAAATAAAAAAATTCTGGAATACACCTTTAGGGTACGTTCACACATAAAGGATGCTGCGCAGAATTGATGCACAGGATTTGTAACTTCAGATTAGAAGCTATGCTCAGTTATTTAGTTTACATTGAAATCTGCAGCAGAAAATCCTGTGCATCAAATCCTGTGCATAAACTCTGTGAACTCTGTATACGTGTGAACCTACCCTTAATGTCACCTATAATAATGTCAGTTTTTGCCAGCACCTTTTTTCATGTAATATTGAGTTCTCAGTAGTCCTAGTATTATTTTTAATTATTTTGAATCAGTATGTTTCTTATTTGTTTAACCCTTTAAGGACTCAGCCCATTTGGGCCTTAAGCCATTTGGGCCTTAAAGGGGTATTCAAGGCCAAAACTTTTTTTTATATATCAACTGGCTCCGGAAAGTTAAACAGATTTGTAAATTATATATCTGGAGATTTCTGAGATATGTGGACGACATATTGATTATATGTATATGGGATGGTGAAAAGGAACAATCCGAAGAATTCGTACAGTATTTAAATCACAATGACATGAACATGCTGTTCACACACGAATATGGAGGAAAAACTTTAAACTTTTTGGACGTGACCCTTAGTATTGAAAACAATGTGTTGAAAACAGAAGGGTATAAAAAAAGTACTGCTAGAAACTCATTGTTAGATTATGATAGTTCACATCCATATTACATAAAAAATAATATCCCGTACTCTCAATTTATAAGACTTAAAAGAATAAATAACGATCCAACAATTTATTACAAACAAGCAGAAGAACTTAAAATAAAACTAAAAGAAAGAATCTACCCAGATATAGTGATAAATAGAGCATTTATGAGAGCCGAAGCAAGAGACAGGAAAGAACTACTAGTCCCAAATAGATTAAAAAAGAAAAAAAAAATTCCAATCAGAAAAAAATCATTTTTTCGTTTGAAAACAGCCCCATGAATTCTGCGATAAAAAACACCATATGGTCAAATTGGTACATGTTAGAACAAGATCCCCTAATATCAGATATTGCAAAAAACAAACCTATTGTCACATTTCGAAAAATAAGACAATAGCGGATGTAATTAAAAATAAAGAACAAGCAGGGGAGAAAAAAAATAAGATGGGTTAAATAAACAAGCACCTTACGGAAATTTTCCATGCGGACAATGTAAATACTGTATTTACATGATGAAAAAGAAAGTAATTCAGTTAGGAGGGCACACCATCAATATAAAGCAGTTCATCTCCTGCAAGTCACAATATGTGGTCTATTGTATAATGTGTCCGTGCAAACACTGTTACATTGGCAAAACCAAAAGAAACCTCAATACTAGATTTAGGGAACATATTTACTCACTGAAATCTAAAGTAGGAGTAACACAGTTAATTTCTCACATAGATGAAATACATGTGGGCAAGTTTGAATGCATGCGTTTTGCAGGTATCGAACATATCCCTCCACAACCGCAGGGTGTGGATAGACACCAAAAGTTAATTCAGAGCGAAGCTAAGTGGATAATAAAATTGAAAGCATTAGGGCCCATGGGCTTCAATGATCGAAATGATCTTAGCTCATTCCTATAATATAGTATTGGAGTTAGAAATAATAATACAGATATCCATGTATAATTACTTTTGTGCTGTCATCTCTGTTTTTATATACAAATTATTGTTTTTAACCTTTATAGGATTTCTCTGTATTGGTGATGGGTGCACCTGTCCTCCCCTCCCCCTTTCCTTCCCCTCCCTCCCCTCCCCTTCCCATCTCCAATATATACCTGTAAGGTGAGCCAGGAACCGGAAGATGCATGGATAACGCGAAACGGTGCTGTTGTTCCTGACAGCCGCTCCTAGACTCCTTGCCCGGAGCAGCTCCCCCTCCCTACACTCGGGTGTTTTTTGATATTGGCTTTTTATGGAACCTGCAAGTTCTCAATAAAGCGAACACGTCTAATTGGCTCGGTGAGTGCGGACAATATTTCTTTCTTTGCACTATAGATTTGTAAATTACTTCTATTAAAAAATCTTAATTCTTCCAATAGTTATTAGCTTCTGAAGTTGAGTTGTTGTTTGCTGTCTAACTGCTCTCTGATGACTCACGTCCCGGGACGTGACATCATCATTGAGCAGTTAGACAGAAAACTTCCGAAGCTAATAACTATTGGAAGGATTAAGATTTTTTAATAGAGGTAATTTATAAATCTGTTTAACTTTCTGGAGCCAGTTGATATATATATTAAAAAAAAGGTTTTGCCTGGAATACCCCTTTAAGGACAATTTTATTTTTACGTTTTTGTTTTTTCCTCCTCACCTTCAAAATATCATAACTCTTTTATATTTTCATCCACAGACTAGTATGGGGCTTGTTTTTTGCGTGACCAGTTGTCTGTTGTAATGCCATCACTCACTTTACCATAAAATGTATGGCGCAACCAAAAAAATACTATTTGTGTGGAGAAATTAAAAGGAAACCGCAGAAGACCCGTGGAAGGCAGCAATGGCAGCTGAGGGGACCTCCGTTTGCTGTACTGGATGATCGGATCACCGCGGCAGCGCTGCAGGCGATCCGATCATCCATTTTATTGACCTCAATGCTGCAAATGCAGTGATCTGATTCATTACTGGCTGGTCCCTGGCTGCTATCAGCAGCCAGGACCTGCCGCGCATGACCCAAGCATTGCTTTGATGCTTGCGGTTATGTTTAGGACGTAAATGTATGTCCTGGTGCATTAAGTACCAGCTCAAGTACATTTACGTCCGGCGTCGTTAAGGGGTTAAGATGGTGTAGGTGTTAGCATGGACTTAAGTGCTCAGACACCATTAAAAATCTGAATGGATCTCATCAGCATTTTTGCTGTGCTGTATTGGCTGTTCTGTATTAACCGCTCGCATAGTGTGATGTGGACAGGGAGTCTATACTGAAGCATCTTCCCAGCTTCCCTATCGGTTCCTTGTAAGTCCCACTAGCTCTGCCTCTACTAATGCTGTTCAACAGGGTGAACTGGTTCTCTTTATCTTCACACACAAATCAATTAACGTTTTTTTATGGAAAGTTAATAACTAGATTTACTTCTCCTGTGAGTTTTCATTAACCTCATCCTATGGATATGCTCTGAATTATTTTTATGCAGTAATTAACTTTTGTTTGCTATTTGATTGCACTGACACTTTACTACTATGATTGAAGTTTTCAATATATGAAACATATTGTATGAAATGTCACTTTATATCTACATTGTAACATAGTTCATAAGGTTGAAAAAAGACCAGATTTCATCAAGTTCAACCTGTAACCCTAATGAGTCCCTACTGAGTTGATCCAGAGGAAAGCAAAAAACCCTCATACTGGAGGTAAAAATTCCTTCCAGACTCCAAATATGACAATCCCTGGATCAACCTTCTGTCCCTATAAATCTAGTATACATAAGCAGCGATGTTATTATTCTCCAAAAATACATCAAGACCCCTTTTGAACTCTTTTACAGAGTTCACCATGACCACCTCCTCCGGGAGTAAAGAACCCCCGACTGTGCTGGTGTAGAAACCTTCCTTCCTCAATACCTAGAGGATGCCCCCTTGTTATAGATACAGTCCTGGGTATAAATAGATCATGGGAGAGATCTCTGTAATGTTCCCTGATATATTTATAAATAGTTATTAGGCCTCCCCTAAGCCTTCTTTTTTTCTAAACTAAATAACCCTTATTCTGTCAATCTTTCTGGGTACTGCAGTCCTCCCATTCCCCGTATTACTCTGGTTGCCCAACTTTGAACCCTCTCCAGCGCCACTATATATTTCTTGCACACTGGTGCCCAGTACTGTACACAGTATTCCATGTGTGGTCTGATTTGTACAGTGGTAGAATTATTTCCTTGTCGTGGGCATCTATGCCCCTATTGATGCGCCCCATGATTTTATTTGCCTTGGCAGCAGCTGCCCGACACTGGTCACTACAGCTAAATTTACTATCAACTAAGACTCCCAAGTCCTTTTCCATGTCAGTCATCCCAAGTGTGCTCCCATTTAATACATTATCCCAGCCCGGATTTTTCTTCCCCATGTGCATTACCTTACATTGATCAGTGTTGAACCTCATCTGCCACTTCTCAGCCCAAACCTCCAACCTATCCAGATCCATTTGTAACAGTGCACTATCCTCTATAGTGTTTACTAGTGATGAGCGGCATAGGCCATATTCGAATTTGCAATATTTTGCGAATATATGGACGAATATTCATCATATATTTGCGAAATTAGCATATTCATTATATTTGTTTTTTTGCGCATATGCGAAAATATATTCGCATATTCGCGAATATTGAACCCTCCCTTCTTTAATGGTATAGGGAACTGTGACTAGTGCATTAACTTTTTGATTTTTTGCACATTGAAACCAAGAGGCCCATTGTGGTCTATGGGGATCTCATGGCATCTAAAACAGTAAGATAAGCAGGACCATCTCAGCAGCACAGTGGAATGGGAGACCACCACAGGTTTGAGTCCTGGGGTGGGACAGAGTGTTACAGTGTTGTGGTTTTACTTTACTTTCCTGGAAAAGCTGCTGAGTTGCCCATAGCAACCAATCAGATTGCTTCTTTCATTTTTCACAAGGCCTCTGCAAAATGAAAGAAGCGATCTGATTGGTTGCTATGGGCAACTCAGAAACTTTTCCTGGAAAGTTTTGAATTTTCCAGAGTACTAACCATTACACCATGGAACACTTGTTGTGTATGATTTTTTTAATTTACATTTTCAAAAATAATACGGAGAGGGATGAACTCTGCTTCTTTATTTCAGAAAAAATTACTTCAGAGAAGAATGTCTTTTGGTGGTCCACCGTCCTGCATTATAGAGTCTTCTGGACTCTTGGATATGCGCTTGTTCTTAAACAAAGGTACAAAAACAAAAAAAATGTCCGGTCAGGGCAATTGTGCCTACATCTCACGGCCACATGAGCCCTGTGGGTGCTTGTGATATTATGTCCTTTGTACCCACACGGCGGGGTCCGGGACACAAATTTTGATCTAAATTAAAAAAAAAAAATTAGACATTTCAATGGTCTCTTCATGTTTCAGCCCACTCCAGGCTGCGTCATTCAGTTAACATATAGGTAGCACTCGCTGTCTTAAATTTTCGTAAAAAATTTTCATCAAAAGTGTTTGTCTTTTTTTCGTAGGGATTGTGAAGCTTTGGTGCGTACTCATACATCAGCCAACTCCAGGCTGTGTCATTGAGGCAGTATATAGGTAGCACCCACTGTCCTAAATTTTTGTAAAAAATTTCCATCAAAAATGTTTGTGTTTTTTCGTAGGGATTGTGAAGCTTTGTTGTGTACTTATGCATCAGCCAACTCCAGGCTGTGTCATTCAGGCAATATATGGTTTACTGATGCCACTGCTGGGCCTGGGAATTTCAAATTTTCTCATAGGTAGCACCCGCTATCCAAAATATTTTTCAAAAATTTCGAAAAATGTTGTGATTTTGGGGGGGATTGTGAAGCCCTATTGTGTACTCATGAATCAGCCAACTCCAGGCTGTGTCATTCAGCCAATATATGGTTTACTGATGCCGCTGCTGGGCCTGGGTCTAGTAATTTCAAATTTCTCATAGGTAGCCAAAATCTTTTTCAAAAATGTCAAACATTTTTGTGTTTTTTGGGGGGGATTGTGAAGCCCTGCTGTGTACTCGTGAATCAGCCAACTCCAGACTGTGTCATTCAGGCAATATGTGGGTTACTGATGCAACTGTTGGGCCTGGGTCTGGGAATTTCAAATTTTCTCATAGGTAGCGCCCGCTATCCAAAATCTTTGGTTTAAATTTCTTAATTCATCTTTTAAACTTAGGGATTGTGAAGGCCTAGTGCCTACTCATGCTGCTGGCAACTCCGGGCTGTGCCATTCATCCACTATATGGTCTCCTCATGCTGCCAACACCTCCATGCTGTGTCATTCAGCCACTATATGGTCTCCTCATGCTGACAACCAGTCCATGCTGTGTCATTAAGCCACTATATGGTGTCGTCATGCTTCAGCTTCATCCAAGCTGTGTCATTCAGCCACTATATGGTGTCCTCATGCTGCCAACACCTCCTGATGCCACCACCAGGCTCTGTAATTGTGCTGCTGTGCGACAGTGATTCTAAAAGTGAGGTCGGTAATCTGCATGTTAATCTTAATAACAGTATTATTTCACTAACCCAGCACACTCCATATGCGTTTTAGAACACAACAAAGTGTTCTACACCCCTATAGGGGCTGTATGTAGGCTAGAAATAGCCTTTTTTAATAGCGATTCGCCGCGAAAAAAAATTCGAAACAAAGCGAACATTTGGGAATATTTGGCGCATCGGCCAAATCGAATTTTTGAAAAGTTCACTCATCTCTACTCTCTACTTGTAAGGAAAATGGATATTCACAATACATTTTATTTTTCTTCACAAATACAATATGTCTACTTTATGTTGGCATCATAAAATGGACATATTTTTGCTTTTTGAAAGTAGAGCAGATATTTTCAAAAATTTCATGAAAATTTCTAAATCTGAAGGGACAGATGTTACAGAACTACAACTCCCAGCATGCCTGGGCAGTCCAGGCATGCTGAGAGTTGTAGTTTGGCAATATCTGGAGGGCTACCGTTCGGGCACCACTGTAACAGCGGGATGCAAAGCGGGATTGACTTGCTGCGGCAGGCGGCACCCAGGTCGCTACCCCTGGCATGGCTCGTGGCTCCACCACACAGGCGGCTGAGGAAGTTCAAGGCAAAGGTAGGAAATGGCAACTCGTGGTCAGGATAGCAGAAGGACAGGGCAGGCGGCACACTAGCGTAGTCAGGAACGTAGCAGGTGGTCAGTAGGCAGGCGGTAAAGGAGCAAGGTCAGGTCATAGAACAATGGGTATGATACATGACAAGGCAATACTCAGAAACGCTTTCTCTCAGGCAATAGGGCAACAAAGATCCATCAGGGAAGTGTGGGAAATGGAGGAACTTATAACTGAGCCACAGGTGTTCACTTAATTATTGGGCGTACTGGCCCTTTAAATCTCTGAGCTCCGGCGTGCGCGCGCCCTAGGGGACAGAAACATGCGTGCCAGAGCAGAGAGGCAGAGGAGGAGGTAGGAGAAGCACTAGGTAAATGACATGCTGGGACTCGCATGCATGTTGCGAATCCCAACCCCGCTGTGTGCTGCCGGAATGCTGACGTAACATTACCCCCCCCCCCTTTGTTCTCTCCCTCCTTTTACAGTTAAGAAAACTCTTGAAAAGGTCACGGTCCAGAATATTCTCCTCTGGCTCCCAAGATCTCTCTTCAGGACCGTAACCCTCCCAGTCAACCAGAAAAAATTGTTTACCTCTCACAGTTTTTGTGGCAAGAATCTCTTTAACCTTGAAGATATCAGAAGAGCCAGAGACTGGCATGAGGACAAGATTCTTTTGAGAAAATGGGTTTATGACAAGAGGCTTGAGGAGAGAGACGTGGAAGGAATTGGGAATACGTAACAAAGCAGGCAGACGGAGTTTGTAGGACACTGGGTTAATTTTTTGCAAAATCTGGAAGGGACCAAGGTAGCGAGGACCAAGCTTGTAGCAGGGGATCTTTAAGCAAATATATTTGGAGGAAAGCCACACCATGTCACCAGGAGAGAAGGATGGAAGAGGTCTTCTAATTTTATCATCCTGCGCCTTTATGCGTGAGGAAGCCCGAGGAAACTGGGAGTGAAAGAGGTGAACGGAGATGTCCGTAGACAACAAAAAAGGGAGAAGACCTTGTGGACTTGGAATCCTTATGATTTATATGAGAATTCAGCCCAGGGTAGAAGGTCGATCCAATCATCTTGGTGAGCTGAAACAAAGTGACGAAGATAAGTCTCAAGAATTTGATTAACCCTCTCCGCCTGACCGGTGGACTGAGGGTGGTAGGCCAAGGAGAAGTCCTGGTTGATGTCCAGATGGGTACAAAGGGCTCGCCAGAACTTAGAGACAAACTGCACTCCACGATCCGAAACGATATGCTGAGGAAGACCAGGTAGACGAAAGATATGCAGCGAGAAGTACTTCACCAACTGTGGGGCAGAAGTAAGACCAGGTAAGCCATCTTGGAAAACCGGTCTACAACGACCTAAATGACAGTGTTATTAAGAGATAGTGGCAGATCAGTGATAAAATCTACAGCGATATGGGACCAGGGAGTCTCCAGAATGGGTAAAGGCTGTAAGAGTAAAGCAGGTCTCAGCTGAGTTTTGTCACAGGCACAAGTATCACAGGAACAGACAACTTCAGAAACATCACATTCAAGATGGGGCCACCAGTAGTGCCGAGAGATTAGAAGTAGAGTCTTACATATTCCAGGATGACCTGCAGTGAAGGAAAAATGACCCTCATTTCAGTACCTTGCGTCTCAATCTGGCGGGCACAAAGGATTTTCCTGGAGGAACTTGCTGAATAAAATGCCTAGGCATTGAGTCCAAACCAATGACGTCAGAGGACCTGGAGAGAGCATCTGCCCTGATGTTCTTGTCTGCTGGATGGAAGTGAATGAAGTTGAACCTAGAAAAGAACAGTGACCACCTTGACTGGCGAGGGTTCAAACACTGAGACTGAACGTGTAGAAGATTCTTATGGTTGGAGTAGATGCTGAACGGATGAGAAGATCCTTCCAATAATGTTGCCATTTCTCCAAAGCAAGCTTGATAGCGAGGAGTTCACGATCTCCAATGGAGTAATTCCTCTCAGCAGGAGAGAAGGTCTTGGAGAAGAACTCACAAGTTACAATCTTGCCCTTGGTGTTTTTCTGAGTATGAACGGCACCTGCTCCAGCAGATGAGGCATCAACCTCCAAACCCAAGGGCCTCTACGGATCAGGTCTTTTAAGCATGGGGGCAGAGGCAAAAGCAGACTTTAAATGGGAGATCACCACTTCGGTCTCAGAATGCCAAGACTTAGGATTAGAAGTCTTTTTTCTGAGAGCCACAATTGGAGCAACCAAGGAAGAAAAATGTGGGTAAATTGATGATAGTAGTTAGCGAATCCCAGAAAGCATTGAATAGCACGTAGGCCAGAAGGACAAGGCCAATCCAATACTGCAGACAATTTATCTGTATCCATCTACAGGCCTTGATGAGAGACAATGTAGCCAAGGAACGGAAGACTAGATTTCTCGAACAGGCATTTCTCCAGTTTGGCGTAGAGATGATTTTTGTACACGCTGAAGAAGTAGATGAACAAAAGTTCGATGCTCCTCTAAGTTGGTAGAGAAGATAAGAATGTCATCTTGGTATACGACAACACAGGTGTAGAGAAGGTCACGGAAGATATCATTGACAAACTCTTGAAAAACAGATGGAGCATTGCAGAGAACAAAAGGCATTACGAGATACTCAAAATGTCAATCACGAGTATTTGAATGCTGTTTTTCATTCATGTCCCTTGCGGATACGAATGAGGTTATACGCTCCATGTAAGTCCAACTTGGAGAAGAACTTGGCACCACGGAGGCAGTCAAAAAGTTCAGATATAAGAAGTAGTGGGTAACGATTCTTGACCGTGATTTTGTTAAGTATTTGTCCCCTTTGTCCCGTGTAGTAAATGCATGGACGGAGTGAGCCATCCTTCTTCCCTACAAAGAAGAAACCTGCTCCGGCAGGAGAAGAGGACTTACGGATAAATCCCTTTTGGAGATTATCATGGATATACTCAACCATGGCTTTGGTCTAAGGAGGAGGAGTGGTACCTGGCAGAAGATCTATAGGACAGTCGTAAGGACGATGTGGAGGCAGAGACTCATCCTGCTTCCTGCATAATACATCAGAAAAGTCTTGGTAAGGTGACAGCAGGCCAGGTAAAGGAGGAAGAAGAGAAACAACTTTAGACTGAACTGGTTGGAGACAACGATTTTGACAGAATTGTCGCCAGCGAATAATTTCTCCAGTTCTCCAATCCAGATGCGGAGAATGACGTTGTAGCCAGGGAAGGCCAAGTAGAAACTCAGAAGTACAGTGTGGCAGTACATAGAATTCAATCTTTTCTTTATGCAACACGCCCACTGATGAGATTTGGTATGGAAGTGCACCATACAGTCCAGATTTTGTCCATTAACTGAAGAGATGAACAAAGGCTTGGCATGCCGAGTAACAGGAAGATACTTGTGGACCAAAGAAGCATTAATAAAGTCACCTGCGTATCCAGAGTCCAAAAATGCTGTAGCGCTGAAGGATGACTTGACAGTAGCAAAGACTTGTACAGACATGCTTAAGCGAGGAGAGGTAGTATTCACACCTAGGGACGCCTCTCCCACGAACCAAGGGTGCGATGCTGTGGACGAACTGTACAGTCCTTGTGCTCCGGGCTAGCACAATGCAGGCACAAATTCCTGTGAATTTTTTTTTGTTATCATCCTCTATAATGACATTTTTGTTCTTATTTTACATTTACTTGGCTGGTGTTACCCCAAATTTTTCATTTTCAAGAGGGATAATAGGAGAAAAAGCCTCCCAAAATATGTAGCACAATTTCTCCCGAATGAAAAAAATACTGCATATGTGTACATAAAGTGCTCTGCGGGTGCACTACAGATCTCAGAAGAGAAGGAGTGCCACTGGGCTTTTGGAGAGAGAATTTGTCTGGAATTGAAATCAGGGGCCATGTGCATTTATAAAGCCCCCATAGTGGCAGAACAGTGCCCCCCCCCAACTGTGCCATCCTTTTGGAAACTACCCCCCTCAAGGAACATAACAAGGGGTACAGTGAGTATTTACACCTCAGAGTTGTTTGGAACAGTGGGCCGTAAAATTTAAAAATGTTATTTTTTTTCACTTAAAATGCTGGTGTTACTCCAATTGTTGCTATTTCACAAGGGATAATAGGAGAAAAAGCCTCCAAAACTTTAGCCCAATTTCTCCTGAGTAAAGAAATATCCCATATGTGGATGTAACGTGCTGTGCAGGCACACAACAGGGCTCAAGACACATAGAGCTATGTTCGCATTTGATGCCTATGACATTTCAG
Source organism: Hyla sarda (assembly GCF_029499605.1). Taxonomy (NCBI): domain Eukaryota; kingdom Metazoa; phylum Chordata; class Amphibia; order Anura; family Hylidae; genus Hyla; species Hyla sarda. Next base: position 122,013,351 of record NC_079189.1, on the reverse strand, counting down.
TAGCTGACAAATATATACATTCATTTTGGGTTTAAAATATGGAAGACAATGTACTGTGGACAGGTACATTGGGGTCAAATTAAGGGAAATTAAAATGAGGTAAGAGGTTTTAAAAACGTACTACTCCATGGAAGTGTGGTACTCCCTGAAGCACTCTTTAATGCAGAGGACCGGATGATCGGGGCAAGTGTCGCACTGAGTGGTGGTGTCCTTCTTTATCCCCCTCCTGCAACACACGCGACTTTTTTTCCGGGACCATCCCATCTTTCCAGTGTGGGGGCCCTCATCTGGAAAGTGTTGGCCAGGGCCGATCCTAGCACCTCTCCTTAAGGAAGTACTCAGGGCTGCTCCCCCCGATTGCCACAGATCAGGGCCTTTATGAGCACCTCCTGGAACTTGAGAAATCACCGTGTTGCCAGCGCTCCGGTATAGTACAAATGCATTGTACAACTTCGACCGTGTAGATCGCAACTTTTTTGTACCATGCCCGGGTTTTGCGCATAGCGTTATATTGCTTGAGGACTTGCCAGGGAAATCAACTCCCCCTTATACTTATTGTAGTTCACGATACAATCAGGCTTGAGGACCATTGTTGTGGTACCTGGTACAGGGACAGGGGGTGGTGCCGTCACCATGAATTGTGGTCAGCATAAGAACATCCCTCTTGTCCTTATAACTGACCAGCAACAGGTTTTCACTGGTAAGGACATAAGTCTCACCCCTGGGGATTGATTCCTGGAGGGAATAGGTCGGGAGGTCTCTCTGTTTTTTCCACACGGTCCCACAAGCAGATGTGGATCTGGTGGCGAGGGATTTGAAAAGAAGTATACTGGTATAAAATTTATCCACACAAAGGTGATAACCCTTATTCAGCAGTGGGTGCAAAAGGTTCCACACGAGCTTCCCGCTGACTCCCACAATGGGGGGACATTCTGGGGGTACTACCTGTCCAGAGGAAAAGTTGCTGAGTTGCCCATAGCAACCAACCAGATTGCTTCCTTCATTTTTAAAAAGGACTCTGAAAAAGGAAAGACGTGATGTGATTGGTTGTTATGGGCAACTCAGCAACTTTTCCTTTGCACAGGTTTTGATAAATCTCCCCCACAGAGTTTAGAGTTTCACGCCAACCTCTCCTGTTTAGTGGGAATATATTGGAGGAAAATGAGTCTCCGCTTAAAACTAATGAGAGACGCATCAATAGAGACCTCCCTTTGGGGTACGTAGGCCTCCAAAAACTTTGCCCCAAAGTGATCGATGACCGGCCTGATTTTGTACAGGAGGTCATACGCAGGATAACTTTCAGGGGGACATGTTGCATTATCAGCGTAATGCATGCATTTCCGTATGGCCTCAAAACTTCCCCATGTCATGGCAATACTGTAGAGTGGGGTCTGACAGAAGATGTCCCCACTCCAGTATTGCATGACACTAGGTTTTTTGACTAGGCCCAAATGCATCACAATGCCCCAAAACGTCCTCATTTTGGCTGCAGTGAAAGTGTACCATCCATTGGACTTAGCAAAAATGGAGCCCGGGTGCATGGCAACACACTATTGGGTGTACAGATCTGTATGCTCCACCATCAGATTGACAAAGTCTTCAAAGTCTTGGAAAAATAACTAAAAAAAGTCAATTTCAGTGAAGCCAGCAATGTCAATTTTGATTCTTGGATTGCCAACAAATCGAGGAATCACAGGCTCATAGTTCTCTGGGGCAGTCCAGTGATACCGGTGGACTTGCCTGGTGGGCCGGCATACTAATACGGGCGGCAGGGTCACTCGTACTAGTGTTGGACACTGGGTAACTTGTTTGGGGGGGTTTGTGGTGCATTCTAGGGGGCTCATCATCACTACTTGATGATGAGGAGAGCGAGGAAGACCATAGCATATGCCTCCTCTGCTGCAAACACCCTTTTGGCCATTTCCTAGCTCTTATGGGGTGTGTGTTTTGAAACGTGTGTATGTGTGTGGTGCTTTTTACTGTATCCCTATCCTACCCCAATCCACCCCCTAACTGAAAGAAGAAAAAAATAAAGGTTTTGGGGGAAAAAAAATAAAAGGTGTACTTCTAGCGCAAAAAAAACCTGTATCAAAAATGATACCTATTCAGTTGTGTGCACCACTGATTAGCGCTCAGTGGTGGCAGGGGGCCCAGAAGACACAAAAAATGGGAGAAAAAAAAGCACCTGCCTGAACCCTAAAAAAATGCTGATCAGTGATATATTACTGTCAGCGGTTAAGGCAGGCTGCACACAGGGGTATGGTCCGTCTACCCAATACGGACCTGCTGCTGGTTGCATGGACCACAAAGCCCCAAAAGAAAGGTGCAAAAAAAAAAAAAAAGGAAAAAAAACGCTTATATCCCTGAAAAAGTGGCAACAAAGTTAGCGGGGGGAAAAAAGCTTACACCCCAAAAAAATATGGTAAGGTCCGAGGCACACAGTGAAAGGTGCTGTGCACCCTGAGACCCCTGATGGTGGGCACGCTCATTTATTTTTTTACACATTAGTTTTAACTGCTGTCCTTACCTTCAAACTAACTGTCCCTGAAAAGAAGAAGATGGTACAAGGGGGCTGAAGGATGACACAGGTGAGGGGGGATCACACGATGTCCGCACTGTCTCTGCTCACCAACTATAAGCTATGGGTTGGCAGAGCAGGAGGGCAACAGGATGGCATCAGCAGGGAAAGGGGAGGGCAATCCCTCCCACCACTACAAGTGATTGGACAGTCGAACTGACCGACCAATCACAGCGCTCTGGCAGGTGGCATCACTGCCACCTCCCATCTACGTGTGGAGGGTGGTGGGTTGTGTGTATTACATGTCACGGGATGCCTGCTGAATGATTTCAGCAGGCATCTCATTCTGATCAACGCCCAGCGGGCGGCGGTGATTGGAAATACTAAGGGCATACAGGTACACCCTTGGCCCTTAAGTACCAGGATGCAAGGATGTACCTCTACGCCCCTTTGTCCCCAACAGATTAAAGGGCCCATTAGATGCTGCTGTCAGCTTTGACAGCAGTGATCTAAGGGCTTAACAGCTGGCCTCAGCGATCGCCATATAACGGCTATTAGCAGCGGCTATAGGAATCAGTTGAGGGCTACCTGGTATGGCACGAGCTTAAGTCAGTAGACTGCGCCCAACACTCTTAACAGCACAATTAGGTATATACATGTCACTGGCCGGTAAGAAGTTAATGCCAAATGAAAATTAACTTATTTAGGATACCAACTGATTTCACTGTTGAAAAATGATATATGACTTAGTAGATAGTTCCCCTACTGCTCTTCTTTAGTTTGTTTAGATTGTAGTTGGTAGGCAATTATTTAAATTTTTACTCTTTGAGATCACATTGAATACCTTGGGAAAAGTTCCATAGCATCACATCTGTAGTTTACAATCTATAATTTGGGATGAAATGTGGTAAAGCTGGCTAACGTAATGCTAACAAAAAGTTTATCTGGAGGTGTGTCATGTAAAACAGTTAGGGCCACCATGGCCAAATGCTCATTTGACTCAAGCCACATTAATTTAAAGGGGTACTCAGCCTCTGGACATCTTATACCCTATCCTCCAAAACACGTCATCCTATTCTGCAGCTATTTTTATTGTTTTAACTGCTACCATTTTCAATAAAATCCTTTGGTTTACCATACTACGTTTCCAAGTTTGGGTTTTATCTCTCCTGGCAACCACACAGCAGTGCCTACCAAGCAAGACCCTTTTTCTTCACTCTTCTCAACTTTTACAGAAAGTGTCTGTCCACCAGGCAGTTGGGCTTGTCAGTTGTGTAGACAATGCCAGACATTTCCTTTCTCTACCTCCTTCACCTATTATCAGGGCTGAAAAATGGTAATTTCAGTGATCTTTAAAGTCATGAGGTCAAGAAACCAAGTTGGGTATTAGCCAGGGCTCAAGTCCTGCAGGAACACATGGGAATGGAGTTCCTGCACTTTTTCCACAGCAGGAACACTCTTCCCATTAGCAGGAGTCCTACAGGACCAGCCCTTGAGTGGAAATATTGGGTTAAGTTCCCGAATTTTTCTCCCCAAAACTCTACTCCTGGTATTAGCTCATCGAAACCACAACGGAGAAAGCAGATTTCTTTGTCTTCTCATTCCTTCCTTCACCCAAATGCAGGGAGCATCACATCACACATCATGTACCAGTGTTCACCTCAAAGCACAAGTTAGGCTAGTATTCCACTTGGTTTTTTTTCTGGCAGTTTTTGGAAAACTGCCACTGCAGTTTTTAAGCCAAAGGCAGAAGTGTATTCAAAAGGAATAGGAAGGATAAAGGAAGGACTTACACTTTTCCTCCCTTATGGATCAACTTCTGACTTTGGCTCAAAAACTTCAGTGGCAGTTTTCCAAAAACTGCCAGAAAAAAAAACAAGTGGAATCCTAGCCTTACTAGTAATATCTATGTGGCTGTGTGAAAGGATTCAGAAAAATATGCAATGAATAATTGTGGAACTTATTGACCCTCATTTACTAAGAGTGTTGGGTTTTTACTAGGGTGAAATGTTGTTTCCGACTTGCAGAATTCCTCTCTATTTACCATGGGGATTCACAGATTTACAAGTCGGGAAAATTTTCTGACCAGCCATTTCTAGGTGAAAATTTCCAGCCATTTCGTCACAGGATTTTCTGGGAATTCAATAGTAAATAGGCCAGATTGTGAAACCATGCCCCTTTTTGAGTCAACCACGCCTCCTTTGTCACAGACTAAGCTCCGTTTTCATCTTTTCACAATGCAATATCAGGTTTGTCAGATTTTCTTGATGCACAATGTCGCATACTGGCGCAGACATGTCGCAAACACAATGAGACAAAATAACTTGGAATAACCTGACAAAAACTAGACAGTTTGAGCTTACTAAATAAGGGCCAATGTGTTCATTGTTGAACTTAAAATTTTAAGATTTCTGTCAATGCGTTTCATAAGTTTACCATTAAAACTGTAATTTTATTTTTATCGTGATAATTGATATTGATTTGCATTTCATCTTAGTAGACCCAAACATTTTATTATCGTGATGAGAAACTGTAGTAGTCTAAGCTTCTGTAAATAATTTGAACTAATTTTATGAACTGACTTAAATATAGAACTTGAGTTTAATTCTGGTTTATTGTCTTCTAACCTTATTAAGATTCATGGTACGTTTTAACGCTTTATGCTGTACAAATCAAAACTATTGCATTAAATAGACAGATTACCTGCATATTCTCAAGATAATTCTGAAGCTTTTATTTTTTTTATTTTTTTATTTTTTCCCAGTTTTCATCTCCTTAGAGATGGCCGTTATTGATGGGCAGCAAAACCTTTATTTCTACAAACAAGCTAAAAGCAGCCAATCTATAGCTGAAAGCCAAAGCGGAGAAAGCTGATAACTCTAGAGTATTGTGCCATAAATACAGACAGCTTTGTGGAGAACATAAACAGCCTTGTTAACAGGCTAAAAGGAATGTGTGCTATTAATCAAATTATTGAAGCTAAAGCTATAAAGTGCCTCATGGCATATTCTGATAGTTCCTCATGCTAAGGTGTGATTTTTCAGATATACCTGTCACTAAAATTAAATTATAGATACTGCTTAAGATTAATTGTCTGATGGTAGTAAATACTTAGTGTAATAGTTTTTGTATGCTTATTTCAATGATGTTAACTTTATAGAGCAAAGCACTGTAAAATATTTACAGACATCACAAGTTGTGCATTTGTCATTTCAATGATGGCACCTTGCTGGAATGTTTATTTGAAGACATACTTATAGCTTCAATTACTTTGAAACCAGGTCTTAGGCTACTGTCAGAAGACCATATAGGGACATTTAGTTTATGTGGTAAAAAATACATTAAATTATTATAGTTTGGTCAGTGTTTTCACCAAAACAAGGAGTGGGTCCAAAATACAGTAAAATGGGCTTATGTTTTTTTCTCTGTCATTCTACCCCTCGTTTTGGTAACCAAAAAGTTCTAACCAAAATAAGGGCCAAAATGCTTTGGGAGATTACATGCTCTTGCGTTTCACATACCAGTCTTTAGTGAAGCTCAGGCAACCCTAGCATTAGTTCAATTCTTTATCCCCTTTCCAAAATTTAGATTTTTGGCTTCCTTTCCCTCCTCACTTTCTAAAACCGGCATTATTATTTTTTTTTTTCACTGCTAAAGTAGCATTAGGGTTTTTTTGGCAACAAAATGTGAACTTTACATTGGCATCCTTTATCAGATTATGTATAATTAAGCCAGAAAAATATTATTCGTAGAGCAAAATGGAAACAAAATGGAATTTGCAATATTGTGTGGCAATCCTTTTTTAGCAGTTTACCATACAGTAAAATTGGGTTCACTTGAGCACTTACGGTATGTGGTGTGGATTTTAATATTCTATGTGAATGCTAAGTTTTAGACACATCCCCACGGTATTTATGATTTCTAGAGTACTGAATATCTTGTTCTGGTTTCAGCTGGGAGTACTTTTTGACCTCTTGTGGATCGGTATATGACTATTCAGCAAGCTTTATTGTTTGTCCAATTGTTAAGTGATGGCTAGCTTTGTGACTGGTACACCCAATTTGGCTGAATAGTTTTCAAAAGCTAAGAAAACATTTTCAGAACGTGCCTTTTCTCAACCTAAATTTACTCATTACTGCATTACGGGACTTAGTTGATTGCTATAAACAATACACAACTTCCTTCTGGGAAATCTAGGGATTTGAGAGCTATATTAAACACCACATTGTATTCTGAGGACTAAGAATCCCAGTTCTCCCAGTGGCAAGACTTAGGACACATTGAAAAAGTGGGAATCTGAAGCAACTAACACCTCTTTGAAATTTATTCAGATCCTCATTGAAGTGGAGAAAACCAAGTTAGCATTAGCAGAGACCAAATTGAAAGAACAAAAGGAAATAGTCCTCAAATTTAAAGATGAGCCTGACTTTTTAATTAAAGAGACTCAGATACAAAACACAATAGAAAGATATCAGTACCAGCTCAAGGAGCGCAAACATGCACGATTTATTCAAGATCTTCAAGATTTTTATAGAGATATAGAGTTCCTCTGATACGGAACTTGGTAAAAGTGATAAAACAACAGCACCAGGGTGACGAGGTAAAGGGAACCAGAGTTACCATAGAGGCAGAGGCTCAGCTAAGGGTAGAGGATGTGCAGGGAGAAACCAATATAACAACACAGAATGGACTGGAGAGGGTTCCTCTGCATCCTTCTCTGTACCTTTTATAGGGGACCTCAATCGAGAGAACAACAAAGAGCCTTACCTATTGAGAGTCAAGGAGAGCCGATATCAGTAACAACAGAGGCCTTGCAGGTGATTAATCTCTCTAGTATACATTTGACGGATACACAGGTGAAGATCCTGGGCCAGGGTCTATCGTTTGTACTAACTGTAAGTTTTGACCCCTTTACCTGGAACAAGGACCTTCACCTCTTCATCCGCAAGTTGAAATGGCACAAGTTTCACACACTACGGGAGAGAAGGGATTTGTCAGGACTTAGGGATTGGCCTAAATTAACTTCCTGCAGTTAGAGACATGGTTTCCCTCATTGATGATAATGAGAGACCGAGAAATGAGGGACCATTCATGAACTGCAGAAATTTAAAATAAAACATTCCCCCCAGTGGGTGAGACATCTTGCCTGGATGTGTTCCTTGAACTGGTAGTAAGTGATATTAAATCATTGTCTCTCCCTCCCATATCTGGTATCAGGAAAAACTTATCTAATGAAGAGATGGTGGACATGAAACAGCTTCGGACTAATGATCAACTGATAATTAAATCTGCAGGTAAGGGGGGAAATATTGTGGTGATGGATCGAGCAAAATATATTCAAATGTGTCACAAACTGCTAGATGATAAGTCAACTTACGAGGTGTATGCATGTGATCCCACGACTATATACAGTGGAGCAAAAAAGAATTTAATCAGCCACCAATTGAGCAAGTATCCCACTTAAAAAGATGTGAAAGGCCTGTATTTTCATCATAGGTATACCTCAACTATGAGAGACATAATGAGAAAAAAAATCCATAAAATCACATTGTCTGATTTTTAAAGAATTTCAAAGTCCTGGAGTGGCTGACTAGGCCACTCCAGCACCTTGAAATGCTTCTTATGAAGCCCCTCCTTTGTTGCCCAGGTGGTGTGTTTGAGATTCTTGTCATGCTGAAACGTCATGCCATGTTTCATCCTCAATGCCCTTGCTGATGGAAGGAGTTTTTCACTCAAAATCTCACGATACATGGCCCCATTCATTTCCTTTACATGGATCAGTCGTCCTGGTCCCTTTGCTGAAAAACAGCCCCAAAGCATGATGTTTCAACCCCCATGCTTCACAATAGGTATGGTGTTCTTTGGATGCAACTCAGCATTCTTTCTCCTCCAAACAGGACGAGTTGAGTTTTTACCAAAAAGCTCTACTTTGATTTCATCTGAATTTATGGCATTCTGCCAATCCTCTTCTAGATCATCCAAATGCTCTCTAGAAAACTTCAGACGTGCCTGGACATGTACTGGCTTAAGCAGTGGGACACGTCTGGCACTGCATGATTTGAATCCCTGGCACCTTAGTGTGTTACTGTAGCCTGTGTTACTTTGGTCCCAGCTCTCTGCAGGTCATTCACTAGGTACCCCCATGTGGTTCTCGGATGTTTGCTCACCGTTCTTGTGATCATTTTGACACCACTGGGTGAGATCATGTGTGGAGCCCCAGATAGAGGGAGATTATCAGTGGCTTTGTATGTCTTCTAATAATTGCTCCCACAGTTGATTCCTTTACACCAATCTGCTTGCTAATTGCAGATTCAGTCTTCTCAGCCTGGTGCAGGTCTTCAATTTTGTTTCTGGTGTTGTTCAACAGCTCTTTGGTCTTAGCCATAGTGGAGGTTGGAGTGTGACTGTTTGAGATTGTGGACAGGTGTCTTTTATACTGATAACAAGTTTATATATGTGCCATTAATATAGGTAACAAGTGGAGAACAGAGGAAACTCGTAAAGAAGAAGTTACACGTCTGTGAGAGCCAGAAATCTTGCTTGTTTGTAGGTGACCAAATGCTTATTTTCCACCATAATTCTTTAAAAATCAGACAATGGGATTTTATGGATTTTTTTTCTCATTCTGTCTCTCATAGTTGAGGTATACTTATGATGTAAATTACAGGCCTCTCTCTTTTTTTTAAGTTTGAGAACTTGCACAATTGGTGGCTGACTAAATACTTTTTTGCCCCACTGTATAAACAAGAATTGCTTGACATTAGCACAGGCTAAGACAACCCATATTTTAAGTGATCAGGAGTGTGAGTTTTTGATACCTAGAAATCTGATTGTCCCAACCTTCTGGGACAAAACTTGGGCATTTTTATTGACCAAGTTCTCAGAGAGTATGTGATGGCTTTGCCATCCTGTTCACAGGATACCACAGACCTTTAAAAAAAAATTGGAAGGACTGGTTATAGAGGAGACGTTACTCATGAGTATTGATGTCGAAGCACTCTATTCGTCAATTCCACACGAAGTTTGGTTAAGAGCGGTATCCTACTTATCATTTAGAGGTATCCATATGCAAGAACATAACAAATTTGTACTTCAACTTTTGCAATTTATTTTGACACACAACTATTTTTGTTTAAAAGACACTGGCGTGATCGTTTATGTCTGTCATGATTGGCAGATGTCAGATGCTGTTAGCAGTGGGCATCGGCTGGTTATGGCGTAGACCTGACTCCCAAGCCCGCACCACACGTACATTTACTTCATGGGTCTGGAAGTGGTTAAGAGGCTCAGGCATCCCAAATTATTTTTGCGTACGCACATAACCTAATTGCAGGAAATATCGACCTAGAAAAAGCTAGTCAGAAAATGTTCCCGACTTTTCCCAATAGTAAACAGAGAGGAATCCTACAAGTCTGAAACAACTTTTCACACTAGTAAAAAGGCGACACTCTTAGGAAATGAGGCCCAATGTGTGTGTGTGTATATGTTCCACCATCACGTCCAAATGGCTAAAGATATTAACATGAAACTTGGCACACATGTTACTTATGTGTCAACAACAAACATAGGATAGGTAGTTTAGACCTTACTCACCCCTATTTGCCAGGGTCGTGATTCTTGTTTAAATTTCCATACAAGTCTATTGGAAATATATGTTACTGCATAACTTCCAAATGGCTTGAGATATTTCAATAATACTTGGTCACATGTTACTTATATGTCCACTTAAATTATAGGATAATTAATTTAACCCTTAACTACCCCCATTTGCGAGGGTCTGGGTTTTTGTTTAAAGTCCCATGCAAATCTATGGGAAATGTATGTTCCCACGTACGGCTGGAGATATTTCAGTAATACTTGGTACACATATTACTTATATGTCAAATAAAAAGATAGGATAGTTAAATTAACCCTTACCTACTCCCTTATATAAAATATGTTTTTTTTGTTTCAAGTCCCATACAAGTATATGGGACTTCTGTTCCCTTACTCCACAAGCTCCGCTCTGCATCTCCTTGTGAATGTGTCAGTCCGGCTTGCAAGCCACACCCCATCTCACAAAGACATGCCCACTGTTTAAGCTCCATACCTTTTATTCTCTACCCTTTTTGCGCATCGGTCTGGCTTGCAAATCACGCCCAGTGCCACAAAGCCATGTCCCCTTCTATTTTCAGCTTACAATATCTTCATCACAAATCAGTCCCATCTGAGGACAGGATATGAGGACGGGATATGAGGATGGGATATGAGGATGGGATATGAGATCAAGATATGAGGTCGGGATATGGGGATAGGATATGAGGATGGGATATGAGGTCGGAATATATGGACGGGGTATGAGGACAGGATATGAGGTCGACATAGGAGGACGGGATAGGAGGTCATGATATGAGGACGGGATATGAGGTTGGGATAGAAGGTCAGGATAGGAGCTCAGGATAGGAGGTCGGGATAAGAGGTCAGGATAAGAGGTCAGGATATGAGGTTGGGATATGAAGAAGGGATATGAGGTTAAGATATGAGGACAGGATATGGGGACAGGATATGGGGTTGGGATATGAAGTCAAAAGCTTCCTCCTTTGTTGATTTTCCTCCCCAACAAGGATTAGGAAGGAAAAAATGGGCAATGCTGGTATTCAGCTAGTAATAAAATATAATAGAAATGTTTGTACATCTTGTGCATCCTTGAAATAATGGCCTGCGTCTTTAGATCCTATTGGTATCAGTACTGACATTTAATACTAAGACAACATCCAGTTAATAGGGAAAACTTTAGAAATTAGGTAATTTTATTGCCATTGGCGAGTCCAAATATGCTTATAAAATAATATATTTTTTTTCCTTTTAGTCTTTCTCACAATAGTCGGTAGACTCTAAAATCTAAAGTCATTCTATAATAAAAAGATAATCTAAAAAAATGAAATGTGTGGGCTTTTCAAAACCTCTGAGTAACACATCTACCTAGTTATACATAAATATAAGGCCAATTTCACTCACTGTATAATTTTGCAGAACCTGTGAATCATGAATCTAAAATATTGAACAACTCAACAGGAGAAGATAACTCAATAGCTGATTTTATTTTTTGTATGGTTGGTGAAAATGTTCTTAGATGAATGTACCCTTAGGTCTCTTTAACACAAATGTATCATGTAGCATTTAGTTTACATGTGAAATTTTAACATTCTTTTTTTTCTAGGATTTCAAAGTAATTTTGAAAACACTAAGGGAAAAAATTCTAAAAAACACAATTGGGGGGGCTGATATATTTAAAAGTGAATTTACATTTTTTGGGTATAATTTGCGCCAGGTTGAAAAAATGGTGTGAGGCACATTTTCAAATGAGTTTTCCTTTTTGATTCATTATTCAACGTTTTATTTTTTATTTTAAAAAGGGGTTTGACCTCAGAAAAAGGCAGGCAAGGTGACAGGGCATACATTGCGCCAAAAAAAATGATGGTAACTACACCAGCTAAATGATAGTGCAGACTGTTAGTAGACACTGTTAAAAATATAGCACACTGTTAGACTGCCTCCTATGAGTGAAATTTACAAAAAAATTTAAAATGTCCCCAATGTCTTCATCTTGCTGCATTTTGGTTTAGCTATTGAATCATCTTAAACCATAATTCTGAATATGTAGACATTTTTTTCTGCATCCCCTCCTCCAAAAAAGTCAAAAAAATTGTATGGTGGCAGAATTCAGAAGGAAATGGAGAATGCAACTCTATGGCAAAACGATATTTAAAAATAAGAGTTCATTTAAGACTTTAAGATAACCTTCAACTTCAGCTATATTTGTCGCCTTTAACCAATAAAAGGTTAAAGGAAAGCAATCTGATTAATGCTTTTGCCTGCTCTTGATTAATTGAAGTCTCATTAATCCCTGCAGTGCAGTTACATCTCAGTACTTTTTCGTTTAATAAACTAATTGAGCCATTAATCTGACTGTATCACACAAAGGTCATAATTACATGATGTATAATGTTGCACGAAATATTTGAAAAGAACCATACTAATAACAGACTTATAATTCTTGTATATTAGAATCTCAAACGTGTGGCAGAGACCTGGATGGATGAATATGCAGAGTATATCTATCAGAGGAGACCTGAATATAGACACCTGTCTACTGGAGATCTCACATCTCAAAAAGAACTCCGCAAACATCTCAAGTGTAAGGACTTCAAATGGTTTATGACTGAAGTGGCCTGGGACATTCCAAAGTATTACCCACCAGTAGAACCTCCACCTGCTGCCTGGGGAGAGGTATGTTTTTATAGTACTTATTTATTGTAAAATGTATATTTTTAGCATCATTATGTTATGCTGAATTTTTACTATGATCTGGATAGTGTACACTGGGGATCAAAAGTTTGGGCACCCCAGGTAAAAATGTTTATTAATGTGCATAAAGAACCCGAGGAGGGATGGGAAAAATCTCCAAAAGGCATCAAATTACAGATTAGACATTCTTATAATGTCAACAAAAGTTAGATTTTATTTCCATCATTTACACTTTCAAAATAACAGTAAACTAAAAAATTGCATCTGCAAAAGTTTGGGCACCCTGCAGAGTTAATATCTTGTACTGCCCCCTTTGGCAAGTATCACAGCTTGTAAACGCTTTTTGTAGCCAGCCAAGAGTCTTTCAATTCTTGTTTGAGGTATCTTTGCCCATTCTTCCTTACAAAAGTCTTCCAGTTCTTTGAGATTTCTGGGCTGTCTGTCACGCACTGCTCTTTTAAGGTCTATCCATAGATTTTCAATTATGTTGAGGTCAGGAGATTGCGAAGGTCTTTGCAAAACCTTCAGTTTATGCCTCTTGATGTAATCCCCCGTGGATTTCGAGGTGTGTTTAGGATCATTATCCATTTGTAGAAGCCATCCTCTCTTTAACTTCAGCTTTTTCACAGATGGCATCAAGTTGGCATCCAAAATTTGCTGAAATTTTATTGAATCCATTTTTCCTTCTACTCGTGAGATGTTCCCTGTGCCACTGGCTGCAATACAACCCCAAAGCATGATTAATCCAACGATCCTACGTTGGGAGACTGCCGCGGCTGGCGGCATCTTCTACAAGCTGATTCCATACCGTAGTAAGTTGCAGAGACCTACGGCTGTTTGTGACGTCACTATAGCTGCCAAAACGGGTCAAAAAGCATCTTATGCGTTTTGGAAATTGCGATTTCCTTCCCCAACATAGGATCGTTCCAAGCAAGGTCATCTCCCAGGACTTTCTGTACCAGAGGAAACGCCATGAACACAGGACATAGGCTAGGACTCCACTGAGATTTTTTTCATGCTGTTTTTGTGGCATAAAAACGCCAGAAAAAACGCCAGAAAAACTGCCATAGTTTTTCCCTGCGCTTTGGCGTTTTTTCTGGCGTTTTTACCTTTGTGTGGAATTTGCCTTTTTTGGCCCCTTTTGCTTTTTTTTTTTTACAAAATAGTTGGGTACCAAAAAAAGAAAAAAAAAGGATGTAAAAATGTATTTAACTAAATGTTTTTTTTTTATAACAAAATTTGAATACATTTTTTTTAATAAAGTGTGTGTGTGTTTAAAGGGTAGCTCCCACCATCCTATTTTTTTTTTTTTTTGCAAACCCGTTCCCTACCCACCCGATCGTCCATAATATAGCAGTGATGTGGCTCTATACAGCACTCACATCTCTGCTCTATTCACATCACTGGCCATTCATATTTTCCGCCCAGAGCTGTGATTGGCCGGATGGTTGCAGCCAATAACAGCTCTTAGGGAAACATCAATGAATGAGCGGCTGGCCCGGAGTATAGTGCAGAGCAGGGATGTGAGTGATGTATACAGTCGCTCCATCTCTGCTATACACAGGACGATCACATCGGGTGTCAGTAGTGACTCCTGCTGTGATGTGTCCTTTAGCAGGCACTACTACTCCCAACATGGAGCACACTCTTCTCCATGCTGGGAGCTGTAGTACCTGCATTAATAGACAGATCACAGCGAGTGTAATTTCTGACACCCGCTGCGATCTGTCTATTAATGCAGGTACTACAGCTCCCAGCATGGGGCAGAGTGTACTCCATGTTGGGAGTAGTAGTACTTGTAGTTAAGGAAAGATCACTGCGGGTATCACTCCTGACACCCGCTGTGATCCTCCGGTATAATGTATGGATGCAGCGGCCGGTGCTCTCCTATGGTCCCCTGCACACCGTATATATGCACATTCTGATTTCTCACAGAGAGCTGTGATTGGCTGGAAACATCTGACCAATCACAGCTCTCTGCGGGAAATATGAATATGTGTATATATAAGGCAGGGCAGGGGACCATAGAAGAGCGGCTGGCCGCATCTATACATTATACAAGAGGATCGCAATGGGCGATCTGTCAATAAGTATAGGTAACTACTACACCCATCATGGAACAGTGTGTTCCATGCTGGGAGTAGTAGTACTACCTAAAAAATATTTTTTTTTTAAAGTGAAAAACACGCACACACTATATTTTTATTATTGTCGGCTACATTTTTAGCGCTTTACCCGCTCACATAAATTGATCCCTGTTTAAAAATTAATAATCATTTCGTAATAAAAAAGATCCATTTCGTTAAGTACAATTTTTTCCATCACTACTGTATCTTTTTTATGAATTTTTTTTATGGTACCCTACGAAATTTTTATAAAAAAAGGTATCTCCATAATTTTTTGGATCGCTAAAGTCCAAAAAATAATAAAAAATGCCTGCAAAAATGCAAAATTTAAAACATGGCGTTTTTCTTGGCATTTTTGCTCTCCCATAGACTTCTTTGGGAGGAAAACGCCACGATTTCAGGGCAAAAAACGCCAAACTAGGTGTTTGCAGGGGGTTTTGAAAATCCAGCCTCTGAGCCAGAAAATGCTGAAAAACGCCAAAAGGATAAAAAAAAAAACGCCAAACTGAAAAACGGCAAGTGAATCTGCCATTTTGCAGTTTACCATTGACTTGCAGCTAACATCTGGACACGGCGTTTTTTCACTGAAAAAACGCAGTGCGGGAAAATTGGCGTTTTTGACGGCATTTTTGAGAAAAAAAAAACCTCAGTGGAGTTCCAGCTATAAGGTGAATACTGATACCTCGCCTACTATATGGAGTATTAAGAACTAGCACCTAAGTAACTTGGAAGTTTGTGATGTGCATTAAATTGCGGTATGTGTGACCATTGGGAAATATTGTTGCATAAAGGAGGTGCATATTGGTCTAATTGGGAACCACTAGTAGCATTACAGTATATATTCAGGGAATTGAATACACACCCTGCATCCTGATTCCCTTCCCCGCATCCTGATTCCCTTAACGTAGAGTGCATATATATTTCACATTTTTTTTAGAAAAATAACAAAATGGAGTGAATGAAGAAATTTGTTAATTCGAATCGAGTCGAAATTCGGATTCAATACAAATCTAATTTTTCATGACATTCAGAATGAATTCGGATTCGTCGGATTTGATTCTCTCATCACTAGTAATAATGTCTAGAATGTCCAAATCAGTAGCAATGCCCTCAGTGCCTTCTAATGTCTGCCTAATGTCCATTAGTGCTCTTGGGTCAGTAATTAAAACTCTTAGCGCCCACACTTGGTCATAGTGCCCCTTAATGCACCCCACTCAGCAATAATGCCTCTTAGTACCCCACTCAGCAATAATGCCTCTTAGTACCCCACTCAGTAATGGTGCCTCTTAGTGCATTCACTAAGTAATAATGCCCTTTTGTGCCTCCCTCTCAGTAATGGAGCCCTCATAGTGCCCCCACTGAGTAACAGTACCCCCATAGTGCTTTCAACTTATTTATCATGCCTTTTATTGCCTTAGACTTACTAATGGTGCTCTCCATAGTGCCTCCACTCTGTATAAATGTCAGTATTGATGTCCCCACTAGTCCTTGGGCCACTTAGGGCCCCCACTCAGCATTGTTGTCTGTCTTAGTGCCACCCCTTAGTTTGCCTATTTAGTAATGATGTCCCCCTTAGTGCACACCACTTAGTAATGATGTCTCTCTTAATAATGATGTCTCAATTAGTGACATAACCATATAATGATGCCCTCTTAGTGCCTCCACTTACACATAAAGTTCACCTTAAGCGCCCCCCACTTAATGATTATAATAATAATAATTTGTTGTGGCCAAATATTCAATACTAAAAAGGTCCTACTCACCTTTCTCCATTGGCACAATCCTGCATGCTCTAAACACCTTCACCCTATGAGCCTCAGGCATAGGATACCAAGGCAGGCACAATGATGTTACATCACCATGCTTGCCTGTTCTGGCATTTCCATCTGCCATATGTTAGACTGCACTCAGGAAGTACCTAAAACCTATGAGAGAGGATGGTAAAACTGGAAGATAACTTTCTGTTCTGCTATTGTACCCTGAAGATACACATGCAGTTGAAGGTGATGGTCACTGAGAGATCCAGGACCTTTTCCTAGAAAAACCACCACTTTTTGTTTAGTCAATGTAGTGCACCAGTTCTCTATTCCTGTATGTGGTTTGTCATTTCATCATCTGTCCTTGTCCTGTATATTGATATAAGAATGTCATGCTGGTATATGCTCCTGTTCTTTAGTTTTAAGCCACTTGTCAGAAATTTTTGCCAAAATAATGGATCCATGTTGGGTTTTTGCTGTGTCTGGCTTGAGGTGTATGTAACATGATCAAATTATTTTAGGTCAGTAATGTTCTTGCCAAATCACCATTATCATCCATTTTACATCTGTCATGAACAGGGTCTTGTTATATGTGATGTTTTCTATAATGACATTTGTCTAAAAAATTTATGGAATCATCCATACAAAAAGTTTTTTTTTTTTTGTGCTTTGGCGAGGATGTTTGCATCTGCATTACATTGAACACTTCACATTAGGGCATTGTGTTGGCTAATGGGTATCAGGAATTGGAGTTGGCTTGAGATGTTGCTTCATATACATTTGCAGGATTTCAATTGCTAGTTATATTGATTAGGAATGAAGAATGATGAATCCGAATTCGTTGTGAATTTCAGGAAAAATTTCTCACTGCAAGTTTTAAATGCAGCAAATTTTCCGCTGCAGCTCAAATCCTCAGCTGGAAATTCGCTGTGAAACACCCCCCTCCCTCCCCCATGTGAATGTACCCCAAAAACACTTCACTACACCATGCTACAAAAAATAAAGGGTATAACACTACATATACATATACCCCTACACAGTCTCCTCCCCCTGGCCCTCCCCCCCCCCCCCCCACCCAAATAAAAATGAAAAATATTTGGTACAGCACTGTTTGAAAAATGGAGCCTCCAGCTGTTGCAAAACACTACACTACACTACACTACAAAAAATAAAGCGTATAACACTACATATACACATGTAGAGATGAGCAAACTTACAGTAAATTCGATTCATCCCGAACTTCTCGGCTCGGCAGTTGATGACTTTTCCTGCATGAATTAGTTCAGCTTTCAGGTGCTCCCGTGGGCTGGAAAAGGTGGATACAGTCCTAGGAGACTCTTTCCTAGGAATGTATCCACCTTTTCCAGCCCACCGGAGCACCTGAAGGCTGAACTAATTTACGCAGGATAATTCATCAACTGCTGAGCCGAGAAGTTTGTGACGAATCAAATTTACTGTAAGTTCGCTCATCTCTATACACATACTCCTACACAGTCTCCTCCCCCCGCCCCCCCCCCCCCCCCAATAAAAATGAAAAACATCTGGTACAGCACTGTCTCCAAAATGGAGCCTCCAGCTGTTGCAAAACAACAACTCCCAGTATTGCCAGACAGCAATTGACTATCCAGGAAGGCAGGGAGTTTTGCAACAGCTGGAGGCACCCTGTTTGGAAATCACTTTGTCGTAGAGTACCCGTATGTCCACCCCTATGCAAATCCCTAATTTAGGCCTCAAATACGCATGGCGCTCTCTCACTTCGGAGCCCTGTTGTATTTCAAGGCAACAGTTTAGGGCCACATATGGGGTATTTCTGTACCCAGGAGAAATTGCCTAACAAATTTTGGGGGGCTTTTTCTCCTTTTACCCGTTATGAAAAGGTAAAGTTGGGGTCTACTCCAGCATGTTATTGTAAACATTTTTTTATTTTTTACACTAAACTGCTGGTGTTGCCCCATACTTTTCATTTTCACAAGAGGTAAAAGGAAAAAAAGACCCCCCAAAATGTGTAATGCAATTTGTCCTGAGTACGGAAATACCCCATATGTGTATGTAAAATGCTCTGCCGGCAGACAACAAGGCTCTGGAGTGAGAGCGCCAAGAACATTAGAGGTGATTTGCACAGGGGTGGCTGATCGTTACAGCAGTTCTGACATAAACACAAAAAAAAAACACCCACATGTGACCCCATTTTGGAAACTACACCCCTTAAGGAACATAACAAGGGGTATAGTGAGCCTTAACTACCCACAGGTGTTTGAAGAATTTTCGTTAAAGTTGGACTGGAAAATGATTTTTTTATTATTTTTTCACTAAAATGCTGGTGTTATCCCAAATTTTTCATTTTCACAATGGGTAATAGCAAAAAAGCCCCCCAAAATTTGTAATGCCATATGTGGATGTAAAGTACTCTGTTGGCACACTACAGGGCTCACAAAAGAAGGAGTGCCATTGGGAATTTGGAGAGAGAATTTGGCTGGAATTGAAGGCCATGTGCGTTTACAAAGCCCCCATGATGCCAGAACAGTGGTGGACCCCCACATGTGACCCAATTTTGGAAACTACACCTCTCACAAAATTAAATAAGGGGTGCAGTGAGCATTTACACCCCACAGGTGTCTGACAGATTTTTGGAACAGTGGTCCGTGAAAATTAAAAATGTAATTTTTCATTTGCACAGCCCACTGTTCCAAAAGTCTGTCAAACGCCACTGGGGTGTAAACGCTCATTGCACCCCTTATTACAATCTGTAAGGGGTGTAGTTTCCAAAATGGGGTCACATGTCAGGGTCCACTGTTCTGGAAGCATGGGGGCTTTGTAAACGCACATGGCCCCCGACTTCCATTCCATACAAATTTTCTCTCCAAAAGCTCACTGGCGCTCCTCCTCTTCTGACCATTGTAGTTCACCTGCAGAGCACTTTACATCCACACATGGGGTATTTCCATCCTCCAATGGAGTTACAAATTTTGGGGGGCATTTTCTCCTATAACCTCTGTTAAAAATGGTAAATTTGGGGAAAAAACTGCATTTTAGTGAAAAAAAATTTTATTTACACAAAAAAAAAGTAGTCAAATACCTGTGAGATGTTAAGGCTCACTGTACCCCTTGTTACAAGCATTGAGGGGTGTAGTTTCCATAATATTATGCCATGTGTTTTTTTCTTTTTGCTGTTATGATACCACAGGGGCTTCCTAAATGTGACATGTTTCAGAAAAATTTGCTTTCAAAAAGCCAAATGTGGCTCCTTCAATTCTGAACATTGTAGTGCGCAAGCAGAGCACTTGAGGGCCACTTATGAGGTACTTCCATACTCATAAGAAATGGGGTTACAAATTTTGTGGGGCCTTTTTTTCCTTTAACCTCTTGAAAAAAAAGCATAATTTGGGGGGGAAAACATCATTTTAGTGAAAAAAAAATTTGATTTTTCATTTACACATCAGACTTTAATGAAAAAGTCGTCAAACACCTGTGGGGTGTTAAGGCTCACTGTACCCCTTGTTACGTGCCTTGAAGGGTGTAGTTTCCAAAATAGTATGCCACGGGGTTTGTTTTTTGCTGTTATGGAACCATAGTGGCTTCCCAATTGCAACATGCCCCCTAAAAAACAACAAAATTCACTCTCCAAAATCCCATTGTCGTTCCTTTGCTTCTGAGCCCTCTAGTGCACCCACAGAGCACTTTATGTTCACAAATGAGGTATTTCCTTACTCGAGAGAAATTGGGTTACACATTTTGGGGGGAATTTTCTCCTTTAACCCCTTATAGAAATAAAAATAAAAAAAACTGGGTCTACAAGAACATGTTAGGGTAAAAAATTGAGATTTAGAATTTTCTCCTTTATTTGTTGCTATTCCTATGAAACAGCTAAAGGATAACCAAAAATTATGAATATCAATTTGTATACTTTGAGGGGTACAATTTTTATATTGGGGTCAGTTATGGGATATTTATAATATGAAGACCCCTCAAATCCACTTAAAAACTGGACTGGTCCCTGAAAAATTCAGATTTTGTAAATTTTGTGAAAAAGTGGAAAATTGCTGCTGAATTTTAAGCCCTCTGATGTCTTCCAAAAGTAAAAACATGTCAACTTTATGATGCAAACATAAAGTAGATATATTGTATATGTGAATCAATATATAATTTATTTGGTATGTCTATTTTGCTCACAATCAGAGAGCTTCAAAGTTGGAAAAATGCAAAAAAAAATTAGATTTTTCATGAAATTTGGGAAATTTTCACCAAGAAATGATGCAAGTATCGATGAAAATGTACGCTATGATAAAGTAGAATATGTTACTAAAAACCATTCTCCGAATCAAATCATAAGTAAAAGCATCCCAGAGGTATTAATCCTTAAAGTTACAGTGGTCGGGTCGATATAGAGAAGGCCTTTGACTCGGTTTCTTGGTCCTACCTGTTTAGAGTCCTACAGTTCATGGGTTTCACTTGTCCCTTTGTAGAGGCTCTCCACTGCCTTTATTCCGCTCCCGGAGCCTATTTGAAACTCCCTACCCCTTCTCCATCTCCCATAGTTATAGAGTGGGGTTCTTGCCAGGGCTTATATTATGTATTTCCGTATGGGAGTCGGGGGTCTTTCAGTCCCTAACCTCATGAAATATTATAGGGCTGCACGCATAGCTCAATTGTTGCTCTGTAATATTAGTTCTTTTGGCCCCAGATGGCTAGTTCTTGAAAACACTCTACTTTTGCCCCACACCTTACGCTCTCTTATGTGGTCGTCCAGTCCAATCTGTTCTTTCCGTCCCCCGTCTGCTCTCTTTTCTTGCTACTCTCTTCTCCTCTGGCGATCTGTCAGGTTCAAATTTCACCTTCAATCTCCCCATTCTCCTGCCATACCACTCTTTCATAACCCTTCTTTCCCACCAGGCTCCTATGCCTCAGCTTTTGGCTTGTGGATTAATAATAAACTTACCTGTCTTAATGCTTTCCTGGTGAGAGGCAGACTTATGGATAGAGGGGCCTTCCTTTCCCAATTTAACCCTCCCCCCTTCCGAATCTTTTAAATGCTCCCAAGTCTTCTCTTTTCTGTCCTCGATTCCAGAGACATTTTTTCCCATAGTCCCCACCTCTCTTGAGGCGCTGGCTATTTATACTCCTACACGCTCTGGGACCCTTTCTTTGGTCTATTCCCTCCTCAATGGTCCTCTGAATGGGGTTAAACTAAAATTTATGACACAATGGAAGGAAGATCTCCGGGTTACCATGTCTCTCTCGGATTGGCATACCTGTTGCTCTCAACTGAGTAAGGGTAGTTGGCAGGTTTCGTTGGCTGAGACACTTTGAAAATATTACACCGCACTTATTATGTGCCTGCCCACTTACACGCCATTTACCCGGAGGTCTCCCTCCTCTTCTTTTGGGGCTGCCCCAAGACAGGCTCAATGTTGTATACATGGTGGTCTTGTCCCTTGGTTGCTGCCTTTTGGAGAGATATTATGGGTCTCATTTCATCGGTCCTCGATAGGCCTTTCCCCCTCTCCCCGGAGGTCTGCCTTCTGGGCAGTTAGCCTTCTAGACTCCCATATACACCTTTTAAATTGGCCCAATTCATATTACTGGCAGCACGCATACACATTGGATAAGATGCCTGATCGTGGGAGTCCTGCCGCTGGGGACCCCCGTGATCTTGCACACGGCACCCCGTTTGTAATCAGTCCCCAGAGTCCCATAACTTGGATAGGCACGCCGCTTCCGCCTCCACGCTTTCCTCATCCTCCACCATGTCTCAGCTTCCACTGCATGGACAAGTCTCAGTGCCCCTCCAGCATACCATGTGTCCAGCACATGGCGGTGTCACGCTGTTCTTCACATGGTTTGTCTTGGTGAACGGAGTCACACAGGGAAGGAACTGCTAAAAGTCATTCATCAAGAAATCGAATCATGGCTTACTCCATGAAAACTTGAAAAGGGAACCATGGTGACCGACAATGGGAAGAACATCTCATCTACGCTGCAACAAGAAAGCCTGAGACATGCACCCTGCATTGCACATGTGTTCAATATGGTTATCAAGCGGTTCCTGAAGTGTTCCCCCCATCTGCAAGACATGCTAACAATGGGAAGGAAACTTTGCATGCACTTCAGCCACTCATACACCGCCGAGCACACCCTCCTTGAGCTGCTGCTTCAGAACGGCATCCCCCAACATAGTCTTATTTGTGGCGTTTCCACACATTGGAATTACACCTTCCATATGTTGGACCGACTATACGAAATAAGAAAAGCCATCACCGATTTCTTGATGATCCAAGCAGATAGGGGGACTCCCCTGTGTAACTTCAATGTCAACCAGTGGCAGCTCCTATGTGACACCTGCCGTTTGCTCAGGCCCTATTAGGAAGCCACATTATTAGTCAGTCACCAGGATTACGGGATGAACAATGTCATTTCAATGCTTCATCTACTATGTGTTGGAAAAAATAGCTGATCAGGGCACTGGAGACATGGCACCTACATCTTACGGCCACATGAGCCCTGTGGGGGATGAACTGGAGGAGGAGAAGGGGGGGGAAAGTTGAGCACAGCTTAGGTTTCACGAGAGAGGCATTTTTTCAAGTCATCTGACAGGAGAAGAGGAGAAGGAGCAGCTAGAGGGTTATGAGGAAGGCGAGACAGAGGACCCAGACACACTCTGGCAGTGTGCAGTGGAGATGGAGGCAGGGAGTCCCTCCGAGTAAATTGCACAAATGGCACAATGCATGCTCACTTGCTTGCGAAGTGACTGCCGATTTGTCCCCATTCGGCAGCGGGATGACTTCTGACTCTCCACCTTATTGGACCCTCGCTGCCTATCTGCGCCATCCTCCATCCTCTTGCAGGTATGACTTTGGGGGCCCTCTGTGCTCACCTTCCACTGCCATGGCTGCTGGGGAGGGGTGGGGTGGCAGGAGCAGTATCAGCTCCATCAGCAGCAGCCTGAGTCTACAGTCGCTGATGAGTACCTTTCTTCACCCACATTGTGAAGCAACTCATCAGCAGCAGGTAGACCTGGAGCAGGACCTGAACTAACATACCTTAACATGACCATGCCAACACACCTTGAACTGGACTTCTGGGCAGCCAAACTAGATTTGTGGCTGCAACTAGCAGAGTTTGCTCTGGAAAAGCTGTCCTGCCCGGCCAGTAGTGTGCCATCAGAGCGGGTGTTTAGTGCGGCGGGGGCAATAGTAACCCCAAGGAGAACTTGTCTGTCCACGAAAAATGTGGAAAGACTGATCTTTGTGAAGATGAATCGGGCATGGATATGCCAGGATTTCCACCCACCGATGCCTGATGCCTCAGAGTAGATTGACCATGGTGTCACACCAACACTTCCCTAATGTGGATAGTGCTAAAGATGTTTAAGGTACTGCTCCCCAGTTACAGACATTCCTCCTGATCAGAACACAAGTAAGTACTGAGTATATACCTTACTTGAAACGTAACTTTTAATAATATTCTTAGGATGAAATATATGTAGCCACAATTTTTTTTAAATTAAACAAAAAGAAAGGCGTGCGAAAAACACCATGTGCCACCTACACATCCAAGTATTGATGTGATACAAAGACCTCTAAAAGGTGCAAAGGAACAACATATGGTCCATTGTAACCAGTGGGGGGAAAACTTCCCCTATAAAGCCCTACTCTTGCATTATTGATTCCCTTCTTGGCAAGTGTTACTCGTACTAAAAAGGGTGGTCCCAGACTGGAACCTCTTCTATTCCCCCCTACAAACTCTGCCATTTCCCAGGTTTTTTAGGTGGAAATAGAATTTCCTGTGTGGGGCTGCCCTTTTTAGGGTGAGTAACATTTGCCAAGAAGGGAATTAGTAGGGCGAGAATAGGGCCTTACAGGGGAAGGTTAACCCCCACCTGCTACAATGGACAATAAGTTGTTCCCTTCCACCTTTTCGAGGAGAGTGTTACTCTTCTTAAAGAGGTACTCTGGTGGAAAACCTTTTTTATTAAATCAACTGGTGCCAGAAAGTTAAACAGAAGTAAATTACTTCTATAAAAAAAAAATATTGATCCTTCCAGTACTTATTAGCTGCTGAATACTACAGAGGAAATTATTTTCTTTTTGGAACACAGAGCTCTCTGCTGACATCAGACCACAGTTGTTAAAATGGACAGAGATGTCAGCAGAGAGCACTGTGGTCATGATGTCAGCAGAGAGTTCTGTGTTCCAAAAAGAAAATTATTTCCTCTGTAAGATTCATCAGCTAATAATTACTGCAAGGATTAAGATTTTTTAAGAGGTAATTTACAAATCTGTTTAACTTTCTGGCACCACTGGTTAAAAAAAAAAGTTTTCTGCAAGAGTACCCCTTAAACTCCTAGGGGACGAAGGGCGTATGCATACGCCCTCGTGTCCCGTCACTTAAGGACGGAGGGCGTGTCCATACGCCCTCCGTATTTCCAATCACCAGTGTTGCCACCCCTTCCTATCCCCTGCCATTGGTCGATCATGCTGACGACCAATTGCAGGAGGGGGCGGGGGGGGTGTTAAAGTTAATTTCCCTCGCTCTGCCCATCCAACGAAGTCGGGGCAGAGAGGGGGGAACACGGGCGGCAAGGGGGGAACATGGCCCGGCTTACCCGGACTGGTGGAGGCGGCACCCCGGGGCAGCAGCGGTGGCGGAATCAACGCAGGAGGAGTGCGGCTGGAAAGTGCGCGTGGAGAAGGCTGCAGTGAAGATCGCGGTAAGTGATCTCTGTGACCTTCTAAAAGCTGCAAAACTACAACTCCCAGCATACCCAGACAGCCGAAGGCTGTCTGGGCATGCTGGGAGTTGTAGTTTTGCAACATCTGGAGGGTCGCAGTTTGGAGACCACTGTGTAGTGGTCTCTAAACTGTGGTCCTCCAGATGTTGCAAAACTACAACTTTCAGCATGTACTGACTGTCTGGGCATGCTGGGAGTTGTAGATTTTCAACATCTGAAGTGGCACAGTTTGGAGACCACTATACGGTGGTCTCCAAACTGTAGCCCTCCAGATGTTGCAAAAGTACAATTCCCAGCATGGCCAGACAGTCAGGGATGCTGGGCATGTAGTTCTGCAATACCTGGCCCTTCATATATTGCAGAACTGCAACTCCCAGCATGCCTAGACAGTCTGGGCATGCTTGGAGTTATTGTTTTGCAACATCTGGAGGGCTACAGTTTGGAGACCACTACTTAGCGGTCTCCAAACTGTTTTTCCCCAGCTGTTGCAAAACCACAACTCCTAATGTTGCCGGACATCCATAGACTGTCCTGGCAGGCTGGGAGTCTTGCAGCAGTTGGAGGCACCCTGTTTGAGAAACACTGCTGTAGGGTTTTGGTGGAGACAAGCCCCATCCTTGTAACCGGGTCCACTCCTATTGCAAATTCCTTATTTAGGCCTCAAATGCGCATGGCGCTCTCTCACTTCAGGGCCCTGTCGTATTTCAAGGCAACAGTTTAGGGCCACATATAGGGTATTTCTGTACTCGGGAGAAATTGCGTTACAAATTGCGTTACACAATTTGGGTCCATATATTTTATTCTAAGCATACTATTCAAGGTTAAGTTTTACGTAATGCATATCCTCAATACCTACTTGTGCACACTAACACTTTTGCAAAAGAGACCGTTTTCTCCTGCCTACCTGCCTGAGCTACTATTCTGTTCCTGCCACCTGCCTGATGCCACACATCTGATGCCAAGTTCTCCTTTTTTTACCCACTTTCGTCACTGGGTACATGTATTGCCACCCACCGCACCACTCACCGGGTCACTTTCAGGACTCCTGATGCTGCTGCTGCCACCTCCAGGCTGTCTCATTCTGCCACCATATGTTCTCGTGCTGATGCCACTTCCAGGCTGTCTCATTCTGCCAGCAGATGTTCTCCCATGCTGATGCCAGCTCCAGGCTTTCTCATTCTGCCACCATATGTTCTCCTAATGCTGATGTCAGGTCCATGCTGTCTCTTACTGCCCCCATATGTTCTCCTCATGCTGCCATTACCTCCAGGCTGCGTCATTCAGCCACTATATGTTCTCCTCATGCTGCCGCAAACTCCAGGCTGTTTCATTCAGCCATTATATTCTGCCGCTAACTACAGGCTGTGTCATTCAGCCACTATGTGGTCTTCTCATGCTGCTGCCAACTCCAGGCTGTGTCATTCAGCCACTATATGTTCTCCTCGTGCTGCTACCACCTCCACGCTGTGTCACTCAGCCACTACATGGTCTCCTCATGCTGCCGCCGCCTCCACGCTGTGTCATTCAGCCACTATGTGGTCTCCTCATGCTTCTGCCACCTCGAGGCTGTGTCATTCAGCCACTATATGTTCTCCTCAAGCTGCCGCAAACTCCAGGCTGTGTCATTCAGCCACTGTATGTTCTTCTCATGCTGCCACCAATACCAGGCTGTGTCATTCAGCCACAATGTGGTCTCCTCATTCTGCCGCCAACTCCAGGCTGTGTCATTCAGCCACTTTCTGTTCTCCTCATGTTGCCGCCACCTCCACGCTTGTGATTCAGCCACTATATGGTCTACTCATATTGATGCCACCTCCAGGCTCTGTCATTGTGCCGCTCTACGACAGGGATTATAATAGCCTGCCTCTGATCTGTTTGTCATACTGAATAACAGTATTATTTTACTAACCCAGTACACACCCTATCCGTGTTACAGCAAGGCAAAGTGTTCTACACCCCTACTGAGGATTTCTGTAGGCCAGAAATAGCCGTTTTCAATAGTGATTTGCCACTAATAAATTCGGACCGAAACAAATTTTTGGGGAAAATTCAGGGAATCAGCCGAATCAAATTTTTCAAAAATTCGCTCATCTCTAATATTGATTGTTTGCTGTTGCTATGTGCTCCGTCTATATCTGTTTTCACATGGAGCTGTTTAGTTACTAGTATAGGAAATTTTGATATCTATTGAGCTTTCCAGTTCTTCATTTGTCCAATTATTTCACTTAGACATTGTTTTCCTGTTATATGTTGTCCTTTATTGTCTGTTGTTTGCCCATACTCTAAGCCATCCTGGACTACTCCTATCTCCTCCAGTCATCCTATGGCAAATTGTCATATACTGTTGTCTCTTGCATTGATATGTGCTTGTATGAGTTCCTTGCACAACTATTGACTGGTCTGTCTAGACTGTCCTACGCCAACGCCTGGGAGTATCTGCATACTAGGAGGTATTGTTAGCAAACAGGTGACAAATGAAAGGTGACTTCTAGAGGGGAAGCCAAGTTCTGCAGTATAGTGGCCTATCAGGTTAATACTTATGTATGGACACTGCCTAGTACCACTTCTCTAGTTATGTATACCGAGTGTCATTTTGACTACTTTTCCCTACAAATGGACCCTATCATTCTTAATATATATGGGTACTGCGCAACTCCCCTGCTCTTGTTCTGTATAAATACATTTTCAGTATCTGAACTTATTCTGTGTATATTGACACAATTCTGTTATATGCATTATCACTTTTCTTGTCCTTTATTCTGGGAATAATATCTGTGTCTAAGCTTTTGATCTTGTTCTGTACAGTGCACAAAACTATTTTTTGTTCTGAACATTTGGTGTAAAATGAGAACCTGCCCTTATTCTTTTTATAGGCCTTGCATCGTACCACTTCTCTTGTCCTGTATGCTGTATCTAGTTATCAGTATTAACTTATTCTTTATGTACGGACACTGCACAGCAGGGTTGTCATTACATTTTTTTGCCCAGCATATATGCCAATAAATGATAGCTGCAGTGCAAAAAGTGCGCTCAGCCTTTCCTCCCACCAGGGTTCAAGCCTAAAAAATCCATGTTTTTCCAGAACTTGACTATGGTTTATACCATCTAGATTGCAAAGAGAAAAATTGGAGGCCAGATCGCAACAAAATTATGTTACATATAGGGAGTTTATTTCATGAGCATGTGATCGAAGGTTACATAAGTCCCATTAATTTGCGTAGAATTAAATTTTGGCATGGAAATCTTTTCACAAGCATACTGACAATCTACAACAGATTTGGTAGTAATAAAGTAGAAATAAAATTCTCTGAAATATAAGTATAAAAAGTGAGCAATACTATTCGAATCCAGGTCCACTTTAAATATCACAAACAAATAGAGTAAGCCTAGGTTTACACAGGCGTATTTCATTGTAAAATTTAGTTACATAGTTAGCATGGTCGAAAAAAGACATCCATCCATCAAGTTCAACCATATGCGACCATAAAATTGCAGAAATTTTGGATCAGTTTTTTAACATTATTGTGCATTGTTCTTTATGTAAAATGAATAAGTGGTTGTCTATGCAAGCAATATGTAAGAAAAAAATAAATAAAAAAGATGTCTTTTTTACAGCTGTGTAAATAAGTGATATGTAATTCCAACTCTTAATTCTCGGGTTCTGCACCCAAATTGTGTTGCATGTTTCATGTGCCAGATTTTGTTATGGACAAATACAAAAAACTCGACTTATTCTTCATTATACTCTGAAAACCTAAAAAAAAAAAAAAAAGGCTTATATGCAAAAAAAAAGGGGCATGTCCTCAAAAAAGGGACATGTCCTCGACAGTTCTGAACAATATCCCAACAAATTTACTGATGTCTCCACATATAATGTGGGGAATTTGAGCACTGGAAACCCCAACAGCTCAGAG
The DNA here is from genome assembly GCF_029499605.1 of Hyla sarda. Lineage (NCBI taxonomy): Eukaryota > Metazoa > Chordata > Amphibia > Anura > Hylidae > Hyla > Hyla sarda. Next base: position 121,984,021 of record NC_079189.1, on the reverse strand, counting down.
CAGTTGTTAAAACAGCATAACCTTAAGAAAAACACCACATTAGTAAATACCATGGAAACATACTTCTCTTCATAAATCACCCCATTGTGTGCATAGACAACCATTTTCCCACTTCACCTGCTTTATTTTTCCAGCCAAGAGAAGGTGGGGAAAGCTGGAAGCAGAAAAAGTGGGGAAGTTACGCAATTTGTAGAACTCCAATCAGCCATAATGGGAATTACGCAAATGGTTTAGCTCCATGTTAACAGAAATTTCAATATTACATAAACAGCGTAGCATACAAGTATATGGTGTTTGTGTAACCAACATTAAAGTCAATAGGAGATATGCAAGTTGTGTAACTCCCCCACTTCGGTTGTTACTGGCTTTTTACCACCTACGGCCGCAGACAGGCAGCAGCTGGCCGGAAAACAGAAGCAGCGCGGTAAAATAACCCATTAAATGTAAAAAATATGGACGTAAAATTAGCAATTTCTGCAGTTTTCTGCTTTGGCTTACAAATGCGTAACCAGAATGGGCACCCCTCTCTATTGCATCTGTGATAAGCCATTAAAGTAAATGGATAGGTTTAATCTATAACATTCTCTCTATACTAGCCAATTAACCATAATTATTTATCTGAGAATGGGTAACAGTTTTATTACTGTTAAAAAAAAATAATATATATATATATATATATATATATATGTGTGTGTGTGTGTGTGTTTATGTGGGTGAAAAGTTTCAGCACAGAAAGGCCATCAGTGCGGTGCAGATATCCCCCAGCTTCCAGCTTGCCAGGCTGGATATACAAACAGTCCTCCCTTCAAGGAAACAGCACCAGTCACTGGGTACTTATAGTTAGTGTTGAGCACGAATATTCGTAATGCGAACTTTTATCATGCATATCGGTACTTAGCGATTTTGAAAATATTTAGAATTTAGTGCTATATATTTGTAATGACGAATATTAGTTTGGTTTTTGTTTGTTTTTCACATGCAAATTTTCATGCGAATTTTCGCATTGGAAAAAAAGTGAACGAACATAGCAAATATGCAAATTTTGAGAACAAAGGACAAATAATCGTCAATATATTCGTGAAATATCGCGAATTCGAATATGGCCCCTGCCGCTCATCACTATTTATAATAATACTGCTAATTTGATCCTTCAATGGTTACAGTTTATAATATATGAAAACACAAAACTTGGGATTGGCATGCTGCTAGAAATATTGTTAGCTATAATTTTGAATGCATGTAAACATAAAAGCAATTGATATCTATCTACATATGGGCAGTGAACTCATGTTTTTCTGTACATGCACTTATATCTAATGAAAGGACTATAGATGATATGGTTTTGTTTTAGAAATAGCTGTAAGATGTATAACCGGACAAGATGCAATGGAAACTGCTGAGTTCATTTTTTAGATGGTTTATTTTATTCCTACGGTGGCTGTTTTCCCAGTTTCATAACTTTCTAATAGAAACGTAACATGTTTTATACAGACCAATTGAGTGTGATTAAGTATGCTACCTTGCCACTATATAACTGCCTACACAACAGTAATATAAAGAGAGTAACAATAGGAACAAAAGGTTCTTATATCTAAATGACTTGTGTTAACTGCTCCTAGCTGGCTAGTCAACATCTATTTTTTGTATTTTTAGCACCTGTTTTGCTCTTATTATAACCAATGGTATAATGGAAGATGATGTATGTATTTGTTCATTCTACAAGTAACAGTAGTAGCAGCTAGCAGATGGTATGGCTTATCAGCACCAAAGTCATGTTTATTACATGACTTATTATTTGTGCATAGTTTTATTTATAATCTATGTCACCAGGATTTATATGGGTAGTGGAAATTTGGTTCAGAGCCCTTTTTGTCTTTCACTGCTTTACTATCTAAGAGAAATGGTATCTGTAAAATCATTGAATATATTGTATTGTTTTTATTACTCATTTGGAGTAGACACAATGATATCACAAATACAGGAGGTGTCCTTACCATTTCAATTGCCATCTTACTATTGTCACTGTTTATTATTTCTTAAAAATGTCCAAACAAAGAATCACACAAAGATACTGAACTATGTCTTTTACTCAGATCATGCAGAAATGTTACATGTCACACAGTCCAGCTGTGACACTCTACAACCCCCACTGTTAGAAAAGTTCTGTATACTGTAATGTATGTGTAACAGAAATCCTTAGTAAATCCATTGCAGATATTATGGAGAAGTAGGAGATAATATATGTAGCAAGGAGAAATTATGTGCTACACATATGCCACATGCAGCCAATGTTAGATTTTATAGAGGTAATACATTTAGATAATAGATGAGTAAGTGAAACTGAACTTTTAGGGGTAGATTAAAAAAAACTGAATGTCATGCTAGACACACAGGGGGAGATTCTCAAAGAATTTTGAGCCAAAATTTTGGCGCGAAAAGTATCGATCACATTTTCAAAGAGCTTTGTGCCGCAGTTTACATTGTTCACGTCAGTTTTGTAACTTTACACTATATTTTCAAAGGGGTGAGAGTCCAGTTTATATAAAAAAAATTCACACCACCTTTTTGATAGTGTAGAAATCACAGAAATGGTTGTAGTTTTGTTTATTTTTTCTTTGTTTTTTTGGGAAGAAAAGGTGTTATTTAAGTAATTATCAAAAAAGGAAATAACTATTATTGAAAAATGTTTTAAAAAAATTATAAATATATATATATTTTTTTCTTCTTCTTCACTGCACCTGCACTCACATTTAAGCTCAGAAATATTATATTTATACATTCGCTTGTCTGGGACCAGATAACCGTGAAATATTTTGTCAGATGTTTCTGCCAGAGTTTACTGGGATGTAAAATTTGGCACAAAAAAACAAACAAAAGTGTCCCAAAAATAAATTTTCACATATTTTCAAAGCAGCACAAGACACCTTTGAAAATGTGTGTGGAAAAAAAAAGGTGTGCAGAATGTCACTGGAACAGAAATTACAGTAGTTTTTGAGAATCTCCCCCACAATGTTAATATTTATTTAATATATATATATATATATATATAAATATATACATTTTCAATTGTGAAATGGAGTATTATGGACTATAATAATAATGGCTTATCCTTAGAATTGGTGAGGGAAATAAAATGACCCATGCATCAAGCACTGTTCAGAGTTCCATTAATTGAATAAAGATGTCCAAAGCGAGTATGGAATCGCTTTGGACATCTTCATTCAATTAATGGAACTCTGAACAGCGCCTGATGCACAGGTCATTTTACTTCCCTCACCTACACGATTGAACAGGATTGGATCATCCATCCCTGTGATCCTTTGGGCTTTGCAGTTCACTCCGACCATGATTATATCCCTATCCAGGGGTGATAAGCGTTGATTATCTACCGCAAGGTGAGCTGCCAACTGAAAGGCTGGTGCGATCCACTCTCTATTCCATCTGGTGTCTTGGGTAATGCACGAGGCATGGTCCCTCTCTTTTCTCTTTTTTTACCAGGTATCCTTAGAATTGGCTGATATTATATAGGTGGGGGAAAGAACTCCTAGCACCCCCACCAATCAGCTGACTGAAGGGGCTGTGGTACTCCAGCAAGCACTAAATCACTTTTGTTTTTTCAAGGGGTAATGTAACATTAGTTTGGAATGCTACATTTCTATGTTATGTTAAAAGTTTTTACTTATGCAAACAACACTTTAAGAAACTACCAAACTGTGTGCCAAGTAGTTTATAGCCTGCTCTAGAGAGAAAGCAACCAGGACTGATGGCAAGGGCTAGAGTAAATAAATTATCACCTTTACACACTTTAGGAAGGAAGAAACACACCTTATTTTAATTAACCCCTTAAGGACGCAGGACGTAAATGTACGTCCTGGTGCGGTGGTACTTAACGCAGGACGTCCTAAGCATAACCGCAGGCATCGGAGCGATGCCCGTGTCCTGCGCGGCTGATCCCGGCTGCTGATCGCGGGCGTCCGCCATTAACCCCTCAGGTGCCGGGATCAATACAGATCCCGGCATCTGCGGCAGTGCGCGATTTCAATGAATGATCGGATCGCCCGCAGCGCTGCTGCGGGGATCCGATCATTCAGAACGCCGCACAGAGGTCCCCTCACCTGCCTCCTTGCGGCTCCCGGCGTCTCCTGCTCTGGTCTGAGATCGAGCAGACCAGAGCAGAAGATCGCCGATAACACTGATCTGTTCTATGTCCTATACATAGAACAGATCAGTATTAGCAATCATGGTATTGCTATGAATAGTCCCCTATGGGGACTATTCAAGTGTTAAAAAAATGTAAAAAAAATGTAAAAGTAAAAGTAAAAAAAAAAAGGGAAAAATCCCCTCCCCCAATAAAAATTTTACCCCCAGTTTTACCCCCAAAAAGCGTAAAAAATAAATTTTATAGACATATTTGGTATTGCTGCGTGCGTAAATGTCTGAACTATTAAAATAAAATGTTAATGACCCCGTATGGTGAACGGCGTGAACGAAAAAAAAAAAGTCCAAAATTGCTACTTTTTTAATTTTATTTTTAAAAAATTATAAAAAATGTATTAAAAGTTTTTTATATGCAAATGTGGTATCAAAAAAAAAAGTACAGATCATGGCGCAAAAAATGAGCCCCCATAACGCCGCTTATACGGAAAAATAAAAAAGTTAGAGGTCATCAAAATAAAGGGATTATAAACGTACTAATTTGGTTAAAAAGTTTGTGATTTTTTTTAAGCACAACAAGAATAGAAAAGTGTGTAATAATGCATATCATTTTAATCGTATTGACCCAGAGAATAAAAAACACATGTCATTTTTACCATAAATTGTACGGCGTGAAAACGAAACCTTACAAAATTAGCAAAATTGCGTTTTTCTTTTTAATTTCCCCACAAAAAATAGTGTTTTTTGGTTGCGCCATACATTTTATGATATAATGAGTTATGTCATTACAAAGGACAACTGGTCGCGCAAAAAACAAGCCCTCATACTAGTCTGTGGATGAAAATATAAAAGAGTTATGATTTTTAGAAGGCGTAAAATTAAACGTAAAAATTAAATTGTCTGAGTCCTTAAGGCCAAAATGGTCTGAGTCCTTAAGGGGTTAAGCCCTGTTTCAGCAAAGCCTAAGCCAGCCTGTATACGGTGTCTCCATTTTGGATTATTTCTACTGACCTACCTACATAACTTCTGTGTCTTGCTTTTGGTATAAACTTACAACAAAGGCACCTTAGACACCATCATCCTAGACACTGACTTACTCACTCACACACAAACACACATATACACACAAATAACACCTATGTTATTTATCTGGTGCTTTGTTAATTACTGCAATTTGCGCCCATTTATATTTGATACAACCCACAATTTACATTAATTACACATCACTGGTACGATCAGTTTATTTGTCTGCTTATTGCGGTGAAACTGCGCACATTTTTTATTGAAACAACCCACAATTTATATTCATTACTCCAGATTTACTGATCCTTTTTCGTCTTATTGCAGCAAATTGCACCCATTTTTAATTGAAAACAACAATTCAGTTTTATATTCAATAACCAAAATCCTAATGAAAAGATGTAGCACTAGTAATTACTGCAAGAGTAAAATCTTTAGAAAGCAAAGTTATTGCTCATTTTTCAACATTTGCACATCTGAAAACATGTAAAATCTTAACAGAGGTACTGTAGGAAACATTTGAAAACATTCCATTAAGACAAAATTATTGTAGTCTATTATCTAATCAAAAATAGTTGTCCTTTCTCGGATATTAAAGGTTTAATTCAATTACACATTTTGAATTGTATGGATGGGGCTGGGGGGAGTTACCCTTCACTTACTTAACACTGCTAAGGAAAAGTAAAACATATTTTGAGTGAGTTTAAAAAGACATTTTCTAAAATTTTTGTTAGTGAGGAAAAGTCCATAGCTTTTTGGATACTTAAATTTAAATAAGCACTGTTATATCCAAAAACTTTTAATATGTTGTTACTGATAAAAATTAACCTTTAATAATATGGCTGTATATTTAATTAATAAAACAGCTACTGAAAATCCCACCACTAGGGGTCTCCATACCTACTGGGACACTTGTCATGGACAAGAGATGACTCATGAGCAGTCATCAATTACCTCTCACCACCACAAGGGAGGGCCATGCCCCCTTCCCCTGAGAGGATTTCTAACACTGTGAGCTAATGAAAATATGTATTTTTCGAATACACTAGTGGTCCCCAGCGTGCGTTGCTGCGCCGAGAAAAAACACACTTATTTAAAGTCAACTGTGAATTAAATTGTCTTTATTTTATTGTAATGCTAATACACAATATTTTTGGTAGTTTTATTAGGTGTATAAATGTATAATTTTTTTGGTATGACAACTCGCGAGCAAACAACATACACCTGGCCATGTAAAAAACATGAATTTTCCAAATTCAATCCAGCAATAGTTATTAATTGCCCTTGTGCTTTGATGCTCTTTCGCAGTTTTGTTCAAGCCGAGATTCGCATTGTTCCCCCATTTCATCAGCTCTTTTTTCCTTCATTCTCATTGCTTTGGATGTTTTTCATCCAACTGATGCTTTTTTCGGTGGCATTATTGAGTATATTTTGACTTCACCCAAACAACATCTGTCTCACTCGCACAGCACGTATGGCTCAAAATGTCATAGTTTATTTATTTATTTATTTATATAGCGCCTACAGATTCCGCAGCGCTTATATCCCCACAATTATGGGGTACACACAAAGACAAGTATCAGACATAAAATTACACAATAACTATAGGTGTGGGCATATATTGAGGATATGTTGGGGATATGTTGGGGACATATTGAGGATATGTTGAGGCCAATTAGAGAATGTTATAGGCCTGTCTGAAGAGATGTGTTTTTAGGCCACGTTTGAAACAATGGATGTTGTTGTTGAGTCTGAGAGATTGAGGGATAGCATTCCAGAGAACCGGTGCAGCACGATTGAAGTCTTGGAGACGGGAGTGAGAAGTTCGGATTATAGAAGATGTTAGTGTGAGGTCATTAGCAGATCGGAGAGAACGTGTAGGATGGTAGACAGCGAGGAGAGAGGAGATGTAGGAAGGTGCAGCATTGTGGAGAGCTTTGTGTGGGAGACTGAGGATTTTGTACTGTATTCTGGACTGAATTGGTAACCAGTGTAGTGGCTGGCACAGGGAGGAGGCATCGGTGTAGCGGCTGGAGAGGAAGAGGAGTCTGGCTGCGGCATTAAGGATGGACTGGAGAGGAGAGAGTTTGGAGAAAGGAAGGCCTATTAGTAAAGAGTTACAGTAGTCGAGGCGGGAGTGAATCAAAGCAATAATGAGAGTTTTAGCAGTTTCAGTAGTGAGAAACGGGCGGATTCTTGAAATGTTTTTGAGATGCAGGTTGTTCTTTTATATGACCTGTGTCACGCCCCCTCATCCGATCGCAACCAATCTTTTCATGAAAATTTTTATCAAAATCGGTTGAGCGATTTAGAAGTCCATGGGGAACAGACATACAGTACATACATACATACATTTATATATATATGTATATATTGGTGATAATGAAATGAGATGTACATGGTCAGGATTAGGTACTGAGTTACAAATTGCTTATTTTTAGGTGGCATCTGACAGGTACACTTTAATGCTACATTGAAAGCTTTACTGATTTGGTTTCTTTATTGATGCATCTCTAAAATGCTTACAGTCTTATGGCCTACTGGATTAAGTAAATATTTAAAAGCACCGGAAAACTGCTAGGTTTTCCAACTGGGGAGCTAGTAAACAGTACAGGCTTTATGAAAAACTTACTGTAGCTTATCCAAAACGGTATACAAAAAAATGACAAAACCATATGAAATGTATGCTCAATGCGATATTTGCATTGACTACAATGTTAAAAAAAAAACGTATACGGTTGATATATGGTTTTTATAAACAATGGTAGACCCAAAAACAGGACAGAACCGGGAACAAAACCCTGCTTTACCATGGGTTTGTGCAGAGGAAAAAAACATGGAAAAAGGCAAATGTACAAAGACTTCGGGTCCCCCCCCCCTCCCCTGGCAAACAAACATCTTATTCCCTAATATAAGATGTTTAGGGGCAGAGTACCCATTTAATGCTCTTAAAGTCAAGTATTTTGGTGACCAAGACAGAAAAGACAAATGGCTCTCCCAGCGTAGTACAGCAACATTTAATTAAAATGATTGTTTGACAATAAACTTGCACTAGGTAACTGCTTACTTTGCCTACCCCTTGTCCTGGCCCTATAGAGACCCTATCACTATATTGTGGTTAACCCCTTAATGACAAACGCCTTAAATGTACAACGCTGTCAAGTGTCACTTCTTGCATGACGCCGTACATTTACGGTGCTGCTTTCCTTTGGCTGCCCAGGCATGCTGGGAGTTGTAGTTTTGCAACAACTTTTGGCACACTGGTTGGGAAACACTGTCTGTTTCCTAACTCAGTGTTTCTCAACCTGTGTGCCTCCACACAGGTTGAGAAACATTCACACAGGAAGGGCTTTACAGTGGGTTCCCCGCTTTAAGTGTGAGCTGCGGCATATTTACCGCCGAAGCTCAAACTCCCTGCAGTAAACTCGCTGTAAACCCCTGCCCGTGTGAATGTACCCTAAAAACACAACACTTCACTACACTAGCACAAAATAAAGAGTAAAACACTACATATACATACCCTTACACAGTTACTCAATCCCCCAATAAAACAATAAAAATAAAAAATGTCTCGTACAACACTGTTTCCAAAACAAAGCCTCCAGCTGTTGCAAAATAACTTCTATTATTGCCGGACAGCCATTGACTGTCCAGGCATGTTGGGAGTTTTGCAACAGTTGGAGGCACCCTGTTTGGAACTCTGCTGTAGGGTATTTTTGCGGCAGAGGCAAGCACCAAGCTTGCATCCGGGTCCATGCCTATGCAAATCCCTAATTCATGCCTCAAATGCGCATGGTGCTCTCTCACTCCGGAGTGAGAGAGCGCCATGCATATTTGAGGGTATTTTGGCGGTGGAGGCAAGTGGAGGCAAGCACCATGCTTGCATCCAGTCCACCCCTATGCAAATCGCTAATTTAGTCCTCAAATGTGCATGGCGCTCTCTCACTCCGAAGCCCTGTTGTATTTCAAGGCAACACTTTAGGGCCACATATGGGGTGTTTCTGTACTCAGGAGTAATTGCACAACACTTTTTTTTTCTCCTTTTACCACTTATGAAAAGGTAAAGTTGGGGTCTATATCAGCATGTTAGTGTAAAAAATGTATCGTTTTCATAAGAGGTAAAAGGAAAAACAGACGGGCAAACATTTTAACGCAATTTCTCCTGAGTACAGAAATATTCCATATGTGGTCATAAAATGCTCTGCAGGTGCACAACAAGGCTCAGGAGTGAGAGCGCACCATGTACATTTGAGGCTTAAAATGGGGATTTACACAGGGGTGGTTGATAGTTACAGCAGTTCTAACATAAACGCAAAAAAAAACACCCACATGTGACCCCATTTTGGAAACTACACCCCTCATGGAACGTAACATGAGGTATAGTGAGCCTTAACACCCCGCAGGTGTTTGACAAATTTTCGTTAAAGTTGGACATGAAAATTTGATTTTTTTCACTAAAATGCTGGTGTTACCCCAACATTTTTATTTTCTCAATAATAGGAAAAAAGCCCCACAAATTTTGTAACATCATTTCTTCTGAGTAAGAACATACCCGATATGTGGATGTAAAATGCTTTTTGGGCAAACTACAATGCTCAGAAGAGAAGGAGCGCTATGGGCATTAGGAGAGAGAATTTAGCTGGAATTGAAGGCCATGTGCATTTACAAAGCCCCCGTGGTGCCTCAAGGAATATAATAAGGGGTGCAATGTAATGTAAATGTAATTTTTCATTTGCACAGCCCACTGTTCCAAAGATCTGTCAAGCGCCAGTGGGGTGTAAATGTTCACTGCACCCCTTATTACATTCTATGAGGGGTGTAGTTTCCAAAATGGTGTCACATGTGGGGGGTCCACTGTTCTGGTAGCACGGGGGCTTTGTAAATGCACATGGCCCCCGACTTCCATTCCAAACTAATTCTCTCTCCAAAAGCCCAATGGCGCTCCATCTCTTCTGAGCATTGTAGTTTGCCCGCAGAGCACTTGATGTCCACACATGGGTTATTTCCATGCTCAGGAGAAAAAGCCCCCCAAAATTTGTAAAACTATTTCTTCTATTATCCCTTGTAAAAATCAAAAATTTGGGGTAACACCAGAATTTTTGTGAAAAAAATAACATTTTTCATTTTCACGTTCAACTTTAGTGAAAATTAATCAAACACCTGTGGGGTGTTAAGGCTCACTGTACCCCTTGTTACATTCCTTGAGGGGTGTAGTTTTCCAAATAGTGTGCCATGTGTTATTAGCTACTGAATACTACAGAGGAAATTATTTTCTTTTTGGAACACAGAGCTCTCTGCTGACATCATGACCACAGTGCTCTCTGGTGACATCTCTGTCCATTTTAAGAACTGTCCAGAGTAGGAGAAAATCCTGATAGCAAACATATGCTGCTCTGGACAGTTCCTAAAATGGACAGAGATGTCAGCAGAGAGCACTGGGGTCAAGATGTTAGCAGAGAGCACTGTGTTCCAAAGAGTAAATAATTTTCTCTGTAGTATTCAGCAGCTAATAGGATGGAAGGATTAAGACTTTTTAATAGAAGTAATTTACAAATCTGTTTAACTTTCTTGAATCAGTTGATTAAAAAAAAAAAAAAAAAAGCTTTCCACCGGAGTACCCCTTTAAAAACCATTTCAGAAAAATTTGCTCCTTCCCTTCTGTACCCACAGAGCACTTTCTGAATGTCATTTTGAATACTATGAGGGATGCAGTTTCTATAATGGGATCATTTATGGGGGATTTCTTACAGAAAGGCCCTTCAAATCCACTTAAAACTTAACTGGCCCCTGAAAAATTCAGATTTCAAATTTTTTGTGATAATTTGGAAAATTGCTGCTACACTTCTAATAGGTTCATAAAGTAAAAACATGTCAACTTTGTGATGCAAACATAAAGTAGACATATTGTATATGTGAATCAATATATAATTCATTTGTTATGTCTATTTTCCTTACAAGCAGAGAGTTTCAAAATTACTAAAATTTTATGAAATTTTGGATTTTTTCACCAAGAAATTATGCAAGTATAATATATCACGAAAAAACTATCTAGGAATGAAATTCATAAGTTAAAGCATCCCAGAGTTAGTAATGCTTAAAGTGACAGTGGTCAGATTTGTAAAAAAAACGCCTGTGTCCTTAAGGTCAAAATGGGGTTAAATATTAGAAGTAAATGTCACATATCTTGATTCCCTTAGAACATGCTGTCTGGACCTGGTGGTTTCTCTTAATCCTTTTTGCTGCATTTCTTTCTGGGTTTGACGGGTGACATTTAGAGGAGAGTTTTCTTTATCCTTCTGCCTTTCTAAGAACATTTCATTTTCTTTAGTAAATACAGTGAATACAAAAAGATTTAATGCATTTTATTTCTTTTCACCATCCTCTACAACCTTTTCTCCTAACACTTTCGGATTTAAAGTTTGTACTATTCTATTAACATACAATTTCTAGTTTAATAGTTTTATATACTATTTAGTATTTAAAGAACATTTTATGGTTTGTTTTACTGTCTTTGGCATTGAATTACCCTGTCCCCAGCATTTCAGCCTTCATTTGTTTTTAACATGATTAATTTTCTTTCACCTATTTATAGCTTTTTAATGCTTCTTCACTGCCTTCCTTTTAATAGGCTTTTTTTTTTGCACTTGAAAATTTTACAGTTTTCTTATTTTCCCTAACCATTTAATTCCATCAAGTTATGCTCCTCTCCCAATAAAAATTTGAGATGCTTTCAAAATACTTACACTTTGTATCTATACTCTGTACTGTTATTTCTGAAGGCATTGCACCATTGATCTGTAGGCTGATCAAATGTAAAGTTTACAGTCAGATCCTCTGCGATCAGACCTTTATCCCCAATCCTGTGGATAGGGGATAGGATGTTCTTCAACTGAGTACCCATTTAATGTTAACAGTCCTCTCTCTTACTAGGTCCTGCACCCGTTTGGAAAGATAATAGAGAGATTTATCGAAACCTGTCCTGAGGAAAGGTTACTGAGTTGCCCATAGCAACCAATCAGATTGCTTCTTTAATTTTTCAGAAGCCTGTTTTTTTTAAAACATAGAAGTTATCTGATTGGTTACTATGGGCAACTTAGAAACTTTTCCTCTTTTCTTTTGTTAAATCTCCCCCAATTGTCTTTCCAGTTTAAGGGTACGCTCACACGCGTGGATTTATAGTGTATTTTATGCTGCAAATCCGCTGGTGAAGGCCCGCTCTATGCTGGCTTTACATGTGCCACGCCGCTACCAGCAGGCACACTACGATGTTCGAGTCGCAGTGTACTCGCACATCGCGGGAGCTCTCTGCCTAGCTCAGAGCAGGAAGAGCGGCCGCGATGTGCGAGTACGCCGCGCACATCACTGCAGTGTGTCTGCTCGTAGCGGCGTATTTCCGCTATCAGCAGGCACATATAAAGCCAGCATAGAGCGGGCCTTCACCAGCGGATCCGAAGCTAAATACGCTGCGAAAATCCGCGCGTGTGAACGTACCCTAAATCTGGGTAGTTGAAGTTTCCCAAAATATTGACCTCATCTTGGTTTACTGCCTTATATTTTCCCCTTACAACTATGTGAACACATATATACACAAATTACGTGTCCTAATTTTATTAATGGGTCCATATCTAAACTCCTTGTCTGCAGCTCACTGTTATTCAAATCAGAAATCATATCTAGAGGTAGGTGCCTGCCTACAAACAAAACAACATATACCCTCTCTACTCAACTCTACTTCTTTTTACATCTACTCTATATACTTGCTTACGGATCATCGAATGCAGCAACACCACAACCAATTTAATAGTGTGATACAACAAATTGTCTGGACTACCAAAAATACGGACATATATCTTGGACCTCTTTACCACAATTTATCTGATTTTCACCAATACCTCCATGTTTTTATGAACATGATTTTTTTGTCTGTGAGAAAAATTACACATGTTTATAAAGGTGTCACCTTGCACTAGTCCCTGATGAGTTGTGCTGCCTGTTTATGCGATACAATGAAATGCATTGGATTTTGCTTTATTGTGACTAGCATTGACATGTAAGCACTGTATTGACTGTATATATGTGTTTATAACTTCTAATCAAAACCAGCTACTTGACCACAGATGGCCTGTATGGTCACACTGCACCTGGCCTCTTCCCCCCTTCTTCCTATTTAGGGAGACTTAGGAGGTTCTGGAGGCAGGTTGGCTCTCTGTAGGAAGACCTTCCTGCATTAACAGGTGGGGGTCTAAATAGACCAGCAGGGCCAGTCATAGGGGCCATTAGTGATTGGTCCACACCTAGGATTAGCTGTTTTTTGGCAACAATGGCCCTAATTTACTAAGAGTGGAGTGTAGGTTCCACTTGCGCCTTTTTGTTCCTTTTGTAGACACAAAAAACAGTCTAAAGACAATGATAAATGTTGGCCTTTGCTTTTTTTACACATGCTCTGATCTGTAGGGTTTTCCTCAGCTCAAATCCACCACATTTTATGTGGAAACCTTGGTAAATATGTTAGAGTTTTTGTGAAAATGTCGGAGACACACCCCTTTTCGGAGGCCACGCCCACTTTCCCAAGCAGTCTCGCCCCTTTTTCGGGTTTTCTTAGCAAAATGGAGAGTTAGTCAGGGTTTTTTCAATTCTGTCGCAAATTCTGGCGCAGACAGAACAAAACATGTCGGGTTTGTAATAGTAAATGAGGGCCAATATCTTGTTATCATATGTATTTTGTATATATTTAATTTTCATATGTTTTGTATTTTAATACATACCAATAAAAGTTATAATATTTTATGACCTTAGTGTCCTTCTTCCAATTCCATTACTAATATCCACACAGGTCCATTCATACTAAATACTCCCCTATTAGTCCCTTAGAATAAGTTTTGCGGTTTGTAGCTAACCCCTATGACTATTTCATTTTTAGTTTTTCTTTCTATGTCACAGTCGATATTGCTACATGTTTAAATACACCAAGGGGTTAATATGTTAAAGGCACTTAGGTTTATTTGTTATCTTTTTTTTGATCAACATAACTTTTACTTAAAATACCGTATTTATCGGCGTATAACACGCACTTTTTAGGCAAAAATTTTTAGCCTAAAGTCTACCTGCGTGTTATACGCCGATAAGCCGCTGCAGTTCAATGATTTAAAGCGGGAGCTTTAAATCAATGAACTGCAGCGGCTTTGCAGGTGCAGAGACCGCCAGCGCTGCCGGCTTCTCTGCCCCTGCCTGTCCTGGGGTCTAGAGCCCTGCTGCCAGTCCTTCTCTCCCCCTGGCTATCGGTGCCGCTGCCCGTTCTCTCCCCCTGACTATCGGTGCCGGCAATGGGGCAGCGGCGCCGACAGACAGGGGGAGAGAAGGGGCAGCGGCACCCATTGCCGGCGCCGCTGCCCCATTGCCTCCCCCATCCCCGGTTGCATAATTACCTGTTGCCGGGGTCGGGTCCGCGCTGCTTCAGGCCTCCGGTGTGCGTCCCCTGCGTCATTGCTATGCGCTGCACGGCGCGGCGCAATGACGTCACTTGCGCAGATAGCCAGGGGGGAGAGAAGCGGCAGCAGCAGGACTCCAGACCACAGGAAAGGCAGGGGGAGAGAAGCGGGCAGTGACGGCCTCTCTTCCCCTGCCTTTCCTGGGGGTGTATCGGGGTATACGCATGCACACACACGCTCCCTCATTTTACCATGGATATTTGGGTAAAAAACTTTTTTTACCCAAATATCCTTGGTAAAATGAGGGTGCGTGTTATAGGCCAGTGCGTGGTATACCCCGATAAATATGGTACATAAATAAAAATAATGGGGAGTTCTTACACGTTCATTGAATTTTTTCACTATTACGGTAAGTTTTTATATTATTAATAGATTTTTTTTTTTTTTGCTTGTTTTGTATGTATTAGTCAGGATAACATATAATGGTAAGATTTTGTAATTCACATTTAATAGCAGCATATTTATGTGGCAGAAAAGATTGTTCATTTACTAGTTACCATAATGCAACAGATTTAAATGACAAGCAAAAATACCATCCCTGCAAACACATTCATAACAAACCATGGCCTAAATAGCATCTTCCTTGAATGCTCGACGTACTCACAAAAGAACATGCTGTGCTTTGTAGCATTGATAATAATTAAACTGCTCTCTGTATCTGTGTGGCTTGTGCAATAATTGAAGTGTGCTCACATCTTACGGGGCTGTATTCACAGCTTGTATATTATTTGCCAATGCATTTATGCTGTCCTAAGAAAACATCTTTTTATCGTCCTTTCGTAATGCATTGAAGCTTAATTTTTCTAACACTGACTATTGTTTTCTTCTTTGTCTCTCATAAAAAGATGAAATAAAACACTTCATATATGCTCTTTTATCCACATCCTCATGGATGTGCTGCTGTTGAAGACGTACAGTAAGCGCACAACAGAAGTTCATTTCCTCATAAAGACAACATTTAGTTCCCTAGATATGTAACATAATAGGTTGTATGTTCTTTTCAGATTCAAAATTAACATTATGTATTACATTTGTATTCTACATTTCTTGCCAAAAGGCATTTATATGTTTGTATAAAATCTTATTTTAAATGGTACTATAAAATAGTGTATGGTTGCACCACTATGCACATTAATTCAGTATACAGTGGTCCCTCAACATACGATGGTAATCCGTTTCAAACGGACCATCGTTTGTTGAAACCATTGCATGTTGAGGGACCTCCAGATGTTGCAAAACTACAACACCCAGCATGCCCGGACAGCCGTTGGCAAGAAATGTAGAATACAAATTTAATACATAATGTCAATTTTGAATCTAAATCTGAGAGGAAGTTGTACTCACCTGTCCCCGCCGCTCCGGACCGTCACTGCTCGTCTCCGCTACCCGGGATGTCGCCATCCATCGCTGTCGCCGCATTCCCAAGGTGTCTCCGACGCTCCGGCAAGGCCTCTGCTTACCCGGCATCCGCGCTCTCCGTCGCCGAAATCACGTCGCTGTGCACGCCGCTACTATTGGATGACGGGATGGCATGTGCAGCGACATGATGACGTCGATGGAGAGCGCCGACAATGCAGGGGATCCCGAAGAGGATGCGCCTTAGCCCCGAGGGCAGGTAAGAGACATCACCGGAGCTCACGAGGCACCGTAAACAGCTATCCGGCGGCAGCTGAAGCAGTCAGCACTGCTGGATAGCTGTTTATGCAATGGCCCCGACATAAAAAAGCATTGTATGTTGATGCTGCCTTCAACATGCGATGGCGTGGGCCATCGTAGGTCGAGGGCTCACTGTACTGTCATATATATATATATATATATATAATTTTTTTTACCACCACAGATTACCCACAATAGTTTGCACATTTTAACCAGGAAATATACGGGGGCTGGATAAATAACTAGAACACCCCTATGTTTACATTGATCACTTCCTGACACACCTACCACCATCAGTTACTTCACTTTTTTATAATGTTTTGGCATTCTGCTCCATGGGAGGTTTCTGTCCTCCTTGAGCTCACCTTAGGACACCTGCGTTACGGTTTGACAGGTGTACTGCCCCAGTTAAACTCCCAACCTGCGACTGTTAAGCTTTATTACTTGGGCTATTCGAAAAATTTATATATTTTAGGCATGTGATATGTCAGACCTGACAAATTTGAAAGGGAAATTATTGTTGGTGCTGTCTGGTAGGGAAGTCTATGACATCATTTTGCTGAGTAGAAGAGTGTGTTGAAGTCTGTTTCCTTAAACACATCGCAAACTGCAGTCATCTGGGTGGGCTGTAGTTTTGTGGGTGTTTGTCACAACTCGACAGAGTGCTTTTTTGCCCCCTTGCATCAACTTTGAACATTCAAGGTTACTTCTGTCTGCAGATGTTTTGCTTGGCTTCGCATACTGAGATGTGATAAAGAAAACAGTAGATCTCAACACAACCATCATCTCAGCATCTCAGGTCACAGATGCCCCAACCAGTTTTGAACCAATAATCATTTCTCTTTGGGACTTTATCAGGTTTGACATAACATAAGCGATGTGACTGAATAAAAGAGGGGCATTATCGGTGATGACAGACGTGCAAGGAAGAGTTCAACTTGACTGGGGTACTCCAGTGGAAACAGGAAGCTGCATCAAATAGTAGACAGAGAAACTGTTCAAAGCTGGGCTTCTGACCTTTAACTAACATTATCTTGCCCTGACAAGGGGGATTACTACTAAAACTCTCACCAGATTTTCCCTTTAAGTGATCATGCTTTTAGTAATATGTAGTAGTAAATAATAGATTATTTGGCGGGCTTGCCAATCTTGAAAACGTTTGGTCTCCAGCGAACAGGTTCTCCATGAATCGTCAATTAACCCCTTAACGACCAAGAACGTGTTCCTTGTGCCGTTACTGGCTGTCCCTCAGCTGATTCTTGTAGCTGAGGGCTGGCGTTAATAGCCGACATGCGGCGATCACCGCTGCTGGCTAATAACTCTAGATTAGAGATGAGCGAATTTTAGAAAAATTCTATTCGGCCAATTTGCCGAATTTTCCTATAAAATTTAGCTTTGGTCTGAATTTATTCACAGCGAATCATTATTAAAAACGGCTATTTCTGGCCTACAGAGAGCCTCAATAGGGGTGTAGAACACTTTGCCTTGCTGTAACATACATAGGGTGAGTGCTGGGTTTGTGAAATAATACTGTTATTCAGTATGACATGCAGATCAGAGGCGACGCTATTAGGTTCAAATGATTTTTATTGAATTTTTCAAGAATTTTTACAATACAATAAACAAGGCCATTACAACAGTAGGACCAAAAAGAAAACAGTATAAAACAAATGACAGAGCCTGGAGGTGGCATCAGTATGATGAGACCATATAGTGGCTGAATGACACAGTGTGGAGGTGGTGGCTGCATGAGGAGACCATATAGTGGCTGAATGACACAGCGTGGAGGTGGAAGCAGCATGAGGAGTCCATATAGTGGCTGAATGACCCAGCGTGGAGGTGACGGCAACATGAGGAGAACAGATACAGTGGGGATCAAAAGTTTGGGCACCCCAGGTAAAAATTTGTATTAATGTGCATAAAGAAGCCAAGGAAAGATGGAAACATCTCCAAATGGCATCAAATTACAAATTAGACATTCTTATAATATGTCAACAAAAGTTAGATTTTATTTCCATCATTTACACTTTCAAAATAACAGAAAACAAAAAATGTTGTCTACAAAAGTTTGGGCACCCTGCAGAATTTATAGCATGCACTGCCCCTTTTGCAAAGCTGAGACCTGCCAGTGTCATGGATTGTTCTCAATCATCATCTGGGAAGACCAGGTGATGTCAATCTCAAAGGTTTTAAATGCCCTGACTCATCTGACCTTGCCCCAACAATCAGCACCATGGGTTCTTCTAAGTAGTTGTCTAGATATCTAAAACTAAAAATAGTTGACACTGGAGAAGGCTATAAGAAGATAGCAAAACATTTTCAGATGTCAATATCCTCTGTTCTAATTTAGAAATGGCAGTCATCAGGAACAGTGGAAGTTAAAGCAAGATCTGGAAGACCAAGAAAAATATCAGAAAGAACAGCTCGCAGGATTGTGAGAAAAACAATTCAAAACCCACGTTTGACTGCACAATTTTTCCAGAAAGATCTGACAGACACTAGAGTTGTGGTACATTATTCCACTATAAATAGATACTTGTACAAATATGGTCTTCATGGAAGAGTCATCAAAAGAAAACCTCTTCTACGTCCTCACCACAAAAATCTGCGTTTGAACTTTGCAAATGAACATATAGACAAGCCTGATGCATTTTGGAAACAAGTTCTGTGGACCAATGAGGTTAAAATTGGGCTTTTTGGCCAGAATGAGCAAAGGTACGTTTGGAGAAGAAGGGGCACAGAATTTAATGAAAATAATTTCTGTCCAACTGTTAAGCATAGGGGTGGATCAATCATGCTTTGGGGTTGTATTGCAGCCAGTGGCACAGGGAACATCTCACGAGTAGAAGGAAAAATGGATTCAATTAAATTTCAGCAAATTGTGAAAAAGCTGACGTTAAAGAGAGGATGGCTTCTACAAATGGATAATGATCCTAAACACACCTCGAAATCCACGGGGGATTACATCAAGAGGCGTAAACTGAAGATTTTGCCATGGCCTTCACAATCTCCTGACCTCAACATAATTAAAAATCTATGGATAGACCTTTAAAAGAGCAGTGTGTGACAGAAAGCCCAGAAATCACAAAGAACTGGAAGACTTTTGTAAGGAAGAATGGGCAAAGATACCTTAAACAAGAATCGAAAGACTTTTGGCTGCCTACAAAAAGCGTTTACAAGCTGTAATACTTGCCAAAGCGGGCAGAACAAGATATTAACTCTGCAGGGTGCCCAAACTTTTTCAGATGCCATTTTTTTCTTTTCTATTATTTTGAAAGTGTAAATGATGGCAATAAAATCTAACTTTTGTTGACATATTATAAGAATGTCTAATCTGTAATTTGAATCCTTTTGGAGATTTTTCCATCTATCCTTGGCTTCTTTATGCACATTAATACAAATTTTAACCTGGGGTGCCCAAACTTTTGATCCCCACTGTAGTGGCTGAATGACCCAGTGTGGAGTTGGTGGCAGCATGAGGAGACAATATAGTGGCTAAGTGACACAGCCTTAAGTTGGCGGCAGCATGAGGAGACCATATAGTGCCTGAATGACACAGCGTGGAGGTGGCCACAGCATTTGGAGACCATATAGTGGCTGAATGACACAGCGTGAAGGTGGCGGCAGAATGATGAGAACATATAGTGGCTGAAAAACACAGCCTGGAGTTGACAGAAGCATAAGGAAACCACATCATGGCTGAATGACACAGCCTGGAGTAGGCGCCAGCATATAGTGGCTGAATGACAGCCTGGAGTTTGCGGCAGCATGAGGAGAACATATAGTGGCTTAATGACACAGCCTGGAGTGGGCGGCAGCATGAGGAGAACATTTGGTGGCTGAATGACACAGCCTGGAGGCGGTAGAAGCATAAGGAGTCCATATAGTGGCTGAATGACACAGCCTTGAGGTGGCAGCAGCATGAAGAGAACATATGGTGGCAGAATGAGACAGCCTGGAGGTGGAAGCAGCAGCATCACAAGTCCTGAAAGTGACCCGGTGACAGAGTGGTACAGTGGGTGGCAATACCAGTACCCAGTGATGAAGGTGGGTGAACAAAAGGAGAACTTGGCATCAGAATAGTAAGGCCCTACTCTCGCATTATTAATTCCCTTCTTTGCAAATGTTACTCGCCCTTAAAAGGGCGGCCCCACACAAGAACCTCTCCCTATTTCCATCTACAAACACTGGCATTTCCCAGGGTTATTAGGTGGAAATAGGGATTGGTTCCTGTGTGGGGTTGCCCTTTTCAAGACGACAACACTTTCCTTGAAAAGGTGGAAAGGAACAACGTATTGTGCATTGTAGTACATGGGGGTAAAAACTTCCCCTGTAATGCCCTACTCGAACTATTAATTCCTTTCTCGGCAAGTTTTACTTATCATAAAAAGGGCGGCCCAATACAGCAAACTCTCTCTATTTCCACCTAAAAACCCTGAGAAATGGCAGTGTATGTAGGGGGAAATAGGGAGAGGTTCCTGTGTGGGGCCACCTTATTTAGAGTGAGTAACACTTGCCAAGAAAGGAATTAATTATTCGAGAGTAGGGCCTTACTGGGGAAGTTTTTCAATGGACCATACGTTGTTCTCTTCCACCTTTAAGAGGTCTTTGCATCACATCAATACTTAGTGGTGTAGGTGGCACATGGTGTTTTTGCACACCTTTTGATTACATATATTTTATCCTAAGAATATTATTATAAGTTAAGTTTTACGTATGCATATCCTCAATACGTACACGTGTGGTCTTATGCAGAGGAATGTCTATAACTGGGGAGCAGCCCCTTAAATATGTTTAGCACTATCCATATTTGTGAAATGTTGGTGTGGCACCATTGTCAATCTACTCTGATGCATAAGGCATTGGTGGGTGGAAATCCTGGCTGATCCATGCCTGATTCATCTTCACAAAAGTCAATCTCTCCACATTTTTGGTGGACAGACGAGTGCTCCTTGGGGTTACTATGGCCCCCGACGCACTAAACACCTGCTCTGATGGCACACTACTGGGTGGGCAAGACAGCTTTTGCAGGGCAAACTCTGGTTGTTGTGGCCGCAAACAGAGTATAGCAGCCAAGAAGTCCAGCGTATCTTCAAGGTATGTTGGCATGGTGATGTCAAGGTATGCCACCACCTTCTGGTTCAGGTCCTGCTCCAGGTCTACATGCTGCTGATGAGTTGCTTCACTATGCAGGTGAAAAAAAGCTACTCATCAGCGACTGTAGACATAGGCTGCTGCTGATGGAGCTGTTACTGATCCTGCCACCCCACCCCTCCCCAGCAGCCATGGCAGTGGAAGGTGAGCGCAAAGAGCTCCTCGAGTCTGACCTGCGAGAGGATGGAGGATGGCGCAGATAGGCATTGGCCAACTGACTACGTAGGATGTCTCTGTAGTAGGTCAGTTTTTTCCTCCCTCTCAGTGGGTGTAAAAAAGGCCCCCATTTTGCGCTGATAGCGAGGGTCCAATAAGGTGGAGAGCCAGAAGTCATCCCGCTGCCGAATGGTGACAATTCGGCGGTCACTACACAAGCAACTGAACATGCATCTTGCCATTTGTGCAGGTAACTCGGAGGGACTCCTTTCCTCCATTTCCACTGCATACTGTCATGGTGTGTCTTGGTCCTCTGTCTCGCCTTCCTCATAACCCTCAAGCTCCTCTGGCTGCTCCTGCTCCTCCTCTCCTGTCAGATAACTAGAAAAACCACCCAACTCACGAAACCTAAACTGTGCTCCTCTGTGCCCCTCCCCCTCCTCCTACTCCTCCAGTTCAGCCCCCATAGTGCTCATGGGGCTGTAAGATGTAGGTGACACATCTCCAGTGCCCTGACTAGCCATCGTTTCCAAAACGTGTTGTAGGAAATAAAGCAGTGGAATGAAGTTGTTCATCCCGTAATCCTAGGGACTGACTAATAATGTGGCTTCCTCAAAAGGCCTGAGCAAACGGCAAGTGTCACGTATGAGTTGCCAGTGGTTGACATTGAAGTTACACAGGGGAGTCCCCATATTCGCTTGGATCATCAAGAAATCAGTGATGGCTTTTCTCTGTTCGTATAGTCGGTCCAACATATGGAGGGTGGAATTCCAACGTGTAAGAAAGTCGCAAATAAGACTATGTTGGGGATACCGTTCTGACGCTGCAGCTGAAGGAGGGTGTGCTTTGCGGTGTACAAGTGGCTGAAGTGCATGCAAAGTTTTCTTCCCATTGTTAGGATGTCTTGCAAATGGGGGGAACACTTCAGGAACCGCTTGACAACCAGATTGAACACATGTGCCATGCAGGGCGCATGGCTCAGGCTTCCTTGTCCCAGCGCAGAAAATATGTTCTTTCCGTTGTCGATCACCATGGTTCCCATTTCCAGTTTTCGTGGAGTAAACCATGATTCGATTTCTTGATGAACTTTTTCCAGTTCCTCCCCTGTGTGACTCAATTCGCCAAGGCAAACCATGTGAAGAACAGAGTGACATCGCCATGCCCTGCACATATGGTATGCTGAAGGGGCACTGACATTTGTCCGTGCTGTGGAGGCGGAGTTGCACACTGTCACAGGACCACTGGGCTGAGAGCATGGGGGCGGAAGTGACGTGACCTGTCCAAGTTACTGTCGTGGTTGTGCATGAACCACATTCACCCAGTGGTCCGTAAAAGACATGTATTGTCCCTGACCGTAGTTACAGCTTCACATATCGGCGCTGCCGTGCACTGGGCTGAGTTCACCTATGCTGGATGCCGGACATATGTGAACCCAGCCTAGCACCTCCACACTGTGAACATCTTTATCTTGATGCAGTTATTTTCTATGGTCTCTGGCTCAGGTTTACAGATTTGCACATTAGTTCATCTGGGTTATTTATTGGACAGTAAGATAAAGGAAGGGAGTCAATGAATATTTATTTAGTTGTGTCTTCCAGGAGTATTCAGCTAGGACAGACAGAGATGACATCTACCAGTTGGTTGAATTTGCACACACAGGCCTAGAGCATCAAATGTGACACTTTCTGTCTTTGAAGCCTCTGGTCTCCTCCATTAACCTTGTCATAGATCCTTGTCTTAGATCCTTGTCTTAGATTTTATGGTCTTTATTCCAGGAATTAACTTTTGATGTGGCTACAAGCATACACATATTTCTGATTTTTTATTACAGCATTATTAATAAATGAATTTATCATACTTATATTATTCTACCTAATATATTATTATCTATCTTTTTTTAACAGATGAGAAATGTAGCGTCCAATCTATGTATTGACAGCAAACATGGGGCAACAGGCACAGATCTGAGAGTTGATACTTGTGTTAAGGATGGCTCTGAAAGGACTTGGTCACATGAACAGGTAATGTAGTCCTGAATTGTTGTTTTCAATTTTTTTTCCATAAATATGTAATAACATTATGCCAGCCTCCAATGGTTTACTCACAATTTGCTATGAGGCAACAAATACTCTTTAAGAGTCTATTCACACAGTATTCTGTGCAGATTTGATGCACAGGATTTTAAGCTGGGTTCTGTCATTCAGTTTACAATGAAATCTGCAGCAGAAAATCCTGCGCATCAAATCTGCGCAGAATACTGTACGTGTGAATAGACCATAAAGGGGTATTCGGCCCTTTGACATCTTATAGAAGATGTCTGATCTCCGTGCAGAACCCGGCATCTATATAGATGATTCAGATTTATCAAACTGTGTGAGAGAAAAAGTGGAGTGATTTTCCCACAGCAACCAATCACAGTTCAGGTTTCACTTTACCAGAGCCCGTTATTGGTTGCAGTTGGAAAATTGCTCTACTTTTTCTCTCACACAAGTTGATAAATCTGGGCCTATATAGTCCACAAAAATGGCCTCATATTATGTTGCTCAAAAGTCAACTTCTTTACATGCCTTGCTGTGATGGGCATGGATGTGACAGCCCAATGCTCCTGGCAGCTCTCTTTGTTTCCTCCCTCCATTTTCATACAGTAGCACAGCCAAAGGGATAGCACAACGATGAGAGGAAGAAAGGTTAATACACTGCTCAAAAAAATAAAGTGAACACTAAGATAACACATCCTAGATCTGAATCAATGAACTAATCGTATGAAATACTTTCGTCTTTACATAGATGAATGTGCTGACAACAAAATCACACAAAAATTATCAATGAAAATCAAATTTATCAACCCATGAAGGTCTGGATATGGAGTCACACTCAAAATCTAAGTGGAAAACCACACTACAGGCTGACCCATCCTTGATGTAATGTAAAACAAGTCAAAATGAGGCTCAGTAGTGTGTGTGGCCTCCATGTGCCCGTATGACCTCACTACAACATTTGGGCATGCTCCTGATGAGGTGGCGGGTTGGTCTCCTGAGGGATGTCTTCCCAGACCTGGACTAAAGCATCCGCCAACTCCTGGACAGTCTGTGGTTCATGATGGAGCGAGACATGATGCCCCAGATGTGCTTAATCAGATTTAGGCCAGTCCATAGCATCAATGTCTTGCTCTTGCAGGAACTTCTGACACACTCCAGCCACATGAGGTCTAGCATTGTCTTGCATTAGGAGAAACCCAGGGCCAACCGCACCAGCATATGGTCTCACAAGGGGTCTGAGGATCTCCTCTCGGTACCTAATGGCAGTCAGGCTACCTCTGGCAAGCACATGGAGGGCTGTGTTTTTGTACCATAATAAGAACAAAGAAAGACTAAAAAACTAATGCTTATAAAAGCTGTCTATAGCTTTTTTTTTTTGTTTATTTGGGACATCGCTATATAAGGCTTTACTGGTACAATTGTGGTTTTGAAATAAAGCTTCATATTATACTGCATATGCATTTGTTAAACTTGTATTTTTTATTATTGGTTTAGAATACTTTTCTTCTAATTGTGTTGTACAGTATCTGCATCATATTGTTAACATCATAACTTGTTAGACTTTTCCTAAATCTGACCCACCGAAAAGAGAAAAAACCTTGCCAACAACAGCAAGTACTAGGTGCAAAGATTAAATCTCACACCGAAGCAAAGAAAATGCACCACCGCAACAGAGTTATATCAAAATATAAATGAGTAATCTTTATTTAATCACATATTAAAAATTAATATATATTTAAAATACACATAAACAGTGAAAAAGAGCAGCAACAGATACATACACCTACAGGACGAGGGAGGCTATCCCACAGAGCATACATAAGGAATGGAACAGGTCAGAGATAAAGAGTCATTATGGAATGTTAGCTAGAATAAACAATATAAAGTGCAAACATAATAGCTGATGAAGACCTGGACACAAAAAAGTAAAAACAATGTGATAAAGGGATGCCAACCGTACCTATACATCCCTTTATCACATTGTTTTTACTTTTTTGTGTCCTGGTTTGTATAGGTACGGTTGGCATGCCTTTATCACATTGTTTTTACTTTTTTGTGTCCAGGTCTTCATCAGCTATTACGCTTGCACTTTATATTGTTTATTCTGGCTAACATTCCATAATGACTCTTTATCTCTGACCTGTTCCATTCCTTATGTATGCTCTGTGGGATAGCCTCCACCGTCCTTTTACATGTACGTATCTGGTGCTGCTCTTTTTCACTATTTATGTGTATTTTAAATATATATTAATTTTTAATATGTGATTAAATAAAGATTACTCTTTTATGTTTTGATATAAATCTGTTGTGGTGGTGCATTTTCTTTGCTTCGGTGTGAGAGTTTTCATAAATCTGTTAGAGCCTAAACTAAAGGAAAGTCTGTATAATAGGTCATTAAAGCACATATGTTTATTCATTTATAGCCATATAGAATCTACTAAACCATGCCTTATTTTAAAGTTATCTGGGTTGCAATTTTTAAAAGTAGAAATCTGAAATACAGTATAAACTGTTTGCCATATTTTCTTGTATTCTTATTTACACTTCAGTATCTTCTGGAGCTTAGTACATGATTAGAGTTGAGCAAACTTACAGAAAATTGGCTTGTAGTGAACCTCGCAGCTCGGGACTTTACATTAGTCTGCATAAATTAGTTCAGCTTTCCAAGGGCTCTGGTTGTCTGGGAAAGTCCGGGATGACAGTCTTAGGTCTACTAGGACTGTATCCACTTTTTCCAGGCAGCACTTAACCGGAGCACTTGGAAAGCTGAACTAATTTGTGCAGACTAAAGTAATCAATGACTAAGCCACAAGGTTCGCTAGGAGCCAATTTACTGTACGTTTGCTCAACTCTATACACGACCCTAACTGTTGCTTTATATGCACTGGATTATTAAAATTGAAAAATATCTGTAAATGTCATTCGAAATATATCCACTAGATGGAAGCATTAAACAACAAGTGGATAAGTAATGGAAGTAATCATTTTCTATACCCTCAGATATCAAGGGTTCACTAGAAGCACTGATCTGATATTGGACATTTTCATAATTAAAACTTGTCTAATGGAATGATTATATTGATAGTTTATCAAACAAAATGACTGAAAAAAAGAAAACACAAAAATCAGTTTTTTTTAAGAATTGCCTAATGAATGTAGGAGAGTTAAATAGATGTTATTTTTCCTTTGTTCAATTTATTCATTTGTTATTAGCAAGGAGCAGTAAATGCAATACATCAAATGTATTATTACTTATTAAAAATGAAAGCAAACATATCCTTCCTTTGTAATATTTTTTATTTTATTCACAAGCTCACGGGGTAGCAACATATATTCTTTATAGCCAGCAGGTAGACGTAAAACAGTATAAGAAAATTGACTTACAGGTGCAGAGTACACTATGCAGAGACATAGGAAAAGGAGGAGAAGAAGAGGAACTCTCCCAGCCATCAGTTTTAATGGTGTCATTCTGTTACTTGCCCTAAGATTTATTATCCTGCCTTCTAATGATACTTACTCTGCACAAGTGTACAGAGCTCAAGCGGAAAAGTGATCTCTGCCAAACAAGAACCAGTGGGCAGTATAAATACAGCAATTTTACAGTGTACAAAGACTTCTTTATAGTTCCTGATAATAGATTACTTTTAGTCTCTTTTTTTAACCTTACATTTTTCTTGTTTTCTATCTTTTGAAAGCAGTACAACAACTCAAAAAGTATATCAAGATGGTATTGTTACAATCATACTGACCTTTAACCGCTTAAGGACGCAGGACGTAAATGTACGTCCTGGTGCGGTGGTAATTAACGCACCAGGATGTACATTTACGTCCTGTGCATAACCGCGGGCATCGGAGTCATGCGCGTGTCATGCGCGGCTGATCCCGGCTGCTGATCGCAGCCATGGACCCGCCGGCAATGGCCGACGCCCGCGATCTCGCGGGCGTCCTCCATTAACCCCTCAGGTGCCGGGATCAATACAGATCCTGGCATCTGCGGCAGTGCGCGATTTCAATGAATGATCGGATCGCCGGCAGCGCTGCTGCCGGGATCCGATCATTCAGAACTCCGCACGGAGGTCCCCTCACCTTCCTCCTTCCGGCTCCCAGCGTCTTCTGCTCTGGTCTGAGATCGAGCAGACCAGAGCAGAAGATGACCGATAACACTGATCTGTTCTATGTCCTATACATAGAACAGATCAGTATTAGCAATCATGGTATTGCTATGAATAGTCCCCTATGGGGACTATTCAAGTGTAAAAAAAAATGTAAAAAAATGTAAAAGTAAAAGTTAAAAAAAAGTGAAAAATCCCCTCCCCCAATAAAAAAGTAAAACGTCCGTTTTTTCCTATTTTACCCCCAAAAAGCGTAAAAAAATAATTTTATAGACATATTTGGTATCACCACGTGCGTAAATGTCCGAACTATTAAAATAAAATGTTAATGATCCCGTACGGTGAACGGCGTGAACGAAAAAAAAAAGTCCAAAATTGCTACTTTTTTAATACATTTTATTAAAAAAAATTATAAAAAATTTATTAAAAGTTTTTTATATGCAAATGTTGTATCAAAAAAGTACAGATCATGGCGCAAAAAATGAGCCCTCACACCGCCGCTTATACGGAAAAATAAAAAAGTTAGAGGTCATCAAAATAAAGGGATTATAAACGTACTAATTTGGTTAAAAAGTTTGTGATTTTTTTTAAGCACAACAATAATAGAAAAGTATATAATAATGGGTATCATTTTAATCGTATTGACCCTCAGAATAAAGAACACATGTCATTTTTACAATAAATTGTACGGCGTGAAAACAAAACCTTCCAAAATTAGCAACTGGTCGCGCAAAAAACAAGCCCTCATACTAGTCTGTGGATGAAAATATAAAAGAGTTATGATTTTTAGAAGGCGAGGAGGAAAAAATGAAAACGTAAAAATTAAATTGTCTGAGTCCTTAAGGCCAAAAAAATCATCCCATTTACAACTCTATTGGTGAAAAAGAATGGGCTTTGGGTTTTAGAAGGTGAGGAGGAAAAGCGAAAAATTTAGAAGTAAATAAATGTTTAATTTATTAGGAATAAATAGCTCTTTGTTTATACACTCTATAGTGTTGTGTTAAGTGTATTTAAGTTATTTTACTATCTATCAAATATAAAGTAAATCCAGACCCCGTGATCAGACATCTTATCCCCTATCCTTGGATAGGGGATAAGATGTCTAGAGGTGGAGTACCCCTTTAAAATAACATGGTGATCGGACATTAGTCCACGAATCTGGTGGCAGCTTGTCATTTTTAAACATAACTATCAGAGCAAAGCATCAGTGCAATACTGTGCACTAAATGTTCCTACCACTAGATGGCAGCCCTTAACGCAACGCACCACTATACAGAGCCACTATGTATATATGTTTTATTGTTCTCATTATCAGCATCAATTACATAGACATGATTTACATATAAATTACCTTTACCTGTAGAATTGTCATCAAGTCAATTATAAAAACCTTTAAAGGTTGCACTTACAAAGTTAAAATAAATTTCACTAAACAATATAATTAAATTGGTTCTCCATAAAAATAATAGATCTCTGAATGATTTACCTTTCTATTAAAACATTTGCTAAACTCAAGTCCCCTAAATGCATATTTCAAAGATCACAGTTGTTTGAAGTTATTGCTTCATCAAATTTTTTTCTCGCTAAGGATAAGTTCATCAACACATCCCATTGATAAATATTTATATATACATATACTATGTAGAGTACTAGCTGAGTACCTATCATTGCACTTCCCATCTTCCTATCTAAACCTGGAAGAGGAAAAGCAACCATCCAGCTTTTCAAGTCCCCTGAAGCCCCAGCAGTGGTCGGCTGCTCATCCTTTCTGCAGCCCTGATTGCACTAGCATTGCCATGCCCTCTGCCTGTCTCACACTGATGTCTTTTCTCCCCTCCACCCCTGTCCCCTCTCCCTGCCCCATACTAATTATTCTCTTCACCTATCTGCCAGACAATTATCCACCACAAAGTGATTTTAGTACTTACCTGCCCTACAGTAATGGACATGCGTGGGAAGGATCCGGGCTCTTCTTGGGGCTAAATGGCCATGTTGGGAGTCCAGTTTTATTTTTGTGCTATTTCCTGTTGGAGTTCCCTCCCTCCAACTGCAAGTCTCAGCATCCCTTGTTTGTAAGTGTGACATAACTTTTCTGCCTCCTACACATCAGCCACCCCACCCATTGCAGCACACCTGAGCTGCCCTGCATGCTGTGCTGTGCTGGAAACTACAATCCTGCAGCCCTTTGGAGAATGATCTCACACCCACCCAGCGGTCGCTTTACCCATTGAAATTCATACAGGCTCCCATTCAACACCTGACAAGTGATGTAATGTCTCGGGCCCCACTGCAACCTGGGAAAAATCTAAGATAATACCCATGTTGTATACTGCTTAATATGAACAACAGGGCAGGAATTCACAAGAATTTCCATACCAGCCATCAAGCACAGGTACAGACACTATATTATGAACTACAGTAACTTAAAAGCCACTGTAGCACAGTCAAATAAAAAACAAATTCTGTAATACCCTTTAAAATCATACTTTACCATGATGTTGGTCCAGCAACATGATGTTTAATACCCCCAGGCAACCCTCCATATATACCCTCCATAGTCCAAGTCATAGTAAAGTATGATTTAGCTGTTTTACATTTGAGCTGTATAGACTGATGGTATCGGGACATCCTGCATGGGACTTATGGTACATTTTGTGGTCTTGTTACTCCTTGGCTGTGGCGATTGCCTGGGAGTTTGAGGTATAATAAATATCAGTTAGGAAACAAAACTTCATTTAGGCCATGTTCACACTATGTATTTTATTTACACTGGCATCTTCAGCTATAATTCTGACCTTTGTGGCCATTTTCTTGCCAATGGCATAGTAAAAAAAAGGCTGAAAATACAAGTGTAAATAAAATATGTGTACATTTTTTCTACTGTGTTTTAGGCTGGGTTCACACTACGTTTTTCAACTACGGTTCCCGCATACGTTTTCTATCAAAAACGGTATGGGGGAAAAAAAGGATGGAACAGTATGGGAAAAAGTAAACCATATGGGTTTTTAAACAGTATACTGTTTTTAAAAGTGCATACTGTTCCGTCCGTTTTTGTAGAAAAAAAAAAAAAACGATTTTGAAAATTTTGTCCATTTTTAATGGGAGGGGTCTTGGGTGGGGACTTTAGGATTCAAATGCGCATGTGCAAAGTAAAAACGTATACGTTTTTCCCGTATGGAACCATATACATGTGCGTTTCCCATTGACGTCCATGTTTAAAAAACGTATGCGGTTGCAGTAGGTTTTTAAACCAGAGACAAAATCGTGGTTGACCACGGTTTTGACTCCGGTTTAAAAACCGTACTGCAACCGCATACGTTTTTTTAACATGGGCGTCAATGGGAAACGCACATGCATACGGTTCCATACGGGAAAAACGTATAAGTTTTTACTTTGCACATGCGCATTTGAATCCTAAAGTCCCCACCCAAGACCCCTCCTATTAAAAATGGACAAAATTTTCTAAATCGTATGGGTTTTTTTTGTACAAAACGGACGGAACAGTATGCACTTTTAAAAACAGTATACTGTTTAAAAACCCATATGGTTTACTTTTTCCCATACTGTTCCATCCGTTTTTCCCCATACGGTTTTTGATAGAAAACATATGCGGGAACCGTAGTTGAAAAACGTAGTGTGAACCCAGCCTTAAACTGTTCTCAAGGATGCATTTAACTCGATGTTACTTTAATTGTAGTCAGTGAGATTTATGCAGCAGCTAGTGGTAAAATATAAAATTGTATTGTTTTCATCTTTAATTTTATGTTCTATTATTCATCAGCTCTTCACCTTTGGCTGGAGGGAAGATATTCGCCCTGGGGAACCTCTTCACAACAGAAAGTTCTGCTTCGATGCCATTTCTCGCAATAGTCCGGTCACCCTTTATGACTGTCATGGAATGAAGGGTAACCAGCATTGGAGCTATAGAAAGGTAAGATTTAAATACATGAATAACTGTAAAAACATGCAAAAGAAGTAAAAGGATGTTAGTCTGTTAAATGAGTAGTGATCCAAATATAGGTAGGTACAATTATATTGAAAAGCCATAAGTTAGGTATGAAACATAATTGTTCTTGGTAATGTTTTTGGAAACAATGGCTTAGATTTACTATTGCCAACAAGGCAGAATTCTGGGGCAATATTGGTGCAATTGCGCCAAAAACAGTCATGTGTGACTTGCACCACATTTACAACTCTGTGAAAAAAAAGGGAGGGGCATGGCTTCTGGGAAAGGAGTGTGGCTTCTCATACGTCTCCATTTCCGAGTCCTTAAGGACACATGACGTATGAGAACGTCATGTGCCTTACCGGCCCCCCGCAGCCATCTGGAGCCGAGCCGGTGCCCGATGCCTGCTGAAATCGTTCAGCAGGCATCGGGGCATATCGCCCAGGGGGGTCATGATGACCTCCCATGTCGGCGATGGCCGCAGATCGCTGGACAATTCAGTCCAGCGATCTGCGGCGGATTCCGGGTCAATCGGGTCTCCGACAGCCCCGAACAGCCATAGCCAGCAGGGGTGAGGTGGCACTGGTGCCACCTCACGATCGCCCTGATTCATCAGCCGGTTTCCCGGCCGACCAATCAGGGCGCCTGCTTCGGGTGTCACTCCCGCAACCCGCTCCGCTCCTCTTCCGGAGGACGTGAGCGGGTGCGGAAAGAAGACCCCGGGTGCTGGGGACCCCGATCCCCGGCGTCCCTGTTGGGATCGGGGCCCCAGGAGCGGCGTCGGCGAGGGACTGACCTGCGCTGCGGCGTGGAGCAGCAGCAGTAGGAGGTGAGTGACAGCCTTCTGCTGTTGCTTAGCAACAGCTCCCAGCATGCAAAAAGGGCATGCTGGGAGCTGTAGTTATGCAACAGCAGGAGGTAGACCACCACAACTCCCAGCATTCCCTTATGGGCATGCTGGGACTTATAGTTTTGCAACAGCTGGAGGCACATTTTTTCTATGGAAAAGTGTACCTTCAGTTGTTGTATAACTACAACTCCCAGCTTGCACAATCAGCTAAAGTGCATGCTGGGAGTTGTAGTGGTGCATCTGCTGGTTGCATAACTACAACTCCCAGCATGCCCGTTGGCTGTCGGTGACTGCTGAGAGTTGTAGTTTTGCAACAGCTGAAGGCACACTGAGTTAAGTAGCAAACCAGTGTGTCTCCAGCTGTTGCATAACTACAATCCCCAGCATCCCCAGCCAAAGTAGTATGCCTCCAGCTGTTGCATAACTACAAGACCCAGCATGTCCTTCCGCTGTCCGTACATGCTGGGTGTTGTAGCTTTTGCAACAGCTGAAGGCACACTGGTTGCAAAACACTGAGTTTGTTACCAAACTCGGTGTTTCACAACCAGTGTGCCTCCAGCTGTTGCAAAACTACAACTCCCAGCATGCACTGATAGACTGTACATGCTGGGAGTTGTAGTTTTGCAACAGCTGGATGTCCCCCCCCCCCCCCCCAATGTGAACGTACAGGGTACACTCACATGGGCGGAGGTTTACATTAAGTATCCGGCTGCAAGTTTGAGCTGCAGCAAATTTTCTGCCGCAGCTCAAACTGCCAGCGAGAAACTACTGTGAACCCCCGCCTGTGTGACTGTACCCTAAAAACACTACACTACACTAACACAAAATAAAATAAAAAGTAAAAAACACTACATATACACATACCCCTACACAGCCCCCCTCCCCAATAAAAATGAAAAAATGTCTGGTACGCCACTGTTTCCAAAACGGAGCCTCCAGCGGTTATAAAAACTACAACTCTCAGCATGCACTGATAGACCGTACATGCTGGGAGTTGTAGTTTTGCAACAGCTGGATATTTCTCCCCCCCCCCCCCCCAATGTGAACGTGCAGGGTACACTCACATGGGCGGAGGTTTACAGTAAGTATCCGGCTGCAAGTTTGAGTTGCGGCAAATTTTCTGCAGCAGCTCAAACTGCGAGCGAGAAACTACTGTGAACCCCCGTCCGTGCGACTGTACCCTAAAAACACTACACTACACTAACACAAAATAAAATAAAAAGTAAAAAACACTACATATACACATACCCCTACACAGCCCCCCTCCCCTCCCCAATAAAAATGAAAAACGTCTGGTACGCCACTGTTTCCAAAACGGAGCCTCCAACTGTTGCAAAACAACTACTCCCAGTATTGCCAGATAGCCACTGACTGTCTAGGCATTCTGGGAGTTTTACAACAGCTGGAGGCACCCTGTTTGGGAATCACTGGCGTAGAATACCCCTATGTCCACCCCTATGCAAGTCCCTAATTTAGGCCTCAAATGCGCATGTCGCTCTCACTTTGGAGCCCTGTCGTATTTCAAGGCAACAGTTTAGGGTCACATATGGGGTATCGCCGTACTCAAGAGAAATTGTGTTACAAATTTTGGGGGGTATTTTCTGCTATTACCCTATTAAAAAATGTTAAATTTTTGGGAAAACAAGCATTTTAGGTAAAAAAAAATCTTTTTTTTACATATACAAAAGTCGTGAAACACCTGTGGGGTATAAAGGTTCACATTACCCCTTGTTACGTTCCCCGAGGGGTCTAGTTTCCAAAATGGTATGCCATGTGTTTTTTTTTTTTTTTGCTGTCCTGGCACCATAGGGGCTTCCTAAATGCAGCATGCCCCCAGAGCAAAATTTGCTTTCAAAAAGCCAAAAGTGACTCCTTCTCTTCTGAGACCTGTAGTGCGCCAGCAGAGCACTTTTCACCCCCATATGGGGTGTTTTCTGAATCGGGAGAAATTGGGCTTCAAATTTTGGGGGGGTATTTTCTGCTATTACCCTTTTTAAAAATGCTAAAATGTTGGGAAACCAAGCATTTTAGGTAAAAAAAAAAAGTTTTTTTTTACATATGCAAAAGACGTGAAACACCTGTAGGGTATTAAGGTTCACATTACCCCTTGTTACGTTCCCCGAGGGGTCTAGTTTCCAAAATGGTATGCCATGTGTTTTTTTTTTGCTGTCCTGGCACCATAGGGGCTTCCTAAAGGTGACATGCCCCCCAAAAAACATTTGTCGCTCCTTCCCTTCTGAGCCCTCTACTGCGCCCGCTGAACAATTAACATAGACATATGAGGTATATCCTTACTTGAGAGAAATTGGGTTACAAATACAAGTAAAAATGTTCTCCTTTTTACCCCTTGCAAAATTTCAAAAATTGGGTCTACAAGAACATGCGAGTGTGAAAAATGGAGATATTGAATTTTCTCCTTCACTTTGCTGCTATTCCTGTGAAACACCTAAAGGGTTAATACACTTACTGAATGTCATTTTGAATACTTTGGGGGTGTAGTTTTTATAATGGGGTCTTTCATGGGGTATTTCTAATATGAAGACCCTTCAAATCCACTTCAAAACTGAACTGGTCCCTGAAAAATAGTGAGTTTAAAAATTTTGTGAAAAATGTCAAAATTGCTGCTGAACTTTGAAGCCCTCTGGTGTCTTCCAAAAGTAAAAACTCAAAAATGTTATGATGCAAACATAAATTAGACATATTGTATATGTGAACCCCAAAAAAATGTATTTTGAATATCCATTTTCCTTACAAAGCAGAGAGCTTCAAAGTTAGAAAAATGCAACATTTTCATTTTTTTCATCAAATTTGGGGATTTTTCACCAAGAAAGGATGCAAGTTGCCATAAAATGTTACCACTAAGTTAAAGTAGAATATGTCACGAAAAAACATTCTCGGAATCAGAATGATAACTAAAAGCATTCCAGAGTTATTAATGTTTAAAGTGACAGTGGTCAGATTTGCAAAAAACGCTCTGGTCCTTAAGGTGTAATATGGCCTGGTCTTTAAGGGGTTAAAGGGGTACTCCACTGGAAAACATTTTCTTTTAAATCAGTTGGTGCCAGAAAGTTAAACAGATTTGTAAATTGCTTCTATAAAACAAATCCCAATCCTTCCAGCTGCTGTGTAATACACAGGAAGTTCTTTTCTGTTTGAATTTCCTTTCTGTCTGACCACACTGCTCTCTGCTGACACCTCTGTCCATGTCAACATTTCTTTTGCTCGGGACAGTTCCTGACATGGACAGAGGTGTTAGCAGAGAGCACTGTGGTCAGACAGAAAGGAAATTCAAAAAGAAAAGAACTTTGTATTATTGACCTTTGTATTATTCAGCAGCTGATAAGTACTGGAAGGATTGAGATTTTTTTTAATAGAATTAATTTAAAAATCTGTTCAACTTTCTGGCACCTGTTGATTTAAAAGAAAATGTTTTCCAGTGGAGTACCTCTTTAATGTTTGAGCCAACTAATAGTTGGTCTAAACTTAAACTAGACAGTCTAAAGATGTACCATTTGAGCCATTGTGATAAATCTTGCACATTTGAAGAATGTCTGGCTTAGTTTGCATTGTCTAAGAATTAGATAGATTTAGGTAATCTATGCTAATGTACTCATAAAAAATAAATAAATAATATCAAAACCTGAAATGATTTCACCACAAATTAAGTACTGTAACATTTTCAAAATGTTTTGTATATTCTAAGCATTTATTGTAATATGTTGACATGGGTATGACCTAATCTACAAGGGTGATTGTTAGTATTATAATGAAAGAAGAATTCCATGCATCTCTTCTTTCTGCCCAGGCTGCAAAAAGAACAATAACAAACTTTAGCTCACCTTTTTCTACTCCCTGTGCACTAAAATCTCTCTCCAGTCTTCTGGGGGGCTTGTCTGCTTCCATATTCTGGGGTCCGACACGTTGGACTGTGCTAAAGTTATCGCCGGCCGCAGCAATGTCCTGCCTGGGTCCAGTGATACTCCAGTGAGGGGCAGTATGATGAAACGGGCCCGGACACCAAGAAAAATGACACTGCCGATTAGCATATTATGAGCCGAGGGGGCATATTGCTGTGGACAGTAATAGG
Organism: Hyla sarda; assembly: GCF_029499605.1. Taxonomy (NCBI): domain Eukaryota; kingdom Metazoa; phylum Chordata; class Amphibia; order Anura; family Hylidae; genus Hyla; species Hyla sarda. The sequence goes on along the minus strand of NC_079189.1, from coordinate 121,947,358 downwards.
CTTAGCACAGTCTGACATAGAATGTGAAAGAAGACTGGGGCCACAGAATGGAACACAAATATCTGCACAGCTATGGAATGGCAGAAGGTAAGTTAAAGTTTGTTGTTTTTATTTTTGCAACTCGTGTAAAATGGAGAAATAAAAAAAAAAATCAGTGGATCCCCCCTTTAAAGTTCATCAGTATGTGAAATTAAACTCACCATTATTACTAATAATTTATTAATTTGAGTGCATTGATTTGCTTCTTCAACATCTTTCAAGTTTTTTAATGTAGCTATTTTTCTCAGCCAGTAGAAAGCTTATAACACTTTTCTGCCTTGGTTTAACCCTCTGAAAACTGCAAAATGAATAGCATCTCTTCACCTCAATGATGATGTTACCTGCTGAGTTACAAGCTGGAAAGGGAGGCATATTATTTATTTAATTAGTGAGCGGATTTCTGATTGATATAATAAAAATTAAGAATGAAGATCTTGTAAGAAGTCTTGAAATCGGGTATCTGTATGGTGAATGTCAGGCCTACAGTAGTGAGCAAGGGGGGGGGGGGGGGGGTTGAAGTATACCCTGCTGCAAAAGTTTCTGGTGTTGTCATGGTTCATCATTGCTCTCACAAGTTGTATGTCTTAGCGTTGTCATTTGTTATGATGCAATAAAGGCAGAAGATTTTACATGCTGGAAAATGTCACAGACTCTTTCAGCTCTCAAGTCGAATGCTGTTACGAGCTTTCCTTTTTATGGTAAATCGCTGAGCACCTCCAGTTTATGAGGAATTGGTTGGAGGGGTGAATGCTGGTGTTGTTTCTAGTGTTTTAACTATATACGTTGCTCTTGCTGTGAAAGTATTGCTTCATGGAAAAACAACACACTAAGGGTGGGTTCACACTACGTTTTCTCCCATACGGGAGCGCATACGGCAGGGGGGAGCTAAAACCTTGCGCTCCCGTATGCCTTCGTATGCGCTCCCGTATGTCATTCATTTCAATGAGCCGGCCGGAGTGAAACGTTCAGTCCGGTCGGCTCATTTTTGCGCCGTATGCGCTTTTACAACCGGACCTAAAACTGTGGTCAACCACGGTTTGAGGTCCGGTTGTAAAAGTGCATACGGCGCAAAAATGAGCCGACCGGACCGAATGTTTCACTCGGGCCGGCTCATTGAAATGAATGACATACGGGAACGCATACGAAGGCATACGGGAGCGCAAGGTTTTAGCTCCCCCCTGCCGTATGTGCTCCCGTATGGGAGAAAACGTAGTGTGAACCCACCCTAACAAGGGTCTTTCTTAAGAAACAACACACTAACAAGGGTCTTTCTTAAGAAACAACACACTAACAAGGGTCTTTCTTAAGAAACAACACAATAACAAGGGTCTTTCTTAAGAAAAAAGTTATCCTTCCATGAACTAGATCATCAAGTACAGATAATATTTTGTTAGTGAGAGGCACTCAGTTCTAACAAGCCTAATGTTCAGCTGGTGGTTGATTGCTATCAGTATAATGCCCATTTATCAATCCACAGCTTTTCTTTGCTAGAGCTCTCTCTACATACTCATGGTGGGAGATTTATCAATATTTGTGTAGAGGAAAAGTTGCCCAGTTGCCCAGATCAATCAATGAGCTCCTTTACTTACACTAGGTATAGTCTTTGTCGTTCTGCTAATCACTGTTTCCTATCAGACGTATTATGACCTAATCTGGAACAGAACCCATACACCACACCCGGAACACAACATCCTTTACATCTGGAACACAACACCCTTTACATATTGTATGTACATTTGTAAAGTAGACAAGTGCAAACAATAAAAAAAAATCATCACAGATGCCCCCAGTCTTTTCCTAGTTCAGTAAAGCAGCACTGTTGTAGCCATATGAAGAGGGTGTTTCATAAGAGAAGATTGAGCATTTTTCTCTAATAAGATACATTAAAAGTTTCTTATATTTGCTTGTACTATTGATTCATACAAAGTTTGTTAAAACAGTGTTGTTTATAATACGGATTCTTCTAATGGCGACTAGAATGTCTTGATCTATATTAATTATAATAGTATCTTACCCTATGTCCAATTTAGAAAGATTATAAGATATGAAAGATTGTCTTCTAATGTCTGGCATGCATTTAGAATCATGCTCCTATTTTATTCATCATGCTACATCTCAAAATCATAAAATAGAAGCATAAAAATGAATTGTAATTAGTCTCAAGGATGTAGTAAAACCTGTGTCAGAGAATGATTAGCGCTCAAAATAATATGCTGATGCTTCTTAAAATGTCATTAGCAACGCCATTTAATCCTTAAGGCTGCTTGAAAACCATAAATAGACTCCTTAATAATTTATCTGCTAAGACAGTCTAATGTAGTTAAAGATTATGCATCTGCTACTTATCTGTCAATGTTTCCCTAGATTTGGAAACCTTGCCATCATACTAAAACAGTGTAAATACATGGATGACTTTATTAGCTGGAGCTTATACAGACAAGGAGTTTATTATGAAATGTATATGAGTTGCAAAATTAAATATAGTTATGCATGCATTTTGTACAAATCTGTCATATGATGTCCATACCTACTATGTAGTAAATTGTCTCCACATTCTGCCATATATACTTCATTAAGTGCCATATTTGTTGTTATACTTGATTCAAGCAATGTTTCTAGAGGGTGATATCGCCAAATGAGTATGCCGCATTTTTTCTGTATGGAGACCAATTGAAAAAATTAAATAAGGGGTATGTGGAGGAACAATGACGCCTCCATGTACCTCAAAGAGAGCTCTGTTAGGACGGTACAAAACTAAGCAATACTATGATGTGATGTGGAACCTTTTGGTAGTGATCCACTATGAGTAACATTACAAGGTCTGATACAACATTTTCATTAACTTTTCGGTTGTCAAGAATAATTGCCTTGTCTGGTTTTTAATCAATAAACAAATAAAAAAAATATACTGCCTCAATGCTTTCAGGACTCCGTAATTAAAGACATTTTTAGTTTTATGTAAGTAAATCTGATTCATTGTACAAGGAAAAGTTCTATGGGGGGGATTCATCAATCTATATAGAGTCATTTTAAGTGTATTTTCTTGCGCAAAATTGTGCGCAATATTTTCTGCGTTCTCCTTGTGCGTCTTTTTTGGTGGAACTTTTTCAGAAGATGTCACCCTTCGGGTGTACCGTAGAGCCCTTTTTCATATAGACATGGATTTATCAACTGCATTTTTTTTTGGGACGCACAAAAAGAACGCAAGTGTAATTTTTTTGCGCAAATATACACCACCTCGGAGGACACGTGCCAAAGTGTCTATTTTCACACAGTAAGGACTGCAACTCCCATCATGGACAGACTCTGCCCATGATAGGAGTAGTAGTCCAGGGGCTGAGGTGCAGATCGCAGCAGGTCATTATCCAGAGACCCGCTGCGATCTGCATTTATTAACTGTAAAAGCCAGCGGTACATGCGGCAACACTGTGCTGCCACCGGCTCTTGTATATTGTACACTGTCATAATTCATAATCCCCGCCGCTGGGATACAGGAGCTCTGATTGGTCAATAGCTATCCACCAATCAGAGCTCCCCTCTCCCGGCGGGGATTATGAATTATAAAAGCTGTATATAGGAGCCAGCGGCAGCGCAGTGTAGCTGCATGTGTCGGGAGCTTGTATAGTTAATAAATGCGGATCGCAGGAGAGTGAACTGTAGTGATCTGCCCTTGGACTACTACTCCTATCATGGGAAAGAGTCTGTCAATGATGGGAGTAGTTGTAGTACCACAGCGCTGCTGAGGAATAGCACTAGCACATCCCCCTGCTGTGGGACTTTTAAGACTACTCCTCCCATCATGGACAAACTGTCCATGATGGGAGTTGTAGTCCAGGGGCTGAGGTGCAGATCGCACCAGGTCATTCTGCAGAGACCTGGGTCATTCTGCAGAGATCCGCATGAAAGTTAACAAGCCGGGTGGTACATGCGGCTACATCGTGCTGCCCGCGGCTTCTATATACACTGACATAATTCATAATCCCCGCCGGGAGAGAAGAGCTCTGATTGGTCAATAGCTATTCTCCAATCAGAGCTCCCGTCTCCCGGCGTGGATTATGAATTATGTCAGTGTATAAAGAAGCCGCGGGCAGCGCGATGTAGCCGCATGTACCGCCCGGCTTGTTAACTTACATGCGGATCGCAGCAGATCATTCTCTGAAGATCCGCTGCGATCCGCATTTATTAACTATACAAAGCGGCGGTACATGCGTCTACATTGCGGCTTCTATATACAGCTGTCATAATTCATAATCGCCGCCTCCGGAACACGGGAGCTCTGATTGGAGAACAGCTATTGACCAATCAGTGTATATAGAAGCCGTGGGCAGCGCGATGTAGGCGCATGTACCACCCAGCTTGTTAACCTACATGCGGATCGCAGCGGGTCTCTGCAGAATGACCTGGTGCGATCTGCACCTCAGCCCCTGGACTACAACTCCCCTCATGGACAGAGTCTGTCCCATGATGGGAGTAGTTGTAGTACCGCAGCGCTGCTGAGGGATGGCACTAGCACATCCCCCAGCTGCCAGACTTTTAGGACTACTACTCCCATCACGGACAGACTCTGCCCATAATGGGAGTTATAGTCCAGGGGCTGAGGTGCAGATCGCACCGGGTCATTCTGCAGAGACCCGCTGCAATCCGCATTTATTAGGATAACAAGCCGGGCGGTACCTGCGTCTACAATGCACTGCCCGCCGACTTCTATATACACTGTAATAATTCATAATCCCCGCTGCTGGGAGAGGGGAGCTCTGATTGGTCAATAACTATTCTCCAATCAGAGCTCCCGTGTTCCAGCGGAGATTATGAACTATGTCAGTGTATATAGGAGCGTAGTGTAGCTGTATGTGAGGTGAAAAATTCACGGGTTTGAATTTTTCACCTCTCTCTGCTTTTTAACTTAAATGCGGATCGCATCAGAGGATTCTCTGAAGATCTGTTGCGATCCGCATTTATTAACTAAATTAACGGCCTTACATGCCTCTACATTGCGCTCCCCGACGGCTCCTATATACACTGTCAAAATTCATAATCGCCGCCGGAACACGGGAGCTCTGATTGGTGTATAGCTATTGACCAATCAGAGCTTCCATGTCCCGGCGGGGATTATGAATTATTACAATGTATATACAAGTCAGCGGGCAGCGCGATGTAGCCGCATATACCGCCTGGCTTGTTAACGTAAATGCTGATTGCAGCGGGTCTCTGCAGAATGACCCGGTGCAATCTGCACCTCAGCCCCTGGACTACAACTCCCATCATGGGCAGAGTTTGTCCATGATGGGAGTAGTAGTCCTAAAAGTCCCGCAGCCGGGGGATGTGCAAGTGACATCCCTCAGCAGCGCTGCGGTACTACAACTACTCCCATCATGGGACAGACTCTGTCCCATGATAGGAGTAGTAATCCAAGGGAAGAGAGACAGATCTCTGTTCACATTATGCATTTTACATAATGGGAACAGAGCCTTTCTGGCAGTGTGTTCCCAAACAGGGAGACTCCAGCTGTTGGTTAACTACAGCCCCCATGATGGAAGTTGTAGTTTAGCAACAATTGCAGGCTCCCTGTTTAGGAACACACTGCATTATGTGCGCTCTTCCCAGGGGAGAGCAAAAAAAAAAAAAAAGTATTAATCCATATTTCTTGTTTGTTTTTTTCTTCTCATTTCAGATACCTGAATGCGGAGGGCTACGTCAGATTTGGTGGACTGCAACGATGACCAGCGTTTTTTTTTTTTTAATTCAATAAAATGGTTAATGAGGGCAGTGGGGGAGTGTTTTTTTTAAATAAATTTTTTTTTCAATATGTCTTGTTTTTTATAATTGAATTTTCAGGGTTAGTAGTGGAAGCCGTCTTATAGACGGAATCCATTACTAAGCCAGGGCTTAGTGTTAGCACCAAAATCAGCTAGCGCAAACCCCCAATTATTACCCTGGTACCCACCACCACAGGGATGCCAGGAAGAGCCGGTACCAACAGGCCCGGAGCGTCAAAAATGGCGCACCTGGGCCTAGGTGGTAACAGGCTGGCGATATTTAGACAGGGAGGGCCAGTAACAATGGTCTATACCCACCCTGGTAATGTCAGGCTGTTGCTGCTTGGTTGGTATCTGGCTGATACTGAAAATAGGGGGAACCCTATGCGTTTTTTTTTTGTTTTTTTTTTATAAATAAAGAAAAGTGTGGTTCCCTAATTTTTTCAGTATCAGCCAGATACCAACCAAGCAGCAACAGCCTGACGTTACCAGGGTGTGCGACCATTGTTACTGGCCCTCCCCAGCCTAAATAATGCCAGCCTGTTACCGCCTAGGCCCAGGAGAGCCATTTTTGATGCTCTGGCCCTGTTGGTACCAGCTCTTACTGAAACCCCTGTGGCGGTGGGTACCGGGGTAATAATTGGGGGTTAACACTAGCTGTTTTGGGGGCTAATGCTAAGTCCCGGCCTAGTAATAGATTATGTCTACAAGACACCTTCCACTACTAATCCTGAAAATTCAATTACAAAAAAACACAACACATTGAAAAAATGTTTTATTAAAAAAAACACTCCCTCACAGCTCTCGTTAACCCTTTTATTGACATTTAAAAAAAATGCTGTTCATCGTCGCAATCCACAAAATCTGATATAGTCCTCCGCATTCACGTATCTAAATTTTGAAGAAAAAAAAAAGTTTAGTACATTTTTTGGTTTTTACACACCAGCAAAAATGCAAGAAAAAAAACACAAGAAAAACTGACCAAACGCAGGAAAAAGCTGGGACAGTTTTTCTGGCGTTTTTTTTATGATGGACAAAAAACCCCAATGGAATCCTGGCCTCAACGCTATAGAACAAAATCCCTACGTCCACTTTTCCTGTGAGATAGAGAAGGAGTGTACGGTAGAGTGAGGGGGGGCGTTTCTATATTTGCACAAGATTTATCAAAGGACGTGCACAGCCTTAGTAAATTCTGAGCAAGAGTGTAAATTAGACAAGAAGTGTAAAGGGCAGAACTGTGTCTACAATAGACACATATTGATGAATCCCCCCATTGAGTTTTACATATATAGATATGGCTTCTGTTGGCCTCCATTGAAATCATTGTGTAATAGGCTAGACAAAAAGGGTCTCTGATACATAGGGCCAGATTAAGGCTGCCTGGAAGACGGAGCACTTCATTATGATGGGGCCTTACCCCCCCCCTGCTGCTGCTCATCATTCCCCCCCCCCCCTGCTCATCATTCCCCCCCTGCTCATCCTTACCCCCCCTGCTCCTGCTCATCATTACCCCCCTGCTCATCATTACCCCCCTACTCATCATTCCCCCCTGCTCATCATTCCCCCCTGCTCATCATTCCCCCCCTGCTCATCATTTCCCCCCTGCTCCTCATTACCCCCCCCTGCTCCTCATTACCCCCCCCCCGCGCCTCATTACCCCCCTGCTCCTCATTACCCCCTGCTTGTCATTACCCCCTGCTTGTCATTACCCCCCTCTGCCTCATCATCCTCCCCCACTCATCCTCCCCTGCTTATTGCTCCCCACTCCTCCTGCTTTTTCTATTTTTCATATTTACTTACCTGGACGCGCTCGGCAGGCTCAGGTAGCGTCGTGTCTCGTGGGCTGTGAAGAGTTACGTCTCCTGCGGCTCCTCTGCACGACGTCACTCGTCATTTCCTGCAGCGCTGGGGTGTAATGAAGAAAACTGTGCCCTGTATCGGCGCGGCTGCCGGAAATGAGGAGTGACGTCCCGGACACTGTGCAGAGGAGCCGCAGGAGACGTCACTCGTCACAGCCCACATGACCCGACACGTCACCTGAGCCTGCCAAGCGCGGCCAGGTAAGGAAATATGAAATATAGAAAAAGCAGGAGGAGTCCGGGGCGGGCCCACAGCAGCCGCCGCTGGTCACTGTTTTAAAGTGGCTGTGGCCGGGCTGTCGGGGGCCCCGATCCACTACTAAGTAGCCCGCAGGGATGTCCCGAATGTGACGGGGCCCCCGGCACGGGGCACGGAGCAGGTGCTCCATGAGCACCAATGATGATCCGGCCCTGCTGATACAGGGTAAACTTTAAAGTCGTAGGGAGGGAAAAAATTAAACCAACATTTCTGTATGATGCAATATAGCAATCTAAACATATCATCAACATTTAGGTGGTAAAATCTATAAGAGATACAGACACTTGAAAATTGCAGTGGGAATTGGTATGCTATTTATCTTCAGATTAAAACAGAATGTAATGCATTTTAACTGCTTCATAATCATATCCAATTACTGAAGAAGTATTTACATTGTTATTACAAGGCCACATTATGATAGCCAAGTGATGTGGTGGGAACATTAGCAATCCACATTAAAATGTTTATGATAGTTTCCAGTCTTCCAGACATCTCATTTTTTGAGAATTTTTTTTATATGGCATGGATAATATGAGCACAATCTAAATTGACCTGGTGCATAAAGACATTAACATAATTAGGGACACATATCAATAAGGTCATGCGGTGCTGAATTGGCAAGTTAGCAAAAATAATGCAAATTGAGCTAAATTTATCAAAATATGAACAGTGAAGGGAATATATAAAATGATTAACAACAGCCAGCGCTGCAATCAGCAGCCTGCACTCACCATTAATGACCAACATCAACAAATAGGCTGGTGTTGGTAACCTAACACCTTAAATGCTGCTATCAATATCAATAATGACAAAATGACTGCTGCTGGGGGTTTCTGATAACTGAAATCTCTCAGTAGCAAAATAAGCATATAACATTTAACATTCTTTACTGTCAAATATCTGTTTTAAAGAAAAAAAATTAAATGAAAACATTTACATTTAAAGGGGTACTCCACAGCTAAGACATCTTATCCCCTATCCAAAGGCTTGGATTGAGGGGGCGGTGCGTGACATCACAAGGGGCAGGGCTGTGATGTCACAATGCTCTGGCCCCCGTGATTGCCAGTAATCAGACCCGGAGCAAACATGCTCCGGGGACTGACTATAACGGGGTGCTGCGTGCAAGATCACAGGGGTCCCAGCAGCAGGCCCCTGCGATCAGGCATCTTATCCAAAAGATAGGGGATAAGATGTTTTAGCGCCGGAGTACCCCTTTAATAATCCCCTAGCTAGCTGCACATCTATCCTACCATCGAAGCGGGGCGCAGTTTGTGGCCCAACCATGGGCCGTGTTTTTTTACCATTTTGTGACCGTCTTTATTAATAATGTTATCTAGCTTTTTTCTTTTCCTTTTTTTTTTATTTATGTTTTTGTTTATGGATATAATATGCTGTTTGAGTTGTCTGCTGACATGCAGTGATGTGCACTGATGTGGTGAAGGTATACCACAATGGGGCAATAGTTATATCCTAGCGATTGCTGCATCATTCTATCTATATTCACACTACATGTATTTACAGCTACACTATTTGTACTTAACATATTTAAAGGGATACTCTGCCCCTAGACATCTTATCCCCTATCCAAAAGATAGGGGATAAGATTTCAGATCGCCGGCGTCCCGCCGCTGGGGACCCCTGAGATCTCGGCTGCGGCACCCTGCTATCATTACTGCACAGAGCAGACTCGCTCTGTGCTTAATGACCAGGGATACAGGGACCGGAGCATTGTGATGTCACTGCTCCACCCCGAGGGGGCGGAGTCGTGATGTAACGATGCTCCGGACCCTATATTGCCCGTCATTACGCACAGAGCGAGTCTGCTCTGTGCAGTAATGATAGCGGGGTGCCGCAGCCGAGATCCAGGTGGTCCCCAGCGGTGGGACCCCGGCGATCCTTTGGATAGGGGATAAGATGTCTAGGGGTGGAGGACCCCTTTAATCCGATTGTGGATATAAGATTTGCCTTTAAGTATTTGTGTATAATCCAGGATTTGTGTCCCCTGAGGATCCTGTACAGAATATTACGGGTGAAACACGTTGGGACTAGAGTACACAATTATTCTTCCTCTTTCCTATCAGAGGTTCATGATAAACTTTTTTCCGGTGCTGTCTTTTGATTTTGATTATTGTCTTCTCATTGAGAAATTGTGGTCACATTAATATTTAGTATTTATATTAATATCTAGAGTATTTATTAAGGGATTATTAAATGTTAAGTTTTTTTATAAGTTTTGTTACTGTAAAATTCCTGTCATTTGCAAAAACGTGCCCTTGGTATCTCTCTATTTTTGCATACTGTGGTTCTTTCTGGTAAATGATTGTGGGTGCCTATCAGTAAATATAGCCTCCTTGCCAGCCATGCCGTCTCTGCCTTCAGGCATACTAAAGTAACAGAGTGCCGATTTAACTGATCAATGCTATGCTTTAGCAATCCAATGAATAATACATTGTTTTTAAAAATATATAAAAGCCCCTCCCCTTATAAAAATTCAGATCATCCCATTTGTAAAAGCATATTTGGTATGATCGTATTAGGAACTGTCCAAACTATTGAAATAAAATGTTTATGCTGATCTCCAGAATTGTAGATTTTTGGTCACATTATATATCAGAAAAAAGTGATAAAATATATAGATCACAATTAAAAAATTAGCCCTCACACATTTCCCACCCATCTAACTATACAGGTAAAAGTGCAGATAGCCAACTAAATAGTTAAATCCCTCTTTTTTGAGACTAGAGGGGTACTGTATAGCAACAGAATAAAAACTGTGTTGGATCAGTGCACTAGAGGCTTACAAAGATTAGTGCATTTTTTTTTTATATAAATCCTCTCAATCTGTAAAACCAAACAACACGAAAGTGCACTGAGCAAAAAAGAAAAAGTGATAAAGCTTTTTTTGTGGCATTTTACTTTTTTGGCCTATGAATTCTACAGCCATATGTAAGCTAGATTTAAATGGAAGGAAACATTAAATATGTTTTTACAGAAATTGTTTTCATGGGACTTGTGTGTGTTTTTGGCCTCAGTGACAGCTTTTTGGTGCTATTTAAATTTTGGTTGATAACTGTCATTTTATATCATTTGTCCTTTTGTATTCTATTTATTTACTTTTATTTCTCTTAAGCATTGGAGACATAATGTTGAAAAGTAAGACTAGGTTCACATATATCAGTTGTCTGGCATAGTTTCCCTCTGGCGTACACTGGAGGGAAACTGATGCTAGAACTGATTCCTTTCATTTCAATAGGACAGCTCACAATCATCCAGCATCCCAATTTTAATGCCGGATGATTGGAAACGCTTGACAGCACCAGACAGGGGAGCGCAGCTTGCTGCGTTCCCCTGTCTGGTGCCAGAAACAATGGACGCTGGATGCCATACAACTGATGACAACTGGTGCATGTTGTCATCAGTTGCGGCATCAGTTGAATCAATTTTTATTATCAGTTCACCTATGCTAGATGCCGGACAAATGTGAACCCAGCCTAACAAATTCAAGTTGGAAATTGTTAGGTGCTGTAATATTAACCCCTTAATGACCACGGACGTAAATGTACGTCCTGGTTTGGCGGGACTTCGCTCACCAGGACGTACATTTACGTCCTGTGTATGACCGCGAGCATCGGAACGGTGCTCGCATCATACACGGCAGGTTTTGGCTGCTAGTAGCCGGGGACCTGCCGGTAATGGCCGACATCCGTGATCGTGCGGATGTCCCCCATTAACCCCTCAGATGCAGTGATCAATACAGATCACGGCATCTGTGGCAGTGCGGTACTTGGAATGAATGATCGGATCGCACGCAGCGCTGCCGTAGTGATCTGATCATCCAGCATGGCGGCCGGAGGTCCCCTCACCTTGCTCCGGCCGTCTCCCTGGATCACTGATAATACTGATCAGTGCTATGTCCTATACATAGCACTGAACAGTATTAGCAATCAAATTTCTATGAATAGTCCCCTATGGGGACATAAAAAGTATAAAATAAAAGTTGAAAAAAGTAAAAATAAAAAGTTTTAAAAAAGTGAAAAATCCCCTCCACCAATAAAAATGAAAATTGTCAGTTTTTCCCATTTTACCCCCAAAAAGCGTGCATAAATGTCCGTTATATCAAAATATAATGTTAATTATCCTGTACGGTGAATGGCGTAAACGTAAAAAATAAAAAATAAAGTCTAAAAATGCTGCTTTTTTGTCACATTTTATTTAAAAAACGTTTTTATAAAAAATGATCTAAAAGTTTTATATAGGCAAATGTGGTATCGATAAAAAGTACAGATGACGGCACAAAAAATGAGCCCTCATACCATCCTATATATGGGAAAATGAAAGTTATAGGTGGTCAAAATAGGGCGATTTTAGATTACTGATTTTGTACAAAAAGTTTTAGATTTTTTTTAAGCGGTACAAAAATATAAAAGTATCTAGCCATGGATATAATTTTAATCGTATTGACCCACAGAATAAAGAACACATATCATTTTTATCGTAAAGTGTATAGTGTGAAAACAAAACCCTCCAAAATGTGCAAAATTGTGTTTTCATTTAAATGTCCTCCCTAAAATTTTTTTTTTTTTGGGTTCGCCGTACATTTTATGGTAAAATGAGAGGTTTCATTACAAAATACAATTGGTCAAGCAAAAAAACAAGCCCTTATATGGGTCCGTAGATGGAAATATAAAGGAGTTATGGATTTTAGAAGGCGAGGAGGAAAAAACAAAAACGCAAAAATAAAATTGGCCTGGTCCTTAAGGTTAAAATGGGCTCGGTTCTTAAGGGGTTAGCAGTTTAATGAAATGAAGGGAAATGGTCATGCATAGCCTCATAGCTGTATAGTTAAAAAAATATTTGTGGTTCAGATTTTATTAATACCAACTAAAATATTCTTTTGTCTTCTGAGATATATTTTTGCAGAAATTGTTTTTATGGGACATGTTTTTTGTGTTTTTGGCCTCAGTGGCAGCTTGTTGCTATTTAAATTTTGGTTGATAACTGTCATTTTATGTGTACTTTGTATTCTTTTTATTTACTTTGATTTCTCTTAAGCATTGGAGACATGATGTTTATAAGTAATAAATTAAAGTTGGACATTTTTAGGTGCTGTAAAATTAGTAGTTTAAAGGGGTACTCCGTTTTATTTTTTTAAATCAACTGGTGCCAGAAAGTTAAACAGATTTGTAAATTACTTCTATTAAAAAATCTTAATTCTTCCTGTACTTATTAGCTGCTGAATACTACAGTGGAAATTATTTTCCGTTTGAAACACAGAGCTCTCTGCTGACATCATGAGCACAGTGCTCTCTGCTGACATCTCTGTCCATTTTAGGTACTGTCCAGAGTAAAAGGAAATCCCCATAGCAAACATATGCTGTTCTGGACAGTTCCTTAAAAGGAAAGAGATGTCAGCAGAGAGCACTGTGCTCATGATGTCAGCAGACAGTTTAAAAAAAAAATTCTGCTGTAGTATTCAGCAGCTAATAAGTACAGGCAGGATTAAGATTTTTTAATAGAAGTAATTTACAAATCTTTTTCCAGCGCCAGTTGATCACTTTCTGGCACCAGTTGATTTAAAAAAAAAAAAAAAGTTTTTCACCGGAGTACCCCTTTAATGAAATGAAGGGAAAAGGTCATGTATAGCCTCATATAATTGAAAATTATATGTAACTGTTTTTTGTGCAGATTTGATTAATACCAACTAAAATATTCTTTTGTTTTCTTTTCTCTTTAGGATAAAACACTGTTTCATCCTGTTAGCAACAGCTGTGTGGATTGTAACCCGGCTGAGAAAAAACTGTTTATGAACCGATGTGACCCTCTGTCAGAGACGCAGCAGTGGATTTTTGAACACATTAACATGACAATACTACAGAAATTCAACATTTATAATAATTCTTAGAGATCAATAAAACTGTCAGAAACCACATACAGTGGACTATAATTGGACTACAAGAGTCAACTCTTTTGATTTCTGAGATGCCATCTCCTCTTTCTGAGGATATTATCGAAATATGCCACGCATAGGCAAGCACTACATGTCATCATATCCAAAGGACTTGGATAAAACTGAGAACGATGCAGCTGCTGAGAACTTAAATATAGACTTTCCTTGCTGGTTCAAGGGCAGAGATAACCTTTGGAATAATATTCTATGCTACCACAGTGAAATGCATTTTTAATCTTACTCAGGACACTTCCTGCTGTAGTGTATAGCTGTAAATGGCAAGTAGGGGTAATGATCTTCCGTTTTCTGTTTTTAAGTTTTTCTATTTATTTTTTTTGTTCCATTGGGGAGAGGTAGTCAGGAATGGACTGCATGATAAACCTGAGTCTTTTAAAACACCACGTTTGATAGGCTGTGGAAAGGCCAGTGGCTGAAATCCAAGATTTCTTTTTCTTAATATATTGAGGTTAACAGGTTTAACTCTCTTATATCTGCAAATGCTTTTGGAAAAAAAAACCCTATACCTCTCCCACCTGGTGATGATACCAGAGACTACGGAGACAATACACATGGAAGAAGGAATTTTATGTGTAGCATGAAATGGACAATAAGTAAATGAGTTATTTAATTTATCCTAAAAATCTGAAACCTTGTTTTCATTTTTTTCTCTTTTTTTATTGAAAAAAAAAATAGAATAAAATAATATTGTACAACTAAATGTGTTTATGATTTTTTTGTAGTGGGTAAGTAAGCAGAGTGATTTTTCTGCGAGTGTTCCAAGTAAACATAGAGTGTATAGCAGGCAACGCAATATGGTACAATAGTATTTAGAGATGAGTGAACCTCCGAAATTCGTTTTGACTACGAATTGGCAAATCGGATTGTCAGTTTCACTTTAAATCTAATTTTGCACAATTGCCCTTGCCTCAGATTTGTGCTGCCTTGATTCATTCATCTTCCATTTTGAATAATTAGTATTTAACAAAGATAGGGGAGATTTGTGGTTATTAATTTGTGTAGGCAGTTTTTATTTAAATGTAACCCCTTCACGGCGAGCGACGTACATGTACGGTGCCGCGAAGTGTCATTTGGCACGCGGCGACGTACATGTACGTCGCTGGGATCCGGGAGCGCCGCGTCACTGGTAGCGGTGATCGGGCCAGGATGACTGCTGTTATCTAACAGCAGGCATCCCGGTACATCGCCAAGGGGGGTCCTGAGACCCCCCCATGACTGCGATGGTTGCAAAACGCAGGTCAATTCAGACCTGCGAGCTGCGCGATTCCGGGTCATATGGGTCACTGGTGACCCGGTGACCCGGAAAATAAAAGGGATCGGGGGTGTCCGAGACACCCTCGATCCCCCTGAAGGGGTAAGAGTTTGGTGGCAGGGGTGCCACCCCTCCTATTCCTGCTATTGGTCGGCCGAGCGATAGACCGATAGCAGCCTGGCATTAACCCTTTAGACACCGAGTTTAAAGTTAATTGCAACATCTAAAGCTAAAGTAAAAGTCTCCCGGCAGCTCAGCGGAGCTGATCAGGACTATCGCAACAAAATTGCGATGTCCCGATCAGCTTACCGGATAATGGGTCCTTAAAGGGGTACTCCGGTGGAAAACTTTTCTTTTTAATCAACTGTTGTCAGAAAGTTAAACAGATTTGTAAGTTACTTCTATTAAAAAATCTTTATCCTTCCAGTACTTATTAATGGCTGTATACTACAGATGAAATGCTTTTCTTTTTGGATTTCTCTTCTGTCACAAGCACAGTACTCCCTGCTGACCTCTGCTGTCCATTTTAGGAACTGTCCAGAGTAGGAGAAAATCGCCATAGCAAACATATGCTGCTCTGGACAGTTCCTAAAATGTTCAAATATACTAGAAGATGTATGTCCGGCACCGCTAATATAGGAGACCGCAATCAGCGGCGTCAGTACGGCTGATGGTGTACCAATGTAACATGCATGTGACGATTCTCCAAGTGGAGGTGCAGAATTCCCAAAGATAGCAGTGAACAAATGTTGCACAATAAGAGAGGACGGAAAACGCACTCACCATTTGCTTGATCGGATGAAAAAGTCTTTATTGCAGCATGTACATCATAAAATCTTCTGAGACTTGCTTCAGGTGCAAACGTGCACAGGGAGCTGGAGATGGACACAGGCAGGGGGCGTGCAGGGGGCGGCAACTAGTTTCGCACACGTGGGCACTTCCTCTGGCTCGCACTGACACACTAGGTGTCTAGAGGAGGTACTTGTGGATCAAGAGAACCAAGTTCCCATGACAACATAAACAGGTGAGTGGAAAATAAAACAAATGTTTAACAACATTACCATATGTATATATCCATAAGAGAACTCAATTTACACAGTCATGAGAGGCAAAATTATGAGAGAAAGGCACCCATTTAGTTTTTTCCGCTAAGCCCCAGTGGTCCAATCGCATTCAAGCAAATTATCCACCGGGCTTCTTTCTTAAGTAAAACCTGGTGCCTGTCTTCTCCATTGGACAGGAAATTGATTCTTTCCAATCCTGCAAATTTTACACTGGTGGGATCCGCTCCGTGACAGGTGCGGATATGGGAGATAAACCGCGTAGCTCCTACACCAGTGCGAATAGAGCGCAAATGCTCTTTAACGCGCATCTGTAATTTTCTTATTGTCTTGCCTATATAATAGTATTTGCATGGACAAATTAAACAGTAGACAACGTAATTCGTTTGACACGTTATCAACTGGTTAACTATTATTTGAGTGTCTCCTAATCTGAACATGGTTTTAGCTAGATTTTGCCGGCAAATGTTACAATTGTGACATCTGTAATTGCCTGTAGGTGACATGTCAGTTAACCAGTTAGAGGGATGTGATTTGTTCTTAGCCTTGGTTTTAAAGGTTTTTAAAAGGTTACCTAGTGTTTTATTTCGTTTGTAGGTGATTATAGGGTTTTGATCTGCTAAATTTTTGAGTTCTTCGTCTTCTTGCAGTATATACCAATTCTTTCTTATGATGGTATTTATAGTGTTATTCATATTGGAGTTTTTGAATGCAAAGGTGAATCGGGGGATTTTATCACTCTCACTAGATGTATTTAATTTATTTTTACCTAGTAGTTCCTCTTTTGTTTTAGTTTGAATTTTAGTAAAAGCTTTATTAATTATTTTATCTGGATAGCCTCATGTCAATAGTCTCCCTGACAGATCCTGCGCCTCCTTTTGAAACAAATCTGGTCTGTTATTAATTTGTTTCAACCGGACAAACTGGCTGTATGGAATACTTTGTTTAATATGTGCAGGGTGGGAGCTGTCATAATGGAGAAGTGCGTTACGTGAGATGTTTTACGAAATGAGGTAGTTATTAATGTATTTTCCTGGATTATGATCTTTACATCTAGGAATTCCAGTTGTTGATCCCCAAATTGGGAAGTAAAAAACATGTTTTTGTCATTCACTGTATTAAGATAGTGAACAAAGTCAGAGAATTTGTCTCCACCTCCGTCCCAAATGACGAACATATTGTCTACAAATCTTAGAAAGCATGCTATATGACAAACAAAGGAATTCTTGGAGGTTAAGACAAATTCTCGTTCAAACATTGCTAAAAATACATTAGCAAAAATGCATGAAACAGGGGTCCCCATTGCAGTCCCCTGTTTTTGGATATACCAATCCTTATCAAATCTGAATGCATTGTTTGAGAGTACAAATTTCAGAGCTTCACAAAACAAATTTATGAAGCCGGCCAACTTATTGGTAGATTGGAGGTATTCCTCCATAGCCTGTATACCTGCATCATGGGGGATGCGGGTATACAGGCTTTCAACATCAATAGACGCAAGAGACAAACCCTCTCTCCACTCAAATTTCTCCAATTGGGTGATGAGGTTGCCCGTGTCTCAAAAAAAGGTAGGGAGCTCTTTAAGGACTGGTGACATTAGCCAATACAGATATCCTGACAAAGATTCAGTCACCAAGCCGATCCCCGATCTACAATCAGTCGCCCGGGGGGTCGGCTCAGTGATTTATGGATCTTTGGCAGGATATACCAATAGAGAAATTTAGGAGCCGGTGGAATTAGTTTCTCTGCAATTTTTCTGATAGGGTACCTTTTTCTGTATGTCTGTGTAGTAGTGATCTCAATCTTTCTTTGATTTTATGAGTAGGGTTAGTATTCAGTTTTTCATACACTGTCTGGTTATTCAATTGTTTTAGGGCTTCTGCGTAGTGGTCTGTTTGGTACCAGACGACGACGGCGCTTCCTTTGTCCGCCTTTGACACCAGGATATCATTATTATTCATGAGTTTCTTGAGTGCTGCATATTCACTCTTAGATAAATTAAATTGAGGTTCAGGATAGATAACCGCTTTGATATCTCTCAAGACACTTTTATGAAAAATGTCTAGAGGGCTGCCTGGTGTGAAAGGTGGGTTAAAGGTGGATTTATTGCCCTTAGTATAAGGTTTCTGGGTAACATCCTCACTGGTAGTGTTGCTCGCGAAAATTTGCAATGCAAATTTTATTTGCGAATTCACGAATATTTGCTAATATAGCACTATATATTCGTAATTACGAATATTCTTTTTTTTTTTAAATCACAGTAAACATCACAGTGATCACCTCTCTCTGCTTCCAGCTTGTGTGGTGTAAAGAAGGCTCTAATACTACTGTGTGAGACTGGCGTGCGAATTTTCGCTTATGCTAATTTTGGTTTATTCAAATTTTCGCATATGCGGAAATAAAACACGAATATTACGAATATGCGAATTTAGCGAATATATGACGAATATTTGTCCATATATTCGCAAAATATCGCGAATTCGAATATGGCCTATGCCGCTCAACACTACTCACTGGATGTTTCATTACAGATCGGTCCTGCTAACTCAGCTCGTGTTCGGGTAATATCTACTTCCTCTTGGGTGAATTCTTTAACTATAGAGAATCCAAATGGTCCTATCTTACATGGAGTATCACTTTCACATACTGCTGACATAGGTTTATTGTCGGTACAAACAACCTGAAATTTTTTTTTTGAGGTTAAACCTCCTAATAGCTCCAAAAAGATCAATCTCGAACACCTTATAGCTAAATTTTTCAGCAAGTTCAAAGTTTAGTCCTTTTTCTAGGGCTGATTTACAGGTACTTGACAATGGTATCTCAGTAAGATTCACTATGAGGGAGTTCAGATCTTCTATTATTGGTTCAATGTTACCGATTTCTTTCTTTTCACTCTCCATGGTGGATTGTATAGTTTCTTTTGTTCTTTTAAAAGTTCCTTTTTCGACCTCCTCGTCTGGTCTTGCATCTAAAAAATGAGCTCCTGTAGTTGTAATAGTGTTGCTTGTCGTTGGACCCTCTGACTCCCTTGAATCAGATTCTGTGGTCAGAAAGCCATTTGCATTCTTCTTCCTACGTGATTGGCCCTGATTCTTGTTCACATTGTGTTTTTTCTGATTGCGTTTTTTTGTTGAAAGTTGAAGAATCATTCTCTAGATTTTTTCTAGTCCAGTTAAAGTTGTTTTTTTCCTCAAAATCTTTTTTATCTCTCATGTATTTGTCGTGTTTCACTTCTCTTAGAGAGATTTGTAATTGTAAGATTTTTTTGTCCAGATTTTGTATGAATGAATTGTATTAAATTTCAAACAATCGGGTTCTAAGCTTGATTTTAGCTTTGCATAATTCCATAGGGATCTTTTCATATTCCTTTTGATTTTTTAATAGGATTAGGTCTTGCAATTTCAAGGAGTGTTCAATGTGAGCTTGATCCCAAGCCGCTACGAACTCCAAATCATTCTCAAACTGGGAAGGAGACTTGTAAACTCTAAGACCTATAGGAGTACGTTGAAAACATTTTTTTTTGTGAACCTCTGAAATTTGTACTCTCAAACAACGCATTCAGATTTGATAAGGATTGGTATATCTAAAAACAGGGGACCGCAATGGGGACCTCTGTTTCATGCGTTTATGCTAATGTATTTTTAGCAGTGTTTGAACAAGAATTCGTCTTCACCTCCAAGAATCCCTTTGTTCGTCATATAACATGATTTCTAAGATTTGTAGACGATATATTCATCATTTGGGACGGAGGTGAAGACGAATTCTCTGCCTTTGTTCACTATTTTAACACGGTGAATGACAAAAACATGTTTTTTACTTCCCAATTTGGGGATCAACACCCAGCTCCCACCCAGCTCCCACCCTGCACATATTAAACAAAGTATTCGATACAGCCAGTTTGTTCGGTTGAAACAAATTAATAACAGACCAGATTTGTTTCAAAAAGAGGTGCAGGATCTGTCAGGGAGACTATTGAGACGAGGTTATCCAGATAAAATAATTAATAAAGCTTTTACTAAAATTCAAACTAAAACAAGAGAGTAACTACTAGGTCAAAAGAAATTAAATCCATCTAGTGAGAGTGATAAAATCCCCCGATTCACCTTTGCATTCAAAAACTCAAGGAGCGGATCCCACCAGTGTAAAATTTGCAGGATTGGAAAGAATCAATATCCCGTCCAATGAAGAAGACAGGCACCAGGTTTTACTTAAGAAAGAAGCCCGGTGGATAATTCGCTTGAATGCGATTGTACCACTGAGGCTTGACAAAAAAAACTAAATGGGTGACTTTCTCTCATAATTTTGCCTCTCATGACTGTGTAAATTGAGTTCTCCTATGGATATATACATATAGTAATGTTTTTAAACGTTTGTTTTATTTTCCACTCACCTGTTTATGTTGTCATGGCAACTTGGTTCTCTTGATCCATAAGTACCTCCTCTAGATGCCTAGTGCATCAGTGCAAGCCAGATGAAGCGCCCAAGTGCGCGAAACTAGTTGCCGCCCCCTGCACGCCCCCTGCCTGTGTCCAGTTCCCTGTGCACGTTTGTACCTGAAGCCAGTGTCAGTAGATTTTATGATGTACATGCTGCAATAAAG
Source organism: Hyla sarda (assembly GCF_029499605.1). Classification (NCBI taxonomy): domain Eukaryota; kingdom Metazoa; phylum Chordata; class Amphibia; order Anura; family Hylidae; genus Hyla; species Hyla sarda. The sequence continues at coordinate 121,926,567 of NC_079189.1, read as the reverse complement.
ACTTTTTCATCCGATCAAGCAAGTGGTGAGAGCGTTTTCCGTCCTTTCTCTATTGTGCCACAGTTCCTAAAATGGACAGCAGAGGTCAGCAGAGAGCACTGTGGTCATGACAGAAGAGAAATCCAAAAAGAAAAGAATTTCCTCTGTAGTATACAGCCCCTAAAATGTACAGGAAGGATCAAGATTTCTTAATAGAAGTAATTTACCAATCTGTTTAACTTTCTGGCACCAGTTGATTTAAAAAAAAAAAAAAAAAAAAAGCTGACCGCCGCTTCAAAAGCGAAAGTGAAAGTTTCCCGGCTAGTCAGTTTGGCTGTTCGGGACCGCCGCGGTGAAATCCCGGGTCCCGAACAGCTTACAGGACACTGGGAGGGCCCTTACCTGCCTACTCGGTGTCCGATCGACGAATGACTGCTCCGTGCCTGAGATCCAGGAAGGAGCAGTCAAGCGCCGATAACACTGATCACAAGCGTGTTAATACACGCCAGTGATCAGCATAGGAGATCAGTGTGTGCACTGTTATAGGTCCCTATGGGTCCCTATTTTCCTGCATGTAGGTATGATTTTTTCCAGAAGTACTACAAAATCAAACCTATATAAGTAGGGTATCGTTTTAACCGTATGGACCTACAGAATAATGATAAGATGTAATTTTTACTGAAATAGGCACTGCATAGAAACGGAAGCCCCCAAAAGTTACAAAATGTCATTTTTTCTTTGATTTTGTCGCACAATGATATTTGTTTCCATTTCACCGTGAATTTTTGGGTAAAATGACTAAAGTCACTGCAACGTAGAATTGGTGATGCTAACAATAAGCCATAATATGGATTTTTAGGTGGAAAATTGAGAGGGTTATGATTTTTAAAAGGTAAGGAGGAAAAAACTAAAGTGCAAAAACGGAATAACCCTGAGCCCTTAAGGGGTTAAGGTGATAATAGGCTGGGGGCTATAACACTGCAAAAGAAAATTGAAAAAAAAGAGTTAATAAATGTGATTTAACCCCTTCCCTAATAAAAGTTTGAATCATCCCCCTTTTCCCATTAAAAAAAACGGTGTAAATAAAAACAAAAATAAACACTAATCGCGCCGCCTGAATCATAGGAGAAGCGCGGCTGGGCAGGGAGCAGAGTGTTCTCTCGCTCCGGCAGCGCTCAGCTATTCATTTGTTTTGGTGTTGGAAAGACACCAACACCTGTGAATGCCAGGACAGGGGATGCCACCTCTGGCCATTTCCACCAGTTGAGTATCCCTGCCATATAGTGTCTGAATGGCATAGCCTGGAGGTGGCTGAAGCATGAGGAGACCATATAGTGTCTGAATGGCACAGCCTGAAGTTAGCGGCAGATGAGGAGACAAGAGGGCCTCACAATCTCTAAGAAGAAAAGATGAATTTTGAAATTTCGATTGAAGATGTATGGTACCTAGTGCTACCATAAATATATATAGGTAATGTCCTAGGCTCAGCAGCATCACTAAACCATAAAGTTGCTGAATAACACAGACTGGAGCTGGCTGAAGCATCAGTAAACCATATATTGGATGAATGGCACAGCCTGGAGGTGGCTGAAACATGAGGAGACTACAGGCCAGTAAGTCTGACATCAACAGTGGGGAAATTATTGGAAACCCTACTAAAGGATAGGATTGTGGAATATCTAAAATACCATGGATTGCAAGATGAAAAACAACATGGATTTACTTCAGGGAGATCATGTCAAGCAAATCTTATGGATTTTTTTTTGACTGGGTCACTAAAATAGATGGCAGAGGGGCAGTAGACATCACATATCTAGATTTTAGTAAGACTTTTGACACTGTCCCACATAGAAGACTTATCAATAAACTACAGTCATTGAGCTTGGACTCCCATATTGTTGAGTGGATTAAACAGTGGCTGAATGACAGACAACAGAGGGTTGTAGTCAATGGAGTATATTCAGAGCAAGGTCTTGTTACAAGTGGGGTACCTCAGTGATCTGTACTGGGACCAATATTGTTTAATATCTTCATTAGTGATATCGCAAAAGGTCTCGAATGTAAGGTGTGTCTTTTTGCTGCTGACACAAAGATATGTAACAGGGTTGATGTTCCTAGAGGGACATGCCAAATGGAAAAGAATTTACAAAAACTAGAAGAATGGTCAGAACTCTGGCAACTGAAATTTAATGTGGACAAGTGCAAGATAATGCACCTGGGGGGTAAAAACTCCCAGGCAGAATATTGAATATTTGACACAGTCCTGACCTCAGTATCTGACGAGAGGGATTTAGGAGTAATTATTTCAGAAGACTTAAAGGTAGGGAGACAATGTAATAGAGCAGCAGGAAATGCTAGCAGAATGCTTGGATGTATAGGGAGAGGTATAAGCAGAAGAAAGAGAGAAGTGCTCATGCCGCTGTACAGAACACTGGTGAGACCTCATTTGGAGTATTGTACGCAGTACTAGAGACTGTATCTCCAAAAGGACATAGATACTCTAGAGAGAGTTCAGAGAAGAGCTACTTAACTAGTACATGGATTGTAGGATAAAACTTATCAGGAAAGGTTAACCCATTAAGGACCCAGCCAATTTTCACTGTAGGACCCGGCCATTTTTGAACATCTGACCACTTTCACTTTAAGAATTAATAACTCTAAATTGCTTGTACCTTTCATTCTGATTCTGAGAAATTTTTTCGTGACATATTCTTCTTTATGTTAGTGGTAAAATTTTGTCGATACTGGCATCATTTCATAGTGAAAAATTACAAAATTTGATGAAAAAATTAAACATTTTGCATTTTTTAAAATTTGAAGCACTATGCTAATAAGGAAAATGAATATTCCAAATAAATTATATATTGATTCACATACCCAACATGTCTACTTTATGATTGCATCTTAAAGTGGACATGTTTTTACTTTTGGAAGACATCAGAGGGCTTCAAAGTATAGCAGCAATTTTCCAATGTTTCTCAAAATTTTCTAAATTGAAATTTTTCAGAGACCAGTTCTGTTTTGAAGTGGATTTGAAGGGCCTTCATATTAGAAATACCCCACGAATGACCCTATTATAAAAACTGCACCCCTCAAAGTATTCAAACTGACATTCAAAAGGTTTGTTAACCCTTTAGGTGTTTCACAGGAATAGCAGCAAATTGAAGGAGAAAATTCAAAATCTTCATCTTTTACACTGGCATGTTCTTGTAGACCCAGTTTTTGAATTTTTACAAGGGGTAAAAGGAGAGAAATCCTCCTAAAATGTGTAACTCAATTTCTCTCGAGTAAGTAAATACCTCATATATGTATGTCAAGTGTTCGGCGGGTGCATTAGAGGGCTCAGAAGGGAAGGAGCGACAGTGGGATTTTGGAGAGTGAGTTTTTCTGAAATGGTTTTTGGGGGGCATGTCGCATTTAGGAAGCCCCTATGGTGCCAGAACAGCCAAAAAAAAACAACACATGACATACTGTTTTGGAAATTACACCCCTCAAGGCAAGTAACAATGGGTCCAGTAAGCCTTAAAGGGGTAGTCCAGTGGTGAAAAACTTATCCCCTATCCTAAGGATAGGGGATAAGTTTGAGATCACGGGGGGTCCGACCGCTGGGGCCCCCTGCGATCTCTCTCTACGGGGCCCCGGCTCTCCGCTGAGATAGCGGGTGTCGACCCCCGCACGAGGCGGCGGCCGACACGCCCCCTCAATACATCTCTATGGCAGAGCCGGAGATTGCCGGAGGCAGCGCTTCGGCTCTGCCATAGAGTTGTATTGAGGGGGCGTGTCGGCCGCCGCCTCGTGCGGAGGTCGACACGCCCCCTTCCAGCGGGCTGTCGGGGCTCCGTACAGGAGATCGCGGGGGGCCCCAGGGGTCGGACCCCCCGCGATCTGCAACTTATCCCCTATCCTTAGGATAGGGGATAAGTTGCTCACCACTGAATCACCACTGGACTACTCCTTTAACACCCCACAGGTGTTTCACCACTTTTTGTTAAATTTGGATGTGTAAATGATTTTTTTCTTCACAAAAATACTCGTTTTCCCCCAAATTAAATTTTTTTTATAGGACAAAATGCCCCCCAAAATTTGTAACCCCATCTCTTCTGAGTATGGAAATACCCCATGTGTGGACGTCAAGTGCTCTGCTGGCGCACTACAATGCTCAGAAGAGAAGGAGTCACATTTGGCTTTTGAAAAGCGAATTTTGCTGAAATGGATTTTGGAGGGCATGTCGCACCGTATGGTGCCAGAACAGCAAAAAAAAAAAAAAAAACACATGGCATACTATTTTGGAAACTACACCCCTCAAGGAACGCAACAAGGGGTACAGTGAGTCTTAACACCTCACAGGGCTGTGCAAATGAAAGATTTAATTTTTCATTTTCATGGACCACTGTTCCAAAAATCTATCAGACACCTGTGGGGCGTAGTTTCCAAAATGGGGTCACATGTGGGGGGGGGTGGTCCATTGTTCTGGCACTATGGGGGCTTTGTAAACACAATTTTCTCTTCAAAATCTGAATTTTCTCTTCAAAATCCCAATGGTGCTCCTTCTCTTCTGAGCATTGTAGTGCGCCAGCAGAGCACTTTACATCTGCATATGGGGTATGTTCTTACTCAAAGGAAATGGGGTTACAAATTTTGGGGGCTTTTATTTTTCCTATTTTCTCTTGTGAAAATGAAAAATTTAGGGTAACACCAGCATTTTAGTGAAAATGTTTTTAATTTTTCCATCCAACTTTGAAGAATTTTCATTAAACACCTGTGGGGTGTTAAGGCTCACTATACCCCTTGTTACATTCCGTGAGGGGTGTAGTTTCCAAAATGGGGTCACTGGGAATTAATTTTTTTGCCTTTATGTCAGAACCACTGTAAAATCAGCCACCCCTGTTCAAATCACCAATTTAGGCTTCAAATGAACATAGTGCGCTATCACTCCTGAGCCTTGTTGTGCGCCCGCAGAGAATTTTACACCCACATATGGGGTATTTCCGTACTCAGGAGAAATTGCGTTACAAATTTTGGGGGTCTTTTTTTCCTTTTAACACTTGTGAAAATAAAAAGTATGGGGCAACACCAGCATGTTAGTGTACATTTTTATTTATTTACAATAACAGGCTGGTGTAGCCCCCAACTTTTCCTTATCCTAAGGGGTAAAAGGAGAAAAAGCCCCCCAATATTGTAGTGTAATTTCTCCCGAGTACGAAAATACCCTATCTGTGGCACTAAACTTTTTCTTTGAAATATGACAGGGCTCCGAAGTGAGAGAGCGCCATACACATTTGAGGACTAAATTATGGATTGCATAGGGGTGGACATAGGGGTATTCTACGCCAGTGCTTCCCAAACAGGGTGCCTCCAGCTGTTGCTAAACTCCCAGCATGACTGGACAGTCAGTGGCTGTCCGGAAATGCTGGGAGTTGTTTTTTTGCAACAGCTGGAGGCTCCGTTTTGGAAACACTGCCGTACAATAAGTTTTTCATTTTTATTGGGGGGTGGGGGGGGGGCAGTGTAAGGGGTGTATATGTAGTGTTTTATCCTTTATTATGTGTTAGTGTAGTTTAGTGTTTTTAGGGTACGTTTGCACTGACAGAGGTTTACAGTGAGCTTCCTGCTAGAAATTTTCACCACGGCGAAAAATTTGCCGCAGCTCATACTTGAAGCAAGAAACTTACTGTAAACCTGCCCGTGTGAATGTACCCTGTACGTTCACATGGGGAGGCAAACCTCCAGCTGTTTCAAAACTACAACTCCTGGCATGTACTGACAGACCGTGCATGCTGGGAGTTGTAGTTTTGCAACAGCTGGAGGCACACTGGTTGGAAAACCTTCATTTAGGTTCTGTTACCTAACTCAGTATTTTCCAACCAGTGTGCCTATAGCTGTTGCAAAACTACAACTCACAGCATGTACTGATCGCCAAAGTGCATGCTGGGAGATGTAGTTATGCAACTGCTGGAGCTATGCAACTACAACTCCCAGCATGCCGAGACAGCTGTTTGCTGTTTGGGCATGCTGGGATTTGCAGTTTTGCAACATCTGGTGTGCTACAGTTAGAGACCACTGCACAGTGATCTCCAAACTGTGGACCTCCAGATGTTGCAAAACTACAAATCCCAGCATGCCCAGACAGCAAACAGCTGTGTGGGCATGCTAGGAGTTGTAGTTTTGCAAGATCTAGAGGGCAGTATAGAGATCACTGTGCAGTGGTCTCTAAACTGTAGACCTCTAGCTGTTGCAAAACTGCAAACCCCAGATGCCCAAGCAGCTGTCTGGGCATGCTGGGAGTTGTAGTTTTGCAACATCTGGAGGGCTACAGTGTAGAGACCACTGTATAGTGGTCTCAGACAGTAGCCCTCTAGAAGTTGCTAGGCAACTTACCGGCTTCTGTCGGATCCAGGGAGCCAGCCGCACGACATGCCGCCCACGCCGATCACCAACAGGTAAGTGGACTCTGGCGCCGGTCCCCTTCGGTTTCCCCATTCTGCCCCACCTATTGTGGATGGGCAGTATGGGGAAAATGAAAGTTAACCCCCCACCCCCAAACTGCTATTGGTTGTCGCTTTTGACAACCAATAGTAGGGATAAGAGGGGTGGCATCCCTGCCATCTCACTCCTATTCCTTCAGGGGGATCGTAGGTGTCATAGACAACCGCGATCCCCCTTATATTCCAGATCACTGTGTCACCATAGACCTGTATGACCCGGAATAGGCGCAAATCACAAGTGTGAATTCACTTGCGATTTGCACTGATTGCCGACATGGGGGGGGTCTGATGTCCCCCCTGGGCATTTGCACGGGGTGCCTGCTGATCGATATCAGCAGTCACCCCGGTCCCCGCCCAGCATGCGGCGGGGACCGGAATTCCCTGTACGCCCTGGGTCCTTAATACCCAGGTACAGAAGGCGTATCCATACGCCCTAGATCCTGTACGGGTTAAAGGACCTTAACATATATAGCTTGGAAGAAAGAAGAGACAGAGGTGATATGATAGAAAGGAGGAGAGCATATTTAAAAGAAGAAAAACTACCACAAGAGGACATAGTTTTAAATTAGAGAGGCAAATTTTTAAAAGTAATATCAGGAAATATTATTTTACTGAGAGTGTAGTGGATGCATGGAATAGCCTTCCTTCAGAAGTGAATTCAGAAAGCAAAAAGAACTCCACGGTGGGCGCTGTTCCAGTAAAGGCAATGTTCTGTTCTTATTCAAGTAAAACCTTATTGACCAAAGACAGTTTAACAGTCACATCAAGGCAAGACGCGTTTCGGGTCACTACGTACCCTTTCTCAATTGCAGATGTATCAGGTTATGGAAGTAGCGGTCATTTTATACTTACAAAAAAACACCAAACAGGGGGGGGCGTGGCTATCCCCTTTCTGTGCGAGTACATTTCTTAAACATCATAAAATTACAACTATGCAAACTTAAAAAGGAACCTACTTCTATACAATTTAAAAGCACCAAACAGTTAAAAATAATAATAATAATTAAACATCTGCCATTAAAGTGTTATTACACTTTTGACCCGGATATGGAAAAGACTCATTGCCGTAAGCTCCGTAATCAGAATACACAAAATTACCAAAATGAACAGACTTACCAAAATACACAGTTTTTCTTTTGCACGGCATGGTATACATATATTAGCAGTCTGTATCAAAAAGAAAGAATCAAATTCTTTTGAAAGAAACACCAACGCCGATCTAGGTAAACAGTGTAGTAAACGTGTCACCTTACTCGATTTTTTATGAATGAACACTCCATATCGGTAAACAGAGTAACGTGTCTGACGTGCCTGGCGTCATCAACGCAATGAGGTCAAGCTATCACAAATTTGTGAATGAATGGACGGCTGCACTTTTATTGATATTCGGCAGAGCGCAACTCGCAAAGTAAGTTATTAACAGAGATGTCAATAGATTATAAATATGTCACTATTATAGATACTGTATAGGGGATTCCCCCCCCCCCCCCAATAACTAGAAGTTTGTTTTGAGGACAGCAGTGAGTATAAAAATAGCTGTCACGATTCGGCTAGCTGGATGTGGATCCTCTGTGTCAGCGAGGGATTGGCGTGGACCGTGTCGGTGGACCGGTTCTAAGATGCTACTGGTATTCACCAGAGCCCGCCGCAAAGCGGGATGGTCTTGCTGCAGCGGTAGCAACCAGGTCGTATCCACCGGCAACGGCTCAACCTCACTGACTGCTGAGAAGGCGTGGGACAGAAGGACTAGGCAGAGGCAAGGTCAGACGTAGCAGAAGGTCGGGGCAGGCGGCAAGGTTCGTAGTCAAATGGAATAGCAGAAGGTCTGGAACACAGGCTTTGGACAACACTAAACGCTTTCACTGGCACAAGGCAACAAGATCCGGCAAGGAAGTGTAGGGGAAGTGAAGTAATATAGCCAGGGAGCAGGTGGAAGCTAATTAGGCTGATTGGGCCAGGCACCAATCATTGGTGCACTGGCCCTTTAAATCTTAGAGAGCTGGCACGAGCGCGCCCTAAGGAGCGGAGCCGCGCACGCCAGGACATGACAGCCGGGGGCTGGGACAGGTGAGTGACTTGGGATGCGATTCGCGAGCGGGCGCGTCCCGCTATGCGAATAGCATCCCCGCCGGCAGTGTCAGTGCAGCGCTCCCGGTCAGCGGGTCTGACCGGGGCGCTGCAGAGAGAGAAACGCCGCGAGCGCTCCGGAGAGGAGCAGGGACCCGGAGCGCTCGGCGTAACAGTACCCCCCCCCTTAGGTCTCCCCCTTTTTTTGTCCGGCAAGTGCTTCACGTGGGACGAGGACACTGGGAGCGATAGTAGGGTTTCCTCATCAAATGTAAGCAGTTCAGCAGGAGTGGGAATGGGGGGGAGGGCAGAGGGTGAAGCTTGGCTCGGGGCAGAGTGTTACCAGGACAGGGGCTATGAGGAGGCAAAGTATAGTCCTGATAGGCTTTGGAGAGACCAGGTGTAGGAGGAGGCACCGAGGCTTGCCTGACGGGACTGGGAGGAGACGTGAGGCATTTCTTGCGGCAAACAGGGCCCCAATTCTTGATCTCCCCAGTGAACCAGTCAAGGGTGGGAGAATGATGCTGGAGCCATGGCAGACCGAGGAGGACTTCAGAGGTACAGTTGGGAAGGACGAACAATTCAATCCTTTTGTGATGGGGTCCAATGCACATTAAGAGGGGTTCTGTGCGGTAACGCACGGTGCAGTCCAATTTAACTCCGTTGACCGAGGAAATGTAGAGCGGCTTGACGAGACGGGTCACTGGGATGCAGAAAATATTCACCAAAGAGTCCAGAATAAAATTTCCAGAGGCACCAGAGTCGAAGCAGGCCACGGCTGAGAGGGAGGAGTTGGCAGAAGGAGAAATCCGCACGGGCACCGTGAGACGTGGAGAAGCAGACTTCGTACCAAGAGACGCCACACCCACGTGAGCTGGGTGCGTGCGTGCGTTTCCCAGATGTGGAGGACGAATAGAGCAATCCACCAAGAAATGTTCGGTACTAGCGCAGTACAGACAAAGATTTTTTTCCCTACGGCGAGTCCTCTCTTCCTGGGTCAGGCGAGATCGATCCACTTGCATAGCCTCCTCGGCGGGAGGCACAGCCGTAGATTGCAAAGGATACTGTGGGAGAGGTGCCCAGAGATCAAGGTCTTTTTCCTGGCGGAGCTCCTGGTGTCTCTCAGAAAAACGCATGTCAATGCGGGTAGCCAAATGGATGAGTTCTTGCAGGTTGGCAGGAATCTCTCGTGCGGCCAGCACATCCTTGATGTTACTGGATAGGCCTTTTTTAAAGGTCGCGCAGAGAGCCTCGTTATTCCAAGATAGTTCGGAAGCGAGAGTACGAAATTGGATGGCGTACTCGCCTACTGAAGAATTACCCTGGACCAGGTTCAGCAGGGCAGTCTCGGCAGAAGAAGCTCGGGCTGGTTCCTCGAAGACACTACGGACTTCAGCGAAGAAGGACTGGACTGTGGCTGTGGCAGGATCATTGCGGTCCCAGAGCGGTGTGGCCCAAGACAAAGCCTTTCCAGATAGAAGACTCACTACGAACGCCACCTTAGACCGTTCTGTGGGAAATTGGTCCGACAACATCTCCATATGTGGGGAACATTGAGACAGAAAGCCACGGCAGAGTCTAGAGTCCCCATCAAATTTGTCCGGCAGGGACAAGCGGAGGCTAGGAGCGGCCAGTTGCTGCGGAGGAGGTGCAGGAGCTGGCGGAGGAGATGGTTGCTGCTGTAGCAGTGGCAGAAGTTGCTGTAACGTGGCGGTCAACTGCGACAGCTGCTGTACTTGTTGGGCAATTTGCTGCGATTGCTGAGCGACCACCGTGGATAGGTCAGCGAGACTCGGCAGCGGCACCTCAGCGGGATCCATGGCCGGATCTATTGTCACGATTCGGCTAGCTGGATGTGGATCCTCTGTGTCAGCGAGGGATTGGCGTGGACCGTGTCGGTGGACCGGTTCTAAGATGCTACTGGTATTCACCAGAGCCCGCCGCAAAGCGGGATGGTCTTGCTGCGGCGGTAGCAACCAGGTCGTATCCACCGGCAACGGCTCAACCTCGCTGACTGCTGTGAAGGCGTGGGACAGAAGGACTAGGCAGAGGCAAGGTCAGACGTAGCAGAAGGTCGGGGCAGGCGGCAAGGTTCGTAGTCAAATGGAATAGCAGAAGGTCTGGAACACAGGCTTTGGACAACACTAAACGCTTTCACTGGCACAAGGCAACAAGATCCGGCAAGGAAGTGAAGGGGAAGTGAGGTATTATAGCCAGGGAGCAGGTGGAAGCTAATTAGGCTGATTGGGCCAGGCACCAATCATTGGTGCACTGGCCCTTTAAATCTTAGAGAGCTGGCGCGAGCGCGCCCTAAGGAGCGGAGCCGCGCACGCCAGGACATGACAGCCGGGGGCTGGGACAGGTGAGTGACTTGGGATGCGATTCGTGAGTGGGCGCGTCCCGCTATGCGAATCGCATCCCCGCCGGCAATGTCAGTGCAGCACTCCCGGTCAGCGGGTCTGACCGGGGCGCTGCAGAGAGAGAAACGCCGCGAGCGCTCCGGGGAGGAGCAGGGACCCGGAGCGCTTGGTGTAACAATAGCAAATACCGGTGACAAGTGTTCACTCAGGCAGGGAACCACCAGCGCTAGAAATCTGATTGTTTAAGGCAGGTCATTATTAACCTGTATCAAAAGTATACATGAATTTATTGTGACTGATTAGTACATAGATATAAAGTTATTATTAATCATATATAGGACAATATTTCAATGGATATTTTCAATATATTCATTCAAACCGAGGGGAACTAAAGTTTTTAAACTGAATATCCAATAGTTCTCACGGATCTTAAGGGAATTAAAGCGCTGGTTCGTTCCATTCGGAATATGTTCAATAGGGAACAGTTTGAAACCGGTAAAGTCACACTTATGAAATTGTAAAGCGTGCCTAGAAACGCTATGCAGGGTGTAGCTATTATTGACATTATTACGGTGTTTATTAATTCGACATAATGGCTACACCCTGCATAGCGTTTCTAGGCACGCTTTACAATTTCATAAGTGTGACTTTACCGGTTTCAAACTGTTCCCTATTGAACATATTCCGAATGGAACGAACCAGCGCTTTAATTCCCTTAAGATCCGTGAGAACTATTGGATATTCAGTTTAAAAACTTTAGTTCCCCTCGGTTTGAATGAATATATTGAAAATATCCATTGAAATATTGTCCTATATATGATTAATAATAACTTTATATCTATGTACTAATCAGTCACAATAAATTCATGTATACTTTTGATACAGGTTAATAATGACCTGCCTTAAACAATCAGATTTCTAGCGCTGGTGGTTCCCTGCCTGAGTGAACACTTGTCACCGGTATTTGCTATTGTTACACCAAGCGCTCCGGGTCCCTGCTCCTCCCCGGAGCGCTCGCGGCGTTTCTCTCTCTGCAGCGCCCCGGTCAGACCCGCTGACCGGGAGTGCTGCACTGACATTGCCGGCGGGGATGCGATTCGCATAGCGGGACGCGCCCACTCGCGAATCGCATCCCAAGTCACTCACCTGTCCCAGCCCCCGGCTGTCATGTCCTGGCGTGCGCGGCTCCGCTCCTTAGGGCGCGCTCGCGCCAGCTCTCTAAGATTTAAAGGGCCAGTGCACCAATGATTGGTGCCTGGCCCAATCAGCCTAATTAGCTTCCACTTGCTCCCTGGCTATAATACCTCACTTCCCCTTCACTTCCTTGCCGGATCTTGTTGCCTTGTGCCAGTGAAAGCGTTTAGTGTTGTCCAAAGCCTATTCCATTTGACTACGAACCTTGCCGCCTGCCCCGACCTTCTGCTACGTCTGACCTTGCCTCTGCCTAGTCCTTCTGTCCCACGCCTTCACAGCAGTCAGCGAGGTTGAGCCGTTGCCGGTGGATACGACCTGGTTGCTACCGCCGCAGCAAGACCATCCCGCTTTGCGGCGGGCTCTGGTGAATACCAGTAGCATCTTAGAACCGGTCCACTGACACGGTCCACGCCAATCCCTCGCTGACACAGAGGATCCACATCCAGCTAGCCGAATCGTGACAATAGATCCGGCCATGGATCCCGCTGAGGTGCCGCTGCCGAGTCTCGCTGACCTATCCACGGTGGTCGCTCAGCAATCGCAGCAAATTGCCCGTGGAGCATCTGGAGCGACAGAAGGAGGGTATGACACACAGCTCCTTTCAGCTGAGGTGGTTGAGCCTTGGCTGGCTGATAGAAGCAGCGGCGTGTAAATGGGTGATGCAGCAGGTTGGACCACTACATCGGAGTCATGGTTCTCCCAGGCCGCTTTATGGTGGCGAAGCATATGTTGACACGCTTCACCTTCTGCCAACATATCTTGCATGTGGCTATGTGAAATTCCTCCACATGCTTGATGAAAAACTGCCACACCTTCGAGTAGTTGATTTTCCCACCAACAGTCCGCACTAATTAACTGCTACTGCGGCCGTCTTCAGGAACCCCTGTTCCACTACCTCTCGGGAAGATAGGCTGCAGGATGTCTTCCCTGGGCACGTTTGGCTCCAGAATTTCCACTTCTGCCACCATGCTGACTGCCAACCATGCTACCACCTTGCTGACTCAGCTGCTGGCTCAAGGGCAACCTGCAACTCTCTTCTCGTGATAATGATGAAGCCCCTTCTGCACCCGGCTCCAAATTGCGATCGGCTTCATCATCAACAAGTGTCTGGATGTCATTGATGTCCTCCTCAGGTTCCTGAACAGTGTCTGCTTCAGGACCCTGAACCCTGGCAACACCGCCTCCCATGTCACTCTCCTCATCACTACTTGTCCACCTAGTGGAGGAAGGATGTCTCCTCCACTTGGCTGGACAGAAGTTGCTTACTGTCCTCTCTTAGATCATCCTCAGTGAATAGTGGAGCTGAACCCAAAGCATAAGATACTTCTGTAGGAAAGGGAACAGCATAGAACAGAGGCAATGGGAGGACAGTGACTGCTCCCAGGCCATGCCAACTGAGGGTTGTGTCTGAGGAACTCATTGACTGTTGACTGGGGGTGTCAAATGTCACTTGTGATGAAGTGGATTACCGTGTTAATCAATTGACGACGGCAGATGGGTTGCTGGTCTAGACACGACCGCTATCTGATATTGGGAGTTCAAGCCTCTCGCTGCGACTCCTGCTGCCACTCACCCCTAGTCTGCTGCGACCTCTGCCTGAAGGATTTAGGCCTCTGCCACTCCTCTGTGCATGTCCTGGCACTTCTCTGCCTGACATACTTAGTGCGCATATGAGGGGAGTACAATATGCTTCACTACTTTTAAAACAGTATTTGTCTAGAACAGCAGCAGGTGATTACTTTTGGCAGTCCTTTCACAGTAAGTAGGCCCTTGACAGATTAACAGGAACATAATAGTACACTACTTAGATGTATGTATGTGGTATGCAGTGATGAGGGCAAAAAAATGCACTACAATGAGCCTAAAACTCTGTAATATTTTTTAAAACACCAGCCGGTGATTACTTTTGGCTGTCCTTTCACAGTATGTATGTCCTTGACAGATTAGCAAGTAAAAATAGTACACTACTTAGATGTACATATGCGGTATGCACTGATGAGGGCAGAAAAATGCGCTACAATACACCTAAAAACTCTGTATTTTTGTAAAACACCAGCCGGTGAATACTATTACTTGGACTTTCACAGTATGTAGGACTTTGACAGATTAACAGGTATAAAATGGTACACTACTTAGATGTAGGTATGCGGTATGAACTGATGTGGGCAAAAAAATGCGCTACAGTGAACTTGGAAAACGTATTTTCGTGAAACTATAGCCAGTGATTACTTTTCCCGAGCCTTTCACTGTATGTAGGCTTGTTACAGGTTAACAGGTACAAAATGGTACACTACTTAGATGTAGGTATGCGTTATGCACTGAAGAGGGCCGAAAAATTCGCTACAATACGCCTAAAAACTCTGTATTTTTGTAAATCACCAGCCAGTGAGTACTATTGCTTGGACTTTCAGATTGTGTAGGCTCTTGACAGATTAACAGGTACAAAATTGTACACTACTTAGAAGTACGTATGCGGTGTGCACTGATGAGGGCAGAAAAATGCACTACAATATGCATAGAAACTCTGTATTTTTGTAAAACACCAGTCGTTGAGTACTTTTGCTTGGACTTTCACAGTATGTAGGCCCTTGACAGATTAACAGGTACAATATGGTACACTACTTAGATGTAGGAATGTGGTATGCACGTATGACGGCAAAATAATTCGCTACAATACACTTGGAAAAGGTATTTTCATAAAACAACAGCCAAAGATTAGTTTTCCCTGGCCTTTCATTGTATGTAGGCTTGTTACAGATTAACAGGTACAAAAAAGTGCACTACTTCGATGTAGGTATGTGGTTTGAACGTGTGAGGGCAAAAAAGTGTGCTACAGTACACTTGGAAAACTTATTTTCATGAAACAACAGCCAGTGATCACTTTTCCCTGGCCTTTCACTGAATGTAGGCTTGATACAGATTAACAGGTACAAAATGGTACACTACTTTCATGTAGGTATGCGGTATGCACTGATGAGGGCAGAAAAATGAGCTACAATACGCCTAAAAACTCTGTATTTTTGTAAAACACCAGCCTGTGAGTACTATTGCTTGGACTTTGAGAGTATGTAGGCTCTTGACAGATTAACAGGTACAAAATTATACACTTCTTAGATGTACGTATGCAGTATGCACTGATGAAGGCAGAAAAATGCACTACAATACGTCTAAAAACTCTGTATTTTTGTAAAACACCAGCCAGTGAGTACTTTTGCCTGGAATTTCACAATATATAGGCCCTTGACAGATTAACAGGTACAAAAAAATATTTTCGTAAACAAACACCAGCCGGTGATTACTTTTGCCTGGACTTTCCCAGTATCTAGACTTGTTACAGATTTACAGATTCAAAAAAGTAGACTGCTTTGATGTAGGTATGTGGTATGCACTTATGAGGGCCGAAAAATGCTCTACAATGAGCATAAAAACTCTGTATTTTTGTAAAACACCAGCCGGTGATTACTTTTGGCTGTCCTTTCACAGTATGTAGGCCCTTGAAAGATTAACAGGTGCAAAATAGTACACTACTTAGATGTTCGTATACAGTATGCACTGATGAGGGCAGAAAAATGCACTATAATACGCCTAAAAACTCTGTATTTTTGTAAAACACCAGCCGGTGAATACTTTTGCTTGGACTTTCACAGTATGTAAGCCCTTGACAGATTAACAGGTACAATATGGTACACTACTTAGATGTAGGCATGTGGTAAGCACGTATGATGGAAAAAAAAATGTGCTACAGTACACTTGGAAAACGTATTTTCATAAAACAACACCAGTGATTAGTTTTCCCTGGCCTTTCACTGAATGTAGGCTTTTTACAGATTAACAGGTACAAAAAAGTGCACTACTTAGATGTAGGTATGTGGTATGCACTGATGAGGGCAAAAAATGCGCTATAGTGCACTTGGAAAACGTATTTTCGTAAAACATAAGACAGTGTTTACTTTTGCCTTGACTTTTCCAGTAGACTTTTTACAGATTTACAGATACAAAATAGTAGACTGCTTTGATGTAGGTATTCAGTATGCACGTATGAGGGCAGAAAATGCACTGCAGTCCGCTGAAAAAGCATATTTTTGCACAGCAGCAGGACACCACAGTGTAGCACCAAAAAAAATTGCACTCTGTCACAGAGAATTAAGAATGGTGTGAACTGCTAGTTATTATACCGTCTACAGACTAGTATAACCAGCAGATGATTTCTTGTGAAAACAATACACAGAATCACGCTGAAAAATCATTCTTGCCTCCTGTGATACGGTTCATGAAGTTAAGGCAGCTTGTTGACTTGTATGAGGCAACGAAAACCTATCTGCCCCTCTCTGATAAAATGCTGAATAAAGTGACTGGGAGGTTTATGGCTGGCATAAAAATCCTTCTCAGTGAGAACAAACAAAGCACTCCACTTCTCTCTGTCCACAACGCTGATGTGACTAGCAGTTGGATGTGGAACGCTGTGGTATGATCAATTCAGCGTGTCTGTGTAACACACAGAGACACACAGTCCATCCTATCTCTCTGCAGTGTATGGCATGAAATGAGCAGCCGCAAAATGGCTGCCGATTATGCAGGGTTTTGACATCACAGGGGTAGTGATGTCGCGAACATAAAATTTTCCGTTTGCGAACGACGAACGCGAATTTCCGCAAATGTTTGTGAACGCGCAAACTGGGCGAACCACCATAGACTTCAATGGACAGGCGGATTTTAAAACCCACAGGGACTCTTTCTGGCCACAATAGTGATGGAAAAGTTGTTTCAAGGGGACTAACACCTGGACTGTGGCATACCGGAGGGTTATCCATGGCAAAACTCCCATGGAAAATTACATAGTTGATGCAAAGTCTGGTTTTAATCCATAAAAGGTATAAATCACCTAACATTCATACATTGTTTGGAATAATGTGCTTAACCCCTTAAGGACCAAGGACGTACCAGTACGTCCTTGGTCCTGCTCTCCTGATATAACGCGGGGTTACACAGTAACCCCGCATCATATCACGGCGGGCCCGGCGTCATAGTGAAGCCGGGACCCGCCTCTAATAGCCTCTATTAACCCTTTAGCTGCGCGCTCAGAGCGGCTAAAAGCAAAAGTGAAAGTTGCCGGCTAGCTCAGTCGGGCTGTTCGGGATAGCCGCGGCTAATCGCGGCATCCCGAACAGCTTACAGGACAGCGGGAGAGCCCCTACTTGCCTCTTCGCTGTCCGATTGCCGAATGACTGCTCAGTGCCTGAGATTCAGGCATGAGCAGTCATGCGGCAGAATCGTCGATCACTGGTTTCCTATGAGAAACCAGTGATCAATGATGAAGATCAGTGTGTGCAGTGTTATAGGTCCCTATGGGACCTATAACACTGCAAAAAAAAAGTGAAAAAAAAAAAGTGAATAAAGATCATTTAACTCCTCCCCTATTAAAAGTTTGAATCATCCCCCTTTTCCAATAAAAAAAAAACACAGTGTAAATAAAAATAAACATATATGGTATCACCGCGTGCGGAAATGTCCGAATTATAAAAATATATCCTTAATTAAACCGCTCGGTCAATGGCGTGCGCGCAAAAAAATTCCAAATTCCAAAATAATATAATTTTTGGTCACTTTTATATCATTTAAAAATGAATAAAAAGCGATCAATAAGTCCTATCAATGCAAAAATGCTACCGTTAAAAACTTCATATCACGGCGCAAAAAATGAGCCCTCATACATGGAAAAATAAAAAAGTTATAGGGGTCAGAAGATGACAATTTTAAACGTATTAATTTTCCTGGATGTAGTCCGACAAAATCAAACCTATATAAGTAGGGTATCATTTTAATCGTATGGACCTACAGAATAAAAATAAGGTGTCATTTTTACCGAAAAATGTACTACGTAGAAACGGAAGCCCCCAAAAGTTACAAAACAGCGTTTTTTTTTTTTCAATTTTGTCACACAATGATTTTTTTTTCCATTTCACCGTAGATTTTTGGGCAAAAGGACTGACGTCATTACAAAGTAGAATTGGTGGCGCAAAAAATAAGCCATCATATGGATTTTTAGGTGCAAAATTGAAAGAGTTATGATTTTTTAAAGGCAAGGAGCAAAAAACGAAAATGCAAAAACGGAAAAAACCCCAGTCCTTAAGGGGTTAAGGTGTGTTAAGTAGTACTATTCCTATCAGTTTAATCGCTGTTACGTCCCCTATCAGGGGACGTGTATATGGCATTGATTTTAGGAACTAGGAGATGGAAAAAAGATGCTTGGTCAGACCTCCTACTTCAAATTTGCCATTTAGGGGTAGGTAACCCTGACTGGGCTGAACGGCAGGGGTTAAGTCAGAGCCCAACACAGTCCCTCCTTCTTCCCCTGCTTTCCCGGATTTCATCGGAGGGGTATAGAGGTTACGCCCATTATACAGATAGGACCTTCCCTCCCCCTCGTGAGTCCTTTTGGACTCACCAGCGCTCCTGTGAAGGTATCTTTCCCGGAGATGGCTGATCAGGCTGTGTTTGATGTTGTCCGGGAGCGGGTGCTGGCTGACACGGGTCTTCTTTCACAGTTGTTGGCTGCGTTAGGAGGCCCCACTGCTGTCCCCCGGCGTGCTGTTACCGTGCCCCCTGTTCCTGTTCCAGCCGGACCTGCCGGACCTTGTGCCCCCCAGCGAGGTGAGCCCGAATCCTCCCAGGTCCTCTGTCGGAGTGAGGAGGGCCGTCCGGCTGTGCGGGCCCCCTCCTCTCTTGCACAGTGTAGGCCTGTTGCGGCCGTGTCTGTGGCCCGGGCGGTAGCTCCTCCCCTTCTGGGTCATGTGACTCCGGGAGCTGTGGGGACCACACTAGTGCGCTGCAGCCCACTGTTAGTACTCCTGCTGCTTCTGCCCCTACTTCATCTGTACAGGTGTCTTTCTTCTCTCCCCCTCCTTAAGCTATGGGCGCTGGTGCTCCTGCGCCTTCTCGTGAGGAGATTCCAGACCCCCCCCCCCTGTGCCCTCCAGTTAACACTACAAGGCCCCAGGTTAGTGTGTTGCCTTCTGGGCCCATATTGCCCCCTCCTGTCCAGGCTGAGGCAACTGTGGATCCTCCTTATGAGGACGCGATGGACCATTGTGGGGATGCTTGGGCCAGGGATCTCCCCACTGTAGATGCTGCTGCTGCCTCTCTTTTATTGTATGGCGACGAAGTGTGGCCGGTCAGTCAGCCACCGTGTGATCGAATATCTCATAGGCCAGAGAGCCATGCACGTGGCAGGCGGTCACGGTCGTCCTCGCGGGGCTCTGGCCGCTCCTAGGTGGAGCAGATCCGTTGGCTCCTGAAGGAGACATCGCAGGTATCACTGCCGGGTGTCCAGGAGTCGGGAGCGTTCTTGTAGATCCCGCTCCTCCCGCTGGTGGTCGCTGTCATCTTCGGGTGACAGTTCCTGTTATTCTGTCAGCCGGGAGCGCCACTCTCGCAGGCGCGAGGGATGGAGATATCACTCCAGGTCATCCAGGCGCGCCTTCCGCGGGGGCAGTCGGCCCCATGCGGTTGCTGCTCCGGTTGCTGTTGAGGTTGCTGATTCAGTTCCTGCAGCTCCTTCTGATCCGGTGCCTCCTCCCCCTGTTCCTGCGCAGACTGGTGAGTTCAACTTTGCGGGGGGTCAAGGGGGGGGGGGGGGGTTGGTTGATTTGTTAGCTACAAATATTGGCAAGTTTAAAAGGTAGTAGGCCGGCGGAACATCCTGTTCCGGCGGTGGGGCGAAAGGTGTCTCCGGTCCGGGTAGGGGTTTATAAAGATTTGTTTTCTGTCGTGCTAGCCCTCTTGGAGTGCATGTGGATATTGCGGTGAAGGAGAAGATTTGGGCAAATCAGTATGTGGATTTGTGGACGCTTGTGTCTGCGGATCAACTCCTTTCAGATTGGCGGTGCGACGGAGGCGTCCAGGGCGGGCCTCTCGGTGGAGGCTATACAGCGTATCGGCAGTTGGCGGTCTGGTTGCTATGCTGGGTATGTACGTCCCGAGTTGCTATTATAACCTGTTTTCTTTTTAGATGTGCACAGGACTATGGTTTATTTTATTGGCCACTCCTACTCCCACCGGGCTGCGCAGAGGGCCGATTGCCGGCCAGGTGGGACATCTTTGGGTTGTGATAATGTCGAGCCCCACTGGAGGGGTATCTCTGGTTTGCGGTGGATGCAAGTCCTGACGGAGGTAGTTGACATCGCTAGATCTGTCCGTTCTCTGTTCTTCCCGGGTCCCTGATTTGATCACGTTGATGAAGGCCGATGTTGAATGGCTTTCTGGTTTCTTTTCTGATTTAGTTCTACTATGGTCAGAGATAGCGCCTAGAGTGTCCTGGCAGGGTGCTTGTAATAGCGATGCCATTGAGCATTTCCGGCATTTGGTGAACTCTCGCATGGCTCAGTTTGCACGACAGAAGGGTGGTGTGGTTGTCCGTCATAGGGAGTTGGAGGGAGATAACAGACGGTTCATAATTCCGGATGGAGTACACCTTAACAACATAGGCCTGGACATATTTTTGTCGGGCCTACAGGAGGGTTTTGAGCAGGCCTTGTTCCTACTTTGTGGGGGTTGGAGCACCGTGTAGGTGTACACGGGCTCCTCGGTGGCCTGATGAGAGGAGAGTGGTAGTATGATGGCCGTAGGCACGGTTGCCCGCGGGAGTCCGGAGGCTGGCAAACCACTTCGGCTGAAGTCGGTTTGATAAAGGTTGCTGCAATGCAGCGGTTTAGAGGTTATTTATTATATTTATTTACTAAATTGAGCTGTGACCCCCACCCAGCCCAGTAAAAAGAATACAAGTTGTTTGTTGTTATTTGGGGGGAAAGTGGGGGAGGGTTTTTCTGTATGGGAGGTAGAGTGTTCCGGGCAGTCTGGGGCACTGCGCGTGCAATCTAATGTGCCACCAGATAGGAGTGGTGTGTTAAGTAGTACTATTCCTATTGGTTTTATCCTTATGTGCCTTTTTTTTGTTTGTTTTTGAAGCCACAATTCAGCACCAGAGGCCAGAAAAATTAGGCATGTACACATGCCTGAAAAATTAGGTATTGTTGCAGTCGGTAAAATTGATGTTTGTTTCCCAGGTAGAAAGTGCCCTAAAACATTGCGGCTTGAACCCTAATTGGTGGCGGATAAGTCACGCAAGTCATCCGGCATTCAGAGGTAAAATACAGCAGCGTGTGGACCATTTTTAGCCCAAGGCAGCTCATCTGATCAGGCCTTCTTTAGTCGAATGTATCGCCCACTGTCAGTCCCTTCGGGATCCATCCCTCATTCATCTTAATAAAGGTGAGGTAATCTAGACTTTTTTAACCTAGGCGACTCCTCTTCTCAGTGACAATACCTCCTGCTGCACTGAAGGTCCTTTTTGACAGGACACTTGAAGCGGGGCAGGCCAGAAGTTCTAGCGCAAATTGGGATATCTCAGGCCACAGGTCAAGCCAGCACACCCAGTAGTCAAGGGGTTCATCGCTCCTCAGGGTGTCGATATCTGTTGTTAAGGCGAGGTAGCCTTCTACCTGTCGGTCAAGTCGTTCTCTGAGGACCCCTAAGGGCTGTGGCGATGAATAGGACTTAAAAAGCTCTGCATGTCCTCCATAAACAACACGTCTGTAAAGTGTCCTGTCCTTGACGGTGTGGTCATGGGAGGATTACTTTCACCTCTTCCCCTGTTAGATTCCCGTTGTGCTGTGACATGACCCTTATACGCTGTGTAAAGCATACTTTTTAATTTATTTTGGACCTGCTGCATCCTTTCCGCCTTGCAGTAACGTTTCCGCCTTGCGGTAACATTTCAGGCACTTTCTGCTTATACCTGGGGTCTAGTAGCGTGGACACCTAGTACAGGTCGTTATCCTTCAGCCTTTTTATACGAGGGTCCCTCAACAGGCACGACAGCATGAATGACCCCATTTGCACAAGGTTGGATGCCGAGCTACTCATGTCCCATTCCTCTTCCTCAGTGATCTCACGGAAGGTATGTTCTTCCCCCCAGCCACGTACAACACCACGGGTATCAGATAGGTGACAACGAGCACCCTGGGATGCCTGTTGTGATTGGTCTTCCTCCTCCTCCTCAAAGCCACATTCCTCCTCTGACTCCTCTTCCTCACAATCCTCTGCCAGCTTTGCCGCAGGTCCAGCAAGCGATGCTGATAAGGCTGTTTCTGGTGGTGATGGTGACCACAACTCTTCATCTTCACACTCATCTATGGCCTGATCCAGCACTCTTCGCAGGGCACGCTTCAGGAAAAAAATAAATGGTATGATGTCGCTTATGGTGCCTTCGGTGCGACTGACTAGGTTTGTCACCTCCTCAAAAGGACGCATGAGCCTACAGGCATTGAGCATGAGTGTCCAGTAACGTGGCAAAAAAAATTCCCAGCTCCGCAAAGGCTGTCCTAGCACCCCGGTCATACAAATACTTGTGAATGGCTTTTTCTTGTTGGAGCAGGCAGTCGAACATTAGGAGTGTTGAATTCATACATATCGGGCTGTCGCAAATCAAGCGCCTCACTGGCATGTTGTTTGGCCGCTGGATATCTGAAAAGTGTGCCATGGCCATGTAGGAACGCCTGAAATGGCCACACACCTTCCTGGCCTGCTTCAGGACCTCCTGTAAGCTTGGTACTTATGCACAAAGCGCTGTACGATCAGATTACACACATACGCCATGCAAGCTACTTTGCCGATCTCCAGTTGGGGTGGAGTCAGCCACTGATCCACATGTGCGTTCAGGGCGGACAGGAGTGCTGGTGTGATGTGAATAGCACCTGGGGAGCTGGGGGGGGGGTGCCGTTGATGTGGAGCATGACGCAGCAGTAGAAGAGGACTCAGCCGAGGAGGTTATGGAAGAGGATGGAGTAGGAGGAGTAGAGTAGGTGGCAGCAGGCCTGCCTGCAAGTCGTGGCGGTGTCACCAACTCCTCTGCAGAGCCACGCATTCCATGCTTGGCAGGCGTCACCAGGTTTACCCAATGCGCAGTGTAGGTGATATACCTGCCCTGACCATGCTTTGCAGATCAGGTATCAGTAGTCAGATGGACCCCTGCCCCAACACTGTGTGCCAGAGATGCCATTACTTCCTTTTGCACAATCAAGTACAGGTTGGGGATTGCCTTTTGTGCAAAGAAATTTTTGCCAGGTACCTTCCACTGCGGTGTCCCAATAGCTACAAATTTTTTTGAACGCCTCAGACTCCACCAGCTTGTATGGTAAAAGCTGGCAGGCTAAGAGTTCAGACAAGCCAGCTGTCAGACGCCGGGCAAGGGTGTGACTTTGTGACATTGGCTTCTTACACTCAAACATGTCCTTGACAGACACCTGACTGTGGGCAGATGAGCAGGAACTGCTCAAGGCGAGAGACGGAGAGGCGGATGGTTGAGAGGGGGCAAGGAGAAAAGCAGTGGTTTACGTGGCTGAAGATACTGGACCAGGAGGAGCATGGCGGCTTTGAGTTTGTGTGCTGCTTGTACTCATGTGTTGATCCCATAGGCATTTGTGATGTGAGATCATGTGCCTTCGCAAAGCAGTTGTACCTAGGTGGGTGTTGAACTGCCCACGACTCAGTTTCTTTTGACACAGGTTGCAAATGGCATCGCTGTTGTCAGAGGCAGACACAGAAAAAAATGCCACACTGCTGAGCTCTGCAATGACGGCATTCTGGTGGTGGCAACAGCATGCGTTGATTGGCGTGCTGTCTGGCTGACCCCGGGTGCCGATGCATGCTGTCTGACTGTGCCACTAGCTCCTTGCGACGACCTCCCCTGCTTCCAACTCGTCTCCTCCTCCTCTCTGTCCCCCATCTGAACTTTCCACCTGTTCTTCTAGCGGGCACCCACGTGACAACCACGGACACATCGTCATCATCAACCGCTTCACTTGTATCTGACAACTCAAGAAAGGAAGCAGCAGCGGGTACAACATCATCATCATCACACCGTACGTCCATGTGTGTAATGCTGCCTGACTGAGATATCCCTGTTATCTACATCATCTGGCAATAATGGTTGTGCATCACTCATTTCTTCAAACTGGTGTGTAAATAACTCCTCTGACGGATCAAGTAAAGCGGCTGTGGTGCTAGTGTTGGTGGTAACGGCAGGCGGGCGAGTGGTAACTTGAGAGGTGAATAAACATGTGAAGATAATAGTCCGTTCGGCACTGCGGCTATCCCCTTTAGCTGCTGGGGATGTCAGGATCAGGGCTCTGCATTATTGGTACTTGCTAATGTTGTATTGGTGGTGCTCTGGCTTAAGGAATGTATAGCAGGTTCACATAAAAAATCTGGAGAAAATAGAACAGCCAGTCACTCACCAAATAGTTATTTCTTCAGGCTTTATTTCATGCCGATGATAATACTCACATACATGGGGGATACAAAAGGGAAGAGCAAGGGGGTACAGTGGCAACAAGCTCCGTTTCGCACACTTAAGTGCTTCGTCCGGCCATATGACCATATGCTTTTCCCTTTTCTATCCCCCATGTATGTGAGTATTATCATCGGCATGAAATAAAGCCTGAAGAAAGAACTGTTTGGTGAATGACTGGCTGTTCTATTTTCTCCAGAATTTTAACTTGAGAGGTGCCCGAAGCTAAGCTAGAGGAGGAGGGTGGTGCGTCAAGGTTCCGAGTGGAAGCTGTAGAAGATTGGGTGTCCTGTGTTAGCCAGTCAACTATGTCCTCAGAACTTTGCGAGTTCAGGGTACGTGGCCTCTTAACACTGTCCATTATTCTAGGGCGGGGTGGCCTGCCTCTGCCTGTCAGTTTTTTTTTCAATTAGTGGTACTACAAGCTAGCAAGCTACTGTGACAACAGATATGAGTGCCACTGTGCACTGGCAGAATAGACGCTGTAGGCTTGACACACGCGCTTGCACACACACTTGCAGACAACTAACTGCTATTCAATCTATTACAGTCAAAATTGTATATTTTTGTTAAATGTACACTACTGTTACACCAGATATGAATTGCACTAGTGTGACACTGAGCCCTGGCAGGCCCAAAAACTCCCAAGTGTGAAGTAAACTGACTGATATTATTTCACACTCAAAAAAGTTTTTTGTTTTTTTGTTAAATGTACACTACTGTTACACCAGATATAACTTGCACTGGTGTGATACTGAGCCCTGGAAGGCCCAAAAACTCACAAGTTTGAAGTAAACTGACTGATATTATTTCACATTCAAAAAGTTTTTTTTGTTTGTTAAATGTACAATACTGTTACACCAAATATAACTTGCACTAGTGTGACACTGAGCCCTGCAAGCCCAAAAACTCCCAAGTGTTTTGCAAACTGACTGATTTTATTTCACAGCCAATAAAGTTTTTTTTTTCAACTTTACACTACTGTTACACCAAATATGACTTGCACTAGTGTGACACTGAGCCCTGCAGGCCCCAAAACTCCAAAGTGTTTTATAAACTGACTGATATTATTTCACATTCAAAAAGTTTTTTTTTGTTTGTTAAATGTACACTACTGTTACACCAAATATGACTTGCACTAGTGTGACACTGAGCCCTGCAGGCCCATAAACTCCCAAGTGTTTTGTAAACTTACTGATTTTATTTCACAGCCAATAACTTTTTTTTTTTTCAAATTTACACTACAGTTACACCAAATATGACTTGCACTAGTGGGACACTGAGCCCTGCAGGCCCAAAAACTCCAAAGTGTTTTGTAAACTGATTGATTTTATTTCACAGCCAAAAAATGTTTTTCTTTTCAAATTTACACTACTGTTACACCAAATATGACTTGCACTAGGGTGACACTGAGCCCTGCAGGCCCAAAAACTCCCAAGTGTTTTGTAAACTGACTGATTTTATTTCACAGCCAAAAAAGTTTTTTTTTTTCAAATTTACACTACTGTTACACCAAATATGACTTGCACTAGTGTGACACTGAGCCCTGCAGGCCCAAAATCTCCCAAGTGTGAAGTAAACTGACTGATTTTATTTCACAGCCAAAAAAGTTTTTTTTTTTTTTTTTCAAATTTACACTACTGTTACACCAAATATGACTTGAACTAGTGTGACACTGAGCCCTGCAGGCCGAAAAAATTCCCAAGTGTTTTGTAAACTGACTAATTTTATTTCACAGCCAAAAAAGTTTATTTTTTTTTCAAATGTACACTACTGTTACACCATATATGAGTAGCACTGGTGTAACACTGTGGCCTTGCAGGCCCTGAAACGCACATGTGTGATGGAAAGGGACTGATATTATTTCACAGTCAAAAAGGTGTTTTTTTTTTAAATGCACGCTACTATTTCACCATATATGAGTAGCACTGGTGTAACACTGTGCCCTGGCAGGCCCTGAAATGGACTTGTGTGATGGACAGTCAAAAAAGTGTTTTTTTTTTTTTAAACATACACTACTGTTACACCATATATGAATAGCACTGGTGTGACATTGTGCCCTAGCAAGCCCTGAAACGCACTTGTGTGATGGAAAGTGACTGATATTATTTCACAGTCAAAAAAGTTTTTTTTTTTTTTAATGTACACTACTCTTACACCATATATGAGTAGCACTGGTGTAACACTGTGCCCTTGCAGGCCCTGAAACGCACTTGTGTGATGGAAACTGACTGTTATTATTTCACAGTCAAAAAAGTGTTTTTGGGGGAAAAAAATGCAGACTGATGTTTGAGCCCTAAAAAGGGCTTTTTTGGGTGCTGTCCTTACAGCAGAGATCAGATGAGTCCTTCAGGACTTTTGTGGACACTGAATACTGTAGTTGCTTGAAAGAAAAAAAGTTTTCCACCGGAGCACCCCTTTTAACCGGTGGTTCCCAACCAGGGTGTCTCCAGCTGTTGCAAAACACATGTGTGAAACAAACTGACTGCTATATTACTGCTATATTGCAACTGCAGATATGAGTGGTGCCACTGGGCAAGTGGGCACAATATACCCTGTGAGCGAGCCTGCCACACGATGCCAGGCAGGCAAATGCAATTAGAGTACACAGGGGGAAAACAAAAAAAATGCAGACTGATGTTTGAGCCCTAAAAAGGGCTTTTTTGGGTGCTGTCCTTACAGCAGAGATCAGATTAGTGCTTCAGGAGTGTAGTGGACCCTGAATAAACCACCTAGCTATCGCTTTCCGTATTAAATGAGGAGCAGGTTCACTATCCCTCATCTCTCTAACCATGCAGCTTCAGAATGAAGCTAAAATGGAGTCCGTGAGAGAGGTGGGAGGGTCTGGAAGGGATGGTGTGCTGCTGATTGGCTGTAATGAGTCTGCTGACTGTGACACACAGGGTCAAAGTTTCTAGCAATGATGATGAATAGGGGGCGGATCGAACATCGCATATGTTCGCACGGCGCGGCGAATGTGAACAAGCTATGTTCGCAGGGAACCGTTCGCCGGCGAACAATTTGCGACATCTCTACACAGGGGTTAATGAATGCTGATAAGCTGCATCCTGCATGTGATTCAGGGTCTTCACCTACCTCCCTTCCCGCCTAGCCTTCCTGCCTTCCCAGCATCCCCTGCCCCATGTACTTAAATGTGGTTTCGCCATTTTAGGTGTCCTGGAGCCTGGAACGCTGTAAGATGGAGTTTAATGAAGCGATTTGCGAGATAGAATCGCGGCGATATTCACATTCGCTGCAAATCTAATAAATCCTGAAATTTGTAACGAATTTGGGTTGGTCTGCTTCCATTCGCTCACCTCTAGTTATTAGCACAAACATTGAGACAGGTCAGATTTGAAAAATGAGAGCAAAAACCTGGATTCACAGCATACAATATTAGTAGTCACTTCTTGTAAATTCATTTCCTAAGTATTTTTAGATACTAAATACATTTTATCTGAAGAAAAGACTATGTTTAGCCTAGAACCGTGTCCTGACTGATGTTAGCCATTATTAAACCAAGAAAGGCAATTTACAAGAAGTGGCTTCTAATGGTTCATGCCGTGGATCCAGGTTTTTCCTATTACCAATCTTGCTATATTAATATAAGAGGACCTCTCCTGAACCCTGAAGGAAGCACCACTGAAACATCTACAGTAATGCTTTCATAGTTGTTGTGGCTTGTACATAGTTGTTGTGGCCCTGTAAGGAGTCACATACATTGCTGAAATTTTGAAACCCTAGGCATGCTGGCCTACGAGGAGCTCTACTGTTTGTTTTTTTCTTTTCAGAATATCATAAGACATTATAATATAATGTGAATTCGGTTAGAAGAAAACAGACATGGTGCACATCTACAATCTTGTATAATGATCTGATTGCTTTCAGCATAATATTAAAAAACTAACAGGTTGTTAGTATACATTTTTTATCAAAAAGTACAAGCCCACTCCCCACGTCAAGGCCACCTATTTAGAGTGGGTCCCTAACGTCCCTAGCATAAAATGGCGTAGCACCGGGCGGCGACCACCACCGCCGCGACACCAGTGCCCACAGGGGGGGGGAACGACCCACTGGCAAAGAGGCCCCAATGCCACTCAAACCAGTCTATGGGCCGCACCTCCCCGCAGACACGGCGCCACGGCAGCAACGGACGCCGCACAGCACCACACCAGTGTGAACAAGGTGTAATAGCTCACTTACCATGCTCTCCCAGTCAGACTGGGAGGCTGCTAGGAAAGAAATGGCCCATGTGTAGCTAACTACTACTTATATAGGGTTGGGCTGAGGGGGTGGGGAAGAGTGCAGCACATGTTCAAAAAAAAAAAAAAAAAAAGAGGGGATAGAAAACACAGTGTGAATTCGGTTAGAAGAAAACAGACATGGTGCACATCTACAATCTTGTATAATGATCTGATTGCTTTTCAGCATAATATTGAAAAACTAACAGGTTGTTAGTATACATTTTTGATCAAAAAGTACAAGCGCACTCGCCACGTCAAGGCCACCTATTTAGAGTGGGTCCCTAACGTCCCTAGCATAAAATGGCGTAGCACCGGGCGGCGACCACCACCTCCGCGCCACCAGTGCCCACATGGGGGGGGAACGACCCACTGGCAGAGCGGCCCCAATGCCACTCAAACCAGTCTATGGGCCGCACCTCCCCGCAGACACAGTGCCATGGCAGCAACGGACGCCGCACAGCACCACACCAGTGTGAACAAGGTGTAATAGCTCACTCTGGATAGGTGGCCTTGACGTGGCGAGTGGGCTTGTACTTTTTGATCAAAAATGTATACTAACAACCTGTTACTTTTTGATATTATGCTGAGAAGCAATCAGATCATTATACAAGATTGTAGATGTGCACCATGTCTGTTTTTCTACCCGAATTCACATTATAATATAATATATTGAACATTTGAAAAATGGTCTTTGGTTCTTAAGATCAAAATTGGCTGCATCCTTAAAGGGTTAATGTTGTAAATGAAAGGATTAGTACTTATCTCCCACCACTTCCATTTCATTGCTTATCTAGTCTCCAGCTGGTCTCTACTTCCTGAAACCAGTAAGTGTCCGAAAGTAATTTCCAGGAGATCAGTAAGGTGAATATTACTTCTTTTAGTATTTTACAGTTGTGGCAGTTGAATCTACTCGCAAAACACTAACACTAAATTTTGTGTTGCTGGAGGCCATGCCCATTCACACTAGTGTTAAACGGCATAAGCCATATGCGAATTTGCGATATTTCGCAAATATATGGACGAATGGTCGTCATATATTCGCTAAATTAGCATATTCGTAATATTCTCATATGTGAAAATTTATAAACTTTATAGCAAGTATACCAGTGTAACTTGATAGGAACAGTAGAAGTACAAGTCATACAAGTATCATCTATCAACATGGTTCGCAGCCAATTTGCGAGGAAGGAAGAAAGAATCATCATCAGTGTAAGTATTTTCGCATTACTTTTGTAGTTGTATCTTGTGAATTATTTTTGATATACCGTATTTATCGGCGTATAATACGCATTTTTTAGGCTAAAATTTTTAGCCTAAAGTCTATCTGCGTGTTATACGCCGATAAGCCGCTGCAGTTCAATGAATTAAAGCGGGCGCTTTAAATCAATGAACTGCAGCCGCTTTTACAGGTCCAGAGACCTGCCATCACTGCCGGCTTCTCTGCCCCTGCCTATCCTGGGGTCCAGAGACTGCCGGCACAGCTGCCCCATTACCTCCCCCATCCTTCCCCCCCCCCCCCCCCCCCGGTTTTTCTGACCCCGCAGAAGCCCCCAGGAAAGGCAGGGGGGAGAGGCCATCGCTGTCCGCTTCTCTCCCCCTGCCTTTCCTTAGGTCTAGAGCCCTGCTGCTGCATCTCTCCCCCTGGCTATCAGCACCGCTGCCCCATTGCCGGCGCCGCTTCCCCAATGCCTCCCCCATCCCCGATTTTATGATTACCTGTTGCCGGGGTCGGGTCTGCGGTGCTTCTGGCTCTGGTCCGCGGTGCTTCTGGTTCCAGTGTGGCATCTATGCGTCGTTGCTATGCGCTGCGAAGCGCAATGACAGGTGACGCAACGTCACTCGTCATTGCGTAGCGCAGCACATAGCAACGATGCATAGATGCCACATCGGAGCCAGAAGCACCGCGGACCAGAGCCAGAAGCAGCGCGGACCCGACCCCGGCAACAGGTAATCATAAAACCGAGGATGGGGGAGGCAATGGGGCAGCGGCGCCGATAGCCAGGGGAAGATAAGCGGCGGCAGCAGGGCTCTAGACCCAAGGAAAGGCAGGGGGAGAGAAGCGGACAGCGACGGCCTCTATCCCCCTGCCTTTCCTGGGGGCTTCTGCGCGGTCAGAAACAGTGTATCGGGGTATACACTTGCACACAGACGCAGCCTCATTTTACCAAGGATATTTGGGTAAAAAACTTTTTTTACCCAAATATCCTTGGTAAAACGAGGGTGCGTGTTATAGGCCGGTGCGTGGTATACCCCAATAAATACGGTATTCCTGCATGAGAAAAACTTGCAAATCTACAACTCCCAGCATGCCCAGAAAGCAAACAGCTGTCGAGGCATGCTGGGAGTTGTAGTTATGCAACATCTGTATGGCCACAGTTTGGAGACCACTGTGCAGTGGTCTCTAAACTGTAGCCCTCCAGCTTCTGCAAAACTGCAAATCCCAGCATGCTCAAACAGCAAACAGCTGTCTCGGCATGCTGGGAGTTGTAGTTGTGTACCTCCAGCCGTTGCATTACTACATCTCCCAGTACATGCTGGGAGTTGTAGTTTTGCAACAGCTGGAGGCACACTGGTTGGAAAATTCTGACTCAGGTAACAGAACCTAACTGAAGGTTTTCCAACCAGTGTACCTCCAGCTGTTGCAAAACTACAACTCCCAGAATGCACTGACAGACCATACATGCTGGGAGTTGTAGTTTTGCAACAGCTGTAGGCACACTGGTGGGGAACCACCACCACAGTTAGGAAACAAACTCTAGCTCATTGATTCCAACCTGTGTGCCTCCAGCTGTTGCAAAACTACAACTTTCAGCATGCACTGACTGCCTGGGCATGCTGGGAATTGTAGTTGTGCAACATCTGGAGGGCTTCAGTTTGGAGACCACTGTATAGTCAACCACGGTTTTAGGTCCGGTTGGGAAAGCGCATATGGGGCAAAAATGAGCCGACCAGAGCGAATGTTTCACTCCGGTCAGCTCATTAAAATGTATTACCATACGGCGCATAACACGTGGTGTGAACTCACCCATAGCGAAGGGGTGGGATACTTTCCTATTGGTTGCTGGGTATGTTGCTATTTGCATCATTCTCATTGGCCCACAAGCTAAAAGAAGGGAGGGATCAATATTCGCCAATATTCGCATATGCGAATATTCGCTCAGCGGTCTCACACAGTAGTATTAGAGCCTTCTTTAGACCACACAAGCTGGAAGCAGAGAGGGATGATCACTGTGATGTGTACTGTGAAAAAAAAAAGCGAATATTCACAATTTCGAATATATAGTGCTTTATTTGCGAATATTCGCGAATTCGCAAATATGCGATATTCGCGAATAAAATTCGAATTGCGAATATTCATGAGCAACACTTGTTCACACCCACTTCATGTCAAGCTGTATGTAGTGGCTTCATAAATTGCCCCCTCTGTCTTATGAAAATGTGGTTAACAATAGTGATGAGCGGCATTGGCCATATTGGTATATATAGACGAATTTTCGTCCTATATTCGTGAATTTCGCGTATTCGTTATATTCACATATTCGAGGAAGTAATTCAAAAACAAACTGGATGATTTGTGTATAATCTCCTGCTCCTGTATCCATTTACCCCTATATCCTCAGAGGCGCACCACAGAGTGCATGATAGCTAGGTAAGGCCTTGGCAGTATAACGGCAGTTACAAAATCCTATACGGCCGTTAGAAAATCCCATTATAGTCTATGGGATTTTTCTAATAGCCGTTTTAACCCGTTATAGCCCGTTATTAATAACGGCGTTATAGTAACAGGAGAAATAGTTCATGAACTATGGATTTTTAGGTGCAAAATTGGAAGGGTTATGATTTTTAAAAGGTAAGGAGGAAAAAACGAAAGTGCAAAGACTGAAAAACTCTTGGTCCTTAAGGGGTTAATAGAAATAAATCACAAACATGTCTTCTATAAAAACTCACTTTCCACTTTTGCAATTACCACTATGCCATGAATTCAAAGTTATGTCCTGTGTCTTTACAAATTACATATTTTTTTAGCAACTTATGAATTGTTGAAAATATTATGTGGCATGCTACATTTGTACAGCTGTCTTGTTTCCTAACCCTAGGTTTTATCTATTCCCATACTGTGTGATGTCTGCATAGTCGGGCACAATAATAATGACTCTGGCACAATACATTTGTGTCCAGAATTGATAAATCAGCAACAGTTTTAAAACCCATTCATTGCAGGTAAGGATGTGATTCATTAAATGTGAAATATTTCTACCTTGCAATAGCTTCATGAGCTGTATTTTATTTTATCATCTTGAATTTATATTTAATCCTGCTCAATGCACAAAAGCATAAATAATTGAACATTATTTTCATGGTTACACCTTCACCAAGCATGCTTTAAAATGATATTCATAGAGGTCTGTAATGCTGTATCAATCACTTTTATCAACATGTAAATGCAGTGTTTAAGTGTGTAACTTCAAGCTGGTGATAACACTTTACAAATCATGAAAATGTAGCACTAGATGCATCTATATCAGTGTGTACGCTCCTAGAATTATGATATATTTGATAAACTGTGGTTGTTTTGGCAGGAAAACTAACTGCCAGTGAATTAACCCATGATTAAAGGGGTACTCGGCGCTAAGACATCTTATTATAAGATGCCTGATCGCGGGGGTCCTGCCGCTGGGGACCCCCGTAATCTTCCACGCCACACCCCGTTAGAATCAGTCCCCGGAGCGTGTTCGCTCCGGGTCTGATTACTGGCGACCACGGGGACGGAGTATAGTGATGTCACGGCTCCGCCCCAGTGGGACGTCATGCCCTGCCCCCTCAATGCAAGCCTATGGGAGGGGGCTTGACAGCTGTCACGCCCCTCCAATAGACTTGCATTGAGGGGGCGGAGCGTGACGTCACACTGGGGCAGAGCTGTGACGTCACTATGCTCCGTCCTTGTGGTCGAGATGGACCTCCAGCGGTTCCGGAAGCCGCTAAAGGTGGGTGCTGCATGGTAGATCCCGGGGGTCTCCAGCGGCAGAACCCCTGTGATCTGACATCTTATCCCCTATCCTTTGGATAGGGGATAAGATGTCTAGGGACGGAGTACCCCTTTAAACATTATTTAGCCTTAAAGTGGTACTCCAGCCCTAGATATCTTATCCCCTACCAAAGGGTAGGGGATAAGATGTCTGATTGCGGGGGTCCCTCCGCTGGGGACCCCCGCAATCTCTTCTACAGCACCAACTTGTCATCAGCCTCAGAGAGCGAAGATCACTCTGTGTCTGATGACTCACAATACAGGGGCCAGAGTATAGTGACTTCACGGCTCCGCCCCCTCATGACATCACGCCCTGCCACCTCAATGCAAGTCTGCAGGCTTGCATTGAGGTGTGGGGCATGACATCACGAGGGGTGGAGCCGCAACGTCACGATACTTGGGCCCCTGTATTTTGAGTAATCAGACACAGAGCGATCTTTGCTCCGTGAGGCTGATGACAAGTTGGTGCTGCAGGAAAGATTGTGGGATTCCCGTAGCTGGGGACCCCGCAATCAGACATCTTATCCCCTATCTTTTGGATATGGGATAAGATGTACATTTTCATTCCTGAGATGAGGATTGATACTTTGTCTGACAAATGGGCTTGAACTTAAATGGGCTTGAAAATAATGGACTTGCACTTAATTTTAAAAATGGCAGTAAATGTCAGGTGATGGATGGGGTAATACAGTCAGGGAGTGTGAATGTTGTACATTGAGGGGCTTGTATGTCTAATACACTCCCCCTGACTATATAACCCTGCCCATCACCTGATATTCACTTCCTTTTTAAAAATTAAGCTCACACTCATCTGACTGATTCCCTAAAATGTCAGACAAACGATGAACCCACATATTTCAGGAACCTAAGGGCGTATCAAAAAACTGTCTTTCAGGGCATCCATAGCTATTTAACCACTTAAGGACGCAGAATGTACAGGTATGCCCCCATTCCTGAGTCCAAAAGGATGATCTGTACGACCAGAGTCCCGATAACTGGATTTAAATTGTTCTCACGAGCAGAGAAGGGGTTAAAGGACAACTGCAGCGGTATGACACTGATCCCCTATCCACAGGATAGGGGATAAGTGTTTGATTGTGGGGGGGTCCGACCCCTGGGACCCCCGGAGATCTCGCTAACGGGGCGCCACCAGTAGCACTCATGGTGAGGTCGACGGTGACACCCCGTCTCCTACCCGTCCCCATACAGTTCTATGGGGGAGGCGGGGATGCACGAACGCTGCCTCCCCGCCTCTCCCATAGAGATGTATGGAGGAGGCGTGCCGGCTGCAATGTCATGCTCAATGTCACGCCCCCTGCACGGGACTGCCGCAGCCCCGTACAGGAAATCACTGGGGGTCCCAGCGGTCGGACCCCCGCGATCAAACACTTATCCCCTATCCTGTGGATAGGGGATAAGTGTTAATCACTCTGCAGATGTCCTTTAAACCCCATAGGTCCCGGTTGCTATGGGCAGCCAGGACCCATGGCTAATGCCGGGCACTGCCGATCGGACTGATGCCCGGCATTAACCCTTTAGATGCCACAATCAAAGTTGATTGCGGCATCTAAAGTGAAAGTAAAACTATCCGGGCAGCTCATCGGGACTATCGGGACAGAATCCCGATGTTCCAATCAGCTTACTGGACAACGGGAGGGTCCTCACCTGCCTCCTCGTCATCTGATCGGCAATCTACTGCTCCATGCCTCCTCAGCAGGCTGGAGCAGCAGAGTGCCAATAACACTGATTAATCCTATGCTATGGCATAGCATTGATCAGTGTATGCATTCAAAAGATTGCATGGCATAGCTCCCTAAGGGGGCTAAAAAAAAAAAAAAAGAGAGAGAAAACTTTGAATCACCCCCCTTTTCCTATTTTATCAAATAAAATGTAATAAAAAAAAATAATCATATGTACCGCCGCTTGTGTAAATGTCCGAAATATTAAAATATAAGGTCAGCTAAACCTCACGGGCGTACACGTAAAAAAAATACCAAAGTCCAAAATTTGTCATTTTTGGTCACTTCATATACTATAAAAACTTTAATAAAAAGCGATCGAAAAGTCCAATCAAAACAAAAATGGTAAACATACTAATTTTGGTGCATGTAGGAATAATTTTTTTAACCCCTTAACGACCAAGGATGTATATTTATGTCCTTGGCTGGCTCCCGCGATAAAACACGGAGTCACGCGGTGACACCGTGTCATATCGGGTCGGTCCCGGCATGTATCTGAAGCCGGGACCTGGTGCCGCGCGCTATTAACCCTTTAGACGCGGCTTTAAAAGTTGAACGCTGCGTCTTAAAAGAAAGTGAAACCTTCCCGGCTGCTCAGTGGGGCTGATCGGGACCACCACAGTGAAAATGCAGTGTCCCGATCAGCTGGGACGCGAGCGGATGTCCTCTTACCTTCCTCCGGCGTGTCCCTTCGGCGATTGATTGCTCCAAGCCTGAGATGCAGGCTTGAGCAATCCACCGCCGATAACACTGACTTATGGCTTTGCAGTGAATAGTGTATAAGATCAGTTGTGCAGTGTTGTAGCCCCCAATGGGAGCTAAAGCACTGCAAAAAAAGTGTAAAAAAAGTCAATAAATGCCATTTAACCCTTTCCCTAATAAAAGTCCAAATCACCCCCCTTTTCCCATATAAAAAAAACCATGTAACTAAAAATAAATATAAACATATGTGTTATCACCACGTGCGTAAATGTCTGAACTATGAAAATATATCATTAATTAAACCGCACGGTCAATGGCGTACGCTCAAAAAAATTCAAAAGTCCAAAATAACATATTTTGGTCACTTTTTATAAGATGAAAAAATGAATAAAAAGCGATCAAAAAGTCCAATCAATACAAAAATGGTACCGCTAAAAAACTACAGATCACGGCACAAAAAATGAGCCCTCATACCGCCCCATACGCGGTAAAATAAAAAAGTTATAGGGGTCAGAAGATGACAATTTTAAACGTATAAATTTTCCTGCATGTAGTTATGACTTTTTTCCAGAAGTATGACAAAATCAAACCGATGTAAGTAGGGTATCATTTTAATCGTATAGACCTACAGAATAAAGATAAGGTGTCATTTTTAAAAATGTACTGCAAAGAAATGGAAGCCCCCAAAAGTTAAAAAATTGTGTGAATTTTCTTCAATTTTATCGCACAATGATTTTTTTTCCCGTTTCGCCGTAGATTTTAGGGTAAAATTACTGATGTCACTGCAAAGTAGAATTGGTGGCACAAAACATAAGCCATAATATGGATTTTTAGGTGCAAAATTAGAAGGGTTATGATTTTTAAAAGGTGAAGAGGAAAAAACGAAAGTGCAAAAACGGAAAAACCCGTGGTCCTTAAGAGGTTAAAGTAGTAAAATAAATAAAACCTATTTAAATTGGGTATCCCTGTAACAATATGGACCTACAGAATAAAGATAATGGCCCCTATTTACTAAGAGTGTCGGTTTAATCTCTGAGTGTTTTCCCTGAATTATCTGTGTGAAAATCTCCATATTTACTAATCTGTCGCCCGGCAATTTTTTTTTTTTTTGGCGCACGGGTTTGGAAATGTGTCGCATGGTAAATTGTATATATGTCCCCTGCACAGCGCATGTATATGCCCCGCACAGCGCATCTATATATGCCCCAAACAACGCAAGTTATATATGCCCCGCAAAGCGCAAGTTATATATGCCCCTGCACAGCGCATGTATATGCCCCCTGCACAGCGCATCTATATATGCCCCCTGCACAGCGCATGCATATGCCCCGCACAGCGCATCTATATATGCCCCGCACAGCGCAAGTTATATATGCCCCGCACAGCGTGTTATATATTCCCCGCACAGTGCGTTATATATGCCCCGCACAGCGCGTTATATATGCCCCGCACAGTGCGTTATATATGCCCCGCGCGTTATATATTCCCCGCACAGTGCGTTATATATGCCCTGCACAGCGTGTTATATATGCCCCGCACAGCGCGTTATATATGCCCCGCACAGCGCGTTGTATATGCCCCGCACAGCGCGTTGTATATGCCCCGCACAGCGCGTTGTATATGCCCCGCACAGCGTGATGTATATGCCCCGCACAGCGCGTTGTATATGCCCCGCACAGCGCGTTGTATATGCCCCGCACAGCGCGTTGTATATGCCCCGCACAGCGCGTTGTATATGCCCCGCACAGCGCGTTGTATATGCCCCGCACAGCGCGTTGTATATGCCCCGCACAGCGCGTTATATATGCCCCGCACAACGCATCTATATACACATGCCTCTGAAGCGCTATCATTGACAAGTATTAGAAGTATTAGCCCGTGGTCTCCAACTTGCGGACCTCCAGGTGTTGCAAAACTACAACTCCCAGAATGTTCCGTGCATGCTGGGAGTTGTAGTTTTGCAACATCTGGAGGTCCGCAAGTTGGAGACCACTGCATTAGTCATTGATAGCGCTTCAGAGGCATGTGTATATAGATGAGCTGTGCGGGGGCATGTATAATATATATCTGCATGCACTGCGGGGGGTATATAATAGCGCTATGCGAGGGGTATATAGTATATATATATGTGTACACATGCATTACGGGGGTTATATAATAGTGCGGCGGGGGACAAGACATATTGCGCAGCGGGGGGCAAGATATATAGAAGCTGTGGGGACATATACATTCCCCCCAGCGATTCTGTATATCTTTCCCCACCGCAGCTCGCAGGGATCCCTGAATGGCTCCTCAGTACGGGGTATTCAGGGATCCCAGCTGGGAAAATGAAAGTAAAACACATCTACATCGCTGGGGAGCGGACCATGCCGCCCGCTCCCCTGCTTAATCAGAAGTGAGACCCGATGCGATCAACCCCTGTACTACTACCCTCAACATGGAACAGACCCTGTCCCATGATGGGGGTAGGATTCACTCGGTTTTCAGTAATTTCCCGACAGCTCAGAGCTGTCGGGTTTTGGTGAAGAAACATTCACAGGTTTTCCTGTGAGTTTTTCATCACACTCCGAGTGTTTTTCTTTTTGTCGGGAACACGCCCTTTTTTGTGATAACCACGCCCATTTTGACGGGTTTAATAAACACTCGGAGTGATGATATCTTTTGTCGGGTTGTGCGACCAAATTTGTGTCGCATGGGCTATGCGACACAAAT
This sequence comes from Hyla sarda, assembly GCF_029499605.1. Classification (NCBI taxonomy): domain Eukaryota; kingdom Metazoa; phylum Chordata; class Amphibia; order Anura; family Hylidae; genus Hyla; species Hyla sarda. The sequence continues at coordinate 121,887,713 of NC_079189.1, read as the reverse complement.
TTGGTCGCACAACCCGACAAAAACTGTCGGTTTCACGTTAGTAAATGAGGGCCAATGTGTCATTTTTACCAAAAAGTGCACTCCGTAGAAACGGAAGCCCTAAAAATAGCAAAATGGCGTTTTTTTTTTGTTTTTTTTTACTTCACCCGACAATAAAAAATTTTTTGTTTCTCCGCAGATTATGTTTTAAAATAAGTGATGTCATTACAAAGTACAATTGGTGATGCAAAAAACAAGCCCTTATACGGGTCTGTAGGTGCAAAAATTGAACACGTTATGATTTTTAGAAGATTAGGAGGAAAAAACGAAAGTGCAAAGACGAAATTGTTTTGAGTCCTTAAGGTGAAAATGGGTTGAGTCCCTAAGGGGTTAATAATAATGCACTTCTTTTTTTTATTGCTGGCCACAGGTCATTTTTACAGGGAACCTGTAGCTAGTTTCATATTGCCCAAACCACTGGCTGTATGAGACACTAACAGGCTTCCTGTAATTGTTGTGTCTCTTTTGTGGTCTGGCAGCAGCTCTAGCCCCTTATGTTCAGCTGCAGCATTGCCCTAGGCCCAGTCAGGAAGCATGGGACAACTTGCCAACTGTGTCCAGCCTTAGCATCCATGCCCCTACTTCTGAACTAACCTATTTATTCTGCACCCTGTCTCCACTTTATTGCCTGCAAAAAAACTCTCCCTTGTCTGTGGCTCGGGTTGGCTATACTCCTGTATATATTATTGGTCGGTTTTCCTCACTCTCTTTGATTATATATAATTCCTGATTATATGTTTGTGCATTCCCTGTTAGTGCTTCTATTGCTGTTTAGTTGTTTGTTAACTTATTTTGAGCCCTGAATTTTTTCTAACTTCCATACTGTGTTGTTTGTTACTTTGAGTTAACTACCCCCCTGCTCCTAAGTAGCGTAGGCACCAGCACCATGGTTGGGGCCACCCTATTAAGGAGATGGGCACCCCAAAAGGCAGAGACAGAGGGCATGGGTCAGTTCAGTGCTGTACTTATCCCTGCCCAGCACGACACACCCTAACACAATGGTTTACAATTCACCATGTGTTATCACAATGGTTTACAATTTACAACTGTTATTGAACATGAGATCCTTCAATAACCTCAGGTGAAAATGAAGGTAAAACCCTGCAGAATTTCAGATTCCTGTAGACAGATTGGGGGAGATTTATGAAAACCTGTCTAGAGTAAAAGTTGCTGAGTGGCCCATAGCAACCAATCAGATCGCTTCTTCCATTTTTGAAAAGGCCTCTGAGAAATGAAAGAAGCGATCTGATTGGTTGCTTTGGGCAACTTGGCAACTTTTCCTCTTTTGATAAATCTCCCCCATTGTCTCAGAGGTCCTAATAGTCTTGGCTTTAGAAGTAATTGAAAAATCCAAAAGTGAATGTCCCAGCCCAATTGTTTTAGTCTAAAAACCAAATGAAAGCTGGCACTTTTGCAATGACTTTCAGAAACTCAATGAGGTTTCAAAAATGGATGTCCACCCTATGCCCAGGGTGGATAAGTTAATTGAAAGGTTAGGTCCAGCAAGATACATAACCACTCTGGATCTTACAAAAAGGTAGGCTAGGTAAAAAAAAAATAGCTTTTTCTACTCCGGATGGGAATTTTCAGTATGTCATAAAGCCCTTTTGGGTAAACAGAGCCCCTACCACATTTCAAACGGCAATATATTAGACTTTGATTGCTCATAAGAAATATGCAGCAGCCTACTTAGATAACATTGTCATCTTTAGCCTAGATTGGACAAGACATTGAAGCCGGGTTAAACATGTTCTAGACTTCCTTAGAGAAGCTAGGTTTTCTGCCAATCCACAAAATGTTGCCATGGGGATGGAACAAGCAAATACTTGAGCCTTAACCCCTTAATGACATAGAACGTAAATGTACGTCCTGTTGCCCTATACTTAATACATAAGGACCTACATTTACATCCTGTACATGACTGCAAGCACCGGAGTGGTGCTCGTGTCATGCGCGGCCAGTCTCGGCTGCTATCTGCAGCCAGGGACCCGCCGGTCCGCTGATGTTTGCCATTAACCCCTCAGATGCCATGATCAATACAGTGCGGTCACTAAAATGGATGATTGATCTGACTCGGCCGGCGATTGGCTGAGCGGCAGTGTGACGTTTTCGGCCCCGGCAGCAGGTGCCGGTGTAGTTAAGAATTTTGTGTCCTGAAGCATTCTAACACTGCCGCTCAGCCTATTGCCGGCCGAGTCGGGACTTCGCTGCGGACGGTGATTGGCTGAGTGCAGTATGACTCGCCGTCCAGCGGCAACCAGGATGAGGGTCACGGCGGAGGCCACGGGGAGCGAAGGAAGGTATGTACATCTTTATTTTTTTTCTGCCGGCAGTATGGAGGACAATTTTTATATTCTGCAGTTCTCCCTTAATAAGGAAGAGGTTAATGTGTGTTTTTAAACTTTTTAAAACTTTTGTTTACACTTTTAGTCCACCTATGGGACTTTTAGGAGGAATAATTTTATTCCTCATACAGATCAATGTGGTTCCATAAAACCACATTGATCTGAGTGCTCTGCGCTAAAGTGATAAAGCCTGGCCCTGCCAGGCTTTATCATTGTCAGAGCCGCAGCAGCAGCAGGACGAGAGGTAAGCCTTCCGGCTACCTCAGCAGTGGTATGTTCCCCCCGTGATCGCACTGTGGGGGGAGCGATCCACCCCACTTGACCACCAGGGATGGGATAAAGGCACCTTTAGACTCTGCTGTCAGCTTTCTAAAGGGATAATAGCCGGCCACTATTAACGCCAGCCCCCCCCAGCTACAGGAATCAGCTGGGGGCCGGCCGGTATGACACGGGCTCCCAACTTGGGAGCCCGCGCCACTCCCCCTTAACGGAACATGGACGAGTATACACGTCCACGGTTGATAAGGGGTTAAGTATTACTTTTTCATCAAACAAGTTTTTTGTGATTCGACAATGAAATAAGCCTTAAAACATGTGTGCAACAGTGCCTAAGAGCTCTAGAGCCGTGTATAACACTGCTAAAATGTATTCAATTAGTTTTAAAGTGGTTTTAAGACTAAGTTATGGCTACATGTGGTAACCCATGGTAACTAACTGCTTCTTTAATGTGCTAGTGGATATTATATGCTTCTTAACACAAAAGTAAAGCTGCATAAAATATCTCTGACTGTTAAAATTCACATGGAGGTATCGGAAGATGGAATACTGTTTTCCAAGGTATGCAATCCTGTTTGGGAGGTGCAAAAGGATTGATGACAGTGCCTCAAAATAGTGACAAACCTGACAACAGTAAAAAAAAAAAAAAAAAAAAAACTTTTAACCCCTTAAGGACCACGGGTTTTTCCTTTTTTGCACTTTCGTTTTTTCCTCCCCACCTTTTAAAAATCATAACCTTTTCAGGTTTGCACCACCAATTCTACTTTGCAGTGACATCAGTCATTTTACCAAAAATCGACGGCGAAACGGGGAAAAATATCATTGTGCGAAGAAATTGAAGAAAAAATGCCATTTTGTAACTTTTGGGGGCTTTTGTTTCGGTAAAAATGTTTCGACACCTTATCATTATTCTGTAGGTCCATACGATTAAAATGATACCCTACTTATATAGGTTTGATTTTGTTGTACTTCTGTAAAAAATCATAACTACATGCAGAAAAATGTATACGTTTAAAATTGTCATCTTCCGACCCCTAGAACTTTTTTTATTTTTCCGCATATGGGGCAGTATCAGGGCTCTTTTTTTGCGCCGTGATCTGAAGTTTTTAGAAGTACCATTTTTGTATTGATCGGACTTTTTGATCGCTTTTTATTCTTTTTTTCATGATATAAAAAGCAACCCAAAATACGCTATTTTGGACTTTGGAATTTTTTTGCACATACGCCATTGACCGTGCAGTTTAATTAATTATATATTTTTATAGTTCGGATATTTACGCACGCAGCGATACCACATATGTTTATTTTTATTTTTATTTACATGGTGTTTTTTTATGGGAAAAGGGGGGTGATTTGAACTTTTATTAAGGAAAGGGTTAAATCACATTTATTAACTTTTTTTTTACACTTTTTTGTTGCAGTGTTATAGCTCCCATAGGGACCTATAACACTGCACACACTGATTGCCAGCACTGTTCACTGCAAAGCCATAGCTTTGCAATGATCAGCGTTATCAGCAGTCGATTGCTCAAGCCTGAATCTCAGGCTTGGAGCAATCAATCACCAGAGGGACACGCCGAAGGCAGGTAAGAGGACCTCCGCTCGTGTCCAGCTGATTGGGACACAGCATTTTCACTGCAGTGGTCCCGATCAGCCCCGCTGAGCAGCCGGGCAGCTTTCACTTTCGGTTTAGACACGGCGTTCAACTTTAAACGCTCCGTCTAAAGGGTTAATAGTGTGCGGCACCCCGATCGCTGCCACGCACTATTAGCCCCGGGTCCCGGCATCAGATACATGCTGGGACCGACCCGATATGACGCGGGTCACCGCGTGACCCCGCGTTATATCGCGGGAGCCGGCCAAGGACGTAAATATACGTCATTGGTCATTAAGGGGTTAAAAGTTACTTTTTTTTAAACTTGGAAAATTGGAAAAAAATCTATCAAAAGTCTGTCTTTTTGGGAGTTCCATATCTTGAGTTTGGCAAGTGAAGAAGACAGGATTTATATCCTAAAATAATGATAAAGAAATAGCTGTTGAATGAAAAGTCGAAAAAAAGAAGCCCTTTTTTAAGGATCAAGGGTTGTGTATGTGCAGGCCTGGCTGGTAGTAGCAGCAGCAGCAAGGGTGATGGTGGTAGTTGTAGCCTGAATAAAGAAGACTGTAGCGGCATGTTGTGAGTTGTATTAGCCAACATACAGCAGGAGGTGGCGGACTGGTAAGAGCTGTAGTAGCCAGTGGACAGCAGGCAGTGGTAAACTGTTGGAAGGAGTAGTAGCCAGTGTACAGCAGAAGGTGGGTGACTGGTGGAGTTATAATAACCATCTTACAGCAGGAGGTGGCGACAGGCAGAGGTGGACTGGTGCAGATGTTGTAGGCAGTGGACAGCAGGCAGTGGCAGACTGGTAGGAGTTGTGGTAGACAGTGGACAGCAGGGCTGGTGGTACTGTCTAATCATTGACATCTGGCTTAGGCTGTTTAAATTCCTCACTGCTTCATGCCTGAGTAATTTAAACAAATATACATTTTGACATATTGCTTGTAGACAATCTTGTTTGTTAAGGGGTGATGACACTGCCTGCCACACTGAACACTCTCTCTGATGCTACACTGGAGGTTGGATAAAGTATACCTTGTTGTTGGCAGATGCCAGCCTAAAATGCACGCAAAGATATTGAAAGACATAATGGCTTCTTCCAAGTGTTCCAAAAATGTTTTTCTTTTTGAAAGTTGATTTTTGAAATCAATTTACTTCAAGTATCTACTGTGGAATGCCTGTGCTGCACATTGGCAACTGCATGGAGTAGCCCAACTTCTTCACCCATGTTTGTGAAAAACAGGGACAAGTGTCTGCCAGTGAAGAACAGACAGTGGTTAAGTATTATTAGCTGTAGCCAGCGGACAGCAGGAATTGGTGGACTTTTGATATTTGTAGCCAGGCTTTATGATGCCTCTCCATGTGCTTGCAAAGAGCCGTAAGTCAGACCCTGACTATGTCTCACTTTCTTTAGAAACTTTACTGTGTTTGGATTCCTGCATCTGGTAAGATAGTAAAGAATTTCCACATGGCAGGATAACATAAAGAGATAGGTATACCACCACCCAACTGTGCCACTCCTGTGGAATGCTTTTTTCTCAAGCCTGCAAATGTAGATGCAGCATCACAGTCACCTGCTCCAAAACTGATCAGACCAACAGACCTGCTGAAAGGTCTCCTTTCTCATTGTCCCTACCACTACTCATTGTATGAACTTCTGATGTATGATTATGAGCTCCTTGCTCCTTCTAAGTATAGCCACCATGACAAAGATCACCCTCAGTCCCACTGGTACTATGCTTGACCACTGCTTCCACCTTCACCACCTTACACTGCAACTTACACTAAAGGTTGACTGTCCCCATACAACTTGTGGCTAATGCTATCCTTCTGTTTAACACTAGGTGGAGTAGCAAAGACAAAGATGATGGAACAGACTGTCCAGCATGGCAACTTACATTGCGCCATGTAACTGTGGACAATGAGGAATCCACTGAAAGCTGTCTCACCATCATATTGGCAGACTCTTCTTTCTCCCTCAAAAACCTCAAACCAGTCAACAAGGCCCTCTATCCACTATCCTCTGAAACCATACAACTCCTGAAGACAGTGAGAACTTTTGATTGCAGTCACAGCTGCTACTACTGTCATCAGGCACCTGGCAGCTGCTGCTCCCTGTACTGGTGTTGAAACTGCTATCAACATTTCTTTTGTCAGAGGACATGGCAGAGGTGCACTGTCCTCTACCCCATCCAACAGTTCCTTTACCAGACATAAGTTTTTTGTTTGTTTTTTAATGATTTTGAGGTTATTTTTATATTTTTGGGGTGATTTGTTTCATTCTGAACGCTTTTAACTTTGTTGGTGTCTTAAATCAAGGTAAAAACAATTGGTTTGTTAAAAAAAAGAAAATACATGTTAATTGACGTTAGATGGCTAATGCGTATTCAATTTCAATGCTTATAAGTATGTTATTATGTTATAACCAGATGGAAATATTTTGTGTGCGAATAAACCCAGAAAATATACATAACTGCGCTTTATATGGCTAATTTGTGTTTAATTTAATGCTTTTAAATTTGTTGTGATGCTACAACCAGGTTGAAAAACTTTAGATCAATAATGTGTGTTCAATTTCAACGCTTTTGTCTGTGCTGTTATGTTACAATAATGTAAGAAATACTTTGTGTGTGATTAAATCCAGAAAAAAACACCTAACTGCACCTCAGATGCCTATGCTGTGTTCACAACGCTTTAAATATGTATTGCTACAATACAAGTCAGCCCACTGTTTTTCTCAGTTTGCTAGATATTTGAATGTGATAGTTTTTATGGGATGGATCACTGCTGGCTAAAATTTGTAGTGCATCCACATGACGTAGGACCTAGGCCAAGAGCCTACATACTGTGAAAGGTCAGACCAAAATAATCACCGACTGGTGTTTTACAAAAATACTGTCACGATGCCGGCTGGCAGGAGGTGGATCCTCTGTGCCAGAGGGGGATTGGCGTGGACCGTGCTAGTGGACCGGTTCTAAGTCACTACTGGTTTTCACCAGAGCCCGCCGCAAAGCGGGATGGTCTTGCTGCGGCGGTAGTGACCAGGTCGTATCCACTAGCAACGGCTCAACCTCTCTGACTGCTGAAGATAGGCGCGGTACAAGGGAGTAGACAGAAACAAGGTCGGACGTAGCAGAAGGTCGGGGCAGGCAGCAAGGATCGTAGTCAGGGGTAACGGCAGGAGGTCTGGAACACAGGCTAGGAACTCACAAGGAAACGCTTTCACTGGCACAATGGCAACAAGATCCGGCGAGGGAGTGCAGGGGAAGTGAGGTATAAAAAGGGAGTGCACAGGTGAACACACTAATTAGAACCACTGCGCCAATCAGCGGCGCAGTGGCCCTTTAAATCGCAGAGACCCGGCGCGTGCGCGCCCTAGGGAGCGGGGCCGCGCGCGCCGAGACAGGACCGACGGAGAGCGAGTCAGGTACGGGAGCCGGGGTGCGCATCGCGAGCGGGCGCCACCCGCATCGCGAATCGCATCCCGGCTGGAGGCGGTATCGCAGCGCACCGGGTCAGAGGATCTGACCGGAGCGCTGCAGTGGCGAGAGTGTAGCGAGCGCTCCGGGGAGGAGCGGGGACCCGGAGCGCTCGGCGTAACAGTACCCCCCCCCCTTGGGTCTCCCCCTCTTCTTAGAGCCTGAGAACCTGAGGAGCAGACTTTTGTCTAGGATATTGTCCTCAGGTTCCCAGGATCTCTCTTCAGGACCACAACCCTCCCAATCGACTAAAAAAAAAGTTTTCCCTCTGACCTTCTTGGAGGCCAGTATCTCCTTTACGGAGAAGATGTCCGAGGAGCCGGAAACAGGAGTGGGAGAAACAAGTTTGGGAGAGAAACGGTTGATGATGAGTGGTTTAAGAAGAGAAACGTGAAAGGCATTAGGAATACGAAGAGAAGGAGGAAGAAGAAGTTTGTAAGAGACAGGATTAATCTGGCACAAAATTTTGAAAGGACCAAGATAGCGTGGTCCCAATTTGTAGCTAGGGACACGGAAGCGGACATATTTGGCGGAGAGCCATACCTTGTCTCCAGGAGAAAAAATGGGGGGAGCTCTTCTTTTTTTATCAGCAAACTTCTTCATGCGTGATGAAGCCTGTAAGAGAGAATTTTGGGTCTCTTTCCATATGGTGGAAAGATCACGAGATATTTCATCCACAGCGGGCAAACCAGAGGGCAAGGGAGTAGGGAGGGGGGGAAGAGGGTGACGGCCGTACACCACGAAAAATGGGGATTTGGAGGAAGATTCAGAGATTCTGAAGTTATACGAGAATTCGGCCCATGGTAGAAGATCTGCCCAGTCATCCTGGCGGGAGGAAACAAAATGCCGTAAATAATCCCCCAAGACCTGGTTAATTCTTTCTACTTGCCCATTGGATTGAGGATGATATGCAGAAGAAAAGTTTAATTTAATCTTGAGTTGTTTACAGAGAGCCCTCCAGAATTTTGACACGAATTGGACGCCTCTATCCGAGACGATCTGCGTGGGCAACCCGTGAAGACGAAAAATGTGTACAAAAAATTGTTTTGCCAACTGAGGCGCTGAAGGAAGACCAGGAAGAGGGATGAAATGTGCCATTTTGGAGAATCGATCAACGACCACCCAAACAACAGTGTTGCCGCGGGATGGGGGTAAGTCTGTAATAAAGTCCATACCAATCAGAGACCAAGGCTGTTCGGGGACAGGCAGAGGATGAAGAAGACCAGCGGGCTTCTGGCGAGGAGTCTTATCCCGGGCACAGACAGTGCAGGCTCGCACAAAATCCACGACATCTGTCTCCAGAGTCGGCCACCAATAGAAACGAGAGATGAGTTGCACGGATTTCTTGATGCCCGCATGACCTGCGAGATGGGAGGAGTGACCCCATTTGAGGATTCCGAGGCGTTGGCGTGGAGAGACGAAGGTCTTCCCTGGAGGAGTTTGCCTGATGGAGGCTGGAGAAGTGGAGATCAGGCAGTCAGGAGGAATGATGTGTTGCGGAGAGAGCTCTACTTCCGAGGCATCCGAGGAACGAGAGAGAGCATCGGCCCTAATGTTCTTATCGGCAGGCCGAAAGTGAATTTCAAAATTAAATCGGGCAAAGAACAGAGACCACCTGGCCTGGCGAGGATTCAGCCGTTGGGCAGACTGAAGATAGGAGAGATTCTTGTGATCGGTGTAAATAATAACTGGAAATCTTGATCCCTCCAGCAGATGCCTCCATTCCTCAAGTGCTAATTTAATGGCTAGAAGCTCTCGATCCCCGATGGAGTAGTTCCTCTCCGCCGGAGAGAAGGTCCTAGAAAAAAAACCACAAGTAACAGCATGCCCGGAAGAATTTTTTTGTAGAAGGACCGCTCCAGCTCCTACTGAGGAGGCATCAACCTCCAATAGGAAGGGTTTAGATGGGTCAGGTCTGGAGAGCACGGGAGCCGAAGAAAAGGCAGACTTGAGCTGTTTAAAGGCGTCTTCCGCTTGAGGAGGCCATGACTTAGGATTGGCATTCTTTTTGGTTAAAGCCACGATAGGAGCCACAATGGTAGAAAAATGTGGAATAAATTGTCTGTAATAATTGGCGAACCCCAAAAAACGTTGGATAGCACGGAGTCCGGAGGGGCGTGGCCAATCTAAGACGGCAGAGAGTTTGTCTGGATCCATTTGTAGTCCCTGGCCAGAGACCAAGTATCCTAGGAAAGGAAGAGATTGGCATTCAAACAGACATTTCTCCATCTTGGCATAAAGTTGATTGTCACGAAGTCTCTGAAGAACCATACGGACATGCTGGCGGTGTTCTTCTAGATTGGCAGAAAAAATCAGGATATCGTCCAGATATACAACAACACAGGAGTATAAGAGGTCACGAAAAATTTCATTAACAAAGTCTTGGAAGACGACAGGGGCGTTGCACAGGCCAAAGGGCATGACCAGATACTCAAAGTGTCCATCTCTAGTGTTAAATGCCGTTTTCCATTCATCCCCCTCTCTGATGCGGATGAGATTATGAGCACCTCTTAAGTCCAGTTTGGTAAAGATGTGGGCACCTTGGAGGCGATCAAAGAGTTCAGAGATGAGAGGTAGGGGGTAGCGGTTCTTTACCGTGATTTTATTAAGACCGCGGTAGTCAATGCAAGGACGTAGGGAGCCATCTTTTTTGGACACAAAGAAAAATCCGGCTCCGGCAGGAGAGGAGGATTTGCGGATAAAGCCCTTTTTTAAATTTTCCTGGATGTACTCAGACATAGCAAGAGTCTCTGGGGCAGAGAGAGGATAAATTCTGCCCCGGGGTGGAGTAGTGCCCGGGAGGAGGTCAATAGGACAGTCATAAGGCCTGTGAGGAGGTAGAGTCTCAGCTTGTTTTTTGCAAAAAACATCCGCAAAGTCCATATAGGCCTTAGGGAGACCGGTTACAGGGGGAACCACAGAGTCACGGCAAGGAGTACTGGGAACCGGTTTAAGGCAGTCCTTGAAACAAGAGTGGCCCCAACTCTTGATCTCTCCAGTGGACCAATCCAGGGTTGGGGAATGGTGTTGAAGCCAGGGTAGTCCAAGGAGAATTTCGGAAGTGCAATTGGGGAGGACCAAAAACTAAATTTTCTCGTGATGAGGTCCGATGCACATTAGGAGGGGCTCCGTGCGGAGACGTATGGTACAGTCCAATCTTTCATTGTTAACACAATTGATGTAGAGGGGTCTGGCGAGACTGGTCACTGGGATGTTGAACCTGTTGATGAGAGAGGCCAGAATAAAATTTCCTGCAGATCCGGAATCCAAGAAGGCCATAGTAGAGAAGGAGAAGGTAGAGGCAGATATCCGCACAGGCACAGTGAGACGTGGAGAAGCAGAGTTGACATCAAGGACTGTCTCACCTTTGTGCGGAGTCAGCGTACGTCTTTCCAGGCGGGGAGGACGGATAGGACAATCCTTCAGGAAGTGTTCGGTACCGGCACAGTACAGGCAGAGATTCTCCATGCGGCGTCGTGTCCTCTCTTGAGGTGTCAGGCGAGACCGGTCGACCTGCATAGCCTCCACGGCGGGAGGCACAGGAACGGATTGCAGGGGACCAGAGGAGAGAGGAGCCGGGGAGAGAAAACGCCTCGTGCGAACAAAGTCCATATCCTGGCGGAGCTCCTGACGCCTTTCGGAAAAACGCATGTCAATGCGAGTGGCTAGATGAATGAGTTCATGTAGGTTAGCAGGGATTTCTCGTGCGGCCAGAACATCTTTAATGTTGCTGGATAGGCCTTTTTTAAAGGTCGCGCAGAGGGCCTCATTATTCCAGGATAGTTCTGAAGCAAGAGTACGGAATTGTACGGCGTACTCGCCAACGGAAGAATTACCCTGGACCAGGTTCAACAGGGCAGTCTCAGCAGAAGAGGCTCGGGCAGGTTCCTCAAAGACACTTCGAATTTCTGAGAAGAAGGAGTGTACAGAGGCAGTGACGGGGTCATTGCGGTCCCAGAGCGGTGTGGCCCATGACAGAGCTTTTCCAGACAGAAGGCTGACTACGAAAGCCACCTTAGACCTTTCAGTAGGAAACTGGTCCGACATCATCTCCAAGTGCAGGGAACATTGGGAAAGAAAGCCACGGCAAAATTTAGAGTCCCCATCAAATTTATCCGGCAAGGATAGTCGTAGGCCTGGAGCGGCCACTCGCTGCGGAGGAGGTGCAGGAGCTGGCGGAGGAGATGATTGCTGAAGCTGTGGTAGTAGCTGCTGTAGCATCACGGTCAGTTGAGACAGCTGGTGGCCTTGTTGCGCTATCTGTTGTGACTGCTGGGCGACCACCGTGGTGAGGTCGGCGACAACTGGCAGAGGAACTTCAGCGGGATCCATGGCCGGATCTACTGTCACGATGCCGGCTGGCAGGAGGTGGATCCTCTGTGCCAGAGAGGGATTGGCGTGGACCGTGCTAGTGGACCGGTTCTAAGTCACTACTGGTTTTCACCAGAGCCCGCCGCAAAGCGGGATGGTCTTGCTGCGGCGGTAGTGACCAGGTCGTATCCACTAGCAACGGCTCAACCTCTCTGACTGCTGAAGATAGGCGCGGTACAAGGGAGTAGACAGAAACAAGGTCGGACGTAGCAGAAGGTCGGGGCAGGCAGCAAGGATCGTAGTCAGGGGCAACGGCAGGAGGTCTGGAACACAGGCTAGGAACTCACAAGGAAACGCTTTCACTGGCACAATGGCAACAAGATCCGGCGAGGGAGTGCAGGGGAAGTGAGGTATAAATAGGGAGTGCACAGGTGAACACACTAATTAGAACCACTGCGCCAATCAGCGGCGCAGTGGCCCTTTAAATCGCAGAGACCCGGCGCGCGCGCGCCCTAGGGAGCGGGGCCGCGCGCGCCGAGACAGGACCGACGGAGAGCGAGTCAGGTACGGGAGCCGGGGTGCGCATCGCGAGCGGGCGCCACCCGCATCGCGAATCGCATCCCGGCTGGAGGCGGTATCGCAGCGCACCGGGTCAGAGGATCTGACCGGAGCGCTGCAGTGGCGAGAGTGTAGCGGGGACCCGGCGAGAGTGGAGGAGCGGGGACCCGGAGCGCTCGGCGTAACAAATACAGAGTTTTTAGGCATATTGTAGTGCATTTTTCTGCCCTCATCAGTGCATACCGCTTACGTACATCTAAGTAGTGTGCTATTTTGTACCTGTTAATCTGTCCAGGGCCTACATACTGTAAAAGGGCAGACAAAAGTAATCTCCTGCTGGTGTTTTACAAAAATTCTGAGTTTTTAGGCGTATTGTAGCGCATTTTTCTGCCCTCATCAGTGCATACCACATACGTGCATCTAAGCATGTACTATTTTGTACCTGTTAATCTGTTAAGTGCCTACATACTGTGAAAGGACAGCCAGAAGTAATAACCAGCCGGTGTTTTAAAAAACATTACAAAGTTTTTAGGCGTATTGTAGCACATTTTTCTGCTCTCATCAGTGCATACCGCATATGTACATCTAAGTAGTGTACTATTTTGTACCTGTTAATCTGTCAAGGGCCTACATACTGTGAAAGGACATACAAAAGTAATCACCAGCTGGTGTTTTACAAAAATTCAGAGTTTTTAGGCGTATTGTAGTGCATTTTTCTGCCCTCATCAGTGCATACCGCTTACGTACATCTAAGTAGTGTGCTATTTTGTACCTGTTAATCTGTCAAGGGCCTACGTACTGTGAAAGGAAAGCCAAAAGTAATCACCGGCTGGTGTTTTAAAAAAATTACAGAGTTTTTAGGCATTTTGTAGCTCCTTTTTCTGCCCTCATCAGTGCATACCGCATACATACATCTAAGAAGTGTATTATTTTGTAAGTGTTAATCTGCCAAGGGCTTACATGCTGTGAAAGGACAGACAAAAGTACTCACCAGCTGTGTTGTACTCAGATACTCTTTTAAGTGTACTGTAGAGCATTTTTCTGCCCTCATCAGCGCATACCGCATACGTACATCTAAGTACAGTGGTCCCTCAACATACGATGGTAATTCGTTCCAAACGAGCCATCGTTTGTCGAATCCATCGTATGTTGAGGGATTCGTGCAATGTAAAGTATAGGAAGCTGTACTCACCTGTCCCCGCCGCTCGAGATGGTGTCCCCGCCGCTCCCGATGGTGACCCCGGCCTCCGCTGGGCTCTCCGCTGTCTTCTCCGGTCCTCTGCTGTCTTCTCCGGTCCTCTGCTGTCTTCTCCGGTCCTCTTCTGTCTTCTCTGGTCCTCTTCTGTCTTCCGCAAGGCCTTACTGGGCCTGCGTAGCAACGTCATTACGCCGCTGGGTACGCCATTCCTATTGGATGACGTGCGCAGCAGCGTATTGACGTCATCGGAGAGGGCCGAGAAGACACCGGAAGACCAGCGCTGGACCCGGAGGGCACCCCGGAGCATCGTGGAGGGGTAAGTAATACTTACCGCACCACAGGGGGAACATTAAGCTGCTATCCGGCAGCAGCTTAAGCATTTGGCGCTGCCGGATAGCACTTAATGCGATGGCCCCGACATAAAAAAGCATCGTATGTCGATTTCATCATATATCGGGGCCATCGTAGGTCGGGGGGTCACTGTAGTGTACTATTTTGTTCCTGTTAATATGTCAAGGGCCTACATACTGTGAAAGGACAGCCAAAAGTAATCACCTGGTGGTGTTTAAAAAAAAATTACAGAGTTTTTAGGCGTTTTGTAGCTAATTTTTCTGCCCTCATCAGTGCATACCGCACACGCACACCTAAGAAGTGTACTATTTTGTACCTGTTAATCTGTCCAGGGCCTAAATACTGTAAAAGGGCAGACAAAAGTAATCTCCTGCTGGTGTTTTAAAAAAACCTACAAAGTATTTAGGTGCTTTGTATCGCATTTTTCTGCACTCATAAGTGCATACCGCATACATACTGTCAGGATCCGGACTGGTATGCAGCGAGGACACTGGAGGTGGATCCTCTGTGTCAGTGGGGTGATGGCGTGGGCCGTACCAGGGGAACGGAGTCTAAGGGGTTACTGATTTTCACCAGAGCCCGCCGCAAAGCGGGATGGACTTGCAGCGGCAGGTAACCCCCAGGTCGTTCCACCCGATAGCGACTTAACCCCAACTGACAACTGAGACAGGCGCGGTACACAGGGACAAGGCAAGAGCAAGGTCAGATGTAGCAGAAGGTCAGGGCAGGCAGCAAGAGTCGTAGTCAGGGGCAACAGCAGGTCTGGGTACACAGGCTTGGGAACACACTAAACGCTTTCATAGGGCACTAAGGCAGCCAGATCCGGCAAGGACAGGAAGGGGAAGTGATGTTTTATAGGAAACACGGTAATTGGGCCAGGCACCAATTAATGGTGCACTGGCCCTTTAAATTTAAGAGAGCCGGGCGCGCGCGCCCTAGAGAGCGGGGCCGCGCACGTCGGGAGGACACAGAGGGCAGAGGGAGGTAAGAGGAATGGGATGCAACCTGCGGGCGGACTTGTGCCGCCACGCAGATCGCATCTCCTCCGGCGGCACTGTGGCAGCGCTCCCGGTCAGAGGGACAGACCGGGGGGCTGCAGGGGGAGATATGCCGTGAGCGCTCCGGGATGGATGCGGGACCCGGAACGCTCGGCGTTACACGTACATGTAAGTAGTGTACTATTTTGTACCTGTTAATCTGTCAAGGGCCTACATACTGTGAAAGGACAGACAAAAGTAATCTCCTGCTGGTGTTTTACAAAAATACTGAGTTTTTAGGTGTATTGTAGTGTATTTTTCTGCCCTCATCAGTGCATGCTACATACCTACATCTAAGTAGTGTACTATTTTGTTCCTGTTAATCTGTCAAGGGCCTACATACTGTGAAAGTCCACCCAAAAGTGCACACCTGCTGCTGTTCTAAACAAAGACTGTTTTAAGCGTTGTGAAGTGTATTGTACTCCCCACATATACGCACTAAGTATGTCATATAGAGAAGTGCCAGGACATGCAGAGAGGAGTGGCAGAGGCCTAAATACTTCTGGCAGAGGTCGCAGCAGACTAGGGGCGAGTGGCAGCAGGAGTCGCAGTGAGAGGCCTGAGCTCCCGTTATCAGCTAGCGGTCGTGTCTCGACCAGCAACCCATCTGCCGTTGTCGATTGGTTAACACGGTCATCCACTTCATCACAAGTGACATCTGACACCCCCAGTCAACAGTCGGTGGGTTGCTCAGACACAACCCTCAGTTGGCATGGCCCGGGAGCAGTCTCTGTCCTCCCATTTTTTTCTATCCTATGCTGTTCCCTCTTCTACAGAAGTGTCTTATGCTGTGGGTTCAGCTCCACTATTCACTGAGGATGATCTAATAGAGGACAGTCAGCAGCTACTGCCCAGCCAAGAGGTGGAGGAGACATGCGCTGCTTCCTCCGCTAGGCGGGCAAGTAGTGATGAGGAGAGTGACACGGGAGGCGGTGTTGCCAGGGTTCAGGGTCCTGAAGCAGACATTGTTGAGGAACCTGAGGAGGACATCAGTGACATGCAGACACCTGTTAATGATGATGAAGCCGATCACAATTGGGAGCCGGGTGCAGAAGGGGCTTCATCATCATCAGGAGAAGAGACTTTATGGTTGCCCTTGAGGCCGCAGCTGAACCAGCATGGCGGTAGCATGGTTGGCAGTCAGCGTGGTGGCAGAAGTGGAAATTCTGGAGCCAAACGTGCCCGGGGGAGACCACCTGCTTCGCGGAAGCCTACCTTCCCGAGAGGTAGGGGAACAGGGCTTACCGGAGACGGCGGCAGTAGCAGTCGATTAGTGCGGACTGTTGGTGGAAACATCATCTACTCGGCGGTGTGGCAGTTTTTCATCAATCATCCGGAGGAGGTTCACATAGCCACATGCAAGATATGTCGGCAGAAGGTGAAGCGTGGCCAGGGTCCCTGCGTCAACATATGCTTCGCCACCGTAAAGCCGCCCGCTTTTTACGCAAACCAAGGCTCCACCACCTCAACCGAAGGGAGCTGTGTCATACCCTCCTTCTGTCACTCCAGATGCTTCTGCTCTTCCCACTTTAAGTCAGCCATTCCGCCATCAATCCATCGGCGAAGCCATGTACAAGAGACAACAGTATGAGCCCACTCATCCAACGGCGCAGAAGCTGAATGTGTCCTGTCTAAGTTGCTGGTGTTGCAGCCCTTCCCTTTTCAAGTGGTGGAGTCTGCACCTTTCAGTTTAAATTTCAAACTTGGGCTTTTTTTCTTAGGGATTGTGAAGCCCTTGGGTCTCCTCATGCTTCAGCCAACTCAAGGCTGTGTCATTCAGCCAATATATGGTTTACTGATGCTGCTGGGCCTGGGCATAAAAACTTTTGTTATGGTAGCACTAGCACTCAAAATCTTCAGTGTAAAATTCAAACTTCGTCTTTTTTTCTTAGGGAATGTGAAGCCCTGGGGTCTCTCATGCTTCAGCCAACTCCAGGCTGTGTCATTCAGCCAATATATTGTTTACTGATGCTACTGGGCCTAGGCCTGGGAATGAAAACTTTTGTTATGGTAGCACTAGCTACCCAAAATCTTTGGTTTAAATTTCAGAATTCATCTCTTAATCTTAGGGATTGTGAAGTCCTAGTGTCTACTTCATGCTGCTGCCAACTACAGGCTGTGTCACTCAGGTAATATATGGTTTACTGATGCTGCTTGGCCTTGGTCTGGGCCTAAACATTTTTTGTGGTAGCACTAGCTACCATAAATCTTCAATTTAAATTTCAAAATTCATCTTTTAATCTTAGGGATTGTGAAGCCCTTGTGTCTACTCATGCTGCTGCCAGCTCCAGGATGTGTCATTCAGCCACTATATGGTCTCCTCATGCTGCCAACACCTCCACGTTGTGTCATTCAGCCACTATATGGTCTCCTCATGCTGATGCCACCTCTAGGCTCTGTCATTGTGCCGCTTTGCGGCAGTGATTCTATAAGCGATGCCTGTAATCTGCATGTCATACTGAATAACAGTATTATTTCAATACCCGGGCACACTCCATATGCGTGTTAGAACACAGCATAATGTTCTACACCCCGATTGGGGCTCTCTGTAGGCTAGAAAATCGAACAAAATTTCAAAAAATTTGGCGAATCGGCCGAATCTAATTTATCAAAAGTTCGCTCATCTCTAGTTATCACATCAAAATCATCATGTTATATTTTGATTGGTTATTTGAGTATTGTGTCTGTATATATTAGCATATTAACCCCTTAAGGACCACAGGTTTTTCTGTTTTTGCACTTTCGTTTTTTCCTCCTCACCTTTTAAAAATCATAACCCTTTCAATTTTGCACCTAAAAATCCATATGATGTCTTATTTTTTGCGCCACCAATTCTACTTTGCAGTGACATCAGTCATTTTACCCCAAAATCAACGGCGAAATGGAAAAAAAATCATTGTGTGACGAAATTGAAGAAAAAATGCCATTTTGTAACTTTTGGGGGCTTCCGTTTCTACGCAGTACATTTTTCGGTAAAAATGACACCTCATCTTTATTCTGTAGGTCCATACGATTAAAATGATACCATACTTATATAGGTTTAATTGTCCTTTTGTCATTATATAGTGATGTTTCTTTGACCATGGTGAGAACTGTTCTGAGGTAACCTATCCTGCAAAATCACTGTATTGTCTTGACCACCCTGCCACAGGTCAGTCTTGGAAATCTTCTTAAAGCCTAGGCCATCTTTATTTAGAGCAACAATTCTTTTAGTCAGATCCGCAAAGAGTTCTTTGCCATAAGGTGTCATGTTGAACTTCCAGTGACCAGTATTAAAGAGTATTGGAGCAATAACACAAATTTAATCCTCCGGCTCCTCCTTTACATCTGAAACTTTGTAACATGTCACATGACACTGTGGAGGGAAAATTGGGAAAATTTGGACATTTCTCCTTAGGGGTGTAATCGCTTTTTTGCCAAGGTTTAGGCATTAATGGCTTGTATCAAGTTATTCTGAGGGGGCAGCAACATTAGAGGGATACTCCGGTGGAAAACATTTTTTTTTAAATCCACTGGTGCCAAAAATGTAAACAGATTTGTAAATTACTATATAGATTCACTAGCGCTGGATGGGTTTGGATCTGATCTGTGGCTGAACTGCTGCTAAGCCAATAGATGTGCTCCCCTGTTGATGCACACCAATATATGGTATATATAACAAAAGTATTATTCAATTGGCAAGCGCTATATCAGACATATTACAAACTGATGGCTATATAGTTCAAACTGACCTGTATAGGCAGTGAGGGGGGAGAAAATATCCTGATGATACAGATCGAGCTGTGAGCGATATGAGGGAGGGTTCTCAAAGTGGCTACTACTAAATACCAGAAAGAACTCATATTACTTCTAGACAGGGGATCAGAAAGGGGCATTTTAACAAAAGAAGAAAAGGATTTCATAAACACTAAAGACCCCAGGATCCCCATATTTTATCAAATCCCGAAGGTCCACAAGAAGTTAGACAATCCGCCGGGGAGACCTATTATCTCGGGTATAGGTTGCCTTACGGCCAACCTATCAAGATATATAGACACTCACCTCCAACCATGTGTCACACAATTACCAGCCTATCTGAAAGATACGGCGCATGTATTGCAATTACTTAACCCCTTAAGGACGCAGGACGTAAATGTACGTCCTGGTGAGGTGGTACTTAACGCACCAGGACGTACATTTACGTCCTAAGCATAACCGCGGGCATCGGAGCGATGCCCGTGTCATGCGCGGCTGATCCCGGCTGCTAATCGCAGCCAGGGACCCGCCGGCAATGGCCGACGCCCGCGATCTCGCGGGCGTCCGCCATTAACCCCTCAGGTGCCGGGATCAATACAGATCCCGGCATCTGCGGGAGTTCGCGATTAAAATGAACGATCGGATCGCCCGCAGCGCTGCTGCGGGGATCCGATCATTCATAACGCCGCACGGAGGTCCCCTCTCCTTCCTCCGTGCGGCTCCCGGCGTCTCCTGCTCTGGTCTGTGATCTAGCAGACCAGAGCAGGAGATGACCGATAATACTGATCTGTTCTATGTCCTATACATAGAACAGATCAGTATTAGCAATCATGGTATTGCTATGAATAGTCCCCTATGGGGACTATTCAAGTGTAAAAAAAAATGTAAAAAAATGTAAAAGTAAAAGTAAAAAAAAAGTGAAAAATCCCCTCCCCCAATAAAAAAGTAAAACGTCCGTTTTTTCCTATTTTACCCCCAAAAAGCGTAAAAAACATTTTTTATAGACATATTTGGTATCGCCGCGTGCGTAAATGTCCGAACTATTAAAATAAAATGTTAATGATCCCGTACGGTGAACGGTGTGAACGAAAAAAATTTTAAAAAGTCCAAAATTCCTACTTTTTTAATACATTTTATTAAAAAAAAATTATAAAAAATGTATTAAAAGTTTTTTATATACAAATGTGGTATCAAAAAAAAGTACAGATCATGGCGCATAAAATTAGCCCCCATACCGCCGCTTATACTGAAAAATAAAAAAGTTATAGGTCATCAAAATAAAGGGATTATAAACGTACTAATTTGGTTAAAAAGTTTGTGATTTTTTTTAAGCGCAACAATAATATAAAAGTATATAATAATGGGTATCATTTTAATCGTATTGACCCTCAGAATAAAGAACACACGTCATTTTTACCAGAAATTGTACGGCGTGAAAACAAAACCTTCCAAAATTAGCAAAATTGCGTTTTTCATTTTAATTTCCCCACAAAAATAGTGTTTTTTGGTTGCGCCATACATTTTATGATATAATGAGTGATGTCATTACAAAGGACAACTGGTCACGCAAAAAATAAGCCCTCATACTAGTCTGTGGATGAAAATATAAAAGAGTTATGATTTTTAGAAGGCGAGGAGGAAAAAATGAAAACGTAAAAATTAAATTGTCTGAGTCCTTAAGGCCAAAATGGGCTGAGTCCTTAAGGGGTTAAAGATGTCACATGGAAAGAGGAGTACATCATAGGAACTCTGGACATCACGGCCCTGTATACGGTGATAGAAAACAAACAAGGCCAGTATGCAGCGGAATATTTAAAAAAAAACAACAGAACAAACTAATTTTATCGGTGAATGCATCAATTTTACACTCACCCACAATTATTTTAAATACGAAAATACGTTTTTTAATCAGAAATGGGGAACCGCTGTAGGGACGAGGTTTGCACCAAGTTACTCAAATCTATACGTTGGACTTTGGGAAGAAGAAACCATTTTCACAGGAGGAGTCTTGTGCGCAGACCTCGTCCTCTGGCGTAGATTCATTGATGACATTTTACTCATTTGGAAAGGGGGGCCTGACAGCCTGGCTACATTTTTAATAGGTATCAATAAAAATCCATATTTTTTAACTTTTACTGCATCTTTTAGCCAGACCTCAGTACATTTTTTAGACCTCACTATTAATATTTTTAACAATCAGATAACCATGCACACGTATTCGCTATAAGAATGAGCCACTAAACCACTAGCTCCATCCAGACGAAGGAAGCCGACAGTCTTCCGAAACGTGTCGATAGGTTTGTGGACCACAGAGGATACCGTAGTGACGTCACTCTCATCCAAATCATTCCTACCTTAACCATCCAGTAGCGGGCGTGCAGGTAGGTAGAGGCGCCACCGGCTGGGGCGCATTACCACTGCTGCCAAACGCTCCTTCTAACAAACCGGATTACCAGTAAGAACTCCCGGAAAGGATCATCATCCAATACCCCCTAGCAAGCCCTGGAGCACCCTCATCGAGAGCTCTCAGCAGCGATCACCGCGCAGCTGGCGCCTGCCGGAGACATACAAGGTAATATCACCGATTTCGCTACTTAGCGATATATCAACAAGCAGGCATTCGAGAGAATATTTATATACAACACGGACATCCATCAGCCTGCAAGATTTTCTGTATTGGAACTAGGTAGTGACACTATTAAATTGCCTATATTACAAATCTGAACCCTAGAAAAAGATCAATTCAGTATGCACTCACAACCTCTGGAGCACCCTCAGGGAGAGCCCACGCAGATACACAGCACAAAGCACCCTCCACTATAACATCGATACAGACCTGCGATACAATAAAACAGCTCCCTACCAGATATTAATAGGATTGATATGACCAAAACTAATAATAGTTATTTGTACTAGATACAAATTGATTAATCAATTTTAATACTTATACCACAGGAACATCACTCCTTCAGCCTACTATAGCAGCCGTTTTGGCACCTGAATCTGCATATCTCTACTATTTACTGCATGCACCATCGCGATTGACTTCTAACAGGTACATCACACAGTTTTGACACAGTCTATTCCTATTGATATACACACTATTTTAAACATCAAAGCTATTTGTCTCCTTTGTAGCCACTTTGAGAACCCTCCCTCATATCGCTCACAGCTCGATCTGTATCATCAGGATCTTTTCTCCCCCCCTCACTGCCTATACAGGTCAGTTTCAACTATATAGCCATCAGTTTGTAATGTGTCTGATACAGCGCTTGCCAATTGAATAATAGATTTGTAAATTACTTCTATTTAAAAATCTTAATCCCTCCAGTACTTGTGAGCTGCTGTATGCTCCACAAGAAGGTATTTTCTTTTTGAATCTTTTTGTCTTTTTGTCTGACCACAGTGCTCTCTGCTGACACCTCTGTCCATGTCAGGAACTGTCCAGGGCAGGATTGGTTTGCTGTAGGGATTTGTTCCTGCTCTGGACAGTTCCTGACATGGACAGATGTGTCAGCAGAGAGCACTGTGGTCAGACAGATGAGAAATTAAAAAAGAAATGAATTTCCTCTGGAGCATACAGCAGATGATAAGTACTGGAAGGATTATGATGTTTAAATAGAAGTAATTTACAAATCTGTTTAACTTTCTGGCACCAGTTGATTAAAAAAAAAGGGTCTACAAGAACATGTTAGTGTAAAAAATTTAGATTTAGAATTTTCTCCTCCACTTTGCTGCTATTTCTGTGAAACACCTAATGGGTTAACAGACTTTCTGAATGTCAATTTGAATACTTTGAGAGGTGCAGTTTTCATAATGGGGTCATTTTTGCGGGATTTCTAACATAAAGACCCTCAAATTCACTTAAAAACTGAACTGGTCCCTGAAAAATTCTGATTTTAAAATTTACGTGAAAAATTGGAAAATTGCTGCTAAACTTTGAAGCCCTCTGATTTTCAAAAACTTAAAATATGTCAACTTTATGATGCAAACATAAATTAGACCTATTGTATATGTGAATCAATATAATTTATTTGGCATGTCTCTTTTCCTTACAAGCAGAGAGCTTCAAAGTTAGAAAAATGCAACATTTTCAATTTTTTTTATGACATGTTGGAATTTTTTGAAGAAATCATGCAAGTCTCGATGACAATTTACCACTAACATAAAGTAGAATATGTCACGAAAAAACTATCTCGGAATCAAATTCATACGTAAAAGCATCCCAGAGTTATTAATGCTTAATGTGACAGTGGTCAGATGTGCAAAAAATGCTCTGGTCCTTAAGGTCACATTCGGCTTGGTCCTTAAGGGGATAAACACTGTTATACAGGCTGTGCATTCACCACTTACTACAGACTTAAATTGGGTTGTGAAACAAACAAGCCCCTTTACTTCTACAAAAAAGATGGCAACTTGGCAATAGTGTTGAGGGTTTGTCTTTGTTTTGTTTTTTGCATAAAAAGCACACATTGGCACTGATTTACTATTGTAAACCCACATTGCGCCAGAAATTTGCTCCAGAATTGACAAAAACTCAACTAACTCATCATTTTACTAAGAAAACCTGAAAAAGGGGTGTGGCCCTCGAAAGGGGTGTGGTGCTGACATTTTCACAAAAACTCAACATATTTACTAAGGTTTCCACAGAAAATGTAGTGGATTTGAGCTGAGAAAAAACAGTCAGATCAGAGCATGTGTAAAAAAAAGCTAAATGTAGGGAAAAGTTCAAAATGTAGTGAAACATTAGGAAATACTGCCCAAAAAATTGTAGAGAATTAAAACCCACAAATAAACCTACACTCCACTCTTATTAAATCAGGGCCACTGTCTGATCTTTATGCTCAGGACAGAATCTTGTGCTTTAGGGTACGTTCACACGCGCAGATTTTCGCAACGCATTTAGCTGTGGATCCGCTGGTGAAGGCCCGCTCTATGCTGGCTTTACATGTATCTGTGGGTAGCGGCAATACGCCGCTACGAGCACACTCACTGCAGGGATGTGCGCGGCGTACCCCCACATCGCGGCCGCTCTCCCTGCTCTGAGCTAGGCAGAGAGCTCCAGCGATGTGCGAGTATACTGCAACTCCCACTTCGCAGTGTGCCTGCTGGTAGCGGCATATTGCCACTACGAGCAGGCACATGTAAAGCCAGCATAGAGCAGGCCTTCACCAGCAGATCTGCAGCGTAAAATATGCTGAAAATTAGTGTTGCTCGCGAATATTCGCAATACGAATTTTATTCGCGAATATCGCATATTCGCGAATTCTCGAATATTTGCGAATATAGCACTATATATTCGTAATTACGAATATTCGTTTTTTTTTTTTTTTCACAGTACACATCACAGTGATCACCCCTCTCTGCTTCCAGCTTGTGTGGTGTAAAGAAGGCTCAAATACTATTGTGTGAGACTGGCGAGCGAATTTTCGCATATGCGTAAATTAGCATATACGAAAATTTGCATATGTAACTTTTCGCATATGCGAATTTTCGCTTATTGAAATTTGTTATATGCAAATTTGCGCATACGCAAATTTTCGCATATGCGAAAATAAAACGCGATTATTACGAATATGCGAATTTAACGAATATATGACGAATATTTGTCCATATATTCGCGAAATATCGCAAATTCGAATATGACCTATGCCGCTCAACACTACTGAAAATCCACACGTGTGAACGTACCCTTAAGTGGGAGCAGAAGCTTCTGAGTCACAGGGATACAAGCTGCAGGATTACTGCAGCTTTTTTCTCCCTGACAGATTCTCTTTAATTTTACAGAAACCGTAATGTTACTTGACTTAATCTAAGAGGTGAAATGTAGTCCAGTTATTACCAAGTACAGTATATACCCATTAGCTTTTGGCCTTAAACTTCACTACCATCATCCTTCTAGTGACGTGAAGGTTATAATGTTTGCCTCCAGCCTCCTAAAAATCTTTCTATGTTATACAAATGTCTTTGATAGTCACTTCAATTCCCCAGAGTTAAAGTAGCAGAACGTTTTGTCATTTTTACGAAGCATTGTTTTATTTTTTCTTGAGAGCTTAGTGATTTTTAGCAGTGGTTGGTGATGTGTATGATCTTATCCTGGCTACAGGTTGAAGCTGTCTTTGTAATACTTATTTGTAGTTATTTCCCATTTGTAGTCATTGGCATCTCTGTAAAGTCATAGTTACATACTGCAATGTTACAAAGTATCTAGGACCACATTAAACAACTGCTCAGTTTAATTACCCAACACTAAAAAACAGATAAATAGAAATGATCCAATTCACAGGGCACCCCCAAAATACTGTAAATATAAATTCATTACATGAATAGTTTTTATTGGAGTATGAATAAATAGTTTCCTAGAGCATGCCAGATTATTAAAGCACTCATTAAGTTGAACAAAAACATAAGTCTGCAATTTATTTTTCTCAAATAATATTATACCCACCAAAGAGAAAAGGCAAAAAAGGAAGCATGAGTTTCAATATGGCAAGGAAACTATTTGTCTTGTAATATCAGGGCTAACTAATATCATAACAGTCTAAGCTTTACTTCTTGTTAATGGAAGATCAGATTACACAGGCTGCCATGCCTGTCTGGTATTTCATTTCAAAATTTGAGTCCTGCGAAAGTCACACGTATGCAAAAAAAAGTAAATTTTTGTTAATTAAGCACCATCAGAGATGTTGTAATATTGAAGTGTGCAGTACGCCGGGTCAAATTACCTCATTTCATAATAAAAGAAATATTCTGATTTGCTGATGAGTGCCACAGAAGTTATTCTGTTCATATTTCAATTACAACTGAGGTGTTGTAATATTGAAATGCAAAGGACACTTAGCTGCTTTGAGTGTAAAAAAGACATTGAAGGGAGCTGCAGATTATTCTTCATTTTACTGGATAACATTTTTTTGAAACAACTTTTACAAAATACTTCTGCACACTATCATGTGTTTCAAAACAAATTTTAATTTTGTACACAGCAAAGATATGAGACTCTAAATCTAGAGTCTATAGGAGAAGACTGTGATACTACTTAAAGGGGTACTCCGGTGGAAAACATTTTTTTATATCAACTGGTGCCAAAATTTAAACAGATTTGTAAATTACTTCTATTAAAAAATCTTAATCCTTCCAGTACTTATTAGCTGCTGAATACTACAGAGGAAATTCTTTTCTTTTTGAATTTCTTTTCTGTCTGTCCACAGTGCTTTCTGCTGACACCTCTGTCCATTTTAGGAACTGTCCAGAGCAGCATATGTTTGCTATGGGGATTTTCTCCTGCTCTGGACAGTTCCTGACACGGACAGAGGTGTCAGCAGAGAGCATTATGGACAGACAGAAAATAAATAAAAAAATAAAAGAATTTCCTCTGTAATATACAGCCACTAATAAGTATTGGAAGGATAAAAAAAATTTTATAGAAGTAATTTACAAATCTGTTTCATTTTCTGGTACCAGTTTTCCACCGGAGTACCCCTTTAAGGTGAAACCTAAGGAGATAAAATGAAGGACATTTCTATACTTAAGGGACATTTTAAAAGTAAGAATTTTGAATTATGCAAAGCTTTCTTAGTTGTCTATGTTATCTTTATCGACATCCTGTTTGTAATGACCAAGAAAGGAATTGCTTCTAAGAGTTATTGAGGATATCATAAAAAAAAAATGTCCAGATGATAAAATTTAAGGCAGAAATGTACTTACATTTTATGAACATCTGTATATGGTTATTAGCTGAGATTGAAGCTTTATTCATGGCCAACACTTCATTAAACCAAATGATTATGCCTTACTATATGCTATGCTTAATTTACTGTCATCATTTGTACCAATGCTGACATAAACATTTTCTATGTGAGGGTAGGTTCAGACACTTAAAATTTTGTGGAACAAAATCTGTGGTAACCATATAATAGACATAGTGAAGATTAGAAAAGCCTTAAAGGGGTATTCCGGCATTAGACATCTTATCCCCTATCCAAAGGATAGGATATGAGATGTCTGATCACAGGGGTTCCACCGCTGGAAGCCCCCACGATTCCGTTACAGCTCCCGGCATTCTGTGCCGGGTGCTGCTCCCGAGACGGAGATATGATGTCACACCACGTCCCCTCATTTTGTCAGTTACATTAAAATTGCCTTTAATTGATTATTGCCTATCCACTCCTTTGGATAGGGGATAAGATGTTGAAGGCCGGAGTACCCCGTTAACATTATTAGGATTTGGAAATCAGGCGTGATATGGATTTGAAATTTGAACCATGTCCTCACACATACAGTGAAACTATGGTATTTTGAATGCCCCTATCATATATACAACAAAGAGAGAAGTCCAGCGCTGCTCCTGTTAAAAGAATAAACTTTATTCCATATACACCAAGGTACAAGACTGTAGAGTAGACACAGGAGACGTGTTTTGGCTCGTCACAGAGCCTTAGTCATACAACAAATAACAGAAATATGAATCGTTTTATAGGGCTAAGGCTAGGGCTGGTAACCTCCCACAAAGTGGGATGTCCCACCCCTCACCTTCCCAGGTGTAAACCTAATGACATAAGATTAGCTGCTTCACATGTGTTACACCCATTACAATTCAAATTGGCTCAAACAGACACACACAAAAATTAAAAATGAGAAAATAAATAGGATATTTCCTATTATTTTCACAATGTGTTGTGGTGCATCGGCTCCTAGGATTGGTAACGTATATACTCGAGTATAAGCCTACCCGAAAATAAGCCGAGGTCCCTAATTTCACCCCAAAAACTCAGGAAAAGTTAATGACTCGACTATAAGCCTAGGGTGGGAAATGCATCATCACCGCCTGTCATCACCCCCCTGTCATCATCCCAAACCCCCCCTTCATCATCACCGCCTGTCATCACCCCCTGTCATCATCCCACACCCCCCCTTTCATCATCACCGCCTATCATCATCCCCCCCTGTCATCATCCCCCCATCATCATCCCCCCTTCATCATCACCGCCAGTCATCATCCCACACCCCCTTCATCATCACCGCCTGTCATCATCCCCTTGTCATCATCCCACCCCCCCTTCATCATCACCACCTGTCATCATCCCCTTATCATCCCACCCCCCCTTCATCATCACCACCTGTCATCAGCCCCCCCCTTCATCATCACCGCTTGTCAATGTCTGATTTAACAGTGGTCTTCAACCTGCGGACCTCAAGATGTTCCAAAACTACAACTCTCAGCATGCCTGGATTCCCCTCCGCTCGTTGGGACGTTAGGGTGAGCTGGTCCGGGCCATCTGTGCTGCAGGGACCGTCTGGTGGGGAGGGATAGTCATTCCGGGCTGTCCATCTTCACTGGGGGGGCCTCTCCTCCACGCTTCGGGCCTGGAATTGAGACGTTGCCTTGACGATGACGCACAGGGACGTTGCTCATGAACGTCCCTGTGCGTCGTCGTCAAGGCAATGTCACTATTCTGGGGCCCGAAGCGCGGAGAAGAGGCCCCCCCGGTGAAGACAGACAGCCCGGAACGACTATCCCTCCCCACCAGACGGTCCCTGCAGCACAGATGGCCCGGACCAGCTCACTTTAACGTCCCGCCGAGCGGAGGTGAGTACAAAACTAAAGGGGGGGGGGGCTGGAGGATGACGAAGGCTGCAGTGGTCTTCAACCTGTGGACCTCCAGATGGCTGTCCGGGCTTGCTGGGAGTTGTAGTTTTGAAACATCTGGAGGTCCGCAGGTTGAAGACACTGAGGGCGGAGAGTTCACTCGAGTATAGGCCGAGCGGGGTGTTCTCAGCACGAAAAATCGTGCTGAAAAACTCAGTTTATACTCGAGAGTATACGGTAACTATTAGAAATTGCATGAATATGTAAAGGCAAATATATAGTTATTGCCATAGTTCAATCCGTGAACCAATGCCGATCACAACATCACATAGTGTGAACAATGTCCTACAAGGCCTGCTCAAGCAGTACACATTTTGAAAATAAGATATCCAGAAAAATATACATAATATAGAAGAATAAGGATCCACAGTAAATGTGACTGTCTTGAACATTTATGATAAAACATATGATAGAGCATAGAGGCATAAACAATGAAAGAAACAATTGAAAGAATCATATTGGTATCCTGTAAACATAATAAAACTAAACTGCAAATTATATGCAAACTATAATTCTAACAAATTTTTTTTATAATATAATGGGATAAAATATGCTGTATAATGCAAACAAGTGTGCACAGCATGTATACATAAGAGGCAAAATAACTAAATAATTAGCATATATACAGTACAGACCAAACGTTTGGACACACCTTCTCATTCAGAGTTTTCTTTATTTTCATGACTATGAAAATTGTAGATTCACACTGAAGGCATCAAAACTATGAATTAACACATGTGGAATTATACACATAACAAAAAGTGTGAAACTACTGAAAATATGTCATATTCTAGGCTCTTCAAAATAGCCACCTTTTGCTTTGATTACTGCTTTGCACACTCTTGGTATTCTCTTGTTGAGATTCAAGAGGTAGTCACCTGAAATGGTTTTCACTTCACAGGAAAGCTGGTGTGGAGGAGGAGGTGTGATGGTGTGGGGGTGCTTTGCTGGTGACACTGTTGGGGATTTGTTCAAAATTAAGGCATACTGAACCAGCATGTCAACCACAGCATCTTGCAGCGGCATGCTATTCCATACGGTTTGCGTTTAGTTGGACCATCATTTATTTTTCAACAGGACAATGACCCCATACAAAAGAGTGATGGGGTGCTGCGCCAGATGACCTGGCCTCCACAGTCACCGGACCTGAACCCAATTGAGATGGTTTGGGGTGAGCTGGACCGCAGAGTGAAGGCAAAAGGGCCAACAAGTACTAAGCATCTCTGGGAACTCCTTCAAGACTGTTGGAAGACCATTTCAGGTGACTACCTCTTGAAGCTCATCAAGAGAATGAGTGTGCAAAGCAGTAATCAAAGCAAAAGGTGGCTACTTTGAAGAACCTAGAATATGACATATTTTCAGTAGTTTCACACTTTTTGTTATGTACATAATTCCACATGTGTTAATTCATAGTTTTGATGCCTTCAGTGTGAATCTACAATTTTCATAGTCATGAAAATAAAGAAAACTCTGAATGAGAAGGTGTTTCCAAACTTTTGGTCTGTACTGTATAAAAATGCATAGAAATAGAAATATGAAACAGGCGGGATATAGAGAGGGGCAAATGCCTTGCATCCCATAGAAATTGTAGCATCCTTATTAATCCTAACATAACACCATCTTCTGACTGCGAACATTCACAAAAAATTACTCCCATCATTTTTTCCACCCAATATAGTCACAAGTTCCCAAAGATTTGCAATATTTTACATAGGTACATGCCGTTAATCGCTAGTGATCCAGCCTTAAAGAGCCTGTTCACACACGGATATAAATGTGTGTCCAAAAGAGCGCAGACTGTTGGTCAGAAGATTTCTCCAAGACTGTTTGTAGAATGACCTAATTTACACAAGAATGAGCCCACTTGGCTGAAATACCATGGCTCATACAAATGTGGGCACACAAAATGTACATGCTGCAGTGTGATGATTAATTCATCAACTGTGAAATCCAGTACCGACAATGATATTTATCAGATTAAACAATATATTAATTGTAACACCATGTTGTATATTTTTTTACATGCCGCCAGTGTGAACTGCAGTGTGTCGGATGTACCACGAACCCTCTCAAAGTTCGGGTTAGAAAACATCTGTCCGACATACCGCACTTCAACTTGCGGCATGTGTCTATGGTTTCCAGACACTGCGCTGAGAGACATGCTGGTAGCATTGCCACACTCAGCTTGCAAGGTTTGGAAAGAATTACAATGCCTATTAGAGGAAGTAATGTAAGACAAAAATTGTTGGATCGAGAAATCTACTGGATCCTCAAATTGAGTTCATGTGTGCTAGCAGGAATTTTGTGTGTGTCTGGGTGTAACACATGTGAAGCAGCTAATCTTATGTCATTAGGTTTACACCTGGGAAGGTGAGGGGTGGGACATCCCATTTTGTGGGAGGTTACCACCCCTAGCCTTAGCCCTATAAAACGATTCATATTTCTGTTGTTTGTTGTATGACTAAGGCTCTGTGACGAGCCAAAATGCGTCTCCTGTGTCTACTCTACCGTCTTGTACAGGAGCAGTGCTGGACATCTCTCTTTGTTGTATATATCTACATTGGTGTAGTCTGCACCAATCCAGGCGCTGCAGGACATAGGAGGGGAGCTGAACATTTGGGCCATACAGCCCCTATCATATGTATAGTAATAAAAACTAAAAATTAATTTGTCATGTCTAAACAAGTCCTAAAAATAATCCTGGATCTTTTTCCAATTTTTATGTAACTGACAAAAACATTTCCTACTCACAGAGCTAAGCTATAGAGGAGTATCAGTTTACTTGAATTAACATATTGCATTAAGGTATTTTTTTGTGGTACTTAGTTGTACTTTTGTTTAGTTGTACTTTTGATTGGCACACTTTATGTTATCATATAATGTACTATGAAGCCAGAAAAAAATTATATGTAAGCCAAAATTGAAATAAATATGGAATTGTGCAATTTTGTTGGGCAGTAATACGGTAAAACTGACATGTTAACTTTATTCTATGGGTCAGGATCATTTTACCAAACTTAATTTTATTTTGTTTTTATGGTAAAAAAAAAAAATTTATAAAAAAAAATAAAATGACTAAGACTGGGTTCACATCACGTTTTTGCCATACTGTTTTCAATCCGTTTTTCTAAAGAAAACCGTATGGCAAAAAAACAGATGGAACAGTATGGAAAAAAGTAAACCGTATGCGTTTCTAAACAGTATACTGTATAAACAGTATAGTGCATTTTGTCCATTTTTAATGGGAGGGGTCTTGGGTGGGGAATTTAGGATTCAAATGCGCATGTGCAAAGTAAAAACGTATAAGTTTTTCCCGTATGGAACCGTATACATGTGCGTTTCCCATTGACGTCCATGTTAAAAAAAAAACGTATGCGGTTGCAGTACGATTTTTAAACCGGAGACAAAATCGTTGCCAACCACGGTTTTGACTCAGGTTTAAAAACCGTCATTGCGCCGCGCCGTGCAGTCAGGGGGAGAGAGCGGGCAGCGGCGCAGATAGCCAGCGGGAGAGAAGCGGCGGCAGCAGGGCTCTAGACCCCAGGAAAGGCAGGGGGAGAGAAGCGGGCAGCGACGGCCTCTCTCCCCCTGCCTTTGCCCAGGGTGTATCGGGGTATACACATGCACATGCACCCTCATTTTACCCAAATATCCTTGGTAAAATGAGGGTGCGTGTTATAGGCCGGTGCGTGGTATACCCTGATAAATACGATATTTACTTTTTTTTTTTACAAAAGAGGGGGTGATTCAAACTTTTATTAGGGGAGGGGTTAAATGATCTTTATTCACTTTTTTTTTCTTTTTTTTTTTTGCAGTGTTATAGCTCCCATAGGGGGCTATAACACTGCACACACTGATCTTTATCAGTGATCACTGGTTTCTCATAGGAAACCAGTGATCGATGATTCTGCCGCTTGACTGCTCATGCCTGGATCTCAGGAACTGAGCAGTCATTCAGCGATTGGACAGCGAGGAGGAAGGTAGGGATCCCCCAGCTGTCATGTAAGCTGTTCGGGATGCCGCGATTTCGATGCGGCGATCCCAAACAGCTCCCTGAGCTAACCGGCATGGTTTCACTTTCATTTTCATTTTAGTCTAAAGGGTTAATAGC
The DNA here is from genome assembly GCF_029499605.1 of Hyla sarda. Lineage (NCBI taxonomy): Eukaryota > Metazoa > Chordata > Amphibia > Anura > Hylidae > Hyla > Hyla sarda. The sequence goes on along the minus strand of NC_079189.1, from coordinate 121,855,030 downwards.
ACGCGGCACCGTGATCAATGCCGCGCGTTATTAGCCAGGGGTCCCGGCCATTGTTAGAGGCCAGGCCCAACCCGCTATGACGCAGGGCCACGCCGTGGCACCTCGTTATAGAACGTGAGGGGACTTAGGACGTACAGGTTAACAATTGCCAATTTTTGGAAGCCGGGACAACCTAACGGCAAACCGTGATTACGTGGCGAGATGCTGATGGGACCACTAGACACCAGGAATGATCAGCATGTAATGTTTTTATGCCTTAATCCCTAGTGATCATGGCATTTAACCATTAAAATGACAGATATCGGAGTGATCTCTGATGTCCGGGTTTACTGGCTGATATCAGATGCTAATAGCCTTACTCGCGACCCATGCCATTTTCCCCTCAACCGACCCATGATGTGCATGTATGCCATGGTAAGGAAGGTGTTAAACAATTCTAGTTTTGACACTGGTTACTGAAAAGAGGAGATCCTGGAGAGGATCGAAACGTCGCTGCTTTGTCACATTTTCTGATGGAATAAATCTTTTTTTCACCTGAACAGAGTGCTGCACTGGTTTTTGTATTATATATATTATTATACCTATAAGTATCTGATCATGGGGGGTCCAATTGCTGGGGTCCAGGCCCCCCCTTCCCCCGCCACCTCCTGCCAGGCACCCCACTGAAGATTTGTGTTCAGAACACCGGCTATCCATGTACATGGAGCAGAGGTGGACAACTCCCTCCTCACTGAACTGTCTATGAGAGAGACAGAGATACATAAGTAGACAGCGCATTGTGGTTGACCACCGCTGCTCTGTGTACGATGATAACTGGTGTTCTGAACACATCTTTAGAACATTAGGGTATCTGGCAGGAGATTGCGGGGGGGGGGGGGGCTATACTGCAGCAATTGGACCCCACGATCAGATACTTATAGGGGTTAAGGGGATATGAATAAAAGTACCGGAGTTACCATTTGAGCATGCATAGGATAGCCATAAAGATATCCTTTATATAAGATTCAGAATACTGGGCAGAATACATGGCCAGAATAGTCCTTATCTGCCGACAAATTCGAAGTTTTTATGCTATGTACAAGTTTTTCCAATTAGAATCTTAAAAGAGGAACACGTGCTAAATATTTTTTACAACAGCAAATCATTTTACGATACACGATATCCTGCCCATGATAAAGCCAGAAAAAGGAGGGGTTAAACATTAGATTTGTTCTTATTGGTGCAATGGCAGCATTAAAAGGAAACTGAAGGCTGTTCACCCGCAGTAAACCCAATATACTGGGCTATAGTACAGGTGAAGAGCATTAAAATGAGTGGTTACTTACTTTAATTGGTCAAATATTGCTAAAGTTTCTTGTCTTCATTCTTCTATTGCTATTGCACAGCTGTGCGCAATGGAAGCGGGGAGCCGGCTCACCATACAGTACTCCTATGCCTCCTCAATATTCCTCTCCTCTGCCTGCCCCTTTCATGAATATGCTAATGTATTCACTCTCATGTCTTTAGGATGGGAGAGCCTCCCGCACCTGCGCTCTGCTCACCTTCGCTTTGCTCTCCTAGAGTGTTAACGTGGTGAAAGGCTCTCCCATCCTAGTGAAGTAAGAGTGAAAACATTAGCATATTCATTACAGGGGTGGGCAGAGTGGGGAATATTGAGGAGGCAGGGTAGTATAGTAGTGTTGAGCGGCATAGGCCATATTCGAATTCGCGAATATTCGCGAATATATGGACGAATATTCGTCATATATTCGCGAATATTCGCATATTCGTTATATTCTCGTTTTATTTTCGCATATGCGAATATTCGCGTATGCGAAAATTAGCATATGTGAATATTAGCAAATACAAAATTAGTATACGCGCAAATTCGCATATGCGAAAATTAGCATATGCGAATTTTCTCATATGCGAATTTTCGCACGCCAGTCTCACACAGTAGTATTAGAGCCTTCTTTACACCACACGAGCTGGAAGCAGAGAGGGGTGATCACTGTGATGTGTACTGTGAAGAAAAAAAAAAAAGAAAAAAAAAAAAAAACGAATATTCGTAATTACGAATATATAGCGCTATATTCGCGAAATTCGCGAATTCGCGAATATGCGATATTCGCGAATAATATTCGAATTGCGAATATTCGCGAGCAACACTATAGTATAGCGAGTATATTGGGTTTAGTACGGCTGAACAGCCTGTCAACTTCCCTTTATAAAAATAAATTACTTTTTAATGATTTTCTACCACACTACTGTATATCAGATCAAGAAAGAAAACTGAAGTGAAGCTGAAGTTGATAAACCTCTTAATAGCTAGTCATCTCAAGTTCAATTATATTTTTTATTGGTGCTACATTTGTGGTTGTAACAATGACTTAGATAACAAACCTGAAGGTCACAGTTTCTTAGAGATCGTGGATTATTTCCATTCTAAAAGGTTATATTATTTTGCATTGATTTTAAACAGATGATCATCAACAGATAAGCACCAGTATCCCACATCCTGTTAAAGAAAAAATAAGGAAAGATAAAACTTGCCATAAAGGAATAAATAATTCAGGCATTACAGACAATAATGCGTGTACATGTCGTTACTGTTTCTGTCTAAATAAAACCCAAACACATACTGTATTTCATTCATAGTGTATGTGTTCCTAATTCAGAGGTTACCTAGTAGTTAGTATGGTTGAAAAAAGACATGCGTCCATCAAGTTCAACCAAGGAATTGAAGGGAAGGGATATGGTTTGATGAAGGGGAAGGGATGTGATTTTATATTTCTGCATAAGCTTTAATGTTATATTGTTCAAGGAATGTATCTAACCCTGTTGTGAAGCTTTCAACTGTTCCTGCTGTGATCAGTTCCTGAGGTAGACTGTTCCATAAATTCACAGTTCTAATGATAAAGAAGGCTTGTCGCCCCTTGAGACTAAAGCTTTTCTTCTCCAGACAGGAGGAAATGCCCCCTTGTACTTTGAGGGGGTTTAACCTGGAACAGATTTTCCCCATATTTGTTGTATGGGCCATTTATATACTTATATACATTGATCATATTCCCCCTTAAAGAGTACCTCTCTTGATCTTGTTACATTTTATAATCCCCCCCAGTTCACTGCCTCCATCATGATAAACCACTCCCTGCCTTTATTTTTATTATTTGTTAGTTTTCTACCTTGATATTGCTCTGTATTTTCTGCTCAGTCTCATTCAGATTCACAGACTGGGAAGGGGTTTTACCCAGCAGGCGTGACATAATCTGAAGCCATACAGGGGAGAACTTCCTCCCTCACTCTGCTACACACAGCCCATTCAGTGTGTGAGGGGAGTTATGATTGGATAAGGCTGCACACACTCCCCTCAGCATTTCCTGATTTTGGACTTCTGCCAGGCCAGCAGGAGTCTAAAGTCTGTGCAAAAGATGGGGGAAATGTGCTCTGGACAAGCTGGGAGACACCTAGTGGCAGCTTTTTTAAACACAAATAAAACATAGAAAACTTCATTTTTTTTTTCAACAAAGTACATTAGAAATATGTTTTATTTACCCTAACACACCATACACCATAACATCATAAGACGTAAATGTGATGTCAGGCTATTTGGTACCGATATAATCAGATGTTATGATATGAAAGATACAACATGGCAAAGTGTCCATATTGAATCAAAATGATTCAATTTAATACATTTTCACCAAGTCAGGTAGTTTGAGAAAAAACACATAAGACAAAGTGGAATGTGTGAAGTAATCAAAGTGGATTAGACAAGACAATAACCATGATGTTTGACCCGTCTCCAATGAAAGTCCTGGAGATGGAAACTCATTGTCTGTCATTTTGACTCCAATGGGGGGGGGGGGGGGTATTTGCATTCTATTTATCTATATCTCTGGCCATCTATTTAAGATGCCTGAGAAGTATTGATGGCATTGTCGTGTCTTGGATTATGGGGGGAATTTATCATTGTATATAGAGCTGTTTTGTGTCTATTTTTTTTTTTGTTAATTGTTTTTTTGCGTCTTTTTTTTTTTCCTCAAATTTTGTCTACGGTTAAGTTTACCATAGAGCACTTTCTACTGTAGAATCGAATTTACTAATTGCGGGGCTTTTTTGCGCAAAAAAAATGCGCAAACGGCATTTTCTTGCGCAAATATACACCACCTTGGAGGACACGTACCAAAGTGTCTATTTTGACACAGTAAGGACTGCAACTCCCATCATGGACAGACTCTGCCCATGAAGGGAGCTTTAGTCCAGGGGCTGAGGTGTAGATCGCAGCAGGTCATTATCCAGAGACCCGCTGCGATCCGCATTTATTAACTATACAAGCCGGCGGAACATGCAGCTACAGTGCGCTGCCCGCCACTCCTGTATACACTGTCATAATTCATAATCCTTGCCGCCGGGAGATGGGAGCTCTGATTGGTCAATAACGATCCACCAATCAGAGCTCCCCTCTCCCGGCGGGGATTATGAATTATAAGAGCTGTATATAGGAGCCCGCGGAAGCGCAGTGTAGACGCATGTACCGCCGGCTTGTATAGTTAATAAATGCAGATTGCAGGAGAGTGATCTGCCCCTCTGCCCTCGGACTACTACTCCTATCATGGGACAGAGTCTGTCCCATGATGGGAGTAGTTGTAGTACCGCAGCGCTGCTGAGGGATGGCACTTGCACATCCCCGAGCTGCGTGACTTTTAGGACTACTACTCCCATCATGGACAGATTCTGCCCATGATGGGAGTTGTAGTCCAGGGGCTAAGGCGCAGATCGCAACAGGCCATTCTGCAGAGACCCGCTGCGATCCGCATTTATTAAGATAACAAGCCAGCGGTGCATGCGTCTACACGGCGCACCCCGCCTGCTTCTATATACAACTCACTAGTATACACTAGTATACAACTATTTGCCATTAAACATTTGGAATCTAATCCCCATATTATTGTCAGAAGTGCGGACAAAGGTGGAGCAACGGTGGTGATCGACAAAGCACTATACCACAAACTAGTCATAGATATGTTAAATGATGAGGTTACATACAGGAAAATATCAATGGAGCCCTCAAAAGGAATAAAAAGAGATCTCCAGGAGCTGATAGCCCACGGAGCATCTCTTAACATACTTACCAATCAACAGGCTGAATTTCTGTGTCCAGAATATCCCACAGTGCCAGTTTTTCATGCACTCCCCAAAATTCACAAAAACATCTTTCCACCCCCGTTACGTCCCATAGTGGCAGGAATAAATTCAGTGCATGAAAGACTGGCATCGTGGGTGGATCACCTTTTACAACCCTTGGTAGTCCGTACTCCAGGGTACATAAGGGACACCAAGGCGCTACTTTGTGCTACAGAGAAAATAGTTTGTGGTAAGGATTTTTCATGGGTATCGTGTGATGTTGCCACATTATACTCATGTATACCCCATGATCTGGCCATAACAGCTGTAAAATTTCATGTTGCCAAGTACAGCAACTATGATTCGGTGCTTTGCGAGTTTCTGTTGGATGCACTAAGATTTTTACTTAAAAATAACTTTTTTAAGTTTGACAAAGATTTCTATCTGCAAGTTACAGGATGCCCCATGGGGTCCAAATTCTCACCCAGTCTTGCGAACCTGTATATGGCCTACTGGGAGGAGGTCCATCTATATGCGCCCTGCAATCCATTTGCATATGCCATCCAATGGTACGGGCGCTATATAGATGACCTCCTCCTGGTGTGGTCAGGCACCAAGGAGGAGTTCTCTCTGTTTTTGAAACATATTAATCATAATAATCTGAATTTAAAATTCACCACTGAATGGGGTGGTATAGGCATCAATTTTTTGGATGTTAATTTGAAAGGAGATCCTAAAGAAGGAATTTGTACGACCCTTTACAGAAAGCCTACATCTGGCAACAGTATTTTGTTTGCAGATAGTTGTCATCCCTGTCATGCAACCCGCAACCTACCTGTTGGAGAATACATTCGAGCAAAAAGGGCATCATCCACCAAAGAAATCTTTGAACAAACGAGTAAAGATATAGATGACAGATTATTAAAAAGGGGATACTCAAAATCTACTCTAACTAGAGCCAAACGTATAGCTCAACATAAAGACAGGGATGAATTATTATGTAACAGACATAAAAAAGATACATCAAATGGTGGCAGAGTTACATTCTCAACACAATACAGTATGCAGTTTTCACAGATAAAATCCATTATGTTGCAAAACTTACCTGTTCTTTATGAAGATGATACATTGTACAGTGTTCTCCAAGAAGGTGTAAACATAGTGGCAAAAAGAGGTCGCACCCTGCGCAACCAATTGTCCCCTAGTGATTTTATACACAAATCTCAAGACAATACGTGGTTACATTTAAAGGTTTTTTTTAAGTGTGCAAAAAACAGATGCAATCTCTGCCGATATGCCTGTAAATCCAATACTTTTGCTTCCATCACGAATGGCAAAAAAATATCCCATCAAATCATTTCTCAATTGTGACACTACACATGTAATTGATGTGGCTACATGTAAAGAGTGTAAGAAACAATATGTAGGTTGCACGACTAGGAAACTGAAAAAACGCATATATGAACATATGCACAATGCACATATTGCGGTTTTTCACTCACGGTCAATGTCTGGTTTGTCCAGGCATATAGCCGAGGTCCATCAGGGTAACTCAGACTTTATTGAAGTATGCGGCATTGAAAGGGTTTCCCCTCCTCAACGAGGTGGAGACTGGACCCGCCTATTGCTTAAAAGTGAGGCATATTGGATTCTTATGCTGGAAACTAGATTTCCAGCAGGGATGAATTACAGAAATGATTTGGCATATATCTATTGATACTCATGTTGCTTATCTATCTTTAGGGTCAATATATAAGTTTACTTTTTGGCCGTGATATGTGGTTCATAGTAAATTTAGGTTAATTAAGCATCAGATGTGTATGGTCATGTGGCCTCTGATCATGTGACCTGTGATAAGGTTGTCAGTGTATATAAGCAGCTCGAAGCATGTAGATCATACACCAAGATTAAGGGCTTTTGACAGCCCGAAACGCGTCGGTGGACGTGAGATTTTAACTCACCATGCACGTTTGATTTTTGCACTTTTTTTACCTTTTTTCTTATTTTATGGACTATCAATAAAGGAATTTTTTTCACTTCCAAGTGGAGCTGGAACTTCCCTGTTTCCTCCCCCACCCCTCCCCCTACCTCTTTTTGGATCTGGACTATGTTAACCAAGAATATGGCTTGGCTCTGTGCTCTCGTGCTCCCTGCCTGAACGCACCTTCCATGTGAAAACTGCATAATTACCGGTGAGCTGGAGTTTTTCTTTTTTTGTCTTAGGACTTTATGCTCTATATACAACGCTCATGATTCATAATCCCCGCTGCCGGGAGAGGGGAGCTCTGATTGGTCAATACTATCCACCAATCAGAGCTCCCGTGTTACGGCGGGGATTATGAATTATGACAATGTATATAGGAGCCAGCAGGCAGCGCAGTGTAGCCGCATGTACCGCCGGTTTGTATAGTTAATAAATGCGGATCGCAACAGATCTCCAGAGAATGATCTACTGCGATCCACATTTAAGTTAAAAAGCCGGCGGTACATGCAGATACGCTGCGCTCCTGTGCTCCTATATACACTGTAATAATTCATAATTACCGCCGGGAGAGGGGAGCTCTGATTGGTCAATAGCTATCCACCAATCAGAGCTCCCGTGTTCCGGTAGCGAGGATTATGAATTATGTCAGTGTATATCATAGGCGTGCGCACGGGGTGTGCCGAGTGTGCCTGGGCACACCCTAATCAAGCCCAGGGGGGCATCCGCGGCCGCTACCTAGCAGCCCGCAGTGGGCTCCTCGTCACATTCAGGACATCCCTGTGTCCCGAAAGTTCTTTTCGGGACACAAGGATGTCCCGGTTACCTCTATCTCTGCTCACACAGCGCCTGCCGCGGAACGTTCACATCACTGCCACATTTCCCGGGCGGACTAGCTTTTCTCCTGCACCCTGCCTGATGTCTGTTGCCATGGAGACACAGACGCGGCAGAATAGAATAGAACAGTGATGGCGAACCTATGGCACGCGTGCCACAGGTGGCACGCCGAGCCCCCTCTGTGGGCATGCGGCCATAGTTCGCCATGGATGTCTTTCAGGGCACACCGGATGGCCGGGCTGTCTGGGGAATGTTTAACAATTCATTTAAAAAAAAAAAATTTCGGCTCAGGCCGCTCTAACCTCCGTCCTCCGGACTCTCTATCCCCCCTTCCTCTGGGCTACTCTTTCCCCCTTCCTCCGGGCCGCTCCTCTCCCCTTCCCCAGCCGTGCACGCTGCTGCGCTAACTGCAGGCGCAGGGGCTGCCCCGCAGCTGCGCACGTCTCCTTCCATTCCTGAGATGCTCCTGGCCACAACTCCTGGCACCGTGTGTCCATTCCTCGGCATGAGGAAGAAGTGGGCGATGGTGCAAAGTGTGCAGCAGATGAGAGTGGACGCGCCCGGCCTCTGACCCCAACATGGCTGCCGCAGGTGAGAAAAGTGCACAGATCGAGGACGGGAGGGGGATTGGTATGTGTATTATGTATGTGTGGTGTGTGTAATATCTATGTATGTATGGTGTGTATTATGTATGTATGGTGTGTGTAATATGTATGTATTATGTGTGTAATATGTATGTATGGTGTGTGTAATATCCATGTATGTATGGTGTGTATTATGTATGTATGGTGTGTGTAATATGTATGTATGATGTGTGTAATATGTATGTATGGTGTGTATTATGTATGTATGGTGTGTGTAATATGTATGTATGGTGTGTGTAATATGTATGTATGGTGTGTGTAATATGTATGTATGATGTGTGTAATATGTATGTATGTATGATGTGTGTAATATGTATGTATGATGTGTGTAAAATGTATGTATGGTGTGTGTAATATGTATGTATGTATGGTGTGTAATATGTATGTTTGTATGATGTGTGTAATATGTATGTATGGTGTGTGTAATATGTATGTATGTATGATGTGTGTAATATGTATGTATGGTGTGTGTAATATGTATGTATGTATGGTGTGTGGGGGAACTGTACTGCACCTAATGTGGGGGAACTGTACTGCACCTAATGTGGGGGGAACTGTACTGCACCTAATGTGGGGGGAACTGCACTGCACCTAATGTGGGGGAACTGCACTGCACCTAATGTGGGGGAACTGAACTGCACCTAATGTGGGGGAACTGTACTGCACCTAATGTGGGGGGAACTGCCCTGCACCTAATGTGGGGGAACTGCACTGCACCTAATGTGGGGGAACTGCACTGCACCTAATGTGGGGGAACTGTACTGCACCTAATGTGGGGGAACTGTACTGCACCTAATGTGGGGGGAACTGTACTGCACCTAATGTGGGGGAACTGTACTGCACCTAATGTGGGGGAACTGCACTGCACCTAACGTGGGGGAACTACTGTATACTGCACCTAATGTGGGGAATTATACTGCACCTAATGTGGGGGAACTGTACTGCACCTAATGTTGGGGAACTGTACTGCCAACCTAATTTGGGGGCCCTCTGTGGGCACGCGGCCATAGTTCGCCATGGATGTCTTTCAGGGCACACCGGATAGCCGGGCTGTCTGGGGAATGTTTAACAATTCATTTAAAAAATAATAATTTTCGGCTCAGGCCGCTCTATCCCCCGTCCTCCGGACTCTCTGTCCCCTCTTCCTCTGGGCTACTCTTTCCCCCTTCCTCCGGGCCGCTCCTCTCCCCTTCCCCAGCCGTGCACGCTGCTACGCTAACTGCAGGCGCAGGGGCTGCCCCGCAGCTGCGCACGTCTCCTTCCATTCCTGAGATGCTCCTGGCCACAACTCCTGGCACCGTGTGTCCATTCCTCGGCATGAGGAAGAAGTGGGCGATGGTGCAAAGTGTGCAGCAGATGAGAGTGGACGCGCCCGGCCTCTGACCCCAACATGGCTGCCGCAGGTGAGAAAAGTGCACAGATCGAGGACGGGAGGGGGGTGGTATGTGTATTATGTATGTGTGGTGTGTGTAATATCTATGTATGTATGGTGTGTATTATGTATGTATGGTGTGTGTAATATGTATGTATGGTGTGTGTAATATGTATGTATGATGTGTGTAATATGTATGTATGTATGATGTGTGTAATATGTATGTATGTATGATGTGTGTAATATGCATGTATGATGTGTGTAAAATGTATGTATGTATGCACCTAATGTGGGGGAACTGTACTGCACCTAATGTGGGGGGAACTGTACTGCACCTAATGTGGGGGAACTGTACTGCACCTAATGTGGGGGAACTGCACTGCACCTAATGTGGGGGAACTACTGTATACTGCACCTAATGTGGGGAATTATACTGCACCTAATGTGGGGGAACTGTACTGCACCTAATGTTGGGGAACTGTACTGCCAACCTAATTTGGGGGAACTATACTGCCAACCTAATGTGGGGGAACTATACTGCCAACTTAATGTGCAGGGACTTTTATGTATATGTATGTGTGCATGCAAGCAAGAGTGTATTTGTGTGTGTGTGTGTGTGTGTGTGTGTGTGTGTGTGTGTGTGTATGTATGTATATATATTTATATATATATATATATATATATATATATATATATGCATGCGCACAGCGTGAATTTGTGCTTTAGGGTGCACACCCTAATGCAATAGGCTGCGCACGCCTATGGTGTATATAGGAGCACAGGAGTACAGTGTAGACTCATGTACCACCGGCTTTTTAATTTAAACGCGGATCACAGCAGATCATTCTCTGGAGATCTGTTGCTATCCGCATTTATTAAGATAACAAGCCGGCGGTACATGCGTCTACACTGAGCTGCCCGTTAGCTTATATATACACTGTCATAATTCATAATCCCTGCCGTAACACGGAAGCTCTGATTGATGGATAGCTGTTGACCAATCAGAGCTCCCCTCTCCTGGCGGGGATTATGAATTATGACAGTGCATATACAAGCTGGCGGGCAGCGCAGAGTAGATGCATGTACCGCCAGCTTGCTATCTTAATAAATGCGAATTGCAGCTGGTCTCTGCAGAATGACCCGGTGCGATCTGCACCTCAGCCCCTGGACTATAACTCCCATCATGGGCAGAGTATGTCCATGATGGAAGTAGTAGTCCTAGAAGTCCCGCAGCCAGGGGATGTGCAAGTGCCATCCCTCAGCAGCGCTACAGTACTACAACTACTCCCATCGTGGGACAGGCTCTGTCCCATGATAGGAGTAGTAGTCCAAGGGCAGAGGGACAGATCTCTGTTCACATTATGTGTTTTGCATAATGGGAACAGAGCCTTTCTGGCAGTGTGTTCCCAAACAGGGAGACTCCAGCTGTTGCTTAACTACAGCCCCCCATGATGGGAGTTGTAGTTTAGTAACAATTGGAGGCTCCATCTTTAGGATCACGCTGCATTATGTGTGCTCTTCCCAGGAGAGCAAAAAAAAACGTACTAACCCATATTTCTTGTTTTCTTTTATTCTCATTTCTTATATGTGAATGCGGAGGACTACGTCAGATTCGGTGAACTGCGACGATGACCAGCGTTTATTTTTTTTTATTTCAATAAAACGGTAAACGAGGGCTGTGGGGGAGTGTTTTTTTTTTTTTATAAATTTTTTTTTCAATGTGTCTTGTTTTTTATAATTGAATTTTCAAGGTTACTAGTGGACGCTGTCTTATATACGGAATCCATTACTAAGCCAGGGCTTAGCGTTAGCACCAAAATCAGCTAACACTAACCCCCAATTATTACCCCGGTACCCACAGCCACAGGGGTGCCGTGAAGAGCCGGTACCAGCAGGCCTGGAGCATCAAAAATGGCATTCCTGGGCCTAGGCGGTAACAGGCTGGTATTATTTAGGCTGGGGAGGGCCAGTAACAATGGTCCTTGCCCACCCTGGTAACATCAGGCTTTTGCTGCTTGGTTGGTATCTGGCTGATACTAAAAATAAGGGGAACCCTATGCGTTTTTTTTATAAATAAATTTAAAAAAAAAGTGTGTGGTTCCCTCATTTTTTCAGTATCAGCCAGATGCAAACCAAGCAGCAACAGTCTGACGTCACCAGGGTGGGTGAGGACCATTGTTACTGGCCCTCCCCAGCCTAAATAACGCCAGCCTCTTAGGGCCTAGACCCAGTAATGGATTCTGTCTACAAGACGGCTTCCACTACTAAGCCTGAAAATTAAATTATAAAAAACACAACACATTGAAACAAAATTATTTAAAAAAACACTCCCCTCACAGCCCTCGTTAACCCTTTTCTTGACATTTAAAAAAAAAAAACGCTGTTCATAGTTGCAATCCACAAAATCTGACATAGTCCTCCGCATTCAATGGAATCCAACCTCAAACCAATAGAACAAAATCCCTACATCTACTTTTCCTGTGAGGTAGAGAAGGAGCGTACCGTAGAGCGAGGGGGGGGGGGTTTCTATATTTACACAAGATATATCAAAGGAGAGCACAGCCTTAGTAAATTCTGAGCAAAAGTGTAAGTTAGACAAGCAGTGTAAAGGGGTAGAACTGTGTCTACAATAGACAAATAATGATATATCTCCCCCTATGTGTATACAGGTGATAAGGTGGCCACAATAATCTTTTGCACCTCTAACACAATTATAGTAAATTAATGTTTAGCTGTGATGTCATGTAACTAGAATATGATTTCCATACACACACACACCAGTCATCATTGGATGATCTGATATTTGTTTGGGTGGATCTTTAAGATCAGGAATAAGCTAAAAGCATGTGTAAGGGTGACAGGGGGGATGCTCAACACAGAGAGGCAACACAGATCCTCATCACAGAAGCATCACAGAAGTTCCTTGATGCTATCTGAAGGGGCAGAGCCACGAAGAGTCGGGAAGAGAATTTTATCCAATAATAATTTCTATCTGATAACCGGTTATTGACTACAGGCATTTCCATGGACCCAAGGCAGCCATCTTTTTTTATCCAGAAGTACTATGCATACTCTTGGTAAGATATACAGGTTTCTTATTTGATCAAGTTACCTAATTTTTATGGTGGATGGAATTATGTAATGTAGCTGAGCAGACCTGGCTTAAATATAATCTAAATTATGAGATGGTAATAGTAGTTTATAAGCCACACCCTCTTCTGCTGCAGATGAGCGGGGTGCATCTTATGGGGATTGAGTGGAGGCTGTCACGGAGCTGTAAGTGGATCCCCCACCTGTGTCACTGATGACTGAGACCGTATCGGGGAGCGGAGTCTAATAGACATGTGCACTTCGTTTCAGAACGAATACTAAATTTAACGAATTTTCCCGTTTTCGGGTGTTCATTACAATCCAAATGCACGAAATAAAAAAAATCGAATATTTCCAAAAAAGAATACGAATATACAGTTAACGAATGCATTTGTTAAATAACGCATAACATATAATGCATGTTAACGAATGCATTCGTTATCAGTAAACCGAATGTAAGGAATTAAATAGATTTTTTCCATTGGGTTTACCTGCACCATGTCTATTTTCTACCCGAATTCACACTGTGTTTTCTATCCCCTCCTTTTTTTTTTTGTTTGAACATGTGCTGCACTCTTCCCCACCCCCTCAGCCCAACCCTATATAAGTAGTAATTAGCTACACAAGGGCCATTTCTTTCCTAGCAGCCTCCCAGTCTGACTTGGAGAGCATGGTAAGTGAGCTATTACACCTTGTTCACACTGGTGTGGTGCTGTGCGGCGTCCGTTGCAGCCATGGCGCCGTGTCTGCGGGGAGGTGCGACCCATAGGCTGGTTTGAGTGGCATTGGGGCCACTCTGCCAGTGGGTCGTTCCCCCCATGGGCACTGGTGTCGCGGCGGTGGTGGTCGCCGCCCAGTGCTACGCCATTTTATGCTAGGGACGTTAGGGACCCACTCTAAATAGGTGGCCTTGACGTGGCGAGTGGGCTTGTACTTTTTGATCAAAAATGTATACTAACAACCTGTTAGTTTTTGATATTATGCTGAGAAGCAATCAGATCATTATACAAGATTGTAGATGTGCACTATGTCTATTTTTTACCCGAATTCACACTGTGTTTTCTATCCCCTCCTTTTTTTTTGTTTGAACATGTGCTGCACTCTTCCCTACCCCCTCAGCCCAACCCTATATAAGTAGTAATTTGCTACACAAGGGCCATTTCTTTCCTAGCAGCCTCCCAGTCTGACTGGGAGAGCATGGTAAGTGAGCTATTACACCTTGTTCACACTGGTGTGGTGCTGTGCGGCGTCCGTTGTAGCCGTGGCGCCGTGTCTGCGGGGAGGTGCGACCCATAGGCTGGTTTGAGTGGCATTGGGGCCGATCTGCCAGTGGGTCGTTCCCCCCGTGGGCACTGGTGTCGCGGCGGTGGTGGTCGCCGCCCAGTGCTACACCATTTTATGCTAGGGACTTTAGGGACCCACTCTAAATAGGTGGCCTTGACGTGGCAAATGGGCTTGTACTTTTTGATCAAAAATGTATACTAACAACCTGTTAGTTTTTGATATTATGCTGAGAAGCAATCAGATCATTATACAAGATTGTAGATGTGCACCATGTCTATTTTCTACCCGAATTTTTACCTGAGGAAAACTTGCCTTCCTACACAGAGAAAACTGCAAAAAAAGGTGAAAACAACAAGAATCCTAAGGTAACACCTGCTATTTATTACAAAAGAGGATCAGCAAGTGAAACTAATGTGCATTTTGTTTAGTAACGAATGCTAAATGTAATGAATTTTACAGATATAATGAAAGATCCGAATTTACGAATGCATTCGATGTTATTAACGAATGCATCCGAAAACGAAAAAAAATTTTAGCCTATGCATCCGAAAACCGAATATAACGAATTAACAGCATTCCGAATATTCACAGAACTGAAAATTTTTGATAACTAAAACGAGCGAAAGAAAAGAAACAACATTTTTGGTTCTGCACATGTCTAGAGTCTAAGGTGCCGCTGGTCTTCACCAGAGGCCGCCGCAAGGCAGGATGGGCTTGCGGCGGCAGGCGACACCCAGGTCGTTACACACAACACGGCTCGATCACACAGGTAACTGGGCAAGACAAGGTACCGAAGGATGAGGCTGTAGCGTAGTCAAACGTAGCAGAAGGTCAAGGCAGGCGGCAACGGTTCGTAGTCAAAAAACCTAGCAGGAAGATCTGGATACACGGGAATGGCAAAACAGGCAATGGGAATGCTTTCTCTCAGGCAGATGGCACTGAAGGTCCTGCAGAGAAGTGTGGGAGGTGCAGGGACTATACAGAGTAGTGTCAGGTGTTAAACATAATTATGGGCGTACTGGAACTTTGAATTTCCGAGCTCCGGCGTTCGCGCACCCTAGGAACACAGCGGAGGAGGTGGCAGAGGAGCGAGGTAAGTGATGGGCCGGCATTCGCATGCTGGCGCGTCCTGCGATGCGAATCACGGCCCCGCCGGGAGCAGGGACAATACGCTCGCGGCCGACATGTGTGGCCAGAGCGCAGGCTGTAACAGGGAGCAATGCTATCATATTATATATTAACATAGTCTAATGGGATCTTTCTCTGCTCCACCACATGACATAATAATTCCCACGAGGAAACTTAATTTGAGTCTTTCTGATTAGTAGTGTCTTTATATAGTTAGTACCGTATCTTACCAGAGATAGTCAGGGCTGCCATCAGAAATTTCGGGGCCCCTCACACAGCTCAATTCCTGGGCACCCCCCCCCCCCCCCCCCCCGTGGCCTGCCCCCAATGTTATTTTATTTTCAAATTATATATTTCTAATTAGATTAGAGCAGAGTGCGGTGTTGTATAACACTGTGTTGTCTGGTAAAAAAATAACCTAGGGAGATAAGCTATAGATTATGGGGGTCCGAGCATTGGGCTCCCCGCTATCTCCTGCACGGGGTCCCGGCAGTCGACTGGAAGGGGGCATGCCGTACCCCGCACGAAGCGCCGGCTGACACACCCTTCCATATTCTCAATGGAGATACATGGAGGGGGTGTACCGGCCGCGGCTTCCTGTGGAGTACAGATGTCAGATTCCAGCAAACTTCCGGGACCCCACAAGGGGGGGGGGGGGGGTCCCAGCACTTACACCCCCCTGCGATTTATAACTTATCCCCCATCCTTGGATATGGGATAAGTTATTTTTCACCAGAATACTCCTTTAACAGACTACTCCTTTTACCCAAACTATATGGAAGCAACTATTAACAGAGGGGCCTACCCAAACTATATAGGAGGCTCCATATAATAATTGCCCCCATAGGTGTAGCTATATACCACAGGGCCCTGATGAAAAAAATTACCTTGGGGCTCCCTACCCATCCCCCTGCTTTGTAACATCTAGAGAGACACAGATTGGACACAGTTTTACCCATCATCACTGCAGAACTTACAAGTGACTACAGCTCTGATGGGACAGTCAGGAGAATACACAATGATATCAGTGACCTGAGTGACGTCTTCTGACTTGAGTGATATCTTCTCGGTTATCTTTTTTTCTTCATCTGGTCCAGAGACCAGGTCTTCCTCCAGCTCCATCTTCTCTGCAGAGTCTGACATCCGGACATCATTTTCTCCTCACTTTGTCAGCAGATCCTCATTCTCTGTATGAATACAGTAATCATTATAACCCTGCCAGAAAGCGTATCCTAAATAAAATACTTCCCCACACTGTACTCTGAATATAATACTGCTATACACTGTACCCACTAAAAATAATACTGCCACACACTGTACCCTGAATATAATACTGCTATACACTGTACCAACTAAATATAATGCTGCCACACACTGTATCCACTGAATATAATCCTGCCACACACTGTACCCTGAATATAATGCTGCCCCACACTGTATCCACTGAATATAATCCTGCCACACACTGTACCCTGAATATAATGCTGCCCCACATTGTATCCACTGAATATAATCCTGCCACACACTGTACCCACTAAATATAATCCTGCCACACACTGCACCTGAATATAATCCTGCCACACATTGTACCCTGAATACTGCTATACACTGTACCCACTAAATATAATCCTGCCACACACTGTATCCTGAATATAATGTTGCCCCACACTGTATCTACTGAATATAATCCTGCCACACACTGTACCCTAAATAAAATACTGCCCCACACTGTACCCTGAATATAATCCTGCCACACAGTGTACCCACTAAATATAATCCTTCCACACACTGTACCCTGAATTTAATACTGCTTTACAATGTACCCACTAAATATAATCCTGCCACACACTGTAACCTGAATATAATGCGGCCCCACACTGTATCCATTGAATATAATCCTGCCACACACTGTACCCTAAATATAATACTGCCACACATTGTACCCTAAATATAATACACCACACGCTGTACCCTAAATATAATACTGCTACACACTATACCCTAAATATAATACTGACACACACTGTACCCACTGAATATAATACTGCCCCACACTGTACCCACTGAATATAATACTGCCCCACACTGTACCCACTGAATATAATACTGCCCCACACTGTACCCACTGAATATAATACTACTACACACTGTACCCACTGAATTTAATACTGCCCCACACTGTACCCACTGAATTTAACCTGTTGGAGACGAAGGGCGTATGCATACACCCTTGCGTCCTGGTACATAAGGACGAAGGGCATAGCCACATGCCCGTGGGAATTCCGGTCCCCGCCACACGCCGGGCAGGGACCGGACCGGGGATGACTGCTGATATCAATCAGCAGGCACCCCGTGCAAATGCCCAGGGGGGTCATTAGATCCCCTCATGTCATCGATCGGTGCAAATCGCAAGTTAATTCACACTTGCGATTTGCGCCAATTCCGAGTCATACGGGTCTATGGTGACCCGGTGACCCGGAATATAAGGGGGATCGCGGTTGTCTAAGACACCCACGATCCCCCTGAAGGGATAGCAGTGAGGTGGCAGAGGTGCCACCCCTCCGATCCCTGCTATTGATGGTCAAGACGCGACCACCAATAGCAGATCGGGAGCAGGGGGGTTAACTTTCGTTTTCCCCGTCCTGCCCACCCACAATAGGCGGGCCACTTACCGATCCAGAGGCTGCGGGCGGCGGTGATCTGCGGGCGGCGATGACATGCGGCAGAAGAGGACGGCTCCCTGGATCCTACAGAAGCCGGTAAGTTGCCTAGCAACATCTGGAGGGCTACAGTCTGAGACCATTATACAGTGGTCTCTAACCTGTAGCCCTCCAGATGTTGCAAAACTACAACTCCCAGTGTGACGGACTGACTGCGCCCAAAGTGACTTCTCCTTCCGGATGACAAGCCCCAGCATATCACAGGCAATATCCCCAGGCAGAACTAGAGATTATTGCATCCTAGTACCCAAAAAACCAGGCAACACCAGTCTTCAGGTATAAAATCAGAACTCCTTATTGTGGAACAAGTGTCTTCTTTTATAGGAAGGACATCACAAGGGGAAGGGTCAGCAAAAACAATACAGGTGACAGCGAGTCTGGGAGATAATCCAATAGCTCTCCCTATACAGTGCCTTGAGTGCAAAAGGTGGAGGTGTGCAGAAGTCGGACTGTGGGCAAAAGGGAGAAGCATGTGTAGAATTAGTGCATTGTACAAAAGGTAAACCGTGTGAAACAAGTGGACCGTGTGCAAAATGTGGACCGTGTGCAAAAGGTGTAATGTGCACAGAAAGTGGACCGTGTGCAGAAAGTGTATGAAAACAGTAAATAAAAGTATTTTAACACTGAGCTTTATGTCACTGGACAACATCAACTGAGGGGTACAAATAGCGATGTCCTAAAGTCCATCTAAGTAGGTAGGGTGACTCTAGGATCCGTCACAACCAGCATGCCCAGACAGCTGTTTGGGCATGCTGGAATATGTAGTTTTGCAACAGCTGGAGGGCTACAGTTTGAGACCATTATACAGTGGTCTCTAAACTGTATCCCTCCAGATCTTGCAAAACTACAACTCCTAGCATGCCCAAACAGCTGTTTGCTGTCTGGGCATGCTGGGATTTGTAGTTTTGCAACATCTGGAGGGTCACAGTTTGGAGATCACTGTGCACTGGTCTATAAACTGTAGCCCTCCAGATGTTGCAAAACTGCAAATCCCAGCATGCCCAAACAGCAAACAGCTGTCTCAGCATGCTGGGAGTTGTAGTTAAGTACCTCCAGCTGTTGCATAACTACATCTCCCAGCATGCCCTTTGGCGATCAGTACATGCTGGGCGTTGTAGTTTTGCAACAGCTGGAGGCACACTGGTTGGAAAATACTGAGTTAGGTAACAGAACCTAACTGAAGGTTTTCCAACCAGTGTGCCTCCAGCTGTTGCAAACGTACAACTCCCAGCATGCACGGTCTGTCAGTACATGCTGGGAGTTGTAGTTTTGAAACAGCTGGAGGTTTGCCCCCCCCCCCCCCCCCCATGTCAATGTACAGGGTACATTCACAAAGGCAGGTTTACAGTAAGTTCCGTGCTTCAAGTTTGGGCTGCGGCAAATTTTTCGCGCAGTACAAACTCCTAGCGGGAAACTCACCATAACATGCCAATGCGAATGTACCCTAAAAACACTACACTACACTAACACATAATAAAGGGTAAAACACTACATATACAGCCCCTTACACTGTCCCCCCCCCCCCCCCCAATAAAAATGAAAAACGTATTGTACGGCAGTGTTTCCAAAACGGAGCCTCCAGCTGTTGCAAAACAACAACTCCCAACATTTCTGGACAGTCAGTGACTGTCCAGGCATGCTGGGAGTTTAGCAACAGCTGGAGCCACCCCTATGCAATCCCTAATTTAGCCCTCAAATGCGCATGGCGCTCTCTCATTTTGGAACCCTGTCGTATTTCAACAGTTTAGGGACACTTATGGGGTATTTCCGTACTCAGGAGAAATTGCACTACAAATTTTGGGGGGCTTTTTCTCCTTTTACCCCTTATGAAAAGGAAAAGTTGGGGGTTACACCAGCCTGTTAGTGTAAAAAAAAATTTTAAAAAATTTACGCTAACATGCTGGTGTTGCCCCATACTTTTAATTTTCGCAAGCAGTAAAACGAAAAAAAGACCCCCAAAATTTGTAACGCAATTTCTCCTGAGTACGGAAATACCCCATATGTGGGCATAAAATGCTCTACGGACGCACAACAAGGCTCAGGATTGTGAGCCCATTGTGAGCCCATTTGAGGCCTAAATTGGTGATTTGCACAGGGGTGGCTGATTTTACAGCGCTTCTGACATAAACGCAAAAAAATAAATACCCACATGTGACCCCATTTTGGAAACTACACCCCTCACGGAACATGACAAGGGGTATAGTGAGCCTTAACACCCCACAGGTGTTTGACGAATTTTCATTAAAATTGGATGGGAAAATGAAAAAAAACTATTTTTTCACTAAAATGCTGGTGTTACCCTAAATTTTTCATTCTCACAAGGGAAAATAGGAAAAAAGCCCCCCAAAATTTGTAACCCCCATTTCTTCTGAGTAAGAAAATACCCCATATGTGGATGTAAAGTGCTCTGCTGGCACACTACAATGCTCAGAAGAGAAGGAGCGCCATTGGGATTTTTAAGAGAAAATTTGTCCGGAATTGAGGGCCACGTGTGTGTACAAAGCCCCCATAGTGCCAGAACAATGGACCCCCCCCCCCCACATGTGACCCAATTTTGGAAACTAAACCCCTCACTTAATGTATTAAGGGGTGCAGTGAGCATTTACGCCCCACAGCTGTCTGACAGATTTTTGGAACAGTGATCCGTGAAAATGAAAAATTAAAATTTTCATTTGCACAGCCCACTGTTCCAAAGATCTGTCAAATGTCAGTGGGATGTAAATACTCACTGCACCCCTTTTTAAATTCTATGAGGAGTGTAGTTTCCAAAATGGGGTCACATGTGGGGGGTCCACTGTTCTGGCTTTGTAAACACACGTGTCCTTCAATTCCGGACAAATTTTCTCTTCAAAAACCCAATGGCGCTCCTTCTCTTCTGAACATTGTAGTTCACCCGCAGAGCATTTTACGTCCTAACATGGGGTATTTCCATACTCAGAAGAGGTGGGGTTACAAATTTTGGGGGGCATTTTTTTCCCATTACCCTTTGTAAAAATAGTAAATTTGGGGGGAAAACTGCACTTTTTTAATTTACACATCCGACTTTAACGAAAAGTCGTCAAACACCTGTGGGGTGTTAAGGCTAACTGGACCCCTTGTTACGTTCCTTGAGGGGTGTAGTTTCCAAAACGGTATGCCATGTCGAGTTTCTGCTGTTTTGGCACCATATGATCTTTCAAAATTCACTTTCCAAAATCCCATTGTCGCTTCTTCCCTTCTGAGCCCTCTACTGCGCCCGCCAAACACTTTACATACACATATGAGGTATTTCCTTACCAATAGAGAAATTGGGTTACAAATTTTGGGGGGCTTTTTCTCCTAATACCACTTGTAAAAATTCAAAAACTGAGTCTACAAGAACATGCGAGTGTAAAAAATGAAGACATGAAGAAACATCTAAAGGGTTAACACCCGTCATTTTGGATACTTTGAGGGGTGCAGTTTTTATAATTGGGTCATTTCTGGGGTATTTCTAACATGAAGGCCCTTCAAATCCACTTCAAAACTGAACTGGTCCCTGAAAAATTCAGATTTTGAAAATTTTGTGAAAAATTGGAAAATTGCTGCTGAACTTTGAAGCCCTCTGATGTCTTCCAAAAGTAAAAACATGTCAACTTTATGATGCAAATATAAAGTAGACATATTGTTTATGCGAATCAAAATATAATTTATTTGGAATGTCTATTTTCCTTACAAGCAGAGAGCTTCAAAGTTAGAAAAATGCTAAATTTTTAAATTTGTCATCAAATTTTTGAATTATTCACCAAGAAATGATGCAAGTATCGACCCAAATTTACCACTACCATAAAGTAGAATATGTCACAAAAAAATAATCTCGGAATCAAATTTATAAGTAAAAGCATCCCAGAGATATTAATGCTTAAAGTGACAGTGGTCAGATTTGCAAAAAATTCTCCCGTCCTTAGGGTCATAATGGGCTCCGTCCCCAAGGGGTTAATAATGCCCCACACTGTACCCACTGAATATAATATTACTATACACTGTACCCACTGAATTTAATACTGCCCCACACTGTACCCACTGAATATAATACTACTACACACTGTACCCACTGAATATAATACTAACACACACTGTACCCTGAATATAATACTGCCACACACTGTACCCACTGAATATAACACTACTACACAATGTACCCACTGAATAAAATACTGCCACACATGCATACACATCATATATAAATATACACCCCTCTTATCCTCTGTGTTCTCATCACCTCCTCATCACCTCCATAAACCCTCGCCAAACCTCTCCTCATCACTACTATAACACCCCCCCTCTCCTCATCATTACTATAACCAGGGGGGGTTATGGGGGGTGATAGAGAGGTGCGGGGGGCACCTCTCCTCATCACCCCATAACCCCCCTGCACCTCTCATCACCCCCATAACACTCCTGCACCTCTTATCACCCTCATAACACTCCTCCTGCACCTCTTATCACCCCCATAACACCCCTCCTGCACCTCTTATCACCCCATAACACCCCTCCTGCACCTCTTATCACCTCATAACACCCCTCCTGCACCTCTTATCACCCCCATAACACCCCTCCTGGACCTCTTATCACCCCATAACACCCCTCCCCTGCACCTCTCATCATCCCCATAACACCCCTCCCCTGCACCTCTCATCACCCCCATAACACCCCCCTCTGCACCTCTCATCACCCCCATGACACCCCCTCTGCACCATTCATCACCCCCATAACACCCCTCCTGCACCTCTCATCACCCCCATAACACCCCCCTGCACCTCTCATCACCCCCATAACACCCCCTGCACCTCTCATCACCCCCATAACCCCCCTGCACCTCTCATCACCCCCCATAACCCCCCTGCACCTCTCATCACCCCATAACCCCCCTGCACCTCTTATCACCCCCATAACACCCCTCCTGTACCTCTTATCACCCCCATAACACCCCCCTCTGCACCTCTTATTACCCCCATAACCCCCCTGCACCTCTTATCACCCCCTTAACACCCCTCCTGCACCTCTTATCACCCCCATAACATCCCCCCTGCACCTCTTATCACCCCCATAGCCACCCCCCACCCCCCTCTGATCACCATTGCAGTCCCTAACCACCATACCACCCCCAACCCCACCCCACCCCCGCCAGTTTACTTACCCTGGTGGGGATCATTGCAGCAGCGTGAGTCTGCTGCTGCTCCTGTCACTGCACGAGGAGGATGCTGGAGAACTCGCGGGGACATAAGCAGGGACAGGTCAGGTGATTGGATTGGATGTGTGTGCCTGCGCGGGGCACATGATGTCTCTACTCCCATCAGCCCCTGACCTGTCTGGCCCTACTCTGATTCTTAAGGGGCCCGCGCCCTAGAAAAAGGTAATTAAATAGAAATGTGGGGGGCCCCCCGGGACCAGACATGAGGCCCGATCACAGTCCTGGGGCACCCAGTGGTCAGTGAGTGACAGTCGCAGTCACACACTGACAGGCCAATAAAAAAAAGTAAAAAGTAAAAAATAAAAAAAATAAAAACGTCCAGGAACGTCCGGGCCCCTGAAGCTCCGGGCCCCATACAGGTGTATGGGTTGTACCCCCCTGATGGCGGCCCTGGATATAGTTGTGGTTAGAACTGGGCGGGGTTTACTCCCATTTTATATATTTAAAATGCCCATTTGATATAATTTGTTGCAATGATCTCAATACAAAGTAATATAAATGATGTCTGAAATAACCCACTTCTTTGACCAAGTCTAATATTAATAACCCCTTAAGGACCAAGCCCATTTTGACCTAAAGGACCAGGCCAATTTTATTTTTGCATTTTCGTTTTTTCCTCCTTGTCTTCTAAAAATCGTAACTCTTTTATATTTTCATCCACAGACTAGTATGGAGCTTCTTTTTTGCGCAACCAGTTGTCCTGCATAATAACATCACTCATTTTACCATAAAATGTATGGCGTAACCAAAAAAAAGCTATTTGTGTGGGGAAATTAAAAAGCAAACTGGAATTTTGCTCATTTTGCAAGGTTTCGTTGTCACGCCGTACAATTTACGGTAAAAATCACATGTGTTCTTTATTCTGTGGGTCAATACGATTAAAATTATACCCATGATTATATACTTTTCTATTATTGTTGTGCTTAAAAAAAATCGCAAACTTTTTAACCAAATTAGTATGTTTAAAATCCTTCAATTTTGATGACTTATAAATTTTCTTTTTTCCATATAAGCAGCGGTATGAGGGCAAATTTTTTCCCACCATGATCTGTACTTTTTACTGATATCACATTTGTGTATATAAAACTTTCATTAACTTATTTTTATTTATTTTTTAATAAAATGTGACAAAAAAGCAGCAATTTTTCACTTTTTTCTTTTTTTGTTTTAACGTTCACGCCGTTCACTGTTTGGGATCAGTAACATTATATTTTAATAGTTTGAACATTTACACACGTGGCAATACCATATATGTGAATAATTTTTTTTTTTTTTACACTTTATTGGGGTAAAATGGGAAAACACATTTTTATTGGGGGAGGGGATTTTTCACATTTTTTTTTATTTTATTTATTTTTTACTTTTTTTACTAAAATTTTTACACTTTAATAGTCCCCATAAGGGACTATCTATAGCAATCCTTTGATTGCTAATACTGTTCAGTGCTATGCAAAGGGCATAGCGCTGATCAGTGGTATCGGTGATCTTCTGCTCTGGTCTACTCGATCCCAGACCAGAGCAGAAGACCCCGGGAGACGGCCGGAGCAAGGTGAGGGGACCTCTGGCCGCCATGCTGGATGATCGGATCCCCGCAGCAGCGCTGCAGGCGATCCGATCATCCATTTAAAGAACTGCACTGCCGCAGATGCAGTGATCTATATTAATCACGGCATCTGAGGGGTTAAGGGTGGACATCCGCGCGATCGGGGATGTCCGCCATTAACGGCGGGCCCCTGGCTTCTGATGCTCGCGGTCATGACGGAGCGTTTATGTACGTCATGGTCCGTTAAGTACCACGGGACCATGACGTACATTTACGTCCATTGTCGTTAAGGGGTAAATAACATACATATACATCATTGATTTCTATCTGACATTATGTCATTGATATTCTTAATATAATTTCATTTATATTATGGTCTTTCTTTATTACTCTTTAATGTTAATCAATTGTAACCAAAATATGTACATACAGTGGGGATCCAAAATTTGGGTACCCCTGATAAAAATTTGTATTAATGTGCATAAAGAAGCCAAGGAAAGATGGAAAATTCTCCAAAAGGCATCAAATTACAGATTAGACATTCTTATAATATGTCAGCAAAAGTTAGATTTTATTTCTATCATTTACACTTTCAAAATAACAGAAATGGCATCTGCAAAAGTTTGGGCACCCTGCAGAGTTAATATTTTGTACTGCCCCCTTTGGCAAGTATCACAGCTTGTAAACGCTTTTTGTAGCCAGCCAAGAGTCTTTCAATTCTTGTTTGAGGTATCTTTGCCCATTCTTCCTTACAAAAGTCTTCCAGTTCTTTGAGATTTCTGGGCTGTCTGTCACGCACTGCTCTTTTAAGGCATATCCATAGATTTTCAATTATGTTGAGATCAGGAAATTGTGAAGACCTTTGCAAAACCTTCAGTTTACACCTCTTGATGTAATCCCCCGTGGATTTCGAGGTGTGTTTGGGAACATTATCCATTTGTAGAAGCCATCCTCTCTTTAACTTCAGCTTTTTCACAGATGGCATCAAGTTAGCATCCAAAATTTGCTGAAATCTTATTGAATCCATTTTTCCTTCTACTCATAAGATGTTCCCTGTGCCACTGGATGCAATACAACCCCAAAGCATGATTGATCCACCCCCATGCTTAACAGTTGTACAGAGGTTCTTTTCATTAAATTCTGTTCCCTTTTTTCTCCAAACGTACCTTTGCTCATTCTGGCCAAAAAGTTCAATTTTAACCTCATCGATCCACAGAACTTGTTTCCAGAATGAATCAGGCTTGTCTATATGTTCATTTGCAAAGTTCAAACACTGATTTTTGTGGTGAGGACGTAGAAGAGGTTTTCTTCTGATGACTCTTCCATGAAGACCATATTTGTACAAGTATCTCTTTATAGTGGAATAGTGTACCACAACTCCAGTGTCTGCCAGATCTTTCTGGAGGGATTGTGCAGTCAAACGTGGGTTTTGAATTGTTTTTATCACAATCCTGCAAGCTGTTATGTCTGATATTTTTCTTGGTCTTCCAGATGCTTTAACTTCCACTGTTCCTGATGACTTCCATTTCTTAATTACATTCCAAACAGAGGATATTAACATCTGAAAATGTTATGCTATCTTCTTATAGCCTTCTCCAGCTTTGTGAGTGTCAACTATTTTCAGTTTCAGATTTCTAGACAACTGCAATTGACATATTATAAGAATGTCTAATCTGTAATTTGATGCCTTTTGGAGATTTTTCCATCTTTCCTTGGCTTCTTTATGCACATTAATACAGATTTTTACCTGGGGTGCCCAAACTTTAAATCCCCACTGTATACGTGGGTTTAAAGAAAACCTGACAGCTATTTCACCTGAACTAAGCCCAATATACTTGGTAATAGTGTGGGTGAATAGCTGTGGAAGCAGGGAGCCAGCTCACCCAGCGCCCCTGCCTCATCAATATACACTCCCTGTCTTACCCCCCTTCCTGACGTGAGATGTGAGATAAGCACTCTGCTCTTCTTTACACCTGGCTCTCATTGCACCAAAGGGGGCAGGCCGGGTAGTAAATTTTGATGAGGCAGGGGAGCTAGGCAAGCCTGCTCTTTGTCTCCATTGCGTGCTGGAGCACAATGGTGACGTGATTGTAATGGGCAGAACTCAGGAAATATTTTATCTAAAAATGTAAGTTAGCCCTCTTTTTACAACTATTCACCCACTCTATAACTCAGTATATTGGATTAAGTGCGCGTGAAATAGCTGTCAGATTCTCTTTACCTACCAATAAAAGCATTGTGAATGTGGAATTTTATGTGTTTAATTAAAAAAAAACATAGAATTTGTAGCTGGTTTAACATAGTTAAGCATTTCTAGCATTGAGAGTGAAAGTTGACTGCAGTTTCTCTGCCACTTGACTTGTAGGTAAGTGACAAATAACCCCAGAAACATAAAACTAACCTCCAAAATGTTCAAAAATGACTGGTATATGAATGGTTGGACAAGGACAGTGTAAAGGAAAGAGCCCCCCCCCCCCTGTCATGTCCTTTGCCAATAAGCATGTTGGTGGCAGTACCAGCACTAGTACAGATAGCAGCAGCAGCAGCCAGGTGCTTGGTGAAAGCAGCAGCAAGCAAAATTTGTCCATGTCTTTTTGGGGTTTTGTGTGTTCGGAGGACAATATGGAGTGTGTTTCAGAGGTGATGGAGGTGAAACAGTGGTCTAGCATAGCACTAGTGGGACTGGTGATGGTAGGCGTGGTGGTGAGATTATGTAATGCCCGGGTAATGTGTGTCTTGGCACTCACCGGCGCTGAGCCAAATTCTCTGCTCTGCTTCTTCACAGTAGGTCACAGGCATCGGGGTGTTCTGTCCTGCCTGGTAAGCTGACACCTAATCAGGATAACTCTTGCAGTAACAACCTGGTATCTCACCTGCAACAGAACTAGCATCTGCATTCTGGAGCAGGATAAAAGGGGAAAATCAAGGAATACTTAGTCTGCTCCCAAGTTTGGCCTATTGTCAAACTGGTAGGTGGCACAGCAAGTCCACACACAGATTGTAAGGGATCATGGTGAATAAGCTGGCAAGGAGCCCATAATCAGATATCAGAAGTTCATATTATGAGGAGTGGTGGGGTAGGTGAGGAGAAGTTTGATGATGATGTCAGCGATAAGGAGCTGTAGGGCCAGAACATCTATCAAAAGTACCAGATGTAGACCTGTTGGTCTGATCAGCTCAAAAACAGGTAACGATGGTGCTGCTGCTTCCAAAAGATTGAGAAAAAAAAACTCCCAAAGGAGAACAGTCGAGTGGTGATGAACTTATCTCTTTAAGTCATCGTGCTGTGTGTAAATTCCTTTCAATCTTACCAGATACAGAAAACCGGGCACAGGACTTATACTTCTTCCCCCTGGATTCACTTCCGGCTTTGGTTCAAATACTGCAGTGCCAATTTAAAAAAAAAATAAAAAATGCCAGGTGGAAATGCAACCTTATGTAGTTATCTATTCAAGCATAAGGATTGATGGACCTACAATACTACCTTAGTGAGCATCAGCTCTATGCATTTCCTTTTGTTAATGTGGTTTCACACGTGCAGTTATTGTGGCAGCTTTTAATTCAGTCTTTCAGCTGAAGCCAAAAGTGGGTTGAAAGGAATGAGAAATGTAAAGGAAGGACTTATACTCCCCTTTTTGCTGGATTCTCTTAAAACTCTTACAAAGTCTTTCAAATATTTGATAGACTTGTATTTATTTGTTACACTTTTTATAGCTTCTTGAAGAAACCGCTCCCCATTTGTCTCCAGGTTGGGTGTGGTTTTGCAAACTTAGTTCCATTGAAGTAAATGGAGCCAAGTTGTAATACCACACACAACCTGGGGACATACGTGGAGCTATTTTATGAAAGAAAACAGCTTTGTTTATCTATTCCTATTCAAATTCTGAACTGAAATCCGTACACATGCACTAAACCATTCATTTCTTCTGGATAAACTGGCATGACTGCTAAAAGCCACTCCATTTGACATACACCTCATTTGAAGATGCGGATGCTGTATTTTCTCCATGTGATTTGTTATTGAGAGCTGTGTTTTCACATTTGCCATCTAATGTGACAGCTGGAAAGGCGCACAATTTTTGTATGTTCTGTATTTTTAGGTCTGTGTAATTTAATTCAAAGCTACGAGGCTGCTGAGATAATTGAGATAATAGATTGCTTTGAACTAGCAGTAGTTCAGAGATCCTAGGCTATTTGATAATGAAATCCTTCAACTCAAAACTTACTTTAAAGGCCTAAAGTTTTAAATTACTTTTTTACCTATACAGTATATCAACAGAGAAAGAGAATAATTAAGACCAGATTATATATCTCTGATATAGGTTTGTAAAGTGTCACTGCTGCTCTGAATGATTGTCATATTGTAACCTCCTATAAACCTGATCCTTAAATATACAGTTTTCTACCAAGGATAGTTTTCTGAATTAACCAATTAATTTTGCAATCACTTTACAGGGTGGGCCATTTATATGGCTACACCTTAATAAAATGGGAATGGTTGGTGATATTAACTTCCTGTTTGTGGCACATTAGTATATGTGGGGGGGGGGGGACTTTTCAAGATGGGTGGTGACAATGGTGGCCATTTTGAAGTCGGCCATTTTGAATCCAACTTTTGTTTTTTCAATAGGAAGAGGGTCATATGACACATGAAACTTATTGGGAATTTCACAAGAAAAACAATGATGTGCTTGGTTTTAACGTAACTTTATTCTTTCATGAGTTATTTACAAGTTTCTGACCACTTATAAAATGTGTTCAATGTGCTGCCCATTGTGTTGGATTGTCAATGCAACCCTCTTCTCCCACTCTTCACACACTGATAGCAACACCACAGGAGAAATGCTAGCACAGGCTTCCAGTATCCGTAGTTTCAGGTGCTGCACATCTCGTATCTTCACAGCATAGACAATTGCCTTCAGATGACCCCAAAGAGAAAAGTCTAACAGGGTCAGATTGGGAGACCTTGGGGACCATTCAACTGTCCCACGATGACCAATCCACTTGATGTGTTTCCCTCTTTATGCACTGAAGATGGCATGTTCCCTGAGTTTTTCCAGCAAGATGGTGCACCACCACATTATGGGTGTCAGGTCCGAGCATTCCTAGATGAACAGTTTCCTGGAAAGTGGATTGGTCGTCGTGGGCCAGTTGAATGGCCCCCAAGGTCTCCCAATCTGACCCCCTTAGACTTTTCTCTTTGATGTGTCACATGACCCTCTTCCTATTGAAAAAACAAAAGTTGGATTCAAAATGGCCAACTTCAAAATGACCGCCATGGTCACCACCCATCTTGAAAAGTTTCCCCCCTCACATATACTAATGTGCCACAAACAGGAAGTTAATATCACCAACCATTCCCATTTTAGTAAGGTGTATCCATATAAATGGCCAACCCTGTATAAACATGAAGAAACCA
Source organism: Hyla sarda (assembly GCF_029499605.1). Lineage (NCBI taxonomy): Eukaryota > Metazoa > Chordata > Amphibia > Anura > Hylidae > Hyla > Hyla sarda. Next base: position 121,824,694 of record NC_079189.1, on the reverse strand, counting down.
ACTAACTAGTAACTCTAGTATCAAAGAAAATGGCAAATATCAAAGCTAGTCTTGTATTCATATAAAGTCTTTAACAGCTTATTCATGCAGTGAAATTTTAAACATAGTCTGGTTGGATTCCATGTTCCATTTTGCTATGGAAATATGTGTTGTGTTCAAAAAACTATTTTAAACCTGTCTTGCAGATTTTAAGTGGAAACCACATTGGACAGCCTGGAAAGCAAATCTGCAGCATTCCAGCTGCAAATCCACTGCAGAAATCAGAGCATATGCCTTACATTTCAAGCACAGATCGGCAACTATATACTCCAACAGTAAAAGTCAAATATTACTAGTCTTAATAAGATATATTAGGAATAGGTGCACACTGAGGGAGATTTATCAAAACCTGTGCAGAGGAAAAGTTGACCAGTTTCCCATAGCAACCAATCAACTCGCTTATTTTATTTCTCAGTAGACCTTTTTAAAAAATGAAATGAAAGAAGCAATCTGCACAGGTTTTGATAAATCTCCCCAACTATATTTGGCTATTTCACTTGAAAGGACTGTCGAGAAGGAAATGTGCCTTAGGTATATGTAATTATATCCCATATAAATACAGTCACATATACAACAAGTGCACCCTTTGTTATTATTTAGATTTCTGTATTGACAACCTACAAATAAAATGCATCCTAACTGTTATCTAAGTCATATATATAGATAAACAAATCTAATTTAACTAAGAGTGCAAACACACAATCAGGTTGCATTGAGGTTTCATTGGTGTTGCTATTAACCCCTTTAACCCCTTAACGACGCAGGACGTATATTTACGTCCTGCGCCGGCTCCCGCGATATGAAGCGGGATCGCGCTGCGATCCTGCATCATATCGCTTCGGTCCCGGCGCTCATCAACGGCCGGGACCCGCGGCTAATACCACACATCGCCGATCGCGAACAGCTGATCGGACACCGGGAGGGCCCTTACCTGCCTCCTCGGTGTCCGATCGACGAATGACTGCTCCGTGCCTGAGATCCAGGCAGGAGCAGTCAAGCGCCGATAATGCTGATCACAGGCGTGTTAATACACGCCGGTGATCAGTATAGGAGATCAGTGTGTGCAGTGTTATAGGTCCCTATGGGACCTATAACACTGCAAAAAAATGTAAAAAAAAGTGTTAATAAAGGTCATTTAACCCCTTCCCTAATAAAAGTTTGAATCACCCCCCTTTTCCCATAAAAAAAATAAAACAGTGTAAAAAAATAAATAAATAAACATATGTGGTATCACCACGTGCATAAATGTCCGAACTATAAAAATATATCATTAATTAAACCGTACGGTCAATGGCGTACGCGCAAAAAAATTCCAAAGTCCCAAAAAGTTTTTGGTCACTTTTTATACCATTAAAAAAATGAATAAAAAGTGATCAAAAAGTCTGATCAAAACAAAAATCATACCGATATAAACTTCAGATCACAGCGCAAAAAATGAGCCCTCATACCGCCCTGTACGTGGAAAATAAAAAAGTTATAGGGGTCAGAAGATGACATTTTTAAACGTATACATTTTCCTGCATGTAGTTATGATTTTTTCCAGAAGTGCGACAAAATCAAACCTATATAAGTAGGGTATCATTTTAACCGTATGGACCTACAGAATAATGATAAGGTGTAATTTTTACCGAAATATGCACTGCGTAGAAACGGAAGCCCCCAAAAGTTACAAAATGGCGTTTTTTTTTCGATTTTGTCGCACAATGATTTTTTTTTCCGTTTCGCCATGCATTTTTGGGTAAAATGACTAACGTCACTGCAAAGTAGAATTGGCGATGCAAAAAATAAGCCATAATATGGATTTTTAGGTGGAAAATTGAAAGGGTTATGATTTTTAAAAGGTAAGGAGGAAAAAACAAAAGTGCAAAAACGGAAAAACCCTGAGTCCTTAAGGGGTTAAGGACCAGGCCAATTTTTGTTGTTATCCTTTACATTTTTTCTTCCTTGCCTTTTAATAGCCATAACTTTTTAATTTTTTTTTCATTTACTAATCCATGTAAAGGCTTGTTTTTTTTAGCAGGATCAATTGTACTTTGAACTTTTTTCCATAACATATGCTCCAAAACAGAAAAAAAAACTATTTGTGAAGAAATGGAAATTGAAAAAAAGCGCAATTTAGCAAATTTGGGGTGGTTGCTTTTTTACCCCATTCATTGTGCGGTCAAAATAACATGTAATAAATTAGGTCGCCACGATAAAAACAATACCCAATTTGTATAGTTTGCATCATGTTTTACTCATTTTAAAAACATTTTAGACTTGAGAAAAAAAATTCAACATTGCCATTTTCTCACCACTATAACTCTTTTATGTTTACCAAGCTCTATGAAGGCTAATTTTTTGTGCCGTGATCTGTAGTTTTTCTCCGTACCATTGTGGTTTTGATCTGACTTTTTGATCACTTTTCACTTCACTTTTTTCTAGGCTATGCTATGATTAAAAAAGAGCAATTCTGTTTTTTTTTTTTGTTTGTTTGTTTTTTTAACAATACGTTTACCATACTGGATAAATAATGTTATATTTTAATAGTTTGGACAATAATGCCTGCAGCAATATAGAAATATTGGTATATTTATCTTCATCCTGGCCAAGTCATATCTGTGCATATGATACATTGCCTTCAAGTGAATATAGTCATGAACCCCAGAGCACTGACTGTTTGTTCTTTCTTCTTCCTTTACGTTTATGGTAGGAATACTGGATACATGTGTGGATCATTTTACAAAACATTGAATTCTTAGGGTTTTTGCCGAACAACCAAAAAAATATTATGCACAACAATTCCGCTAAGCCAGTCCCTCTTCTTGTTCATCATGCATTAACAATAGTTACTGCTACTTGATTAAAAAAAAATCCCAGAAATGATTATTTGCTGAGCTGGTGAATTTAAAGGAATTGTGTACACTGCATTTTTTAAACACTTACAAAATAGTTTAACACTTGTTATTAGTAAATTTAAACAAGAGGATTACAGCTGCACACCACTAGCCCTAAGATATTTGAGAAATATAACATGTTTTACGTTGCAATACTGCTCTAGAGAAAAATAGAGGTTCTTAGCTTCCCATTTGGCCAAATAGTGTGTACATCCCACCCAGAAACTGTAGGCTTTGTGCTAGCCCAACAGAGGCATATCGATAGTTTAGGGTCCATCCCAAATAAGGTCACCTTATCTTGGTGGGATGGTGCACACTATTTGGCCAAATGGTAAGCTAAGAACCTTTATTTTTCTCACGTGTTATATCTCACACATATCTTAGCGCTAGCAGTGTGCTGCTGTAATCTTGCTTGCTCTTGCAGTTCAGCTGCAGCAGCATGTAACTATATGCTCATTACATCTATAATAGTTGTGTAGGATGTAAAACACAAATAGAGAAACAGAAACATAGCCGCACATCCACAACTTGTTATAGAAAACACAAATAGAGAAACAGAAACATAGCCGCACATCCACAACTTGTCATATGATCTACTTGCTTCTTAGCAAACTAACAGGTTGTTAATGTACCTTTTGATCAAAATGTGCAAGCCCACTGGTCAAGGCCACTTTATAAGAGTGGGTCCCTAAACTATCACTATCATAGCGCTGGGCAGCAGCAAGCACAAAGGAGGAATGACTCAGCAGCCAGGCAGCCCCACTGCTGCCCGACCAAGCCCCCGGCTCTGGGTCACCCCCCCCCCCCCCCCCCCACAGACAAAGCACCATAGCAACAATGGCCACCACAGAGCACCACACCACTTTGAACACCTACCATGCTCCTTGCCAGAGGGCTAGGAGAATGCTAGGAGGAAACCCATATACAGTCTCCTGCTAATTAAAAACATCTGGGACGAAGGTGCCTGGGTGGAGTGGAGTGCTGGCTATGAAAGAGGGGACAGGCTGCAAATGTAAAACACAAACAGAGAAACAGAAACATAACCATACATCTACAACTTGTACTATGATCTACTTGCTTCACAGCATTTTTTTTTAAAAACTAACAGCTTGTTAGTGGACCTTTTGAACAAAACGTGCAAGCTCACTTGCCGTGTCAAGGCCACCTAGCGAGTGGGCTTGCACGTTTTGATCAAAAGGTATACTAACAATCTGTTAGCTTTTTAAATAGTGCTGAGAAGCAAGTAGATCATTGCGGCTATGTTTCTGTTTTTCTATTTGTGAGTAACAGTTGAGTAGGATATGCTAAATAGCTTATGCTTTTTATGTTACATTTGTAAATTAAAAAAATATCTAAGAAGGTCTTTAAAGGGGTATTCCAGGCAAAACCTTTTTTTATATATATATATCAACTGGCTCCGGAAAGTTAAAGGACAACTGTAGTGGTCAAAAATCCCTGCCCAAATGTTCCCCAAACAAAAGTTATACAATTCAGTCAAATAGTTATATTTACCTATGTGCAGCCGTTTCTGAGATATTAGAGTTGCCAGCATGGTCCAGTAGTCCTGCGTCCTTCCCCTATTCATTACATTGCAGCCGCCCTCTTGGGGACGGAGATCTCTTCCTCCCAGCAGTGTTTGTGCTCCCCCTAGCCTCCGTCGAGTCCTAACTGCTTATGCATATGCATAAGCGGTCGCTTTCTGAGGCAGCTATAGGCTCAGCCTCAGAAACGCACCTATCTGTAAGATTCAAGCACGGGGAGAATGAGAACGTACACAGCTCCTCCCCCCTCCCCTGCTCTGTCTACACAGGACCTCACTTATCACGGGGAGGTTTCAAGTTTTCACGGGGAAAACACAGAGCAAACCACAGAGCAGGGAGGGGGGAGGATGTGTGTGTGAAGGAGACATATTACACAGCAGGGGCTGGTGGTGTTTAGAGTACAAGGAATAAATATCATACTGGAGATGATTTCTGTGTGTGAGAGGGGGGGACTACTGAATGATACATGCTGGGAGTTGTAGTCCCTGTTATGTGTGTGTGTGTGTATGCCAGTGTTTCCTAACCAAGGAATGCTGGTAGTAGTAGTTTTGCAACATCTGGAGGCACCCTGGTTGGGAAACACTGGTGTATGAACTACAACTCCCAGGAGACTACTGATACAATAGAGGAATTGGTGAACTACAACTCCCAGGAGACTACTTGTGTGATTGAGTGTATACAGGAGAGCCCAGTGTGATTGTGTGTATACAGCAGAGCCGAGTGTGTGATTATATGTATACAGCAGAGCCGAGTGTGCGATCGTGTGTATACAGCAGAGCCAAGTGTGTGGCCCAGTGTATACACACAGAAATGCTTTCACAGGGCTCTAGGCAACAAGATCCGTCAGGGACAGGAAGGGGAAGTGGGTTTATATAGTGTAGGGAGTGCTTGGGACTAATTGGGCCAGGCACCAATTAATGGTGCACTGCCCCTTTAAATCTGAGAGACCCGGTGCGCGCGCGCCCTAGAGAGCGGGGCTGCGCGCGCCGGGACTGAACAGGAGGACGGGGCAGGTGAGAGACACGGGGCGCGATCCGATAGCGGGCACGTCCCGTACCTCAGATCGCGTCCCCACCGGAGACATGGAAGCAGCGGGACCCGGAGCGCTCGGCGTGACAAGGGGGAGGGCAGCAGCTTACAGGAAGTAAGCACAAGGCATGATGGGAGATGTAGTTTTACTTTCACTTCTCCTCAGTAATTCGTGTGCTAATAACGGGAGAACGGCTGGGCCAATTTTGACGGGGGGGGGGGACATCATTGGAAAGGTCTTTCAAAGACCTATTAAATGAGGGAAAAAGTTTTTTTGCCCAGCACTGCACATGTCTTTTAAACAGATTTGTAAATTACTTCTATTAAAGAATCTTAATCTTTCCAATAGTTATTAGCTTCTGAAGTTTTCTGTCTAACTGCTCAATGATGATGTCACGTCCCGGGAGCTGAGCATGATGGGAGAATATCCCCATAGGGACTGCACAGCTCCCGGGACGTGAGTCATCAGAGAGCAGTTAGACAGAAAACAACAACTCAACTTCAGAAGCTAATAACTATTGGAAGGATTAAGATTTTTTAATAGAAGTATTTTACAAATCTGTTTAACTTTCTGGAGCCAGTTGATATATAAAAAAAAAGTTTTGGCCTGGAATACCCCTTTAAGCTTATGTCATAATACATGCCTTCTGTGTTGACAAAATGAAGCTAAGATGCTCCAAACTGTGTAGCAATTGTTTTTGTATGGTGTACGATTATTTATCCTAGTGCTTTTAAGACAGGGAATTCTATGCAGAGAAAACATTGGATTTGTTGGCTGATTGAAGAATAAAGCGCAATGCCACCCATTTGTCTGGCTTATACCTAAGAATTGCAACTAATCTCTGAAGTGAGACTCGATGCGATCAACAACTTTTGACAAAGTGGATCAGCTTGATGCTAAAAACTCAGTTTTGTCTCTTAGCATAGTGTTTATGGCTTGGTTGTCATCCCACAGCCAGTGCTACATGTCTCACTGATATCTCATAGGCTAAGGGACATCAGCCTCCTTGTGGCTGCCAGAGAAGGTGAAAAAAACTAAAAACCAAGCCAGTTGTTGTTGTCTATATATGGTGGATTTTAATGTGGAGCTCAACTTACATAAGTATAAGTCTAATAAATACAAAATAAATTTAGAAAAAACTTTAATTCCGAGCCTTTAAAGCATTAGCGTGTTGGAAAGAATGCTTACAACAAAGCTGCCATTTTGTGGATCTTTCCACTTTCTGCAGCCTCATGCAAAACAGGATATCCCAGAACTATTGACTTAAGAAATTCAGTAGTGCTCATTCATTGAGAAGGTAAGAGGCATAAACACCATACAACGTACACAAAAACTAGGAACAAAAGATTGCATATTGAATTATACATAAACAAATAGCATATTAAATGGGTACTCCACCCTTAGACATCTTATCCCCTATGGATGATGGAGGATTATAGATGAGGCATACTGCGAGTTGCAGTTTTGCAAAAATTTCAGGATCCCTGTTTGGGAACACATTGCATTATGGGCGCTTTCCCCAGCGGAGAGTGGCAAAAATGTACTTACCCATTTTTTGTTTTTATTCTTTTCTTCATGTTTCAGATCCATGTACACAGAGGATTACGTCAGATTCGTTGAACTACGACAATGAACTGGATTTTTTTTCTTTTAATAAAATGGCTGACAAGGGCTGTGAGGGAGTGTTTTTTTAATTGAAATAATTTTCCCTATGTGTCGTGTTTTTTTAAATTAAATTTTCATGCTTAGTAGTGGAAGCCGTTTTATGGACAGAATCCATTACTAAGCCAGGGCTTAGCATTAGCCCTATAAACAGCTTGCACTAACCCCCAAAAATCACCCCGGTACCCACTGCCACATGGGTATCGGGAAGAGCCGGTACCCAGAGCATCAAAAATGGCCTGGCCTATGCGGTAACAGGCTGGCGTTATTTAGGAGTAACGTCAGGCTGTTGCTGCTTGATTGGTATCTGGTTGGTAATACAATATCTTCCCAAACAGGGAGCCTCCAATTGTTGCAACGCATGCTGGGACTTGTAGTTTAGCAAACAGCTGGAGTCTCCCTGTCTGGAAAGACACAAATAGCAGGCTCATCCCCAAAACACAAAATAATGGGTGCTATCAATGCTTTCACTCCTCATAAACAACAACACATTGGACGTAAGACAAGAAAAAACATACCATAAGGCGCACACCAAAACTGTCAATTATATACTTCTTTATTGTTACACATGATATAATATAGATAAAAAAATATTGCACAAAGTACACAGATAAAAGCAATTAACCCCTTAAGGACTCAGCCCATTTTCACCTTAAGGACTAAACCCCTTTTTGCAAATCTGACCACTGTCACATTATGCATTAATAACTCTGGGATGCTATTACTTTTCATTCTGATTCCAAGATTTTTGAGGACATTAGAGGGCTTCAAAGTATAGCAGCAATTTTCAAAATTTTCATGTAAAATTCAAAATCTGAATTTTTCAGGGACCAGTTACATTTGAAGTGAATTTGAGGTGCCTTTCTGTGAGAAATACCCCATAAATGACCCCATTATAGAAACTGCACCCCTCAAAGTATTCAAAATGACATTCCGAAAGTATGTTAAAGGAGAACTCCGGAATAGGAAAATTATTGTCCATACTGCCGGCAGTAAAAAAAATAAACAGGTACATACTGTACCTTCCTTTACTCCCCCGGTGCCTCCGGTAACCGGCTCTGGCCTCCACCACGATCCTCTTCCTGGTTGCCGGGGGTCGGCGAGTCATACTGCACCAAAGTCCTGACTCGGCCGGCGAGAGGCTGAGTGGAAGTGTCACGTTAAAGGAGGCACTGCGGGAGCAAAGGATGGCATGTACCTGTTTATTTCTTTACTGCCGGCAGTATGGACGATAATTTTCCTATTCCCGAGTTTTCCTTTAACCCATTAGGTGTTTCACAGGAACAGCAGCAAAGTGGAGGAGAAAAATCAAAATCTCAATTTTTCCACTAACATGTTCATGTAGCCCCATTTTTTTTTCATTTTTACAAGGGGTGTAAGGAGAAAAAGCCCCCCAAAGCTTGTAACCCAATTTCTCTTGAGTATGGCAATACCTCATATGTTGACGTAAAGTGCTCTGCAGGCTTGCAACATGGCTCAAGAGGGAAAGAGCAACTGTGGGATTTTGGAGGGCGAATTTTGCTGTCTAGGTTTTTGGCGGGGCATGTTGTATTTAGGAAGCCCCCATGGTGCCAGAACAGCAAAAAAATACTCCACATGGCAAACTATTTGGGAAACTAAACCCCCAAAGAACATAACAAGGGGTATAGTGAGCCTTAACACCTTACAGGTGTTTGACAGGTTTGCTTTGAAATTGGACATGAAAATGAAAAATGTGATTTTTAACACTAAAATGCTGGTGTTACCCCAAATTTGTCATTTTCACAAGAGGGAATAGGAGAAAATGTCCCCCAAAATTTGTAACCCCATTTCTCTTGAGTTAAGTTAATACCTCATATGTGGATGCACTTTGCTCTGTGGGTGCACTAGAGGGCTCAGAAGGGAAGGAGCGACATTGGGCTTTTGGAGAGCGGATTTAGCTGAAATGGTTTTTGGGGGGCATGTCGCATTTAGGAAGCCCCTTTGCTGCCAGAACAGCAAAAAAAAACACATGGCACACTATTTGGAAAACAACACCCCTTAAGGAACATAACAAGGGGTACAGTGAACCTTAACACCCCACAGGTGATTGACAAATTTTCGCTAAATTTGGACGTGAAAATGGAAAAAAAAATTTCACTAAAATGCCGATGTTACCCCAAAATTTTCATTTTCACAAGGGGTAATAGGAGAAAAAGTCCCCCAAAATTTGTAACACCATTTCTTCTGAGTAAGGAAACACCCCATATGTCGATGTAAAGTGCTCTGCAGGCTCACTACAGGGCTCAGAAGAGAAGGAGCACCATTGGGCTTTTGGAGAGAGAATTTGGTGGGAATAGAAGTGGGGGGCTATGTGCATTCAGAAAGTCCCCCTTCTCCCAGAACAGTGGACCCTAGTTCAGAAGCTACACCCCTCACAAAATGTAACAAGGGGTGCAGTGAGCATTTAAACCCCACTGTCGTTTGACAGATCTTTGGAACAGTGGGCTGTGTAAATGAAAAATTTTATTTTTCATTTTCATGGAACACTGTTCAAAAAATCTGTTAGACACCTGTAGTGTGTAAATGCTCACTGCACACCTTGTTACTTTCTGTGAGGGGTGTAGTTTCCAAAGTTTCATTTTCACGTCCAACTTTAATGAAAATTTGGCAAACACATGTGGGGTGTTAAGGCTCACTATACCCCTTGTTACGTTCCATTAGGGGTGTAGTTTCCAAAATGGGGTCATATATGGGTGTGTTTTTTTTTGGCGTTTATGTCAGAATCGCTGTAACTACCAGTCACCCATGTGCAAATCACCAATTTAGGCCTCAAATGTACCCGGTGCGCTCTCACTCCTGAGCCCTGTTGTGCGCCTGCAGAGCACTTTATATCCACATATGGGATATTTCCTAACTTAGGGAAAAAAAGACCCCCAAAATTTGTAATGCAATTTCTCCTTTTACCTCTGGTGTAAATTAAAAGTATGGGGCAACACCAGCATGTTAGGGTAAAAATTTAAACATTTTTACACTAACGTGCTGGTGTAGACCCCAATTTTACCTTTTCATAAGGGGTAAAAGGAGAAAAAGATGGAAATACCCCATATGTGGCCCTAAACTGTTGCCTTGAAGTATGACAGGGCTCCAAAGTGAGAGAGCACCATGCGCATTTGAGGCCTGAATTAGGGATTTGCATAGGGACGGACCCGAATGCAAGCATTACACTTGCCTCCGCCACCAAAATATCCTGCGGCAGTGTTTCCCAAACAGGGTGCCACCAGCTGTTGCAAAACTCCCAGCATGCCTTGACAATCAGTGGCTGTCAGGCAATACTGAGAGTTGTTGACTTTCAACAGCTGAAGGCTCCGTTTTGGAAACAGTGCCGTGAGAGACCTTTTTTTTATTTTTATTGGGAGGGAGGGGGGATAACTGTGTAAGGGTGTATATGTAGTGTTTTACTTTTTATTTTGTGTAGTGTAGTGTTTTTAGGGTACATTCACACGGTCGGGTTTACAGCGAGTTTCCGCTAGGAGTTTAAGCTGTGGTGGAAAATTTGCTGCCTCTCAAACTTGCAGCAGGAAACTCACTGTAACCCCCCGCCTGTGTGAATATATCCTGTACATTCACATGGGGGAGGAGGGTGTAAACCTCCAGCTGTTGCAAAATTACAATTCCCAGCATGCACTGACAGACCATGCATGCTGGGAGCTGTAGATATGCAACAGCTGGAGGCACACTGGTTGTGAAACACAGAGTTTGTTACTTAACTCAGTGTTTTGCAACCAGTGTGCTTCCCGCTGTTGTAAAACTACACTTCCCAGCATGTACATTTTCTCAGTGCATGCTGGGAGTTGTATTTTTGCAACAGCTGGAGGCACACTGGTTGCAAAATACTGAGTTAGGTAACATAATCTGTGTTTCACAACCAGTGTGCCTCCAGCTGTTGCAAAACTACAACTCTCAGCATGCATGGACAGCCGAAGGGCATGCTGGGAGTTGTAGTTATGCAACTGCTGGAGGCACAATACTACAACTCCCAGCATGCCCTTTAGCTGTCCATGCATGCTGGTAGTTGTAGCTATGCAACAGCTGGAGGCACACTTTTTCATAGAAAAAATGTGCCTCCAGCTGTTGCATAACTACAAACCCCAGCATGCGCAGACTACCAAAGGGCATGCTGGGAGTTATAGTTGTGCCTCCAGCTGTTGCATAACTACAATTCTCAGCATTGCCATTGACTGTGCATGCTGGGAGTTGTTGCTAAGCAACAGTAGGAGGCTGTTGCTGTATCCTGCCATCCACACTGCTGCCATGCTGCTGCCTCCTGCTGCTCCAGTCCTCCACTCCCACTCCTGAGGGTAAATCGCCGACTTCCAGACAGGTAAGGGACCTCCGCTTGACCGATCAATCACATGATCATGAGGTGGCACCCATGTCATCTCACTCCTGCTGGCTAAGGGTAAGCCCCAATCGCACTTTTTTTTCCAGTTCACCGGGTCACTAGAGATCCGATTGACCGGGAATCGCCGCAAATCACAGGATCCCCCCAGGGCTGAACTATGTTCTGTCCCCGGGGGGGGGACCGGAAATCTGCAGGGTATTCCTGAGGAGGGGGGGTACTCGGGAATGTGGGCATATGAGTGGCAAGAAAAACTCTAAGACCCATCTCTCAACCACGGAGGGGATCACAAAACAATGGGACCTCCCCACGGAGACACCCTAACTCCCAACTTAAGTAATAGGTAAAGAATATACCAATGCAGTTTCAAATATAAAATCACTATGTTAAATATTCAAAGGTAGTTCCATACAATACCCATCCTGTTAAAGGTTACATCTGCATAGGACCCAGTAGATCAATCACAATAAATCACAACACAGTCATAGGAGCGGGTGTCCCCCTAAAGGTCCCCAAGCATTCCGTCACCCAATGGTGAGGGGGTTGCACAGGTGCAAAACACTGATGAACAACCACTCACATGCCTTCTATTCATGAGGAGGGTAGTTGTTCACAGATTAGGCATACACAGGGTGCCAGTAATGTGATAGCATGTAGTGCAACATGCTGGCTTGCAACCTATTGTGACGCCCATACTATTTGATCAGGTGGGCTGCCCAGCATAAATAGAAGTTTAACTGTTAAGACTCCACTTACTCCACTTCATTTTTCTCCTAATACTGCATAACCAAAAGTGAAAGGAACTTCCACCTGTTATTTGGCTTGTACAAATATCCTTTTAGTATTCTTCCATATTTTTTTTTAAGTCAAAATCCTTCTAGTGTTCTTTGGTCTCAATTCCGAAATTTCCGCAATTTTAAATAAAATTGGTAATATGCCACCCCAAGTGGAGTTTTTTGCCTTTCCTTGGCATGTTCAAATTGATTATAGAGGGTTTTCCGTGTATTGTGTATCATGTGTAATTAATAAAGTATTGTATTTTTCATTATTTGGTGTGTGCTATCTTGGAATGTTTATTTACAGATGAAAAGAGAATCCTAATTTTTATTAGTGTTGAGTGTGAATATTCGAAATGCAAATTTTAACTGCGAATATCGGCACTTTGCGATTTTGTGAATATTTTGAATATAGCGATATATATTTGTAATGATGAATATTCCTTTTTTGTTTTTTTTTTCTTCACAGCACACATCACAACAATGATGTGTACTGTGTAAAAAAAAGTGATCATCCCTCCCTGCTTCCAGCTGGTGGTCCAAAGATGGCTCCAATATTATTTACTGTGTGTGTGGAGCGCAAATATGGAGTCTGTGTGGAGCGCAAATATTTCGTATATGTGAATATGCAAATATTTGCGAATATCAGCACTTCCAGAGGACACTGAAAGATATAATCGCGCATGCGCACTATGCAAATTTCATTACGAATTTTTGCATGGAATAAAAAGGGAACGAACATAGTGAAAATGCGAACATAGGATGAATATTCATCAATATATTTGCAAAATATCACGAATTTGAATATTGCCCCTGCTGCTGATCACTAATTTTTATTGTTTTGGAAGCATCTTGTCATCTCCCCTTTTTTTCAGGTAACCTTGTCTTTACCTTATATTACATATTGGCCAAAATTTTACTATTTGCTAATTCATAAAAGATCACCTCACCTTTATGATAGCTTGATATAAAGTTTGTTTGTATCAGAGAATCATATAATTTGCTCATCTTTTTACAGATGGCAGTTTGTAAGCCCTGGCAGTCCCTCAGAGACAAGTGACACAAGAAACATACACAAAAAATGGTCCAAGTGGTAGCGGAGTGTCGACAAGCAAACAACATTGCACACACTGATCTTATACACTGTTCACTGCAAAGCCATAGCTTTGCATTGATCAGTTTTATCGGTGGTCGATTGCTCAAGCCTGCATCTCAGGCTTGGAGCAATCAATCACCAAAAGGACACACCAGAGGAAAGTAAGAGGACCTCCGCTCGTGTCCCAGCTGATCGGGACACCGCATTTTCACTGCAGTGGTCCCGATCAGCCCCACTGAGCTGCCGGGCAGCTTTCACTTTCACATCTAAAGGGTTCCGGCTTCAGATGCATGCTGGAACCGACCCGATATGACGCGGGGTCACTGCATGACCCCGTGTTATATCGCGGGAGCCGGTCAAGGACGTAAATATACGTCCTTGGTTATTAAGGGGTTAATATTAACATTTTAACCCAAATGTTACATAACAAAATAGGTTCACATTGTAACAAGCAAATATGTTTCTGAACACTTTTTTTAGGACTGATAGTAACCTTGATTTAAACAAATATGTTTATGTACACTTTTTTTTAGGACAGATAGTAACCTTGTTTTTTATTTGGGGGAAAAGGGTTTAGATCCCAGCAGTCCATCTTCTATTCCAAGCTACAACTACAACCACAGATGAAGAGTTGGGTCAATCTGAATTGATTTGGCCATTCTTTGATCCCTCACTACCCATGGCTGGATCTGCAGATATGGAAGAAGATAGAGAAGTCTCTGGTCCAAGTGGGGTCCAAGCCCCACGATCCACCCCTGCTCAAAATCGAGTGTAGTCTGGGCCAGGGGCCACATTTAGGCGCAGGTCAAGAAATTAACCAAGAAATCCTGGCATTAATCTACCATCAAAGAGCCGAGGATGACAGAGATGTCTTTGATCCTGACCTAAGCCCAATTACTTAGATCTATGTCTTTAGCCACAAGTAATCATTATAATCGTCGCCCCACTACTTATTATTCCCTGAATCAGCCCCAATATGGTGGAATGGAAAGGTCCATTTATTATGCGACCCCTTCCCCGATGTGTCTACCTCCCCATTATTTTCCACCCAGCACTCCCAACACTCTTGAGTCTAAAGAGCTACCATGTCCACCTACATCCATCGCCACAAATTTATAGTTAGTGTCGGCAAAAGCCATAAGAATAATCAAAAATTATCTTTATAATTAAAAAATAAAGAAATAGAAAGTAGAAGCTTCTATATGTAGATATGTTCTCCATCAACTTGGACCTAGGCAGTTTGGTAAATTTGCTACCTGTTCAAAACCGGCAGCTACTTGGAGCCAGGTGTAACCAGTAGGAGCAGGCATCACAGATGGGCCCAACTGCTCCCAAATCGGACCACATGTCTCCTTTACTATACAAGATGTTGTAGTTTTGCCCACAAAAAAATTGGAAATGCAGAGATGAAAATGATTCTCCAGTACCTAGGAAGTTGAAAAAGAAAAGAAATTAAACACATCTAACATTCAGAAAATACAAAAAAAGGGGTAAAAATGCAACATACCTTAATTTGATCAGAAGCCTAACCTCAAATGTAATAGGCTTCATCATGTGGGTCTCCTGAAGACTCAGATTATATTCCCTAATTACTCCTAACACCCCTCCTGCTCTTAAAAATGTTTCCTAGCTTTAAAAAGCTGTATTATACCTTTCTATTTGCTGACATTGTGTGAGCTCCCAGCAGGAGAAAGTAAATGTTCCCCAGCAGGTGCAATGTCACTGAAGCCTGCGAGAGCTGTACCTCGCCATGCCCCACATGCACTTCCTGAGTTTGGTCTACTGCCAGGCCGGGAGGAGATCAAACTGTTTGACTTGTGGCAGAGAACAAAACAGAGCCACTTAGTGGCCGTTTTTTCAATCACATTAAAAATATATAAAGGTTGAGAATTTTAATAGCAAGTAAATAGCAAAGTGTCTTATATTTACATAAGGAACAATATATAAAAAGTTTAGTTTGGTGACAGGTACTCTTTAAAGGAAAACTGTCAGCCAATTCACCCACACTAAACCCAACATACTGGGTGATAGTGTGGGTGAACTGGAGTCCAACAAGGGGTCACTTACTTTAGTGTGTGCCCTGGCCACACACTAAAGTGACCCCCCTATAACTTTTTATTTTTCCAGGGCGGTATGAGGGCTCATTATTTGTGCCGTGAACTGAAGTTTTTTGTTTTGATTGCTTTTTATTCATTTTTTGTGCTATAAAAAGTGACCAAAAAAAACGCAATTTTGGACTTTTTTTTGCGTGTACGCCATTGACCTTGAGGTTTAATTAACAATATATTTTTATAGTTCAGACATTTCCGCACTCTGCAATATCACAAATGTTTCTTTTTATTTACAGTTTTTTTTTTTTTTTTTATGGGAAAAGGGGGGGGTGATACTTTTATTAGGGAAGGGGTTTTAATTCATCATTAGTAACTTTTTCTTTTCACTTTTTTTTTGCTATGTTATAGCCCCCTATAGGGGCTATAACATGCATTACATTGATTCCTAACACTGATCATCAGCATGGACTACATGCAGATGATCAGTGTTATTGGGGCTTGACTTCTCCTGCCTGGATCTCAGGCATGGAGTAGTCAATCGCCAATCGGACGCCAAGGAAGCAGGTAGGGGACCTTTTTTCAATGTCCTAGCAGATGGGGACACCGCTGTTTTACCGCGGTGTTCCCAATCAGCCTGACTGAGCTGCCGGGATGCAATTTTTTCAACTTTAGATGCGGCGATCAAAGTCTTAATAGTGCACGGCACAACGATCGGTACCGCACACCATTAGCCCAGGGTCCTGGATTTCATTAGCCACCGGGACCAACCCGCTATGTCGCGGGTTCACGGCATGACCCCGCGTTATAGACTGGGACCGGGCGCAGGGTGTACAGGTACGCCCTGTGTCCTTAAAGGGGTGTTCCAGGAAAAAATGTCTTTATATATCAACTGGCTCCAGAAAGGTAACAGATTTGTAAATTACTTCTATTTAAAAAATCTTAATCCTTACAATAATTATCAACTGTTGAAGTTGAGTTGTTCTTTTCTGTCTGACAACAGTGCTCTCTGCTGACATCTCTGCTTGTATCGGGAACTGTACAGAACAGAATAGGTTTGCTATGGGGATTTGCTTCTACTCTGAACAGTTCCCGAGACAGGTGTCATCAAAGAGCACTTAGACAGAAAAGAACAACTCAACCTTAGGAGCTCATAAGTACTGAAAGGATTAAGATTTTTTAATAGATTTACTCGAATCTATATAATCTTAAAGATACAGTGGCCGCCCCCCCGGAACCTGACGTCCTTAACACAGGCATACCTCTTCCAATTACACCTCCCTGCCTTGACACCTGAACAGATAGCATCTCTGAACACGGAATTTACTATAATGGAATTAACTAAAGTAACAGACTCCCTCCCCCCTGATAGAGCCCCAGGTCCCGACGGTTATGTTAATTCTTATTACAAATATTTAAGGTCACCCTGCTCCCTCACTTATTAAAATGTTGCCAACATGCGGCCAGTACTGGAGCACTCCCCTCGGAAAATCTACAAGCCACCATAGTGACTTTACCTAAACCTGGAAAAACACAAGGCTACCCCCAAAATTTTAGACCCATTTCCCTATTGAATCAGGACCTGAAAATATTTGCCAAACTTTTAGCCACTAGAATTTCCAAAGTCCTCCCCACACTAATCCACCCAGATCAGTCTGGGTTTGTAGCTGGCCGACAGGCGTCGGATAACACCAGATGCCTATTAAACATTTTCTCACGTTTGGAGAGTGCGGGTACCCGGGCGGTGGTTTTGGCGTTGGACGCCGAGAAGGCGTTTGATCGTCTACGGTGGTCGTTCGCATTCTCGGTCCTAGCGCACATGGGTTTCTCGGGCATGATCCTTTCAGCCCTCCAGTCCCTTTACTCATGCCCATCAGCCCGAGTATTAGCAAACGGGGCACTCTCAGACCCCTTTTTAATTACAAATGGATCGCGTCAGGGCTGCCCATTATCCCACTATACATATTGTCCATAGAACCGCTAGCACAAAAAATACGTACTGACCCTAAAGTACAGGGTATATCCGTGGGACGAAGTAACCATGTCGTCTCGCTATACGCAGATGATGTGGTCCTTTGCCTATCCCATCCTGAGACTTCGCTGCCGGCAGTCATGGACGATATAGAAGTCTATGGTTTATTGACATACTACCATATAAACACGGCCAAAACTCAAGCACTACCTGTTAATCTCCCTCACCCAACCATAACTACACTTAAATCTGCTTTCCCTTTCGAATGGAAATCGCATAGTCTACAATATCTAGGTATTCAGGTGACTTACCCTCACAAACTTCTGTTCCAAAATAACTATGACCCCCTACTGCTGACAATATCATAAGAGATGGAACGTATAACTAAATATGAGCTTTCTTGGGTGGGTAGGATTGCAACGTTCAAAATGTTCCTCCTCCCGAGGTTTTTGTACCTCTTTCGCACTCTTCCGATCAACGTACCCAACTCCTTCTTTCACAAAGCACAATCACTGCTTACATCATTCATATGGGCGGGGGGCAGCCCCAGGCTATCTGCAGGTATCCTCAGCAAATCAAAATTGGCTGGGGTCTAGGATCTCCTGATTTAAAACAATACTACGTGGCTACTATGGTATCCGCACTGAGGCATTGGTGGCACGCGCGGGTAGATCTCTCTTGGGTGAACATGGAAAATCAGTCCATTACCCTTTATACAGTTAAATATCTCCTTTTTCTACCATTTTGGGACCTACACACCCCCAAGTTAAAAAATCCCCTAGTAGAAGCTTCATACAAAGCGTGGAACATTTTTATTACAACGTCTTCTAACCCAACTACTCCTACGAAGGGGGATATACCTCTATCTCTAATCCAGGCACATATTCTTGACCTTGACCTGAGGGGTTGGGTGAGTAAAAATATCACACATGCATGCTTCTTATTTGAAACTCCCGCATCACAACACCTAAAACAAGGATACATACCTATTACCCCACGCAGATTTTTACCCCACACAGATTTCTTATTTTTAAGAAGTACTTACAGGTCCGCCATTTTTTAGACAACCTAAACCCCACACAATCATCTGTTGACTATACTACACTACGTTTTTTGGCCCTCCCCTTGAAAGGTCTAAAACCTTTATATCGTAACCTTACCCATCCTCACTTGTTTGTAAAGTCTCACCCATTTAGATACTGGGAGAGGGATCTAGGTCGCACCTACACCACAGCGGAGTGGCAACATGCATTCAAATCCCTTCACGCAGCATTTCAATGTTCCACACATGTAGAATCAGCATTTAAAACCATTCTAAGGTGGTACTATACTCCGGACCGACTAGCATGTATTTAGCCAGATTCCTCCCCATTATGCTGGAGAGGATGCGGAGGGAATGGCTCCTTATACCACATACTATGGCGCTGTACATTAATCAAACCCTTCTGGGCTTCCTGCAGATCGCTACTACTACATACCCTCGGTAACCAGATACCTTGGTCCCCTCAATCCGCTTTATTATTTCTAAAACTCCAATCTCTTAACCGCTGAGATAGAGACCTTTATTGCATCATATGCATACTAGCTAAGATTTTAATAGTAAGTAACTGGAAATCTACATTGACCCCCACCTTACCACAACTTCATAACAAATTAAACACTACCTTGTAATTCGAAAAAGTCATAGCTCTAGGAGCTAACAGATATGAAAAATTCTCCAGTAGATGGAGGAAATAGTTGTCTTCTCCTCATTGCATAAATATATGATTATTGAAAACAACGATATCCCTTGCACTGAACGAATCTGATAAACGTGAAACACACACTAAGGACCAGACGTTGATCTGTATACATGTAATACGGAGGCCTACTACATCCATTCACCTTATACACTCAAAAGTTCTTCTAGCACATAGAGAGTACCTATGTAGTAACTTATACTTCATTTATAAAAGAAATGGAAACTGAACCATGTATTGGAAATCTTATTCTCATGTTGCCACTCTGTTTTTGAGTTTGTAGTCATGCGGAACGCAGGCACAAATACGCATAGCTGTATCTGAACTTTGGTTTTATTTGTTAACCTGAAAAACTTTAATAAAAACTATTCTTGCAAAAAAAAAAAAAAGATTTTTTAATAGAAGTAATTTACAAATATGTTTAACTTTCTGGAGCCAGTTCATATATATATATATATATATATATATATATATATATATATATAAAGTATTTTTCCATGGATAACCCCTTTAAGAGGTTAATAAAGTGTGTGTTTTTAACTTTTTTCACTTTTATTTTTCTTATTTTTTAGGTAGTACTACTACTCCCAGCATGGAATAGACTGTTCCATGATGGGAGTAGTAGTACCTGTACTAATAGATCGCCCCGGGTGTCACTTCTGACACCCGATGCGATCGTCCCTTATATTGCAGGGACTCTCTACAGAGTTGGCTCTCTACAGCACTCGCATCTCTGCTCTGTACTCTGCTCTGTACTCACATCACTGATTCATATTTTCTGCCCAGAGTGGTGATTGGCCGGATGGTGGCAGCCAATCACCGCTCTCAGAGGGAAATATGAATATTTATATTCACATCACTGGCCTGGCAGAGTATAGTGCTGCTCCGTATCTCCGGATGAAGGATGGTCGCAGCAGGTGTCAGAAGTGACAACCGCTGTGATCTGTCCTTAACTGCAGGTACTACTGCTCCCAACATGGAGCACATTCTGCTCCATGCTGGGAGCTGTAGTACCTGCATTAAAAGACAGATCGCAACAGGTGTCAGAAGTGACACCTGTTGCAATATGCCTATTGATGCAGGTACTACAGCTCCCAGCATGGTGCAGAGAGTGCTCCATGTTGGAAGCAGTAGTACCTGCAGTCAAGGACAGATCACAGCAGGTGTCACTCCTGACACCCGCTGCGATCCTCCCGTATAATGTATAGATGCTTCTCTGGTCCCACTGTAGTATGGTCTTCAGTGTAGTATATGCCGTATATATACCTATTATTCATATTTTCGCAGAAAGTTATGATTGGCTGGAACCATCTGGCCAATACAGTGCAGAGGAACGGAGAAGAGCTTTAGTGCCGCCCGCTTCTATACATTTTATAGGAGGGTCGCAATGGGTGTCAGGAGTGACACCCAGGACGATCTGTTTATTAGTACAGGAACTACTACTCCCATCATGGAACAGTCTGTACCACCTAAAAATTTAAAAAATAAAGAAAAAAGTGAAAAAAGTTAAAAACACACACACTTTATTAAACACATTATTTAAGTACATTGCTGATAAAAAGTTGAAAGGAGAACTCCAGGGAAGTTAAGAAACATAAAAATACCCCCAAAGCCACCACAATACCTGTTCTATGCATCTCTGTGTAATGGCCACCAGCCAACTGCTTTCATTATCTGTGTGCATGTTCACACTGCAACTCACACACTGTACAGGTCTTTTCTTTCAGACTATCCTTCCTCCAGCAATAAATCATGCTGTGCTCTGAATAGCGGAAGTCAGTGATTTGATTTTCAGCAGAAAAACAGCAGCTATGTGCTCAGTTGTGACTGAGAATCTTCACTGCTCTTCTCTCACAGCTCACAAGCTCCTCACACAGGGAGGGGTGGTGTGGCTGTACAGCCAGAGCTCTAGACCAAACAGAAATCAGACAGAAATCAGGTGGTGGTGTCTTGAAGGGAGGGGTTAGGTCTTACTGAGGAGACAAAGTGGATCTAAAAATTAAGTTTTTCTCTCACTTGCGGTATGTAAGTGACAGCTGAAAGAGGGAAACTGCTCTATATAGCTAATGAATGATATTTAGACAAATACATAGGTTGGTGAGAGGGAAAGGATGGGCTATGGGTTTAGTTCCCCAGAGTACCCCTTTAACAAAATAAATTTTGAAAATTATATTATTTTTACATATAACCTCTTGGGGACGAAGGGTGTACAGGTACGGCCTTGCTCCCTGGTACCTGAAATCATTCAGCAGGCATCCCGTGCCCATGCCTGGGTAGGTCCTGATCAATTTAGATCAGCGACCTGCGGCAATTCCGGGTTGATCGGGTCTCTGATGCCCCGATAGCCCGGAAAATAGGGAAGATAAGAGCTGTTAGAGACAGCTCTGACCATCCTGAAGGATAGGAGTGAGGTGGCAGGGGTGCCACCTCCTCCTATCGCCTACAATTGGCCGATCCAGACTGGATGTCAGGGCAGAGCGGGGAAAGATGGCGGCGAGGTGCAGGGGCCGTGGATGCGGCGGGGACCGGCGGCAGTTACCTGGGATCATGCGGGGACCAGGACCGGTGGCAGGCAAGTGGTGCGGCGGCGGTATCAGATGCTGCAGTGAAGATCACCATAAAGTGATCTTCACTGCAGCTTTTAGGAGTTTCAAAACTACAACTCCCAGTATACCCAGACAGCCTGTGCAGTGGTCTCCAAACTGTGTCCTTCCAGATGTTGCAAAACTACAACTCTCAGCATCCCCAGACAGTCCAGGCATGCTGGGAGTTGTAGTTCTATAACATCTGGCCCTTCAGATGTTGCAGAACTACAACTCCCAGCATGCCTGGATAGTCTCAGCATACTGGGAGTTGTAGTTTTGCAACATCTGGAAGGACACAGTTTGGAGACCACTATACAGTAGTGTCCAAACTGTAGCGCTCCAGATGTCAATTCAAAGCATACTGAGACTGTCCAGGCATACTGGGAGTTGTAATTCCGCAACATCTGGCCCTTCAGATGTTGCCGAACTACAGCTCCCAGCATGCCTGAGCAGTCTGGGCATGCTTGGAGTAGAAGTTTTGAGACATCTGGAGGGCTACAGTTTGGAGACCACTACACAGTGGTCTCCAAATTGTTCTCCTCCAGTTGTTGCATAACTACAACTCCCAATATGTCCTTCGGCTGTCTGGGCATGCTGAGAGTTGTAGTATTGCAACAACTGGAGGCACACTGGTTGAGAAACATTGTCTTTTTCCTAACTCAGTGTTTCCCAACCGTGTGTCTCCAGCTGTTGCAAAACTATAACTCCCAGCATGCACTGACAGACCATGCATGCTGGTAGTTGTAGTTTTGCAACAGCTGGAGGCACACGGGTTGGGAAACACTGAGTTAGGAAACAGTGGTGCAGAAACACTGCGGTAGTCTGTTACCTAACTCAGTGTTTCCCAATTCCAACCAGTGTGCCTCCAGCTGTTCCATAACTACAACTCCCAGCATGCATGGTCTGTCAGTGCATGCTGGGAGGGTACATTCACATGGGCGGGGGTTTACAGCAAGTTTCCCGCTTCAAGTTTGAGATGCGGCAAATTTTCTGCTGCAGCGGGAGACACACTGTAAACCCCGCCCGTGTGAATGTACCCTAAAAACACTACACTACACTACACTAACCATAAATAAAGAGTAAAACACTACACATACACTACACCCTTACACTGTGCCCCTCCCTCCCCCCAATAAAAATAAAAAACGTCTTGTACGTCAGTTTTTCCAAAACGGAGACTTCAGCTGTTGCAAAATAACAACTCCCAGTATTGCCATGTTGGGAGTTTTGCAACAGCTGGGGGCACCCTGTTTGGGGAAAACTGACGTACAGTATTTTTGGTGGAGGAGGCAAGTGTAACGCTTGCATCCGGGTACACCGCTATGAAAATCCCTAATTTAATCCTCAAATGCGCATGGCGCTCTCTCGCTTTGGAGCCCTATCGTATTTCAAGGCAACAGTTTAGGGCCACACATGGGGTATTTCCGTACTCCAAATTTTTGGTGGCTTTTTCTCCTTTTACCCCTTATGAAAAGGTAAAGTTGGGGTCTACACAAGCATGTTAGTGTAAACATTTTTTTTTTTTACACTAACATACTGGTGTTAGTGCAAAGAGGTACACTAAGAGGTATGGGAAAAAAAAGACCCCCAAAATCTATAACACACTTTCTCCCAAGTACGTAAATACCCCATATGTGTGCGTAAAATGCTCTGTGGACGCACAAGAAGGCTCAGGAGTGAGAGCGCACTATGTATATTTGAGGCCTAAATTGGTGATTTGCACAGGGGTGTCTGCTGGGTACAGCGGTTCTGACATAAACGGAAAAAAAAACCACCCCATTTGGAAACTACACCACTCACAGAACGTAACAAGGGGTACAGTGAGCATTTACACCCCACAGGTGTCTGACAGATTTTTGGAACAGTGGTCAGTGAGAATGAAAAATGTAATTTTTCATTTGCACAGCCCACTGTTACAAAGATCTGTCAAACACCTGTCGGGTGTTAAGGCTCACTGCGCCAATTATGACGTTCCTTGAGGGTGTAGTTTCCCAAATTGTATGCCATGTGGGGTGTTTTTCGCTGTTCTGGCACCATGGGGGCTTCCTAAATGACACATGCCCCCCAAAAACCATTTCAGCAATATTCGCTTTCCAAAAGCCCAATGTTGCTCCTTCCCTTCTGAGCCCTCTAATGCACCCGCAGATCATATTACACCCACATTTGAGGTATTTCCTTACTCGAGAGAAATGGGGTTTCAAATTTTGGTGGACATTTTCACCTATTACCCCTTATGAAAATGAAAAATTTGGGGTAACATAAGCATTTTAGTGAAAAAAATGTAATTGTTCATTTTTCACGTCCAAATTTATTGAAAATTCGTCAAACACCTGTGGGGTGTTAAGGCTCACTGTACCACGTGTTACGTTCCTTGAGGGGTGTAGTTTCCCAAAAGCATGCCATGTGGGGTGTTTTTTTTTTGCTGTTCTGGCACCATGGGGGCTTCTTATATGCGACATGCCCCCCCAAAAACCATTTCAGCAAAATTCGCTTTTTAAAATCCCATTGTCGCTCCTTCTCTTCTGAGCCCTCTAGTGCACCCACAAAGCACTTTACATCCACATATGAGGTATTTCCTTACTCAAGAGAAATTGGGTTACAAATTATGGGTGGCTTTTTCTCCTTTTACCCCTTGTAAAAATAAAAAATATGGGTCTAAAAGAACATGTTAGTGTAAAAAAAATGCAGATTTAGATTTTTCTCCTCCACTTTGCTGCTATTCTTGTAAAACACCTAAAGGGTTAACAAACTTTCTGAATGTCATTTTGAATACTTTGAGGGGTGCAGTTTCTATAATGGGATCATTTATGGGATATTTCTCAGAGAAAGGCCCCTCAAATCCACTTCAAACTTAACTAGTCCCTGAAAAATTAAGATTTTGATTTTATTTTATTTTTTAATTGCTGCTATATTCTGTAGCCCTCTGATGTCTTCAAAAAGTAAAAACATGTCAACTTTATGATGTCAACATAAAGTAGACATGAAATTTGGGGATTTTCCACCAAAAAAGGATGCAAATAACAATGAAAATGTACCACTATGTAAAAGTAGCATTGAAAGAGTTATGATTTTTTAAAGGTGAGGAGGAAAAAATGAAAGTGCAAAAACAGAAAAACCCCTGGACCTTAACCCCTTAAGAACTCAGCGTTTTTTCGTTTTTGCATTTTCATTTTTTCCTCATCACCTTCTAAAACTCATAACGCTTTCAATTTTGCACATACAATTCCATATGATGGCTTATTTTTTGCGCCACCAATTCTACTTTGCAGTGAAATTAGTAATTTTACCCAAAAATCCACGGCGAAACGGAAAAAAAATTCATTGTGCGACAAAATTGAGGAAAAAATTTCATTTTGTAAATTCCGTTTCTACTCAGTGCATTTTTCGGTAAAAATAACACCTTATCTTTATTCTGTAGGTCCATACGGTTAAAATGATACAGTAAAATGATCAAGTGTCACAGCTACTGAGCAAGGGGTCTAGAGTTATTTGCCTGAGTACCCCAAAAACGCGTTCTAGCCTATGACAACATAGAACCCACTGTAAGCCACCAGTGTGTATTAGCTGCTGTGAGCCCGGAATTTATACAATTTGCTATTGTCATCTACCTCCTGCAATCCATCCACTTGGAGATCTGCTTGCTGTGAGATCCTCCGTGCCGTCCTATCCCTCTGCTGCCAACAGAGATCCTACAACCCATCTTCCAAGATCCACTTCTACGATTGCCTCCCTGGCTGACGTCAGACGCCGCCACCACGAGGAGTGTTACTGTGTGGCAAAACATCGGGTCCAGCACAAGACCAGCCACATTCAGCGCCTGCCAGCGCTTACTAACCAGCCGGAGCATTGCGTGGACTTAAACATCACAGCACGATACCATCACCAGGAACGGGTAATATTTAATCACTACTGCAATAACTTTTATGGACATTCAACCAACATTATTTCACCATACACAGACTGTTTATTATCCGGACATCCAGTCGCTGAATTTAGTAATTCACTGTATGTTTTATACGGTCAATTTTTTACATTGATTTTATCACTGCATATTTTATATGTTATATTTGCCATTTATTTCTCCTCCCACAAGGGCCCTGTGTGAGGAATATACGCAATTAAAATATCTGTTTAATTGAAGCACGGTCTTGAAAATATTCTTTACCTTTTTTTTTTTTTTTAACTACTATCCTTGAGGTTTGGGCTATTTTTCACAACATATTTAGATTTTTTAATTACTTCTATTAAAAAAATATCAATCCTACCAACACTTATCAGCTGCTAAAATTGAGTTGTTCTTTTCTGTCTGACAACAGTTCTCTCTGCTGATCCCTCTGTCTGTCTCAGGAACTGTCCAGAGTAGGAGCAAATCCCCATAGCATTGCATTTTGTTTCTTTTTCTCCTCGCCTTTTAAGAGACATAACTGTTTTATTTTTTTTTATCTACAGAGCCATAAGAGGGCTTGTTTTTTTAGGGGGAAATTTTACTTTGAAATGACACTTTTAATTTTACCATAAAATATATGGTGCAACCAAACAAGGATTTTCTAGGATGTGATAAAAAATAGCAATTTTGGAATTTATTATTTATACCGGCAACTGTACAGAATTATAAACATTGTGTTAAGAATGTTCAGACATAAGGTGCAGTCACTTTTTAGCAGATACCTGTCATATGTGGATACCAGTTTTCAGTAAGCGCAGATCTCATCCAAGGAAAGCTGGGTGAGATATGGGAAAACCAGAAATAGTTAAATGCCTAGCAAGTCATAGCTTTGTTTGATGCACTCCTGGGTTTATTATTGAAAGGTTATTTTTTTTTTATAATTGTTTAAAATAATGTCTATCTATATAGAATAAAGGAAGCTGCAGGACTCCAAAGACTAATACTTCATCAGCGCACATTATATGGTATACTTTCAGGTCCCTTAACCCATATTGGCACTCCCCAGTACCTGGTAGACATAGGGCACAGTGTTCTGACGTTACTCCTTGTGCTCCGGCCACTGCCCCTGGCCGTGAGCGCACTGTCCCCCTCTCCCCTGGTGCCGGCGGGGCTGGGATTTGAATCGCAGGAAGCGCCCGCATGCGAATCCCAGCCCGTCACTTACCTCGCTCCTCTGCTGCTTCTTCCTCTGCCTCTCGGCTCCGATGCGCGCATCCCTGTCTCCTAGGGCACGTGCGCGCCGGAGCTCTGTGATTTAAAGGGCCAGTATGCCCATAATTATGTGAAACACCTGACACTATTCTATAAGTCCCTGCGCCTCCCACTCTTCCCTGTCGGATCTTCGATGCCATTTGCCTGAGATTAAAGGGGTATTCCAGGCCAAAACTTTTTTTATATATATCAACTGGCTCTGGAAAGTTAAACAGATTTGTAAATTACTTTGATTAAAAAATCTTAATCCTTGCAATAGTTATTAGCATCTGAAGTTAAGTTGTTTTTTTCTGTCTAACTGCTTTCTGATGACTCACATCCCGGGAGCTGTGCAGTTCCTATGGGGATATTCTCCCAGCATGCACAGCTCCCGGGACGGGACATCATCATTGAGCAGTTAGACAGAAAACTTTAGAAGCTAATAACTATTGAAAGGATTAAGATTTTTAATAGAAGTAATTTACAAATCTGTTTAACTTTCCGGAGCCAGTTGAGTTTTTGCCTGGAATACCCCTTTAAGCGTTCCATACAATCTGTGTTCTGACCCTTCCGCTACGTTATTTGACTCCGCACCTTTGCCGCCTGCCTTGACCTTCTGCTAAGTCCAACTACGCCTCTGCCAACTAAGTCCAACTACATCTCTGATGCTGCACTTTGAGAAAAAGCAACTTTATTCATTGGTCCTGATGTAGATATGGTGGTAGAGCCGCAGTGGCATAATCACACCTCTTCTCACAGCCACTTAGGCTTAGTTGATAGCCATAGTGTTAATGAAGCCTGAGTGGCTGGGAGAAGGGTAAAGGCAGTGTGACTACATACTGCCTCGGCTCCACCCCATGCCCTCTTAGGAGACACAAACATTTTTAAAAAGCTGATTTTTTTTTAATCCAAGTGTGAAATCAGAGAAGAGTTTTGGGCACAGGGTCCAAATTCTGTGCCCTATGGCAACGAGGTACTGGATAGGGCTTTTATGGGTTAAGGAACCTAATCGGTTCTCCTTAACCCCTTAAGGACTCAGCCCATTTTGGCCTTAAGGACTCAGACAATGTAATTTTTACGTTTTCGTTTTTTCCTCCTCGCCTTCTAAAAATCATAACTCTTTTATATTTTCATCCACAGACTAGTATGAGGGCTTGTTTTTTGCGCGACCAGTTGTCCTTTGTAATGACATAACTCATTATATCATAAAATGTATGGCGCAACCAAAAAACACTATTTTTGTGGAGAAATTAAAAAGAAAAACGCAATTTTGCTAATTTTGGAAGGTTTCGTTTTCACGCCGTACAATTTACGGTAAAAGTGACATGTGTTCTTTGTTCTGAGGGTCAATACGATTAAAATGATACTCATAATTACATATTTTCTATTATTGTTGCGCTTAAAAAAAATCACAAACTTTTTAACCAAATTAGTACGTTTATAATCCCTTTATTTTGATGACCTCTAACTTTTTATTTTTCCGTATAAGCGGCGGTATGAGGGCTCATTTTTTGCGCCATAATCTTTACTTTTTTTTGATACCACATTTGCATATAAAAAACTTTTAATACATTTTTTATATATCTTTTTTTATAAAATGTATTAAAAAAAGTAGCAATTTTGGAATTTTTTTTTTTTTTTTTACGTTCACGCCATTCACCGTACGGGATCATTACCATTTTATTTTAATAGTTCGGACATTTATGCACGCGGCGATATCAAATATGTCTATTAAATTAATTTTTTACGCTTTTTGGGGGTAAAATAGGAAAAAACGGACGTTTTACTTTTTTATTGGGGGAGGGGATTTTTCACTTTTTTTTTACTTTTACATTTTTTTTTACACTTGAATAGTCCCCATAGGGGACTATTCATAGCAATACCATGATTGCTAATACTGATCTGTTCTATGTATCCCCTTAACGACGCAGGCCGTATATTTACGTCCTGCGCCGGCTCCCGCGATATGAAGCGGGATCGCGCCGCGATCCCGCATCATATCGCATCGGTCCCGGCGCTCATCAACGGCCGGGACCCGCGGCTAATACCACACATCGCCGATCTCGGAGATGTGCGGTATTAACCCTTTAGAAGCGGCGGTCAAAGCTGACCGCCGCTTCTAAAGCGAAAGTGAAAGTGACCCGGCTGCTCAGTCGGGCTGTTCGGGACCACCGCGGTGAAATCGCGGCGTCCCGAACAGCTGACAGGACACCGGGAGGGCCCTTACCTGCCTCCTCGGTGTCCGATCGGCGAATGACTGCTCCGTGCCTGAGATCCAGGCAGGGGCAGTCAAGCGCCGATAACACTGATTACAGGCGTGTTAATACACGCCTGTGAGCTGTGTAAAAGACCTATAACACTGCAAAAAAAATGTTAAAAAAAAGTGTTAATAAAGGTCATTTAACCCCTTCCCTAATAAAAGTTTGAATCACCCCCCTTTTCCCATAAAAAAAATAAAACAGTGTAAAAAAAATAATAAATAAACATATGTGGTATCGCCGTTTGTGTAAATGTCTGAACTATAAAAATATATCATTAATTAAACCGTATGGTCAATGTCGTACGCGCAAAAAAAATCCAAAGTCAAAAAACGCGCATTTTTGGTCACTTTTTATACCATTAAAAAATGAATAAAAAGTGATCAAAAAGTCCGATCAAAACAAAAATCATACCGATAAAAACTTCAGATCACGGCGCAAAAAATGAGTCCTCATACCGCCCTGTACGTGGAAAAATAAAAAAGTTATAGGGGTCAGAAGATGACATTTTTAAACGTATAAATTTTCCTGCATGTAGTTATGATTTTCTCCAGAAGTGCGACAAAATCAAAACTATATAAGTAGGGTATCATTTTAACCGTATGGACCTACAGAATAATGATAAGGTGTAATTTTTACCGAAATATGCACTGCGTAGAAACGGAAGCCCCCAAAAGTTACAAAATGGCATTTTTTCTTCGATTTTGTCGCACAATGATTTTTTTTTCCGTTTCGTCGTGCATTTTTGGGTAAAATGACTAATTTCACTGCAAAGTAGAATTGGCGACGCAAAAAATAAGCCATAATATGGATTTTTAGGTGGAAAATTGAAAGGGTTATGATTTTTAAAAGGTAAGGAAGAAAAAACGAAAGTGCAAAAACGGAAAAACCCTGAGTCCTTAAGTGGGTATAGGACATAGAACAGATCAGTGTTATCGGTCATCTTCTGCTCTGGTCTGCTCGATCTCAGACCAGAGCAGAAGACACCGGGAGCCGGACAGAGGCAGATGAGGGGACCTCCGTGCGGCGTTCTGAATGATCGGATCCCCGCAGCGGCACTGCGGGCGATCCGATCATTCATTGAAATCGCGCACTGCCGCAGATGCCGGGATTTGTACTGATCCCGGCACCTGAGGGGTGAGGGGTTAATGGACGCCGGAGATCGCGGGCGTCGGCCATTGCCGGCGGGTCCCTGGCTGCGATCAGCAGCCGGGATCAGCCGTGCATGACACGGGCATCGCTCCGATGCCCGCGGTTATGCACAGGACGTAAATGTACGTCCTGGTGCGTTAAGTACTACCGCACCAGGACGTACATTTACGTCCTGCGTCCTTAAGGGGTTAAACACATAGATGGTCACATTGTTGTAATGGTCCCTAACAATGCCAAGTATAGTGCATATTCTTACTAAAGAAAATTAATGCAAAAAAAAAAATTGCACTCTGATAGACTTCATTGTAATATATTATAGCACATAAATCATTTTACATAATTTTTTTATTAAATGTCTTTCTATGTTTTGTTCCTCTTCTTCCATATAGCACAATTCAGCAGTTCATTTTGTCTCCAATCTTCTCTCTACATCCACTGTCTCCTTTTGTTTTATTAGACTATGGATAAATGCTTCTAGTTATAATGGTGTGTATGTGCCTAATCTAAAATCTAAAACTATTAGTGGTCTGTTAAATCTTTTATGCGCAGGGATACACCAACATTCTTGCTTCTTGTTGAGATTCCTACACAATCACCAGAGCATCAATAATACAGATAGAATACTGTTATATTCAGTTCCTTTGTCAAAGAATGTTAGGACAATTACAGCTTTGATCACTGTAATAATAGCGCTGTCACTGACAGTAGGCGCATGCGATGGTTTTAGACACAAAGGTGAAAGTTATACACTTGTCCTTGAACAGTGTTTATTAACATTGATAAGCAGAAAGGCGAGGCAAGTCTTTATGTAAAAAAACATAAATGCAATAATATCAATTTTGACTTGCTTTCTAAATATTTTTCTGCCTTTAGAATAAAATGCTGCTGAAGACATTATTTACACAAGCTGTAATGTCTAAGATTGAGATCATATACCAAGATCATATAACCCAATTATTAATAAATAAAATAACCCAAATAAGGTGCCCTGTAAAATGTATAAAAATGTGTTTGGGAGATTAGCTCCATAGAGCTAGTCAAATCATGGCAAACAGCAGACAGAGACAGGAAAATACTTACATAGGTCACAGTGTCCCCTTTTAGAGTCTGCAAACATCCAGATTCAAACTCTCATCAGTGATGCAATGACTCTACCTTATAGTCCAAGATGCAAGGTAAAAGTAACACTAGGGATCTTATGTATACGACCTCCTTGTTCCCCTTTTCATAGCAAATTTGTATTCAATTCAACTTTTGCGCAAAGTGCACCAACATTATTTATTTATTTATTTTACCTTTCTGTCAAAAGAGAATAATTAGTGCATAATAATGCACCAAAAATAGTGTAAACAATTTCATAAATCATAAATTTAGGCCGGGTTCACATGGCCGAAAATGTGCGGAATGTCCACAGGGGAACATTCCGGACAGTTGAATAATCCGGCAGGCTTTGGGACCACTCGGAAATGCGCTGGCAATGCATTTTTTGAGCGAAATCCGCAGAATTCTTTCCGTGGATGCTGAAATCGGGATTTCCATGTAGAAACATCTGCTGTGAAAATTCAGCCGTATGCACAGTGTAGCAGAATACCATTGAAATTAATGGGACTCTGCTGCAGCACATTCTCCATGCAGAATATTTCTGTGGACATTCCATCCTGACATTTCGCCTTGTGAACATAGCCTTAAACGGAAATGTTGTCAATGTTTGGTGTAAATGTTAATAAATAAAGTGAACTGCATTCCCCCATATTTTTTCCCTAAATCTACACAGAACTTCAATTCTACATGAGGCCCTATATATGCAGTTGTGAACTTAGAATTAGCAACTGACCCTTAAATGAGATATCTGGTGCGGACTATTTTTATTCCATCCTGCCCGGGCTGCATAAAAAGAGAAAACAAACTTTCACTTACCTTCCTACATTCCCACAGAGCTCCGCAACAGCTGAACGGTCGGCCGGGCTGTCTACTTACTACTGGGACATCACTGCGGCCGGTGATAGGCTGAAGCACCTTGTGACGTCCCTGGCTCCAGGAAGTAGGAAGCAGACAGCCCAGCCGACAGATCATATATTGCGGAACTCCGGGGGAATGTAGGAAGGTAAGTGAAAGTTTGTTATCTCTTTTTTTGCAGCCCGGGCAGGATGGAATAAGAATAGTCCACACTGGACATCTCCTTTAAAGGGGTTATCCACCATAAGGTGATTTTATTAGTACGTACCTGCCAAAACTGGGTATTTCCTGTTAAATTTCATTCTCTAAACTAAACATCCCATAGTTCCATAGTTTGTAAGTATGAGGTCACTTTCCTCCCTCCCACACATCAGCCACCCCACCCATTGAAACACACCTGTGATCCCTTCAATGCAATACACCAGTGTCTAGTGATCAGGGGGCCTACAGCTGTTGTAAAATGATCTCTCACCCACATAACAGTCGCTCCACCCATTAAAGCAGGATAGACTCCCTCTGATCACCTGACTAGTAATGTCAAGACTCGATGAACTGAAACCTGGGAAATCCTGGGAGACATGAGTAATTTTGTAAGCTGTTAAAAATAAATATTTGGGTGATAATCACAGAAGCGTGAGGCCACCATCACACACAGGTATAGTGTAACACTCACGGTTCAAAAGACAGGAACCCCGGTGGATGTGGATCCGCTGGACCTGTGTGGCAGATGACTCGGACCGTACCAGGGAGCGGAGTCGAAGGTGCCGTTGGTTTTCACCAGAGCCCGCCGCAAAGCAAGGAGATGGAGATGGAGTTGCGAGGCACAGGAGGGATAAGACAGCTCATAGTCAGGATAGCAGAAGGTCAGGGCAGGCGGCACAGTAGCGTAGTCAGTAACATAGCAAATGGTCAGTAGGAAGGCGGCAAGGAGTAAGGTCAGGTCACGGAGAAAAGGATCAGATACACAGCAAGGCAATAACATGAATGCGATCCGGCAGAGAAGTGAGGAGGGTGGAGGAATTTATCAATGAGCCACAGGTGAATTACACTTATGAGCGCACTGGCCCTTTAAATCTTAAAGCTCCGATGCGGGCGCCCTAGGGGACGGGGACATGCACGCTGGAGCAGAGAGGCAGAGACGGGGGCAGTAGAAGCATCAGGTGAATGGCAGACTGGGGCTCGCATGCGGACGCATCCAGCGATGCAAGCCCCAGCACTGCCGGCAGCAGCAGGTAACGGGACCATGCGCTCACAGCCAGCGTGTGCGGCCGGAGCGCATAACGTAATATACAGACACTATATTATGAGCTACACTAACATTAAAGCCCCTGTAGCATAGTCAAATAAAAAAAAATCCTGGAATACCACTTTAAGCCATGCTTACATGTAGCATATACTGTATACTGAAGATTTCATGCAAGGAAATTCACAGGTCAATTCTGCAGACTGTAATAATAATTCAGCAAGTCTTAATATAATTCAGCAAGTCTTAATATATTTACTCTTCTTTCAACAATTGGAAACAGCATAAAATCTGCAAGATAAATTCATTAAAGAAATCCTCAGCATCAAATCCACAGGGTAGAATGCAGATTTAATGCAGAGAAACTCGCTGATTGCATGCTGCAGATTTTACCCATGGATTTCCTTGCTTGACATTTGCAGGATATATGGAACCTATGAACATATCCTTATAATATTTATTGCAGGGGAAATGGGTAAGAATTTTCTTATCAATCCATCAATTTTTAGCTAAAATGCACACGTTGGGGCTTATAAAATGAGGTGAGCACTTGGTGATATCCACTGATTTCAATGGGATTCTACTGCACTATGCACATGGTGAAATTTCCACAGCAGATGGCAAATCCCGATTCCGGCATCCTTGTTCCTTCAGATTCCTCTTGGAAATGCATTGCCCTCTATGGAGATGGTGCATTTCCGAGCAGTCCTAGTGGCGCTTATTCAAGTTAAATGTGCGGAATGTCCGCCCCTATTTTCTGCCAGACATTCATCGCCGTAAGGTAAAGTTGTTCTTAAAAAAACTTTTTTGTTAGAAAGTTCACCAGACCACCATCATGTATAAAGTTTTGTTATTGAAAATAACTTTATTAGCAATAAAACGTCATTACACATACATTCGATGTACTGTGAACAGCTAAGAAGCAGCACACAATAAATTAATGCAATTACCATACATAGCAAGACAGTACAACATATCATCTATAAACTGTCCTGGATCCCAGCAGAAACTGTTCTGTTTTGTTATAAGGTACATTCTGAGGAAAAGAGTATGTAAAACAGCTCATTTATATGCCACCTTATCAGGTGATACTCCCTGGATGTCAGTGTATCATTTGCTATGGAATTTTGTTAACTGACAGAAAAATTTTGCCAAACCAGACATTTCCTTAAGAGGCAAGATTTGACCAGTGTTGGGCGCGAATATTCGCATTTCGAATTTTTATCGCAAATTTGCGAACATTGCGAATATATTCGCTATATACTCGAAATTGCGGATATTCTTTTTTTCCGCATATTCGCATATGTGAATATTCGCATATTCCTTCTTTTCACTTGTGGGACAATTAGAATGATGGAAATACACTTGTCAGAGGTTATCAACAACATCCCTAGCAACCAATAGTAAAGTTGCCCACCCCCTCACTGTTTTCTTCCTCGAATAAGCGATTATGCGAATATAACGAATATGCGAAATTCGCATCACTAGATTTAACCAAATCTCACAATAAATAAATTGTACAACATACAGCACGTGTCCCTACGCTATACATCATATCACATGCTACACTAACAATCCTGCACACATTATGAAACTATGTCAAACAAAGCATAAAGCATAAAGCATTACAGACAGTGATATGGTGATGAGGGTTGGGAAAGAAGAGGGTAGGGAGGAGAGATCAGAGGCTCAAAGCTTTATTGAGACACAAAATGCAGGAGGGAAGAGGGGGTGGAGAAGGGTATTAATCCTCTTCTCTTTTTAAAGGGGTAGTCCGGTGAAAACCTTTTTTCCTTTAAATCAACTGGTGGCAGAAAGTTAAACATATTTGTAAATTACTTCCATAAAAAAATCATAATCCTTCCTGTACTTATTAGCTGCTGAATACTACAGAGGAAATTCTTTTCTTTTTGGAATGCTCTCTGGTGACATCACGAGCACAGTTCCCTCTGCTGACGTTACTATAATAAAAATAATAATAACGCTTTATTTATTGTTATCCTTAGTGGGATTTGAACCCAAGTCCCCAGCACTGCAAGGCAGCAGTGCTAACCACTGAGCCACCATGCTGCCCTTAGCATACATCTACTATGCATGGTTTCTAAAATGGACAGAGATGTCAGCAGAGAGCACTGTGTTCGTGATGTCCTCAGTGTTCCAAAAAGAAAGGAATTTCCTCTGTAGCATTCAGCAGCTAATAAGTACTGGAAGGATTAAGATTTTTTAATAGAAGTAATTTACAAATATGTTTAACTTTCTGCCACCAGTTGATTTAAAAGAAAAAAGGTTTTCACCAGAGTACCCCTTTAATTCTGTACTGTACCTGATGGAATAGTTTCATTAGTCTGCCTACTGCAGTGTTTCCCTTCCTTTTTTGGCTCGGGCACCCCTCGGGGCACCCCTACCAAATTTGATGGCCAAAAAGGAAAAAAAGGAAAAAGTTGCAATGTACAATATCTATTTATCTGTTTGCTATGTAGATTACAGTGCTTCTTTATACAGCAGCTCACAAATGATGTCTTCTCTAATCAGCATCATTCCCTTTTCTTCTCCATCTGGTCCGGGTCATCATGATGATTTCTTCCAGCCACAATTCTTCACCATTAACCCCTTAAGAACATAGGGCGTATCCATACGCCCCCGTTTCCAAGTCCTTAAGGACCGAGGGCGTATGGATACGCCCTGAGCATTTCCGGCCCCCGCCGCTAGCTGGAGCGGAGCCGGTGCCGGATGCCTGCTGAAATCGTTCAGCAGGCATTCCGGCATATCGCCCAGGGGGGTCATTATGTCCCCCCCATGTTGGCGATTGCCGCAGATCGCTGGACAATTCAGTCCAGCGATCTGCGGCGGATTCCGGGTCAATCGGGTCTCCAGTGACCCGGAATTACTGGCTGATCGGGACCAT
Source organism: Hyla sarda (assembly GCF_029499605.1). Classification (NCBI taxonomy): domain Eukaryota; kingdom Metazoa; phylum Chordata; class Amphibia; order Anura; family Hylidae; genus Hyla; species Hyla sarda. The sequence goes on along the minus strand of NC_079189.1, from coordinate 121,788,319 downwards.
CAGAGACAGCCCCGAACAGCCAGAGCCAGCAGGGGTGAGGAGGCACTGGTGCCACCTCACGATCGCCCTGATTCGTCGGCCGGTTTCCCGGCCGACCAATCAGGGCGCCTGCTGCGGGTGTCACTCCCGCAACCCGCTCCGCCCCTCTTCCGGAGTACGTGCGTGGGTGCGGGCAGAAGACCCCGGGTGCTGGGAACCCCGATCCCCGGCGTCCCTGTTGGGATCGGGGCCGCAGGAGCGACGGCGGCGGCGAGGGACTGACGTGTGCGGCGGCATCGTGGAGCAGCAGCAGGAGGTGAGTGACAGCCTCCTGCTGTTGCTTAGCAACAGCTCCCAGCATGCAAAAAGGGCATGCTGGGAGCTGTAGTTATGCAACAGCAGGAGGCAGACCACCACAACTCCCAGCATGCCCTTATGGGCATGCTGGGACTTGTAGTTTTGCAACAGCTGGAGGCACATTTTTCTATGGAAAAGTGTACCTTCAGCTGTTGTATAACTACAACTCCCAGCTTGCACAATCAGCTAAAGTGCATGCTGGGAGTTGTAGTGGTGCATCTGGTGGTTGCATAACTACAACTCCCAGCATTCCCATTGGCTGTCGGTGACTGCTGAGAGTTGTAGTTTTGCAACAGCTGAAGGCACACTGAGTTAAGTAGCAAACCAGTGTGTCTCCAGCTGTTGCATAACTACAATCCGCAGCATCCCCAGCCAAAGTAGTATGCCTCCGGCTGTTGCATAACTACAAGACCCAGCATGCCCTTCCGCTGTCCGTACATGCTGGGGGTTGTAGCTTTTGCAACAGCTGAAGGCACACTGGTTGCAAAACACTGAGTTTGTTACCAAACTCAGTGTTTCACAACCTGTGTGCCTCCAGCTGTTGCAAAACTACAACTCCCAGCATCCATTGATAGACCATACATGCCGGGATTTGTAGTTTTGCAACAGCTGGATGTTTCTCCCCCCCAATGTGAACGTACAGGGTACACTCACATGGGCGGAGGATTTCAATAAGTATCTGGCTGCAAGTTTGAGCTGCGGCAAATTTTCTGCCGCAGCTCAAACTGCCAGCGAGAAACTACTGTGAACCCCCCGCCCGTGCAACTGTACCCTAAAAACACTACACTAACCAAAAATTAAATAAAAAGTAAAAAACACTACATATACACATACACCTACACAGCCCCCCTCCCCTCCCCAATAAAAATGAAAGCGTCTGGTAAGCCACTGTTTCCAGAACGGAGCCTCCAGCTGTTGCAAAACAACTACTCCCAGTATTGCCAGATAGCCACTGACTGTCTAGGCATGCTGGGAGTTTTGCAACAGTTGGAGGCACCCTGTTTGGGAATCACTGGCGTAGAATACCCCTATGTCCACCCCTATGCAAGTCCCTAATTTAGGCCTCAAATGCGCATGGCGCTCTCACTTTGGAGCCCTGCCGTATTTCAAGGCAACAGTTTAGGGCCACATATGGGGTATCGCCGTACTCGGGAGAAATTGTGTTACAAATTTTGGGGGGTATTTTCTGCTTTAACCCTTTTTAAAAAATGTAAAATTTTTGGGAAAACAAGCATTTTAGGTAAAAAAAAAAATTTTTTTACATATACAAAAGTCATGAAACACCTGTGGGGTATAAAGGTTCACTTAACCCCTTGTTACATTCCCCGAGGGGTCTAGTTTCCAAAATGCTATGCCATGTGTTTGTTTTTTTGCTGTCCTGGCACCATAGGGGCTTCCTAAATGAGGTATGCCCCCAGAGCAAAATTTGCTTTCAAAAAGCCAAATGTGACTCCTTCTCTTCTGAGACCTGTAGTGCGCCAGCAGAGCACTTTTCACCCCCATATGGGGTGTTTTCTGAATCGGGAGAAATTGGGCTTCAAATTTTGGGGGGTATTTTCTGCTATTACCCTTTTTAAAAATGTAAAAATTTTGGAAACCAAGCATTTTAGGTGAAAAAAAAATGTTTTTCACATATGCAAAAGTCGTGAAACACCTGTAGGGTATTAACGTTCACATTACCCCTTGTTATGTTCCCCGAGGGGTCTAGTTTCCAAAATGGTATGCCATGTGTTTTTTTTTGCTGTTCTAGCACCATAGGGGCTTCCTAAATGCGGCATGCCCCCAGAGCAAAATTTGCTTTCAAAAAGCCAAAAGTGACTCCTTCTCTTCTTAGACCTGTAGTGCGCCAGCAGAGCACTTTTCACCCCCATATGGGGTGTTTTCTGAATCGGGAGAAATTGGGCTTCAAATTTTGGGGGGGTATTTTCTGCTATTACCCTTTTTAAAAATGTAAAGATTTTGGGAAACCAAGCATATTAGGTAAAAAAAAAAATTTTTTTTTTACATATGCAAAAGTCGTGAAACACCTGTAGGGTATTAAGGTTCACATTACCCCTTGTTACGTTCCCCGAGGGGTCTAGTTTCCAAAATGGTATGCCATGTGTTTTTTTTGCTGTCCTGGCACCATAGGGGCTTCCTAAAGGTGACATGCCCCCCAAAAACCATTTGTCGCTCCTTCCCTTCTGAGCCCTCTACTGCGCCCACTGAACAATTAACATAGACATATGAGGTATGTGCTTGCTCGAGAGAAATTGGGTTTCAAATACAAGTAAAAATTTTCTCCTTTTTACCCCTTGCAAAAATTCAAAAATTGGGTCTACAAGAACATGCAAGTGTCAAAAATGAAGATTTTGAATTTTATCCTTGACTTTGCTGCTATTCCTGTGAAACATCTAAAGGGTTAATACACTTACTGAATGTCATTTTGAATACTTTGGGGGGTGTAGTTTTTATAATGGGGTCTCTTATGGGGTATTTCTAATATGAAGACCCTTCAAATCCACGTCAAAACTGAACTGGTCCCTGAAAAATAGTGAGTTTGAAAATTTTGTGAAAAATTTCAAAATTGTTGCTGAACTTTGAAGCCTTCTGCTGTCTTCCAAAAGTAAAAACTCATAAATTTTGTGAACCCCAAAAATTTTTTCATTTTTTTCATCAAATTTGGGGATTTTTCACCAAGAAAGGATGCAAGTTACCATAAAATTTTACCACTAAGTTAAAGTAGAATATGTCATGAAAAAACAATCTCGGAATCAGAATGATAACTAAAAGCATTCCAGAGTTATTAATGTTTAAAGTGACAGAGGTCAGATTTGCAAAAAACGCTCTGGTCCTTAAGGTGTAAAATGGCCTGGTCCTTAAGGGGTTAAACCTGCAAAATAAACCTATGAAAAGGATTACAGGGGCTTACAGGTGTAAAGGGGTAACAGAGGGGTGTAGAAAGTTGCACATGGGTGACAGAGGGTTGTACATGGGTGACGGAGGGGTGTAGAAAGGTGACAGAGGGGGGTAGAGGAGTGTACATGGATAACAGAGGGGTGTACATGGGTGATAGAGGGGTGTACATGTGGACAACGGGGTGTAGAGGTGTGTACATGGGTGACAGAGGGGTGTAGATGAGTGCACATGGGTAACAGAGGGATGTAGAGGAGTGTACATGGGTAACAGAGGGGTGTACATGGATGACAGATTGGTGTAGAAGAGTGTACATGGGTGACAGAGGGGTGTAAATGGGTGACAGATAGGTGTAGAAGAGTGTACATGGATGCCAAAGTAGTGTACATGGGTGGCAGAGGGAAGTAGAGGTGTGTACATGGGTGACAGAGGGGCATGGAAGAGTGTACATGGGTGACAGGGGGCGAAGGGGTGTAGAGGGGTTTACATGGTTGACAGAGGAGTGTACATGGGTGACAGAGGGGTGTACATGGGAGACAAATGGGTGTAGAAGAGTGTACATGGGTGACAGAGGGGTGTACATGGGTGTCAGATGGGTGTAGAAGAGTGTACATGGGTGACATAGGGGTGTACATGGGTGGCAGAGGAGTATACAAGGGTGGCAGAGGGGTGTACTTGGGTGACAGAGGGGTGTACATGGGTATACATGGGTGACAGGGGGGTGGAGGGGTGGTAGAGGGGTGTACATGAGTGACAGATGGTTGTAGAAAAGTGTACTTCGGTGACAGAGAGGTATATATGGGTGACAGATGGGTGTAGAAGAGTGTGCATGTGTGACAGGGGGCAAAGGGGGTGACAGAGGGGTGTACATGGGTGACAGAGGGGTCTACATGGGTGACAGATGGGTGTAGAAGCGTGTACATGGGTGACATGGGGGCACAGGGGGTGAAAGAGGGGTGGCCAGGAGTGACAAGGTGGTAACAGGGGTGGACAGGGGTGACAAAGGGACAGAGGGGTGAATAGGGAGTGGACATGGGTGACAAGGATGTGGTCAGAGGGGTGGACAATGGGGGGTGAACATGGGTGACATGAATTTCATTACTGACCTTCCATCTTCCCAAGGATATATGAGAGAAACAAAAAAAAAGGGACCGACAAGCGGCACCTCGTGTATTACCCCAGGATATACGTGGGAGGTGTAAGGAATGGGTGATGTCCCCACGGGGCTTATAGATGGCTGCTCACCTCAATGTGGAAATAACAGGCATGTAAACCCTATTTAGAGGGGTACCAACAATGGTGCATCGCTGCTCAGCCAATGGATAACAGGATTCGACCCACGTCGTCCTGTTGATGCGGTGAGGAGGAGTAGAAAAGAAACCCTTGAGTACCGGTGCTGCGACTTAGAGCATGAAGACAATGACGTCCAGGTAGAGGTAAAAGATCCTGAGCAGGACCGTTTTATTAAATAAAAGTAAAAACAAAAAAAAGGCATTGGATTATGAGTTTCAGGAGGAGCCCTCCCCTCCTCAGATCAGGGCCTTGATCTGAGGAAGGGAGGGCACCTCCCGAAACGCGTAATCCATTGCCTTTTTTTTTTTGTTTTTACTTTTGTTTAATAAAATGGTCCTGCTCAGGATCTTTTACCTCTACCTGGACGTCATTGTCACAGCGCCGGTACTCAAGGGTTTCTTTTCTACTCCTCCTCACCTCATCTTCCCAAGGAAATACTGTCATATGGATGGTAGTGGATCAATTTTCTAAGATGGCTCATTTTGTACCACTACCTGACCTACCATCAGCACCACAACTTGCCAAGCTTTTTCTTCATCATATCTTTCGTTTGCATGGACTCCCTTCCCATATTGTTTACGACCGAGGGGTTCAGTTTGTTTCTAAATTCTGGCGGGCCCTGTGCTCACGACTACAAATCAAGTTGGATTTCTCCCCGGCTTACATCCCCAATCCAATGGACAGGTGGAGAGGGTGAATCAGGTTTTGGGAGACTATCTACGCAATATCTGCACGTCAAGATGACTGAGTCGATCTGCTACCATGGGCTGAATTTTCCTACAACCACAAGGATTCCGATTCCTCAGGTGCTTCTCCCTTCTATGTAGTCTATGGACTTCACCCTCGTCTTCTTCATCCTTTGTCATCTTCCTCTGTAGTCCCTGCAGTTGATGAACAGGTGCGGAATTTTTCTTCCATCTGGCAAAAAACAAGTCTTTTACTCCTACAGGCTACTTCTTGTATGAAAGTTCAGGCAGACAAGAAGAGACATCCTCCTCCTGAATATTCTCCTGGTGACAAAGTCTGGCTATCCACTAAATTTATCTGTTTTAAGATACAGTTATAAACTAGGTCCTCGTTATTTGGGTCCCTATAAAGTCAAGAAGTGGCTCAATCCTGTGGCTTATTCCCTCCATCTTCCCTCCTCTCTCCGAATTCCGAATTCCTTCCATGTATCCCTCCTGAAACCAGCCATCTTCAACCATTTTTCTCCAAGGGACATCTCTCCTGCTCCCATCTCTGGTAGCTCAGATGTGTATGTTGTAAAGGAAATCTTGGACTCTAAGTTCGTCAGAGGAAAAAACACTTTTTTCTGGTGTATTGGGAAGGTTTCGGTCTTGAGGAGAGGTCTTGGGAGCCGCAGGACAATATTCTGGACAAAGACCTTCTCAAGAAATTCCTGAGCCGCAAAAGGAGGGGGAGACCAAAAGGGGGGGGTACTGTTATAGCCTGCGCTCCGGCCGCACATGTCGGCCGTGAGCGCATTGTCCCTGCTCCCGGCGGGGCCGGGATTTGCATTGCGGGACGCGCCCGCATATGAATCCCAGCCCGTCACTTACCTCGGTCCTCTGCCACTTCCTCCACTGTGTCTCAGCTTCAGCGCGTGTCCCCGTCTCTTAGGGCGTGCGCGTGCCAGTGCGCCCATAATTATGTGTAACACCTGACACTACTCTATAAATCCCTTCACCTCCCACACTTCCCTGCCGGATCTTCAGTGCCATTTGCCAGAGAAAGCATTCCCATTGCCCGTTTTGCCATTTCCGTGTATCCAGACCTTCCTGCTACATTCTTTGACACCTGCCTTGACCTTCTGCTACGTTTGACTACGCTACAGCCTCATCCTATGGTACCTTGTCTTGCCCATTTACCTGTGTGGTCGAGCTGTGTCGGGGGTAGCGACCTGGGTGTCGCCTGCCGTAGCAAGCCCATCCTGCCTTGCGGTGGGCTCTGGTGAAAACCAGCGCTACCTTAGAATCCGCACCCCAATACAGTCCGAGTCATCAGCCACCCAGGTAGAGGATCCACTTCCAGCTCCGTGACAGCCTCCACCCAGGTATGTGACAATCACTTTCCAGTTGTGGGCTCAGTTTATGAGCAACATTGATTTTTGTTCTAGTACACCATTAAGTATTTTGCCATATATGCTTGTAACTATATTATGCTTAAATGAACATGGTTCCCCTGAGGACTTCCCTATGTACATCTAACTACACTCAGGAATAGAAACGTGCTTTGGGAACAATTTTTTTGGTGACATACTCAAACTATTTTGACACAACATCTGCAATTATTGTGTGGTGGGCGGATTGGCCTATGCTTGTTGGTTAATAGATAGTGATCATATTGGAAGATCGACAGCACTCTGCTGCCTACCGTTTGGGAGAATTTTTCCCATGTGTTGATGCTGATTTATGAATTTCATGAATTCTTCTCACCTGGATAGGGCACACATCTTTATTTTTGATGGATTTTAATGCATACCAATAAACAGAAATATTTTAGGCACTTCCCTCCCTTTTTTCTATAATTTGATGTAGCTGGAAATATATACAACATAAGGTCGGAATATAGCCTATATGAAAATGTATGTTTTGGTGAGTAGCTGTGGTGCCCAGGTGCTGATAGGGCAACAAATGCTCATAAACCCCTTAAAAGCTGCAATCATAATTTGACTAAGGCATCTAAATACAATGATCGGATGTTCCTCCTTTCCTGTTATTTAGAGCAGGACCCTTGCTGTCATGCAATAGTTGCATGTACAGGAGTTCAGGCTACTTTTGCTTTGCCCCACCAACAAAAGATGTATTGTGGTCATTAAAGGGGATATCTCATGAAAAAAAAGGATGCAGGATAGGGGATAAGTTTAAGATCGCAGGGAGTCAGAGCACTGGGGCCCCCCGGATATCCTGTACGGCTCTCCCCTGGAGCTTCTTGTCACGACCCCCGCCCCCGTGGGGGTTGCTACGCCCCCTCCATATAAATTTATGAGGGAGCTGTTTGACTATCTTCGGCTCTACCATAGACGTGCCGCTCCAGGGAAGAGCAGAGGCCATGAGACTACTCCTTTAAGGGGTTACACAAATTAAACTTGCAGCAGAAAATGTTAACACAAACAGTAGTGTTGCTCGCGAATATTCGCAATTCGAATTTTATTTGCTAATATTGCATATTCGCGAATTCACGAATATTCGCGGATATAGCACTATATATTTGAAATTACAATTTTTTTTTTCACAGTACACATCACAGTGATCATCCCTCTGCTTCCAGCTTGTGTGGTCTAAAGAAGGCTCTAATACTACTGTGTGAGACCACCGGGCGAATATTCGCATATGCGTATATTCGCAAATATTAATCCCTCCCTTCTGCTGCTTCTATCAAGTTACACTGGTATACTTGCTATAAAGTTCATAAATTTTAGCATATGCGAATTTTTGCATATGCAAATTTACGCCTATGTGAAAAAATCACGAATATTACAAATATGCAAATTTAGCGAATATATAACGAATATTTGTCCATATATTCGCGAAATATCGTGAATTGGAATATGGCCTATGCCGCTCAACACTAATAAACAGTACTCCCCTGTTAAATTTGTCTCCACTCCAGCGCAATGCTTTTGCGGTTATTCACCAATCTGGATTGATGATGTGATATATCAGCAAGTGGCTTTTTATAATACTGGAATACCCCCTTAAGGCTATGTTCACACAGCGGAATTTATGCCAAATAATTCAGCCGGAAATTCTGCCGAAATTTACTGCACATTATGTTTAATGGCATTCTGCTGTCCCCAGGGCTGGTGCAAGGATTTTTGCCGCCCTAGGCGAAAGTTAATTTTGCCGCCCCCTTTGACCCCGCCCACTGGCTCTGCCCTTTAACACGCCCCATTTTACAACTGCAGTGACACACTGTAACAAACCTCCTCATGTAATCTCCTTACTACTGGGTTGACCCACTGTAACAAACCTCCTCATGTAATCTCCTTACTACTGGGGTGACACACTGTAACACACCTCCTCCTCATGTAATCTCCTTACTACTGGGGTGACACACTGTAACAAACCTCCTCCTCATGTAATCTCCTTACTACTGGGGTGACAAACTGTAATACACCTCCTCCTCATGTAATCTCCTTACTACTGGGGTGACACACTGTAACAAACCTCCTCATGTAATCTCCTTACTACTGAGGTGACACACTGTAACACACCTCCTCCTCATGTAATCTCCATACTACTGGGGTAACACACTGTAACACACCTCCTCCTCATGTAATCTCCTTACTACTGGGGTGACACACTGTAACAAACCTCCTCCTCATGTAATCTCCTTACTACTGGGGTGACACACTGTAATACACCTCCTCCTCCTCCTCATGTAATCACCTTACTACTGGGGTGGTAAATATGAGAGTAAAAATTTACCAGCTTTTCTGCGCAATCCACCAAGGATGGGTCAGAGTTTCTTCAAAAGAATTTTTATTTGCCAAAGAAACAACGTGTTTCAGGGCTTTGGAGCTCCTTCGTCTGGTAAACATGGCAGTATGACAGAACTGAGTCCAAGAGTGCTCTTTATGTTCAAAATTGGCGCCAAAGTGTAGTTAGCCCCGCCCCCTGGGCGTGGCCACCAGCTCCAGGCCAATGATAAACACAAGAGTTTAACATTGTCTTACTTAATAACATTGAATAAAAACACATAAAAACTTCATAACATCAATATAGTTGAACACATGAATAAACTTAGTATACCTTGTTATCGGTTTTGAGTCACGGTAATGGTTCATATAAGCCGCTGAACACTGAGTGTCTAGTGCGCATGTGTCCGGTAGTATAATGCGGACACAGGGCGCACGCGTCCACTGGTCTGTTGCGGGTGTAGTGAAGATTCATATTATGAATCTCTCACCGGATGTTGAGAAAACCAAACTTTTAACCTGATCTTCCTAAAAAATTGTAGTAAATCAAGCTCCAATTGGAACCAGTCTGTCTGGCTAGATGGGCAATAATTTAGACCCTTAGCTAAGAGTGTCAATTGATCAGATGTTAATACAGTAGAGGATATATTTACCGTTGATGGAATTTCTATTTCTTTTTGAATGACAGCTTGGCTTGAGTTGACTTGGGATTCCTTTGTGCGCGGGTTTTGACGGGACCGTCTATGTCGGCGGCCTCCCCGCCTGGTGGATTTACTTCGGTGTGTTGACCTGTACCTAAAAAATTAGGGTTAGTATTGTCCATAGAATTGGCATTAGAAGTAACATTATCAGAGTCCACATTGAAGTCCTTATTTTTACGGAATCTCTTTTGAGAGGAATTACGGGTGGCAAAACATTGCATGGAAAAAGGCCACTCGGAATGGGATCTGAAGTTTGTTCTGGTGGATCATGAGAGATTAAAGAGAGGGGGTGATCGCACCAGTAAACTAAAGAAACTTAAGGAACTGGAACTTAGATGGATTTTTGAGACACAATCTCTTAGACCCAGGGGGCTTAATGTAGATTTTACCATCACGCCCCAAATTTACAATGCATAACATTGGTGTCAGAATGAATCGATGTACTCTAGGAGTAGGGATAGTGACCTTTTGTATATATTATTCTAAATATAATTATATATTGTTATGATTACATTTTTATATGTATTTTTCTTTTTCTTTTTTCTTTCAGACAATTTTGGGAGCAAGGTGGCCGCAGATGTTCTCTATAGCCTCTTGATTATGATATCTATAGAAAAATGTCATCTATTTGCCTCTGCTGCCATGGTGAAAATAATTGTTATGCTGATTTACTTATATTGTATTCTTAACACATAAACAAAAAACATTTTCCTACACTACCTTTTTTCTTTCACATACCTAATCATTCACTTCTATTATCACTTTATAATTTTTTGTTTTGTTTTTGTTTTAATTTTATAATTTTATTTTTCAAATTCATTTCTATTTCTGTTCAATTTTATTATTTTTTATTTATTATCATTTTTCATTATTTATTTTTATTATCACTTTATTATTTTTGTTTTATTTTTGCTTTATTTTCAATAAATTTTATTTTCAAAATTCATCTTTATTTTTGTTTATTTAATTTTTTATTTTCATTTTCATTTATCATTATTTTTCATTATTCATTATTATTTTATATTGTTTATATAGATGGCAAAAAAATACCTTTTGGTACCCGTGCTCAGTGTGTGATAGATGATCGCGGGGCTGCCCTGGGTAAATACCCACCTCCATAAGCCTACCACTATGGACCCGATCTGACGCATGACGCCGGCGGGGACCTTGTGGTGACTCCCCCGACAAATTGGGGTGAGCAGGGGCAGTTGAGGTGTTAGGGCCAATAATAGCCCGATATGTGTGACATTTGTGCGTGGAGCCGGGATCATTGCCTTGATTGCATTACAACTTCATCTATATAGATATGATTTTATGATTTAAGTTTTATATCTATGGTTATATTTTTTATATTTTTTATTTTCTATTTTTTATTTTTTATCATTTATCTATCTTTATAATTCTTTTTTTGTTACGCGCCTCTGAGTGAGGTCATTTATTTTTAATTAATTTTTTATTTTTCTTAATTTTCTTCATTAATTTCTTTTATTGATTCTATTTCCATTCTTGCCTTATCTACCTATTTCACATTCACACTACACTTCATTTTGCTTTATTCACATACACACATTCAGACCTTGCGCCTGCCGCCTGCGATCGGGTGCGTGCCTCTGTTTGCGGCGCACCTGCGGTCGCGGTGTACGGCTGTCTGGCTTTCACTTTATCACATATTTAGACCGTGCGGCCACGGTTGCGTTCTGGTCTGTGTCCTTGACAGGGCACGTACCGGATCGCGCCGTTGGACTGCCCGGTCTTCCCTCACTTATCATGGCAGCACTGACATCCCTTTTTCCAGTGTGCGCGCGCAGACGGGGGAGCAGTCACGTGACACTTAGGTCAGGTGATGCGGGGAGGTCGTCTGGCCGCTTCCGGCGTTCTGTGAGCGCGGATATATACATCATGCACCCAGGCCCTACTGTTACCTATAGCAACAGTGGTTTTGCACATAGAGACAGGTAGGATGGGTGCGACCACCTTGCCCCCGCCTCTCTTTACTAATCACTTGATTCACCTGTTGTAATGAATGTTAAAATGCTACTTTTTATAACATGTGCAGATTTTTCATATGTAAATCAGTTTTAATACACCACAGGGCACTTGTGCAATTTTGTCATTATAGTGGTTTGAGCGACCCTATATCTTAAATGCACTTTTTGTAACTTATTTGCACTAATTGATGTATCACAAATTTGATTGATGTGTTTGTTCATTTGCATATAAATACTCTGTATGGTCACTATTTTGCTGCTTGAAAAAGGCTGCACTGGCAGCTGGAACGTCTCTTGTTTGTATTACCATGGACTAAACCACTGTTTTTTTGCACCTGAACCCTTTTTGTGTGCTGCGGCATCCTTCTTAGATGTCTGACTAGCTTTAACCAAAGCTTTCTTCGCTGCTTGCACCACCATTACGCTATTACAGGACGTGCTGCTCCAACCTGTTTTTTGTAGATATGAGATAAGATAGATAGATCAATAGATAGATAGACAGACAGACAGACAGAAAGATATGAGAGAGAGATAGGAGATAGATAGAGAGATAGATAGTGTGGCAGTGTGGCAAGGAAAGGGTGTATTTCCCTTGCTATCTCTGCAAAGCTTGCTTCCTCTTGCGCTGCAGCAGTCTGCAACAAAGCACTTATCAGGACATCCATCTTGCAACACTTCAAACCTTGCAAACACAGCACAGTCCTCTGCCGAAATGTCAACCGCTTGCCAACAAAAATGTTTCCGTTGCCCCTAGCAACGCCTTTATACACAGTCTCAAAACGTAATCTGCACTCTGCAGGTGGGCCGTCCACCTGTCTCCTTACTTGAGAAAGAGTGCCCACTCGTTTGATGCGATCTGTTGCCCCTAGCAACAACTTCACCACAGGCGCAGTCCTGCTCTTGTACTCCACAGCTGGGCTCGTCCCACTGTCTCCTCTCTGAGAAAGAGTACACCCTTGCACCATGCACGGTAGTTTTCTCTTGGCAACAACTTCACTGCAACTCGACCACTGGTTGCTCCTAGCAACGTGTATGCCCGCATCCTCCACCAAAATGTGACGATCCGTCTTGGGGATTAGCTCTGGAATCGTCCTGGACCACGGAACAGGATGCGTTTCTTCTCAATAAACCAGCAAACAAACGCTTATAATGCAAATCTGGCACCTTGCCAGTTTTATTAGACAGGTTGCAGGGAAAGAAATAAACAAAAAGCAGGAACAAACAAAATCCTAGACCGTCTGGTCACTGACTAAACAGATCAGCTTGTCCTGACGAACAACCGCTGAGCTTCCCTCAGTCGGTTAAACATATGTCCCCTGCAACCTTCTACTCACACTTCATGTCACTCTTTGAGTCACTCATAACTCGGGCTGTGTACTCTTCAGCAGGCTCTGTCTCTTCCCTACAGCCCACATGCTGTCTCCTAGGAAGAGCCCCAACTATTCTGTCTCTTTTCCTTTTAAAACACACACTTTCCCTTCCTGATACCTCATTAATCAGGCCACAGGTGGAGCATTCTGCAGAGATAGCAAGGGAAATACACCCTTTCCTTGCCACACTGCCACAATAGATATGAGACAGATACATAGATATGAGATAGATAGATTGATGATAGATAGATAGATAGATAATATACAGATGTATAGATCAGTATTTCCCAACTAGGGTGCCTCCAACTGTTGCAAAACTATAACTTTCGGCATGCCTGGACAGCCAAAGGCATATTGGGAGTTAAAGTTTTGCAACAGCTGAAGGCACCCTGGTTGGGAAACGCTGAAATATAAGATAGATAGGAAATATATGGGAGAAAGATAGATATAGATAGATAGATAGATAGATAGATAGAGGGAAGGGGACAAAGTGCTGTTTAGGAGTCAGTGGGCAGTAAATCGTCAATTTATCAATGTTTCCTCAGCAGGGTGCCTCCAGCTGTTGCAAAACTACAACTCCAAGCATGCCTGGACAGGCAGAGGCATGCTGGTAGTTGTAGTTTTGGCACAGCTGTAGGAACCCTGCTGAGGAAACATTGAGAATTTGCCCATTTAGTGCCCACTGACTCCTAAACAGAACTTTGTCCCCTTCCCTCTTACCCCTAAGAAATTTACCTTATAGATGGTGGCCTCAGCACGGGCAGGTGTAGGAGTGCGCGCCGCGGTGGAGCAGGAAGCAAAGCATGTGCTCCTGCTCCAATAGCGTTGCAGCCTGGTAGGAAAGCCTGGGAGGAAGGGGAGGAGCATCACTCACCTCCCAGTGAGTAAGTGCGGCCCGGGCTCCTGCACTGACAGCCTCAGGCTGAATGTTTTATAGTAAGATGGTGCCCCTTCGTAGGCTGGAGTGTCCAGCCAAGAGGGGGGGGGGGAGCGCAGAAGTCTAAAGTTGATGTTGATTTGTACGCTTGGAGGAGTGCAGCGCTTCATGCCGCACTCCTCCAAGATAAGAAGCACAAGGGGGTGAGCGCGCTCTGATCTCTTGTGAAGTTTTTTTTTGCGGAGGTCAGAGCTGCGCCCCCCAAGAGAGGCCGCTGTAGGCGGCCGCCTACTTTGCCTATAGGCAAAACCGGCCCTGGCTGTCCCATTCAAACAGCTAAATTTCTGCATTCCGCAAAAATATAAAACTTATCTTTATTTTTTCAGAATTCCAAGGTGAAATTCCATTGAAGTCAGTGGGGCTTTGAATGTCATCAGAATTCTGAGACTTGAGCACATAAAAATTCTGGTAAAATTCTGTCCAAATTCTGTTCAAATTCTCCAAAACTGCAAAAAAATTGACAGTCTTCTTTTCTGTGAGAAATTTGAGTCGAATAGCAGAAATTCTGCCGTGTGAACATAGTCATAGACATGTATAATGTCAGTCTTAGTAAATCCACCCCCCCCCCCAGTATATTCCCCTGCATTTTAAATATGCAGAAAAAGCTGAAAAATGATGGACTATGATAACTGAAATAACATAAATCATAAGCTTTTCTCTGGTGTGTACTTCAAAACTAGGTGACTGACAATTTTACTTTTTAATTAAGTATATCCAAAGTTCTGCAATATATCTGCAATATGATATTCTTGCTGCTGATATTCATATGCTCATATATCAGGAAAAAAATTACATTTTTGTTGGGGAATTAACACTCAAAAATGTGATAGCTGTATGCCAAATGCGGTCAGCTTAATGTCTAGCAGTGCTTTTATCCAGGTTAAATGGAAAATTTAGCATTCCTTAATTTATTTTCTGTCAGGGGACACTATTGGTGTCATGTCTGTCTTGGTCTTTGTTCACACACAGCCATTGGATCTGGTTGTGTTTGAGCAGTTTTATGTTCCCCGGTCAGGGAATAGTTAAAGCCTTTGGCTTTCTATCCAATAGCTCTTAGGGTGTGTCTACATAAGATCAGTTCAGCTTAGCTTCTGAGCTGGTGATTACATATTGACTTCCTGACATGCTGTTATGCATGTTTGTGCTTAAATTCTACTTGCTCTGTCTTACCATGCACCTTGCATTTATCTTTGATATGTTCTAGGCTCATAGTAGATTTTAATCTGTGGTTGTATAGTCAGTTTTAGGATTTGTATATCCTTTCTGATAGGTATCTGTTCACACTGTGTTTTCTCTTGTATCCATTTCATGTGTTTCTATATCTAGATATCCCTGTTACCGGTCCATGGGGACTCTGGGAGATTGATCCCGTGTCTACTGGAGGTTTTCTGAGGGATTGCGATTATTCCTTTTTAGCAACAGATTCCATTTACCTTTGTGCGGGGGACTCAGAGGGTAATGTTATTCCTGTGTCTACCGGAGGTTTTCTAGGGGATTATACTATATTCCTGTCTGTTCCTGGAGTCTGTTAAGACTCATCCGTTTTCCTGTCTTGTGTTCAGTGTGAACAGTGTTCTATAATTATATCCTGTCTTGTGTTCAGTGTGAACAGTGTTCTATAATTATATCCTGTTGTATCTGTTTTTCTGAGTTGTAACTAGACATCCCTGTTACCGCTCCATGGGGACATTCCTGTCTACTGGAGGTTTTCTGAGGGATTGCGACCATTCCTGTTCAGCAATAGATTCCGTTTACCTTTCCATTGGGGCTCTGGGGAATTGAGAATTTATACAAGATATCTTCATGCTCCATCCTGGGCTCTGGGAGATCGAGTTATAGCGTCAAGATATTCCTGTGACTTCTGGAGGTTTTCGGGGGAATTGTATATTCCTGTTTATTTATGGAGTCTATGTTGACTCATCCTTTTCCTTGTTTGGTGTCTTTAACTCTATTTGTTTATTAGTTCTTGATTTCAGATCCTTGGAGTTTTTGTACATGCACTGATCATAGAGTACATGATCACTTAGTTAGTGTTTTCCTCTGTGCTTTACCATTGGTCTATAGTGTCCTCTGTGCTGCTCACTGATCTGTGTCCTCTGAACTTAATACTATAGAGTTATATGTTCCTGTTATGTTTCTGGCTTATGACCAACATTTTTTTTGTATGTGTTTTTCAGGCCACTGCACTTTAGCTCAGGTGGAGACCAGTGCCCAGTTGTCGATCCACTGTTTAGGGTGGATGGGCAAGTAGGCAGGGAGATCGGTTTTAGGGTCAGTTTATGGCTCACTCTCCCTGTCCCCCGGTCGGTCCCTAACAATAGAACTGTCAGCTAACCCTGAGGTGGGCGGGCATAAGCCTATTGAAATCTGTTGAATCCATTTTTATGTATGTATTTTGGACATAACTGACAATAGAAGTGCATAAGATCAGAAGGTAATGGTATGACCTGTACTCAAGTGCTAGACAAGAACATGGAGAAGTGACAAATATCCTGAGAAGCATTCTGTTTAATGTTTGGATTAAAATAAGAAGTAGAAGTATCCTATTTGCATAAAAGTGAAGATAACTGATAGAATTCTATGTATGAAAAAGGATATATTTGACTGTTAAAAAACAAATATTCATTAAATGGATGCATTTACCTATAAAAGTATGTAGTATCTAGAACTAGTAGCATTTTGTATTTTGCCATATGTAATCTGCGAGGCATGTGCTACATATTTTGAGTAGTTAAGTTTTCCTTAGTTTATTAATGATGTGATATCTTAAATCTAGCAGCTTCATTGTACCATGTCATCCTCATAAAACAGAATTGGATGTTCTCTTTAGCACTTGTTGTTTAATTGTGTTTTTTCTCATCTATCATACCATCTATTGTCCTCCCACTGCTCTAATTAATTTTGCTTAATTTCTCCTGCTTTCCACCCTTTATTGGGAGCATGAAAAGAATATGAAATACAACATTGTGTAATAGTTGTCACGATGCCGGCTGGCAGGTAGTGGATCCTCTGTGCCAGAGAGGGATTGGCGTGGACCGTGCTAGTGGACCGGTTCTAAGCCACTACTGGTTTTCACCAGAGCCCGCCGCAAAGCGGGATGGTCTTGCTGCGGCGGTAGTGACCAGGTCATATCCACTAGCAACGGCTCACCTCTCTGGCTGCTGAAGATAGGCGCGGTACAAGGGAGTAGGCAAAAGCAAGGTCGGACGTAGCAGAAGGTCGGGGCAGGCAGCAAGGATCGTAGTCAGGGGCAACGGCAGAAGGTCTGGAAACACAGGCAAGGAACACACAAGGAACGCTTTCACTGGCACTAAGGCAACAAGATCCGGCAAGGGAGTGCAGGGGAAGTGAGGTGATATAGGGAAGTGCACAGGTGAACACACTAATTGGAACCACTGCGCCAATCAGCGGCGCAGTGGCCCTTTAAATCGCAGAGACCCGGCGCGCGCGCGCCCTAGGGAGCGGGGCCGCGCGCGCCGGGACAGAACAGACGGAGAGCGAGTCAGGTAGGGGAGCCGGGGTGCGCATCGCGAGCGGGCGCTACCCGCATCGCGAATCGCATCCCGGCTGGCAGCGGAATCGCAGCGCCCCGGGTCAGAGGACGTGACCGGAGCGCTGCCGCGGGGAGAGTGAAGCGAGCGCTCCGGGGAGAAGCGGGGACCCGGAGCGCTCGGCGTAACAGTACCCCCCCCCTTGGGTCTCCCCCTCTTCTTAGAGCCTGAGAACCTGAGGAGCAGACTTTTGTCTAGGATGTTGTCCTCAGGTTCCCAGGATCTCTCTTCAGGACCACAACCCTCCCAGTCCACTAAAAAAAATTTTTTCCCTCTGACCTTTTTGGCAGCTAAAATTTCTTTGACCGAGAAGATGTCCGAGGAGCCGGAAACAGGAGTGGGAGGAACAGATTTGGGAGAAAAACGGTTGAGGATGAGTGGTTTGAGAAGAGAGACGTGAAAGGCATTAGGGATACGAAGAGAGGGAGGAAGAAGAAGTTTATAAGAGACAGGATTAATTTGACACAAAATTTTGAAAGGACCAAGATAGCGTGGTCCCAACTTGTAGCTAGGGACACGGAAGCGGACATATTTAGCGGAGAGCCATACCTTGTCTCCAGGGGAAAAAACGGGGGGAGCTCTTCTTTTCTTATCCGCGAACTTCTTCATGCGTGATGAAGCCTGTAAGAGAGAATTTTGGGTCTCTCTCCATATGATGGAAAGGTCACGAGAAATTTCATCCACAGCGGGCAGACCAGAGGGCAAGGGAGTAGGGAGGGGGGGAAGAGGGTGACGGCCGTACACCACGAAAAATGGGGATTTGGAGGAAGACTCAGAGACCCTGAAGTTATACGAGAATTCGGCCCATGGGAGGAGATCTGCCCAGTCATCCTGGCGGGAGGAAACAAAATGTCGCAAATAATCACCCAAGATCTGGTTAATCCTTTCTACTTGTCCATTGGACTGGGGATGATATGCAGAAGAAAAATTTAATTTAATCTTGAGTTGTTTACAGAGAGCCCTCCAGAATTTAGACACGAATTGGACGCCTCTATCCGAGACAATCTGCGTAGGCAACCCGTGAAGACGAAAAATGTGTACAAAAAATTGTTTAGCCAACTGAGGCGCAGAAGGAAGACCAGGAAGAGGGATGAAATGTGCCATTTTGGAGAATCGATCAACGACCACCCAAATAACAGTGTTGCCACGGGAAGGGGGTAAATCAGTAATAAAATCCATACCAATCAGAGACCAAGGCTGTTCGGGGACAGGCAGAGGATGAAGAAAACCAGCGGGCTTCTGGCGAGGAGTCTTATCCCGGGCACAGATAGTGCAGGCTCGCACAAAGTCCACAACATCCGTCTCCAGAGTCGGCCACCAATAGAAGCGGGAGATGAGTTGCACAGATTTCTTGATACCCGCATGACCTGCGAGATGGGAGGAGTGACCCCATTTGAGGATTCCGAGGCGTTGGCGAGGAGAAACAAAGGTCTTTCCTGGAGGAGTCTGCCTGATGGAGGCAGGAGAAGTGGAGATCAGGCAGTCAGGTGGAATGATGCGTTGCGGAGAGAGTTCAACTTCTGAGGCATCCGAGGAACGAGAGAGAGCATCGGCCCTAATGTTCTTATCGGCAGGACGAAAGTGAATCTCAAAATTAAATCGGGCAAAGAACAGAGACCACCGGGCCTGGCGAGGATTCAGCCGTTGGGCAGACTGGAGGTAGGAGAGGTTCTTGTGGTCGGTGTAGATAATAACAGGAGAACTTGATCCCTCCAGCAGATGCCTCCATTCCTCAAGTGCTAATTTAATGGCTAGAAGCTCTCGATCCCCGATGGAGTAGTTCCTCTCCGCTGGAGAGAAGGTCCTAGAGAAAAAACCACAAGTGACAGCATGCCCGGAAGAATTTTTTTGTAGAAGAACAGCTCCAGCTCCCACTGAGGAGGCATCAACCTCCAATAGGAAGGGTTTGGAAGGGTCAGGTCTGGAGAGGACGGGAGCCGAAGAAAAGGCAGACTTGAGTCGTTTAAAGGCGTCTTCTGCTTGAGGAGGCCAGGACTTGGGATCAGCATTTTTTTTGGTTAAAGCCACGATAGGAGCCACAATGGTAGAAAAATGTGGAATAAATTGCCTGTAATAATTGGCGAACCCCAAAAAGCGTTGGATAGCACGGAGTCCGGAGGGGCGTGGCCAATCTAAGACGGCAGAGAGTTTGTCTGGATCCATCAGTAGTCCCTGGCCAGAGACCAAATATCCTAGAAAAGGAAGAGATTGGCATTCAAACAGACATTTCTCAATTTTGGCATAGAGTTGGTTGTCACGAAGTCTCTGAAGAACCATACGGACATGCTGGCGGTGTTCTTCTAGATTGGCAGAAAAAATTAGGATATCGTCCAGATATACAACAACACAGGAGTATAACAGATCACGAAAAATTTCATTGACAAAGTCTTGGAAGACGGCAGGGGCGTTGCACAGTCCAAAGGGCATGACCAGATACTCAAAGTGTCCATCTCTGGTGTTAAATGCCGTTTTCCACTCGTCCCCCTCTCTGATGCGGATGAGGTTATAGGCGCCTCTTAAGTCCAATTTAGTGAAGATGTGGGCACCTTGGAGGCGATCAAAGAGTTCAGAGATGAGGGGTAAGGGGTAGCGGTTCTTAACCGTGATTTTATTAAGACCGCGGTAGTCAATGCAAGGACGTAGGGAGCCATCTTTTTTGGACACAAAGAAAAATCCGGCTCCGGCAGGAGAGGAGGATTTACGGATAAAGCCCTTTTTTAGATTCTCCTGGACGTATTCGGACATGGCAAGAGTCTCTGGGGCAGAGAGAGGATAAATTCTGCCCCGGGGTGGAGTAGTGCCCGGGAGGAGGTCGATAGGGCAATCATAAGGCCTGTGAGGAGGTAGAGTCTCAGCTTGTTTTTTGCAGAAAACATCCGCGAAGTCCATATAGGCCTTAGGGAGACCGGTTACTGGAGGAACCACAGAGTTACGGCAAGGGTTACTGGGAACTGGTTTTAGACAGTTCTTGGAACAAGAGGACCCCCAACTCTTGATCTCCCCAGTGGACCAATCCAGGGTAGGGGAATGAAGTTGAAGCCAGGGAAGTCCAAGGAGAATTTCCGAGGTGCAATTGGGGAGGACCAAAAGTTCAATCCTCTCATGATGAGATCCGATGCTCATAAGAAGGGGCTCCGTGCGGAAACGTATGGTACAGTCCAATCTTTCATTATTTACACAATTGATGTAGAGGGGTCTGGCGAGACTGGTCACCGGGATGTTGAACCTGTTGACGAGAGAGGCCAAAATAAAATTTCCTGCAGATCCAGAGTCCAAGAAGGCCACTGTAGAGAAGGAGAAGGCAGAGGCAGACATCCGCACAGGCACAGTAAGACGTGGAGAAGCAGAGTAGACATCAAGGACTGTCTCACCTTTGTGCGGAGTCAGCGTACGTCTTTCCAGGCGGGGAGGACGGATAGGACAATCTCTCAGGAAGTGTTCGGTACTAGCACAGTACAGGCAGAGGTTCTCCATACGGCGTCGTGTCCTCTCTTGAGGTGTCAGGCGAGACCGGTCGACCTGCATAGCCTCCACGGCGGGAGGCACAGGAACAGATTGCAGGGGACCAGAGGAGAGAGGAGCCGAGGAGAAGAAACGCCTCGTGCGAACAGAGTCCATATCTTGGCGGAGTTCCTGACGCCTTTCGGAAAAACGCATGTCAATGCGAGTGGCTAGGTGAATAAGTTCATGTAGATTAGCAGGAATTTCTCGTGCGGCCAGAACATCTTTAATGTTGCTGGATAGGCCTTTTTTGAAGGTCGCGCAGAGGGCCTCATTATTCCAGGACAATTCTGAAGCAAGAGTACGGAATTGTACGGCATACTCGCCAACGGAAGAATTACCCTGGACCAGGTTCAACAGGGCAGTCTCAGCAGAAGAGGCTCGGGCAGGTTCCTCAA
The DNA here is from genome assembly GCF_029499605.1 of Hyla sarda. NCBI lineage: Eukaryota > Metazoa > Chordata > Amphibia > Anura > Hylidae > Hyla > Hyla sarda. Next base: position 121,766,929 of record NC_079189.1, on the reverse strand, counting down.
AGACACTTCGGATTTCCGAGAAGAAGGAGTGTACAGAGGCAGTGACGGGGTCATTGCGGTCCCAGAGCGGTGTGGCCCATGACAGGGCTTTTCCGGACAGAAGGCTGACTACGAAAGCCACCTTAGACCTTTCAGTGGGAAACAGGTCCGACATCATCTCCAGATGCAGGGAACATTGGGAAAGAAAGCCACGGCAAAACTTAGAGTCCCCATCAAATTTATCCGGCAAGGATAAGCGTATCCCAGGAGCGGCCACTCGCTGCGGAGGAGGTGCAGGAGCTGGCGGAGGAGATGACTGCTGAAGCTGTGGTAGTAACTGTTGTAGCATAACGGTCAGTTGAGACAGCTGTTGGCCTTGTTGCGCTATCTGTTGTGACTGCTGGGCGACCACCGTGGTGAGGTCAGCGACAACTGGCAGAGGAACTTCAGCGGGATCCATGGCCGGATCTACTGTCACGATGCCGGCTGGCAGGTAGTGGATCCTCTGTGCCAGAGAGGGATTGGCGTGGACCGTGCTAGTGGACCGGTTCTAAGCCACTACTGGTTTTCACCAGAGCCCGCCGCAAAGCGGGATGGTCTTGCTGCGGCGGTAGTGACCAGGTCGTATCCACTAGCAACGGCTCACCTCTCTGGCTGCTGAAGATAGGCGCGGTACAAGGGAGTAGGCAAAAGCAAGGTCGGACGTAGCAGAAGGTCGGGGCAGGCAGCAAGGATCGTAGTCAGGGGCAACGGCAGAAGGTCTGGAAACACAGGCAAGGAACACACAAGGAACGCTTTCACTGGCACTAAGGCAACAAGATCCGGCAAGGGAGTGCAGGGGAAGTGAGGTGATATAGGGAAGTGCACAGGTGAACACACTAATTGGAACCACTGCGCCAATCAGCGGCGCAGTGGCCCTTTAAATCGCAGAGACCCGGCGCGCGCGCGCCCTAGGGAGCGGGGCCGCGCGCGCCGGGACAGAACAGACGGAGAGCGAGTCAGGTAGGGGAGCCGGGGTGCGCATCGCGAGCGGGCGCTACCCGCATCGCGAATCGCATCCCGGCTGGCAGCGGAATCGCAGCGCCCCGGGTCAGAGGACGTGACCGGAGCGCTGCCGCGGGGAGAGTGAAGCGAGCGCTCCGGGGAGAAGCGGGGACCCGGAGCGCTCGGCGTAACAATAGTATTCCCATGGTACATTTTAGAAATATTAATGTGCTTGAAAATATCCAAGTATTGATTCTGGAACCATTACGTTCAAGCTTTAAAATACAAAGAAATATGGTTGTCTATAAATAATTCTACAACCTAATATCTTAAAGGGGTTATCCAGCATACGGTGATTTTAGTACGTACCTGGCAGGCAGTAATCGACATGCTTAGGAAGGATCTGCGCTTGTCTTGGGGCTAAATGGCTATGTTGTGAGATTACCATAATACTGTGGCTAGCTGTTTGTGAACCAGTATTATCTGTTTGACTTTTCTTTTTTTGACTACAAATCTCACAATTCCATCTTCCTCCCTCCCACACATCAGCCACCCCACCCATTGAAACATAAATGAGCTGCATCCATTCAAATCAGTGTGGTTTTCAATCAGGGTGCCTACAGCTGTTGCATTAGTTGCAGATTGATCCTTCCACCCATTGAAGCAAACAGGCTCCCTGTCATCAGCTGACTAGTGAGTCAGGTCTCGGCCGCATTGCAAGCAGGGAAAAATCTGAGACAACAGTCATTTTGTATGCTGGTAAAAATAAATATTGGAGTGAAAATCACATAAGAATTGTGAGAAAACCGTCAGGTACAGACACTATATTATGAACTACACTATCTTCACAGCTCCTGTAGCATAGTCAAATAAAAAAAAAATCCTGGAATACCCCTTTAACCCCTTAAGGACCAGGCCATTTTACACCTTAGGACCAGAGCGTTTTTTTGCACATCTGACCACTGTCACTTTAAACATTAATAACTCTGGAATGCTTTTAGTTATCATTCTGATTCCGAGATAGTTTTTTCGTGACATATTCTACTTTAACATAGTGGTAAAATTTTGTGGTAACTTGCATCCTTTCTTGGTGAAAAATCCCAAAATTTGATGAAAAATTTGAAAATGTTGCATTTTTCTAACTTTGAAGCTTTCTGCTTGTAAGGAAAATGGATATTAAAAATAATTTTTTTTATTCACATTTCCAATATGTCTACTTTATGTTTGCATCATAAAATTGACGTGTTTTTACTTTTGTAAGACACCAGAGGGCTTCAAAGTTCAATAACCTACAAAATTAGCCCAAAGATATAGTCAAAAAATTCCTCTTTATTATATATACAAAAACAGGTAGAAAAAACACCCATAAAATGACCCACCCTTAAAAAAAAAACAACACAAAGCTAAGCAGGATATCACTGGGATATATACAATAATCGGTAATGCCATACACAGTCTAGCAGTATTAGTTTGGTCAGCACATAAAAACACAATAACTTAAATCAACACAATACCTAATTGTGACATGCTGACGGCTTCCCAGTGATGATCCTGCAACCTCGACACGTGTTTCGGATGATTCCTTTCTCAAGAGGCGCTCCAAAGTCCAAAGGCTTCAAAGTTCAGCAGCAATTTTCCAATTTTTCACAAAATTTTGAACCTCGCTTTTTTCAGGGACCAGTTCAGGTTTGAAGTGGATTTGAAGGGTCTTCATATTAGAAATACCCCACAAATGACCCCATTATAAAAACTACACCCCCCAAAGTATTCAAAATGACAATCAGTAAGTGTTTTAACCCTTTAGGTGTTTCACAGGAATAGCAGCAAAGTGAAGGAGAAAATTCACAATCTTCATTTTTTAGACTCTCATGTTCTTGTAAACCCAATTTTTTTATTTTTATAAGGGGTAAAAGGAGAAAATGTATACTTTATTTGTAGCCCAATTTCTCTCGAGTAAGGACATACCTCATATGTCTATGTAAATTGTTCGGCGGGCACAGTAGAGGGCTCAGAAGCGAAGGAGAAACAAGGGGATTTTGGAGAGTACGTTTTTCAGAAATGGTTTTTGGGGGGCATGTTGCATTTAGGAAGCCCCTATGGTGCCAGAACAGCAAAAAAAAAACACATGGCATACCATTTTGGAAAATAGACCCCTTGGGGAACGTAACAAGGAATAAAATGAGCCTTAATACCCCACAGGTGTTTCACGACTTTTGCATATGTAAAAAAAAATTATTATTTTTTCACTAAAATGTGTGTTTCCCCCCAAATTTCACATTTTAGCAAGGGTTAATAGCAGAAAATACCACCCAAAATTTGTAAACCCATCTCTTCTGAGTATGGAGGTACCCCATAAGTTGGCCTGAAGTGCACTACGGGTGAACTACAGGTCTCAGAAGAGAAGGAGTGATATTTGGCTTTTTGAGAGCAAATTTTGGTTGGGGGGCATGTCACATTTAGGAAGCCCCTATGGTGCCAGAACAGCAAAAAAAACACATGGCATACCATTTTGGAAACTAGACCCCTTGAGGAATGTAACAAGGAATAAAGTGAGCCTTGATACCCCACAGGGGTTTCACGACTTGTGCATATGTAAAAAAAATATATATTTTTTTCAATAAAATGTGTGTTTCCCCCCAAATTTCACATTTTTGCAAGGATTAATAGCAGAAAATACCCCCCAAAATTTGTAACCCCATCTCTTCTGAGTATGGAGGTACCCCATAAGTTGACCTGAAGTGCACTACGGGCGAACTACAATGCTCAGAAGAGGAGGAGCACCATTGAGCTTTTGGAAAGAGAATTCGTTTGGAATGGTAGTCAGGGGCCATGTGCATTTACAAAGCCCCCTGTGGTGCCAGAACAGTGGACCCCCCCCACATGTGACCCTATTTTGGAAACTACACCCCTCACAGAATTTAATAAGTGGTGCAGTGAGCATTTACACCCCACTGGCGTTTGACAGATCTTTGGAACAGTGGGCTGTGCAAATGGAAAATTAAATTTTTCATTTTCACGGATCACTGTTCCAAAAATCTGTCAGACACCTGTGGGGCGTAAACGCTCACTCTACCCCTTATTACATTACATGAGGGGTGTAGTTTCCAAAATGGGGTCACATATGGGGGGGGGTCCATTGTTCTGGTACCATGGGGGCTTTGTAAACACAAGTATCCTTCAATTCCGGACAAATTTTCTCTTCAAAATCCCAAAGGCGCTCCTTCTCTTCTGAGCATTGTAGTGCACCCATAGAGCACTTTACATCCACATATGGGATATGTTCTTACTCAGAAGAAATTGGGTTTTTTGGAGGGGCTTTTTTTTATTTTCCCTTGTGAAAATGAAAAATTTAGGGTGACACCAGCATTTTAGTGAAAAATGTTTTTTTTCATTTTCCCATCCAACTTTAATTAAAATTTGTCAAAGACCTGTGGGGTGTTCAGGCTCACTATACCCCTTTTTACGTTCCGTGAGGGGTGTCATTTCCAAAATGGGGTCACATGTGGGTATTTATTTTTTTTTGGTTTATGTCAGAACCGCTGTAAAATCAGCCACCCCTGTGCAAATCACCAATTTAGGCCTCAAATGTACATTGTGCGCTTTCACTCCTGAGCCTTGTTGTGCGTCCGCAAAGCATTATACGCACACATATGGGGTATTTCCGTACTCAGGAGAAATTGCGTTACAAATTTTGGAGGTCTTTTTTTCCTTTTACCTCCCGTGAAAATTAAAAGTAAAGGACAACACCAGCATGTTAGTGTAAAAAAAATTTTTTTTTTACACTAACATGCTGGTGTAGACCCCAACTTTTCTTTTTCATAAGGGGTAAAAGGAAAAAAGCCCCCAATATTAGTAGTGCAATTTCTCCCGAGTACGGAGATACCCCATATGTGGCACTAAACTGTTTCCTTGAAATACGACAGGGCTCTGAAGTGAGAGAGCGCCATGCGCATTTGAGGACTAAATTAGGGGTTGCACAGGGGTGGACATAGGGGTATTCTACGCCAGTGATTGCGAAGCAGGGTGCCTCCAGCTGTTGCTAAATTCCCAGCATGCCTGGACAGTCAGTGGCTGTCCGGAAATGCTGGGAGTTGTTGTTTTGCAACAGCTGGAGGCTCTGTTTTGGAAACACTGCCGTACAATACGTTTTTTATTTTTATTGGGGGGACAGTGTAAGGGGGTGTAAATGTAGTTTTTACCCTTTATTATGTGTTAGTGTAGTGTAGTGTAGAGTTTTTAGGGTACGTTCACACTGGCGGAGGTTTACAGTGAATTTACCGCTAGGAGTTTGCGCTGCGGTAAAAAAATTTGCCGCAGCTCATACTTGGAGCAGAAAACTTACTGTAAACCCGCAAGTGTGAATGTACCCTGTACGTTCACATGGGGGGCAAACATTCAGCTGTTTCAAAACTACAACTCCCAGCATGTACTGACAGACCGTGCACGCTGGGAGTTGTACTTTTGCAACAGCTGGAGGCACACTGGTTGGAAAACCTTCAGTTAGGTTCTGTTACCTAACTCAGTATTTTCCAACCAGTGTGCCTCCAGCTGTTGCAAATCTTCAACTCCCAGCATGTACTGATCTCCGAAAGGCATGCTGGGAGATGTAGTTATGCAACAGCTGGAGGGATCGCAACTACAACTCCCAGCATGCAGAGACAGCTGTTTGCTGTTTAGGCATGCTGGGAGTTGCAGTTTTGCAACATCTGGAGAGCTATAGTTTAGAGACCACTGCACAGTGGTCTCCAAACTGTGGACCTCCAGATGTTGCAAAACTACAACTCCCAGCATGCCCAGACAGCAAACTGCTGTGTGGGCATGCTGGGAGTTGTAGTTTTGCAAGATCTGGAGGTGCACAGTATAGAGATCACTTTGCAGTGGTCTCAAACTGTAGACCTCCAGCTGTTGCAAAACTGCAACTCCCAGCAAGCCTAAACAGCTCTCTGGGCATGCTGGGAGTTGTAGTTTTGCAACATCTGGAGGGTTACAGTTTAGAGACCACTATAGTGGTCTCAGACTGTAGCCCTCCAGATGTTGCTAAGTAACTCACCGGCTTCCGTCGGATCCAGGTAGCTGCGTCGCCGTCCTCTTCTTCTGCCAATCGTCGCCCGCTGCCATCGCCGATGGGTAAGTGGATCTTCGGCGCCAGTCCCTGTCGGTTTCCCCGCCCTGCCCCGCCTATTGTGGGTGGGCAGAACGGGCAAACTGAAAGTAAACCCCTCCGCCCCCGATCTGCTATTGGTGGTCGCGTCTAGACCACCAATAGCAGAGATAGGAGGGGTGGCACCTCTGCCACCTCACTCCTATCGCTACAGGGGGATCGTGGGTGTCTAGGACATCCACGATCCCCTTTATTTTCCGGGTCACTATAGACCCGTATGACCTGGAATAGCCGCAAATCGCAAGTGTGAATTCACTTGCGATTTGCGGCGATCGCCGACATGGGGGGGTCTGATGACCCCCCTGGGCATTTGCGCGGGGTGCCTGCTGATAGATATCAGCAGTCTCCCCGGCCCGGTCCCCGCCAGGTACGGGTACGTCCTTGGTCCTTAAGTACCAGGGAGCAAAGGCGTACCTGTACGCCCTTGGTCCTTAAGGGGTTAATATGAGAGATGCAGTAGGTGTACAATGCATTGCATGAAAAGTTAGCTATATAGAAGCCTTACAAAAATGGAATGTCTTATTTTATTTTAGCTTCATTAATTAGATGAAAGTCTATAGTAAAGAAAAAAGGCATTCCATTTTTAAATATTGTAGGTTATTTGTTTTGAACATTTTTCCTTTGGACAATTATTTTGTCTATACACACATAGAAGTAGACATGCAGCAAGCTGTATGTGCTTGGTGGTAGCTGCAAGAAACAGGAGTTAGTTTACACTAATATTGCATTGGATTACTCGTGTCTCCTGGAAGTGAAAGATCCAGCTTCTTCATTCAGAGACCATAAAGTAACAGGTGAGATTTATACTCATATAGCAACCAAGATTAACGATCAGATCCAAAACGATATTCCACAGTAGTGTGCCAAACCAGAAAATCACCAATCAAAATCCATATGATAGACCATTCCTGCCTTGGTCATGTCAGTTTTCACTTCCAGTGTAGCCACTTGTTCTGTTTACAGTCTCAGACTTTTTAAAAACTGTAATTTCTGGATTGTTCTGTCTATTCTGGTTGTAAAGTTTATGGTACTTGTTATAAATTTTTACATGGGCTATATCACGCTTTTTTCATTAAGTTTTTTGTAGAAAACAGGAAAACTAAATGTTTATGTATGAAGTGCACACAATTCTCTTTAACAGCAACAGCATAATTACATTTAATAGCTATGCCCCATAAAATTAGTGGTTTTCATTTTCCCTCTAATAAGGCCCCCAAAATGATTTGCCCCATTGAACAGAATTGATCTTTCTTTAAGGATCTCATTTCACTACAGCCTACGCACCTCATTACTTATAACTGCTATTCAACTTTTTATATTTCTTCATATCATACCAAAAGTAGAAGAGTGATCACATTAGAAAACAAGCAATCCTACACAATCAGGAACATTTTTAATGGACTCCTTCAATAGTCAAAACCTGTCCACCCTATTGAATTATTTAATAACATGATAATCCATTTACAATCTATATCATATGACAAACTCCTCTAGTGTAAAGATTTATTTTTATTATGTATGACTGGACAGGTTCTCACCTCCCACACCCATGTGGCAGATGTCCAGCCTCTTAGAACCACCTCGTTCAAAATGCACTCCATAGCCCGACACATGAACAGAACATAATGGCCCTCAATCAAGATACACATTTTCTTCTTCAGTACATTGACACCATTCATGTAGAGGCATGGCCATGACTTCCACTAATTCCTTTCCCCACTCATATTGTATGCACACGATCAGACATTTACAATATATGGAGAGATTATTTTTTTTTTTCCCCAAGGCCAATTTTATTTTAAGTGGAAATTCAATGAACTGCTATAAACAAAATCCACCTTGTCATGCAACTGACCTCTGAGTCACAATCAGTTTTTTTTTTTAGATATACGCTACATTGGTATTGCTTTCACATTAGGAATACATAAGAAGTAAAATCCTCCCTATAACATTTAAGGACTTTTTTATTTTACAATTAACCCTTACCCTACATATTTAAGTCGTCATCCTATAAAAATGGGATACCGATGTACACACCTGTGTACTGGCATGGCCCAAGTCAATTTAATGGCCTAAACAAATGTGGTGGCCCAGTACAGAAGTGGCCCTTCTGTACACTATTGGTCCAATCCAGTGGACTCAGTCCCAGTCCCCTGCCCCCCACACTTCTCAGGACTCTCATTGTACCTTTTGTTATCTAAAGAGTTAATGTATTCTATTCATGTTAATGTGCATTTAAGTATTGTTGCTAAGTCTGTGTAACCAGGGAAGGTTCCAGTGACCAGGTGACTTGTGGGTTACTTATGTGAGTCCTCCAAATTGCTCCCTTATATAGAAGGGAGGAGCTAGCTAGTTCAGTTCTGAGTTCTGTTCTGAGGTGCAGTACAGTCAAGACTTGAGAGTGTCTGGTGTCCTGAGGGAGACCAAGGCCTAACCACGCAGCCACGCTTTCACCAACCGTGAACCCCTACAGGTGAAAGTAAAAGCCTGGTAAGCAACTACAGGGGATAAATCTAGTCAGCATAGTCAAGTTTGTCAAGTGTAAAGTCAGCGTGGGACTGCATAATTGAGTCCAAGTCCACTACAAGTCACTAATCATCTCCTTGGGCCTAACTGAGCTGTAAAGACTATAACATCTGTCTGCCTCAGTAAAGCTGCCGTTGTTCCATAACCTTGCATTGGAGTGATTATTTGCCCCTCATACCTCGGGTGGTGTAGAGGATAACCGCGCCCTGGCGTCACGAATAGGGATTAGCGAATCGAATCTGACAAATCCGAATTTGTTATAAATTTCAGGAAAAATTCAATTTGTAACGAATCCAAACATCGCTGCGATTCAATTAAACAAATTGTTTCATTAAACTCTATTTAGTGCGGTCCAGGCTCCAGGGCATCTTAAATGGCTGATCCACATGTGAGGACATGAGGTAAGGAACTCTGCGAAGGTGGGAAGGTGGGATGACCCTGAATCACATGCAGCATGCAACCTATCAGCAGTCAGCCACCCCTGTGATGTCAAAGCCCTATATGATCGGCAGCCATCTTGCGGCCAGCCATTTCAGCACTTTATTTCAGAGAGAGCATTTCATTGTAGGGAGAGATAGAGGAGTGCGTGTGTTGCATAGAAAGACAGCTTGACAGCAGCGATTCACCACAAGCACAAATCACTGCAGAAAAGCACTGACAGGGAAGAAAGAGAAAGCCCATTTTGGGATGTAATACACAGCGACTCTACTGCTGCAGTGGGTTGTACAGCAACTCTAAAGCTTATAGGGGTCAGTTAGGCTGAGCACTAAAAGCCATTGTCACCTGCTATTAGTACCTAATAATACTGTACTGGGCTCTACTACACAGCGATACTGTACTGCTGCAGTTGGGTGTAAAACAACTCTAAAGCTAACAGGGCCAGTTAGGGTGAGCACGAAAAGCCATAGTCACCTGATTACAGTGCCTAATACAGGTTGCATAGCGGAGCATAATGTCCTCTCATAAGTGTAACCTGTGAGTACATAGGTGGTGTACATTTTTTTTTCCTGTAAAACTAGTTACTGTGAAAGGCCAGCCAAAGTTACACACTTGTTTTTGTAGCCTTATACAATTTGTAGAGGAATGCATAGTCCTCCTCATATATGGTTTAACTATATGGACACCTACGTGGTGTCCTTTATAGATTTTCCTGTAAAACTAATTTGGGCCTAGTTACTGTGAAAGGCCAGCCAAAGTTACACACTTGTTTCTGTAGCCTTATAAAGTTTGTAGCGGAGCGTCTAGTCCTCCTCCTCTCATAAGTGTAATCTGTACGTACACAAGCTACACACTTGTTTCTGTAGTCTAATACAGTTTTAAGCGTAGTGGAGCGTATTGTCCTCCTCTCATAAGTGTAACATATACACACTCAGCTGGTGTATAAGTATGTCAGGAAGAGAAGTGACAGGACGTGCACAGAGGAGTGGCAGAGGCCAAAATTCATCAAGCGCAGCCAGAGGTCGCAGCAGAATAGGGGCGTGTGGCAGCAGGAGTCACAGAGAGAGGTCTGAGCTCCTTGTGTCAGCTAGCAGTCGTGTCTTGACCAGCAACTCAGCAACCGTGAATGATTGGTTCACTTGGTCATCCACTTCATCCCAAGTGACATCTGACACCCCCAGGCAACAGTCGGTGGGTTCCTCAGACTCAACCCTCAGTTGGCATGGCCCTCATGCTACTGCTGCCACCTCCAGGCTCTGTCATTGTACCACCATATGGTCTCTTCATGCTGCCACCTCCAGGCTCTGTCATTGTGCTACCATATGGTCTTTTCATGCCGATGCTGCCACCTCCAGGATCTCTCATTGTGCTGCCATATGGTCTCCTCATGCTGATGCTACCACCTCCAGGCTCTCTCATTGTGCTTCCATATGGTCTCCTCATGCCGATGCTGCCACCTCCAGGATCTCTCATTGTGCCACCATATGGTCTCCTCATGCTGATGCCACAGTATCTAATTACAGAGGGACAGGACTTTGGTGAGAAGGGGGTTCATGGCCCCTCTCCCATGTTGTAGAGGTTGCTCGGTTTAGAGCTTTTTAATTGATTTTAGCCCTTTTTGTCTTGTATTCTCAATGTGATACTTAATAAAATTTGTTATATATATATAACTTTGTGGTATGCACTCTTTACAGTAATTCTGACCTTTGTGTAGCTCATGCTGATGCTGCCACCTTCAGGCTCTCTCATTGTGCCACCATATGGTCTCCTCATGCTGATGCTACCGCCTCCAGGCTCTTTCATTGAGCTGCCAGGGATACTGCAAAACATAATTAAGGTGCTGGTCCCCAGTTACAGAAATTCCTCCGCATCAGACCACAAGTAAGTATTGAGGATATGCATTAGCTAAAACTTAAAGGGTACCTTTCATCAAAAAAACCTTTGATATATTATAGATTAATCTATGCAGAATAACTTTCCAATAGCATGTTATTAAAAAATATGCTTCTTTCTATTTAATTTTCCACTTTGAAAAATGACCACTAGGGGTCTCCCTACCAGTCCTTTTTTATAGATTTCAGACTCATGCAGGAGTCCTAAATCTCAAACTGCAGCCGGAACACAGACAAACTCAGCACTGCTCACTGCCAGGGAGCAGTGCTGTGCTTGTCTGTGTTCCGGCTGCAGTCTGAGATTTAGGACTCCAGCATGAGTCTGAAATCTATAAAAAAAAGGACTGGCAGGGAGACCCCTAGTGGTCATTTTTCAAAGTGGAAAATTAAATAGAAAGAAGCATATTTTTTAATAACATGCTATTGGAAAGTTATTCTGCATACATTAATCTATAATATATCAAAAGTTTTTTTTGATGAAAGGTACCCTTTAACTTTTCTTAGGATAAAAATATATGGACCCCAAATATTTTTTAAATCAAACAAAAGGAAAGGTGTGCAAAAAACACCATGTGCCACCTACACCACCAAGTATTTATGCAATGCAAAGACCTCTAAAAGGTGGAAGGGAACAACGTATGGTCCATTGTAACAGGTGGGGGTAAAAACTTTCCCTGTAAGGCCCTATTCTCGCACTATTAATTCCCTTTTGGCAAGTGTTACTCGCCCTAAAAAAAGGTGGCACCACACACAGGAACCTCTCCCTATTTCCACCTAAAAACACTGCCATTCCCCAGGGTTTTTAATTGTAAATAGGGAGAGGTTCCTGTGTGGGGCTGAACATCCCCCCCCCCCCCCCTATACAATGGACAAGACGTTGTCCGTTGTCCCATTTCACCTTTTGGAGGAAAGTGTTACTCATCTTAAAAAGGGCAGCCCCACACAGGAACCTCTCCCTATTTCCAACTAAGAACCCTGGGAAATGTCAGTGTTTTTAGGTGGAAATAGGGAGAGGTTCCTGTGTGGGGCCGCCCTTTTTAGGGCGAGTAACACTTGCCAATAAGGGAATTAATAGTGCCAGAGTAGGGCCTTACAGGGGAAGTTTTTACCCCCACCTGTTACAATGGACCATACGTTGTTCCCTTCCACTTATTAGAGGTCTTTGCATCACATCAATACTTGGCGGTGTAGGTGGCACATGGTGTTTTTTACACACCTTTCCTTTTTTTTATAAATTTCTAAAAAAATTGGGGTCCATATATTTTATCCTAAGAATAATATCAAAAGTTAAGTTTTTATGTAATGCATAGCCTCAATACTTACTTGTGCACACCAACACTTTGACAAAAGAGACCGTTTTCTTCTACCTACCTGCCTCAGCTACTATTCTGATCCTGCCACCTGCCTGATGCCATACATCTGATGCCAAGTTCTCCTTCTTTCATCCACCTTCTTCACCGGGTACTGGTATTAACACCCACCACCCCACTCTACCAAAGTGTACCAAAGTGCACAGCAGCGCCGACGTATGGAGCTGTAACTACGGTAAGGGACAATATAAGTCGTTTAAGGCCCACTGGGTTCCTGTACAGCCACAACAGCAACTTGGAAAGGTCACGCCACTTCCGCCTTCACACTCTCAGGCAATTGGTCCTGCAACAGTGTGCGACTCTGCCTCCTCCTACTCCACCATGTCCTCAGCCTCCACTGCAAGGACAAGTCTCAGTTCCCCTCCAGCATACCATGTGTGCAGGGCACTGCGGTGTAACTTTGTTCTTCACATAGTTTGCCTTGGCAAACTGAGTCACACAGAAGAGGAACTGCTAAAAGTGATTCATTAAGAAATCGAATCATGGCTTACTCCACGAAAACTTGAAATGGGACTCATGGTGACCGACAACGGGAAGAACATCTTGTCTGTGCTGCGTCAAGGAGATCTTAGCCATGCGCCCTGCATGGCACACGTGTTCAATCTGGTTGTCAAGCGGTTCCAAAAGTGTTCCCCCCATTTGCAATACATCTTAACAATGGCCAGGAAACTTTGCATTTACTTGTACACCGCAAGCACACCCTCCTTGAGCTGCAGTATCAGAAAGGCCTCCCCCATCCCACACGTTGGAATTCCACCCTCAATATATCGAATATACGAACTGAGAAAAGTCATCACTGATTTTTTGATGATCTAAGCAGATAGAGGGACTCCCCTGTGTAACTTCAATGTCAACCAGTGGCACCTCATACATGACACCTGCCGTTTGTTCAGGCCCTTTGAGGAAGCCACATTATTAGTCAGTCACCAGGATTACGGGATGAACTACATCATTCCACTGCTTCATTTCCTACAACACATGTTGGAAACGATGGCTGGTCAGGGCACTAGAGACGTGGTGCCTACATCTCATGGCCACATGAGCCCTGTGAGAGCTGAACTGGAGGAGGAAGGGGAGGGGAACAGTGGAGCACAGGCAAGGTTTTGCAAAATGGGTGTTTTTTTTTTAAACTATACATTTTTATACATTTTTGTTACAGTAACAAGGAAAAAAAGGCACAATGTCAGTGGAGGAAAGAACATACTCCACTTACAACAAACAAAGAAATAATGAAAATATGCACAATCCAATGGTGGCAATACAGAAACCAGATGTGACAACAGGAAGGGAAAGGGGAGTAGGGGAAGGAGTAACTAAATAGGCCAGACCATGGTCTAGACACAAGAAAGGGGGAAAATTGAGTGGATGGAGGGGAAGGGGAGGGGAGAGGGAAGGAAGAGGGGAACATGAGGAAAGCAGTCCAACATGTAGGAAAGGAAAGAGAAAGAGAACAAAGAACCGGGAAGAAAAGGAAGGAGGGGAACAAGAAAAGGAGATGGAATCAAGTGTCACAGAAGTGCCTGTCAAGGAAACTGTCCCAAGGGGCCAAAATAGGAAAGAATGCTGGGATGGAGTTATTCAGGGATGCAGAGAGATACTCTAGAGAGCGGATCTCACGAATCCTGGCTATAAGGTCATGCTCCGAGGTGGGGGTTGTGTCTTCTTCCAGTACTTGGCAATAAGGGTCTTGGCCGCTAGTACTATATGATGAAAAAGTTTAAACGACATCTTGGACAGGGCCCTATGGGATAGCTGCAAGAGAAAGATCAGAGGATCTAAGGGGACTTGGGTTCCCAGGACGGAGCAAATATCTGCACTGAGGTTCAATAGGGAACAATTAAGGGACAAGACCAGAAGATATGAAACACAGACCCCAAGCCTATTCCATAATGCCAGGACTGCGGAGGGATAGCAGTATTCAACCTGTTCAGTAGAATAGGAGTACGGTACCACCCCATGAGCATCTTAAACTGAGTCTCCTTGTAAGCTGTGCAAATAGAGGCCTTAGACGCACGTTGCCAAATGATCTTCCACTGAGGTAAAGAGAGAGAGGTATTAAGGGTTTCTTCCCATTGCCACATATATCTATGAGAGGGGGGGAACCATCCTGAGGGGAAAGTAAGAGGGAGTAGATGCTGGAAAGCAGTCCCCTCGTCTGAGGACCCCTCCCCCTACACAGCATCTCGAAGCCCGTGGGCAGGTAGACCGTCAGCGAGCCTTGTCCCGAGGAAAAGAAGCGTCTGAGCTGCGTGTAGTGGGCTTCCTCAGAGAGAGGCCAATTGAGGGAAAGGGAAAAAAGAACGAGTACGGGGGTCAACCACATCAGCCCAGCAGAATAAGCCCAGAGATCCCCATTCCCGAACCATGGCCGAGATAAACCCAGGAGGGAAGGCAGGGTTAAACAGAAAGGACTGCATAGGTGAGAAAGACCAAAACGCCGGAAACAATAGGTCCATACGTAGCGGGAAAACAACATTGGACCCAGTAACAAACATTCCGGTGAGTAAATCGGGACAGACCATGGAAAGGAGTTTGGATGAACAGGGGCCAACCAGAGCTTTTCCAGCTTCATCCTCTTACTGTATGCATGATAAGTGGACCAAGACTCTAGGTGCCGAAGATGAGCAGCCCAATAGTACTTGGCAACATCGGGAACGCCCAGCCCCCCCGAGGACCGCCCCACTAACATTACCGACATTGGGAGGCGATGCCGTTTAGTGTCCCAAATAAATTTAAGGATAGCAGATTGAAAGGAGCACAACACAGCTAAGGGGACTCAAACAGGTAGCGTCTCGAAAAATACAACAGCTTAGGAAGGATGGTCATCTTAGCCGCCGCGATAAGGCCAAAAAACGAAATATATTGAGACCTCCACTGATCCATCAAGAGTCCTCAAGTCACCAAAAAGGTGAGGAAAGTTATCAGCATACAGGGAAGAGTAACTAGGAGTGAGGTCGACACCAAGATATGTGACAGAGGAAGGAGACCAACGGAATGAAAAGTTAGTTTGCAGGAGAGAGGACAAGGAAGGCAATAAGTTAAGGGGCATAGCCTCCGACTTAAAGAGATTAACTTTATAGCCCGAAACTATACCATATTCTTGAAGCAATTTATACAATGAGGGCAAAGAGATGAGTGGATTACTAAGGGTAAGAAGGATATCGTCAGCAAAGAAAGTTTCAGATCAGAGTTGAGAAGGGCTATGGGCCTATAACTGGCACAGTCATGAGGGTCTTTTCCAGGCTTAGGAATCAGAGTAATAAGAGAATGAAGAAAAGATTGTGGTATACCCTCTGTTGTGGTTTGTGGCTTGGGGCAGTATTGGATTTGGCTCTAAAGGTTATTACTACCAGTTAAATATCAGCAGACCATGCATCTGAGGTCCTCAAAATGGCTGAGACACAAAATGGCTGCCACCGTGCGGTCATGTGAATACAATATATTCACAGACCAGGTGCATAGACACTTAGCTGAGCAGTATTACCGGAGACCAAATGCATTCATTAACACCCCACAGACCAACCTATTGTTAGGAATTTTGGAAGAGTTATATCCTAATATCCAATGCACAAATCAACACTACACATCCAAATACTGGCAGAAATAAAGATGTTTAATATACAACTAACTAAACAAACTCTAACTAAAAGAGAGAAAAGAGAAATAGATAATACTAAATAGCTAGAAACTTAAATATGCAGTGTAAGTAAACACATATACAACAATTATAGCAGAAACACTATCTGTTGGCTATTTGGGTGGATTTACCTTAAAAGATACAACTATACTAAATGAAACACACACAGAATTTAATACTGAAATACTTAGCTTTAGCTTTAAAGCAATTATGATGAACAAAGCCAGGCATGGGAAAGCTGTAGTCCTTTCTTTCAGGATTCAGGCCCAACAGGAAGTTGAATGGAAAGTGTCCCACCAGGAAGTTGAATGGAAAGGTGTGATGATATGCTGTCCCGGAAGAGAAAGAGACCTTGGCCTCTTTCATTGGGCTTTTTATTATGTTGTCTCCGCCCCTTGTCTAGCCCACAGGTGGTCTTTATCTAATGTTACAAAAGGCCCCTTTAAGCATGCCTTGGAGACCCCTCTTAAAGATGATCCTCTATCTTGCTTTTGTTTAAACTCCATGCTACTTTCTGGTCTAGCAACACAAATATAGCAAATAAAATGAATGTCATTTTCATTTCCATAACACCCTCCCCACCAAAGAACAAGTTAAATAAAGAAACAAGTCGGGGAAGCAGGACAGAAGAATAGGTTTTATAATATAAGTAGGTGAAGCCATCAGGGCCTGGGGAGTGTCCCGCTAGAAGGGACTTAAAACTTCCGTAAGCTCTTCAGCGACTCTCGATCGGACGCCGAGAGAGACGGAAGGCTACATCTGGCAAGAAAGGAATCAAGCATAGCAGTTCGCTCACCAGGCTCCAAGGAAAGGCGTGAGGGAAGTGAGTAAAGTCGGGAATAGTAATCAAGAAAGAGTTTGGAGATGGAGTCAGGGTGATAATGCAGAACCCCTGAGGAGTCCCTCAATGCGGAGGGAGCCCGAGCAGCAGCACGCTCCCGTAGGCGTCTAGCCAACATGGTGTAAGCCTTGTTTCCCTTCTCATAACAGCGCTGCCTTGCATAAAGCAATTCAACTCTATGAAGAGCCAAATCACTCAATTGGCAGCAGGCTGCAATCAGGTGCCTCACCGTCTAGATAGAGGGGGAAGAAAAAAGAGCAGATTCCAAACGTTGAATTTGAACCCTAAGCTCCCAGGAACGAGCCTGAGCATCCCGCTTCAATCAAAGCAATGCAGTGGCCCCGGACAACTGCCTTGTGAGCTTCCCACAGGACAGCCAGTGAGGATACCGAGCCCTCATTTTCGGCAAAATAGTTAGTGTTGTGCGACAGGATCGAATCCCGGGAGGGAGGGGTTTTAAGAAGGGAGTCATTGAGGCGCCAATGGCAGCGATGAGTTGGGTTAGCAAAGGGAGAGAAGGACAAGCGGACAGGGGAATGATCATACCAGGAAATAGGTTCAAGAGAAGCAGAGGAGAGCATGTGGACCATGGGAAGGTTACCGAAAAAATTATCTATATGGGAGTAAAGCTTATGAGGGTGTGAGTAAAAAGTAAAAGAGCGATCGGAAGGATGATTGATCCTCCAAAGATCATATAAGGAGTCTGCAGGTATCAGTCGCCGAAAAAGTGTGGAAAGATGCATTTGCAGGGAAGGGGGTGGAGCATCGACTACAGAGGGACAGTCCATGGAGGGAGAAAAACTAGGTTAAAGTCGCCTCCTATAAGCCAAGCAGATGAGGGAGAGCCACGCAGACGAGAGAGGACATGTCGCAAAAAAGGGATCTGAGAAGAGTTAGGGGCATAAACATTACATAACAGGAGTTGTTTTCCCCCTAGGGACCAATGGCCAATAACATATCTACCCCGGGGATCTGCATAGGAGGAGAATACCGGGAGAGGGCAGGTCCGGGAAATCAAAATAGCTACCCCGGTAATCTTCCGATCAGTAGAGGATGTATGTATTTGGGGGTAAATGTGCTGTAAAAAGGAGAAGGAACCCAATTTGTCAAAGTGTGTCTCCTGAAGGAAAACAATGTCCGCTTTCAAAGCCACCAATTCTCTCTGTAGTAAATGCCACTTAAGCAGGGAATTTAGGCCCTTAACATTCAAGGAGACACACTTAGCCATGGCGGGGAGTGAAGCAGTAGGGGTGCAGTGAAGCAGGGTACTCACTCAGGTCAAGAGGCAGAACTCAGTGCAGACAGGAGGAGGGGGAGTCCTCAGGAGTCATCAGTGACGGTCTACCAGACCTAAAGAAAAGAAATGGGTGGTTTTTATAGTCATCTGACAGGACAGGAGGAGCAGGAGCAGGCTGTGGAGCTACAGGGTGATGATGAAGACGAGACAGAGGACCCAGACACACCGTGGCCATGTGTTCTCCTCATGCTGCTGACACATTAAATTAAACTTTTTAGGTTCATCTATTTGAAATCTTCAATTTAAATTAAAAAAAAATATCTTTAATATTTTCAATTGTGAGGCTCTATGGTCTAGTCAGGCTGTGGCCACCTCCAGGCTGTGTCATTCGGCCACATTATGGTCTCCTCATGCTGCTGCCACCTCAAGGCTGTGTCATAGTGCTATCATATAGTCTCCTCATGCTGTTGGCACATTAAATTAAACTTTTAAAATGTTAATCTATATAAAATCTTCAATTGAAATTTTACAAAATATCTTTAATCTTTTCAATTGTGAGGCCCTATGGTCTTGTCGGGCTGCTGTCACCTCTAGACTCTGTCATTGTTCAGCCATGTGACTCCTTGTTATATTGGGTTTTGTGGTCACACAGTATTCGTTCAACGTAAAGTTCAGGCACCCGAGACGTTAAACTTGTGAATCTATTCAAAATCCTCTATTTAAATTTAAAAAAATCTATGTAATCTTTTCAAGACTGAGGCCCTATGGTCGTCGTCATATATTAACTGTGGAATTACCACAAGAATCCAATGAAACAAGTTGGAGCGATAACAATGAACCATAATTAATTAAATGAAACATTCGCAGTTTCACAGTCTGGGGGGGGGCAGGGAGGGGGAGGTGCTGAGAAACAGGGGCTGGAACAGGTGGTAGCTTGCCTCGCGGTGGACAACCAGCTCAATGCTCACCTGAATGTGTCCTCAAAAGAGGATTTTTAAAAAAATTAAATAAATGAAAATTAAATTAAAATTACATTTAATCTCTTCAATTGTGATGCCATATGGTCTCCCGACCCTGCTGCCACATCCAGATGCTCTGCGGCAGTGACTCTAATAGAGATGCATGTCATACAGAATAACAGTATTATTTAACTAACACAGCACACTCCCTATGCGTGTTACGACAAGGAAAAGTGTTCTAAACCCCTATAGAGGCTCTTTTTTTCGAAAAATTTGGCAATCGGACAAATCACATTTTTCTAAAATTCACTCATCTCTAGTCACGAATACCTAGGGTTAATAACATCTACCCTAAGGGTAATAACATTTGCCCTTCATCACACCCCACCACACATAGTTAAGCAATGACTACATTATGGCCATTTCCAACATTTATATGTTTATGTCTTGGGACCAAGAGGACAGCAGACCACGCTTTTAGTCAAAGAAAAAACTGATATACATGCAGGAAATAGCACAAATATAGTCACTGGTTGTCTATGTTCAAGGGCTTAAAGAGCATGGGGCCATGTCAGTGAGTGCAGGTATGACAGGATGCTGACATATACAGTACATGTAGGA
Organism: Hyla sarda; assembly: GCF_029499605.1. Taxonomy (NCBI): domain Eukaryota; kingdom Metazoa; phylum Chordata; class Amphibia; order Anura; family Hylidae; genus Hyla; species Hyla sarda. Next base: position 121,747,284 of record NC_079189.1, on the reverse strand, counting down.
TAAGTGCAAATTGGTGAACCCAGTGAACCTGGTCTAAGACTAAAAAAGGAGAGATTTCAGGTCCAAACAAATCTAAAAAATTTAGAGTACAAGATTAGTTATATGCCATCAAAGAACTCTATCTTCATAAAGCAGTGAACACAAAACATTCAGTTAGAGACATTTTTTCTCATAAAATGGAGCACACATAAAAGCAGTTGTACGTCAGTATTTATTCATTAATTTTTTCTTTAAAGGAGCAAACTAGCTGAAAAAAGCAGAGCAACCCTTCCTTTCACCGCTCCTCCACTGCTGTTCAATAGGGAAATAGATGTATGAGTGCTGCCAGCGTTGCTGCAGAGGTTGAAGGGGTGGAGGAATCAGCCTGCAGGTGCCAAGACTATACGCTGTACACTGCCTCAAATTGGTCTGCATGGTGTCCCAGCAGGAGGCCTCTTTTAAAGATGATGCACAAAAAAGCCTGCAAACAGTTTGCTGAAAACATGCAGACTAAGGACATTGATTACTAGAACTATGTCCTGTGGTCCGATAAGACCAAGATAAACTTATTTAGTTCTGATAGTTTCAAGCGTGTGGGGTGGCTACAAAGTAAAGAGTACAAAGACAAGTGTCTCTTGCCTACAGTAAGCATATTTAGTGGAGGTGGTGGTGGTGGTGGTAGTGTCATGATCTGAGCCTGCATGAGTGCTGTTGCCACTGGGAAGCTACAGATCATTGAGGGAAATATAAATGCCAACATGTACAGTGACAACATGTACTAAGATGATTCCCTTTGGGGCTTGGGCCGCAGGGCAGAATTCCAACATCATAACGACCCTAAACACATCTCCAAGACTACCACTGCCTTGCTAAAGAAACTGAGGGTAAAGGAGATGGACTGGCCAAGCATGTATCCAGACCTAAAATTTATTGAGTATCTATGGGGCATCCTCCGGTGTAGGAGACATGACGTCGCAGCCGACACGCCTCCTCCCATGGCAGCGTTCGTGCCTCCCCGCATCTCCCATAGAACTGTATGGGGAGGGGGCGTACCAGTGACCTCAGTGAGGTCGATGCTAGCACGCATTAGCCGCTCACATGGAGCGGCAATGCAGGGCCCCGTTTGGGAGATCATGGGGGGGTCCCAGTGCTCGGACCCCCTGTGATCAGACACTTATCCCTTATCCTATGGATAGGGGATAAGTGGTCTTTTGCTGCAGATGTCCTTTAACCCCTTAACAACGCAGGACGTAAATGTACGTCCTGGTGATGTGGTACTTAACGGACCAGGACGTACATTTACGTCCTGAGCATAACCGCGGGCATCAGAGCGATGACGGCATCATGTGCGGCAGGTCCCGGCTGTGGATCGCAGCCAGGGACCCACCGGTAATGGCAGACACCCGCGATCCCGCGGATGTCCGCCATTAACCCCTCAGATGCCGTGATCAATACAGATCACGGCATCTGCAGCATCGCGGTCACTTAACAGGATGATCAGATCGCCCGCAGCGCCGCAGCGATCCAAACATCCTGCACGGCAGATGGAGGTCCCCTCACCTGCCTCCGCTGCCTTCCCGGCGTCTTCTGCTCTGCCTTCCCGCAGACCAGAGCAGAAGATGACCGATAATGCTGATCAGTGCTGTGTCCTATACATAGCACTGAACAGCATTAGCAATCGAATGGTTGCTATTAATAGTCCCCTATGGGGACTATAAGAGTGTAAAAATAAAAGTTAAAAAAGTTAAAAAATAAAGTAAAAAAAATGTGAAAAACCCCCTCCCCAATAAAAACGTAAATTGTCCCATTTTCCCTATTTTACCAGCAAAAAGTATAAAAAAATTATTTTATATACATATTTGGTATCGCCGCGTGCATAAATATCCGAACTATTAAAATAAAATGTAAATGATCCCGCACGGTGAACGGCGTGAACGTAAAAAAAAAGTCAAAAATTGCTGCTTTTTTATAACATTTTATTCCCAAAAAAATTTAATAAAAAATGTAATAAAAGTTTGGTATAATCAAATATGGTATTAATAAAAAGTACAGATCACGGCACAAAAAATAAGCCCTCATACCGCCACTTATACGGAAAAATGAAAAAGTTATAGGTCTTCAAAATAGGGGGATTTTAAACGTACTAATTTGGTTAAAAAGTTTGCGATTTTTTTAAAGTGCAACAGTAATAGAAAAGTATGTTATCATGGGTTATCATCGTATTGACCCAGAGAATAAAAAACACATGTAATTTTTACCATAAATCGTACGGCGTGAAAACAAAACCTTCCAAAATTTGCTAAATTGCGGTTTTCTTTTTAATTTTCCCCACACAAATAGTATTTTTTTGGTTGCGCCATACATTTTATGGTAAAGTGAGTGATGGCATTACAATGGACAACTGGTCGCGCAAAAAACAAGCCCTCATACTAGTCTGTGGATGAAAATATAAAAGAGTTATGATTTTTTTGAAAGGGAGGAGGAAAAAACGATAACGTAAAAATAAAATTGTCTTAGTCCTTAAGGTCCAAATGGGCTGAGTCCTTAAGGGGTTAAAAAGTACCTGTCAGCAAACAAACTTTTCTAAACTAACTCAGGCTATGTTCCCTAACTACTCCTAACACTCCGCTTGGTATCATACCTTTATTTTTGCTCACGTAATGCAATCTCCCAGCAGGAGAAAGTGGGCGTTTCCCAGCAGGCATAACATTACTGAAGCCTGCTGGGAGACCACTTCCACCCTCACATCGTTGCAGTGCTGCGATGAATAGAAGACCTCAAGCCTCGAGCTCTGTGCATGTTTCAGTGAGGCTCTATGCATGTTTCAGTGAGGCTCTGTGCAGCTGTCAATCAAGCTCAGTGCAGAGAAACACTTCCTGAGTATGGTCTCCTGCCAGGCCAGGAGGAGACCAAACTCACTGTATTAATTGTGGCAGGCAACAGAACAAAACCACCTAGTGGCTGTTTTTTTCTATTACATTTTAAACATATTTATGTTGATAATTTTAAAAGAAAGTGAATGGGAAAGTGTTTGTTAATGACTTTCAACACTATATTAAAAGTTTTATTTGGTGACAGGTACTTTTTAAGGCAGTGCTGAAAAATAATGGTGGCCACACAAAATACTGACATTTTGGTCCCAATTTGGACATTTTCACTTAGGAGGACATTACTGCCAAGGACAATAAACGCTATGCGTTGAATTATGTTGAGGGGACACAGATTGTGCACTCCATACCTTACATTGTAGCAGAGTGTCATTTCTTCAGTATTTTCACATAAAAAGATATAATAAAATATAAAAAAAAATGTGAGGGGTGTACTCACTTATGTAAAATACTGTATGACATTAACTATGGTATTTTTCACCAGTTTCTCCCTATCTATCCATCTCCATCTCTATTTGTCAGTTTTCCCTTTGCCCATTTCTACCTGCCGCTCCTTTTTCCCACTCCATAGACTTCTCTGGGTAGCATGTAATCTGATCCCTCAATCAGCTAATAATCTGTTTTATCTCTCAGGATACATTTTACAGTGAATTGACAATGAAGTTTTAGTGCAGGAGGCAAGCAGAATTAGAAATAAGAATGGCTATTATGTAGAGAAAGAGGCATTTTACGCTAACAAGATAAATTATATTCAACTATAGAGATACATATTTACACATTCACTTGAATTATTGATCTATGCAAATCTTGATATAACAACATTGCCTAATTAGCTTATTTGCCAATAACTTGCTCCTAAACTGACTAAGGCTAGGTTTCTATCACATTTGCGGTATGCATTGGCAACCTGTTGTAAAAGGTGTAACACAGCACACTATTGTGTTTTACAAAATCCACATGTACATTCGGAAAAGGGACAAGCAAAAGCGGAAAACATAATGGGAACATAGCTTAAAGGAAAACTGTCAGATATTTTCTCCCGCACTATCCACACTACTGGTGGATAGTGCGGTAGACGCTGATTAAAACGAGACCTACCTCGCCCGGTTCCACCCGGCTGTTCGCCCGCAATTTTAGTTTTATTCTACGTGTATATCTTGCTGTAACTGGCATGGACGGGGCTTCTGCAGGTTAACTGGCACTGACATCAGTGCCGCTTATGAATATTCATCCCCCCTCCCTTCAGTTGGGAGCGGCGAAGAGAGAGAGAACTGGAGGGAGGGGGGATGAATATTCATAAGCGGCGCTGACGTCAGTGCCAGTTAACCTGCAGAAGCCCCGCCCATGCCAGTTACAGCCAGATATACACATTGAATAAAACTACAATTACGAGCGAACGGCCGGGCAGATCCGGGCGAGGTAGGGCTCGTTTTAATCAGCATCTCCAGCACTATCCACCAGTAATGTGGATAGTGCGGGAAAAATATCTGACAGTTTTCCTTTAAGTCCCTTATCTCTATTCCTAACCTATTCTCTTTCTTCCAAATATTTTCAAAAATTTCAAAAACAACAAATATGAAGTTATGAACTGAAACTCTTACTTACACCTAGTTAAAGTGGTATTCCATGATTTTTTTTTTATTTGACTATGCTACAGGAGCTGTAAAGTTAGTGAAGTTCATAATATAGTGTCTGTACCTGTGTGTGATGGTGGCTTCACAATTCTTATATGATTTTTGCCACAATGTTTATTTTTAACAGCATACAACTGAGCGTCGTCTCCGGTTTTCCCAGGTTGCAGTGCGGCCTGAGACATTACATCACTAGTCGGGTGATCAGAGGGAGCCTGTCTGCTTCTTTGGGTGGAGCAACCGCAGGCTGGGAAGGAGATAATTCCGCAGTGAATTTTTGTTTTGCAACAGCTGAAGGCACCCTGGTTAGAAAACACTGGTCTATTGTTCACAGCAAAACATGGATGGCAGCATATCTTTGCTTCAATAAGTGGGGCGGCTGATGTGTGTGAGGGAGAAATGTGATTTCACACTTACAAACAAGGTATTATGGGACTTGTAGTTTGACAGAGGGATTTCCAACAGGAAATAGCCATTTCACAAAAAAATTGCCTCAGCATTATGGTAATCTTACAACATAGCAATTTAGCTACAAGACAAGCACAGATCCTTCCTAAGCACATCCATTACTGTCTGGCTGGTAAGTACTAAATTTACCTTATAGTGGATAACCCCTTTAAACTCAGAATTCTACTCAATTTTACTTTGGCTTCCAAGCATAATTCCAGGTATGTGTCTCACTAACAAAATCTCTGGAGCTTATTACCCAAATATTGATAAAGAAGGACCTCTAATGGTATGACATCCAGTAAATAGTATAGATCATAAAAATGGTTTTACGGCACATCCTATTTTTTTCAGGAAACTCACATTCCCTATCAGTATCAGTGATCAGTAGTCGGTGCCAAAGCAAATGAAGAAAGAAGAAAAATGTACAGCATTCCAGGGATAAGCACATTTCAGAGGTTACCCCTTAATCATATGATTATGCTTAAGAGGTAACCTCTCCCTGAAACACGAAAGAACTTTCTTATTTTGTGACAACTTTTCGTATGTTTACTTGGAACTAAATAAAAGCAAATTTTGATGCTTATCCTTGGAACGCTGGACATTTTTCTTTGTTACTTGGCGTATCTACTTGCAGCCCTAACAAAACGTCTGGGGATTCCAGTGGAGACACACGCAGAGGGTTTTGGCTGTGTTGACTGGGTTGTACACATATTGTAGGGCAATAGAATGCTAGCAGCACACCAAATAAGCTTCACAGGGCAAGTGAGTATACATAGAATACATGACTCACGATTTCCTTGGAAATATTCTTCCGATTTTATTGAATCATTTCTTATTGCACAAAGGTTCGTCTCACAGGACAGAATTAAGCAGCATAACAGCAGCAGACAATCGCATCATTTTCAGTGCCTTGACTAGTGAAATCACTGAAAACGCTGCTATTTTCTGCTGCTGTTATGCTGCTTAATTCTGTCCTGTGAGACGAACCTTTGTGCAATAAGAAATGATGCAAATCGGAAGAATATTTCCAAGGAAATCGTGAGTCATGTATTCTATGTATACTCACTTGCCATGTGAAGCTTATTTGGTGTGATGCTAGCATTCTTTTGCCCGACAATATGTGTACAACCCAGTGTGCATTATAGAGTTTATTGGAGCTCTTATAGTGTGGGCTATTCATTTGGATTATAATGCCTTACTAGGAACTACATTTTTGTTGTTTCTATTTGGCTGTGTTGGCCTCATTCATCAAGAGTCTTACAATTTAGCACTCATTATCTCTGGTTGTGGGGTTAACCATGCCTCAAATCAGCATATTTTATCTACCCATTAATGGCACCCTACAAAATTCAGATGTTGCAACACCCGACTAAGGATAACCAAGACTATCAGATAAAATATGCCGTAATTTCAGATAAACCCTTGGTTGCCCTATAAGGTGGTGTTCAGTGATGAAGTAAAATTGAATAATGAATGGTGAGAAAAAAAAAGAATCACCAATACTGGCAGGACACACACCCTCACTGGACTAATTACTTTAACACACGTACCTCACCTAAAGTCATGGGATAGTATGATGTACCTGGTGTCTGAATTGTTGGAACATTTTAATCATTGGCGAAACATTAAAGAGTACCTGTCATAAGCTTGATAAATTCTTAAATCCTCCCAGTTCACACCGCCCATAAGCTGAACCACCCCAGCTCTCTGCACTGAACTCTATAGTTGTGTCAGCTGATAAGGGAGCAGAAGTATTTAGCACAATGTGAATTATGAACTGAGGGCATCATGACTCTACAGTCTAGCTCAGCTCAAAGGGAAGGGGAGCTGAAATATTCAGTTCTTTACACTTTATACACTGTGCTGAGCTTAGTTCCAGCCTGCATTTCCTGACATTAGTCTCTGCCAGGTTGCTCCAAGCAGGACTGCAGGCAGGACCAGAAGGAGGACCCTTGGTTGCCAAACTTATAGGGGTTAATTTAAGAAATACAGTAAAGCTACAACATTTTATTAAGAAGTATATTAGAAAAGTAATTCAAATAGGCTAATCCCCTTCTAGCCTCAGCACAATATTAACGTTTGTTGTGCAATGCTTTCTCCTGCCCTTCCTGGATGATAACCCATGCCCCCCTGACAATAACTCTGCCCCCTTCACAGACATGCTGAAAAAGAAGGGGTGATTAATTATAGAGGGGGTGAAAAAGGGTAAGATTATTAGATTATTGCCCAAGTAGACAGTGGATTATTGCACATAGAGCAGCAGCCTCCCTTGTGCTTAAGAAGAAATTACGATCAACCATGGTGGAAGGGGGGGGGGGGCTTGACCTACTGGATACAGCTTTTCAAAATAGAAAGAAGCGATCTGTTTAATGAATTCAGCTCTGGTCTTTGATCTCTATATATAAAATCACCTTTCTTAAGGAAGCTTGAGTGGAACATGTTTACAAAAGGGTTAATTTAGTGAATTGCTGCGACAAGCAAAAGGTACCCAGAGGTCTGGAGGCTTTAACCCAGTGTCTCATTCTGACCGATAGTATGTGATTGTGACTGTCACCCGCACTACCTGTATCTACCTGTATATTCAGATTAGTGCAGGTGACCCTGCTCTCCGTTTATCAAAACCTATGTAGAGAAGCAGTGGTGCACATGCCCATAGCAATCAGATCAGACCACTTCTTTCATTTTTCAGAGGTCTTTTTCATGCACCATACTATTAAAGTTACATACTATCGTAATATAACTAATAAAAAAAACATGACACAGGGCACTCTGCGGCCACTAACATCTGTGTTGGGAACTACAGGGCTATCAGCCCATGCCCTGGTCCCTGCTCACTTGTTGCTCTCTATTGAGGCTGTAGCTGGTGACACAGAAGCTCACCAAGTGTATTTTGTATTCTAATGAATTTTAGCTTGGCATTAGAAAACACCATACACTGGGGGGAAGCTCTCTAGCACCATATACACTGCAGCCTCTAGGAGAACAAGCAGGTATGGAAAACTATTTTTGAAACAACATATATACAGTGACCCCCAACCTACAATGGCCCCGACATACGATAATTTCAACATGCGATGGCCTCTCAGAGGCCATCACATGTTGAAGGCAGCATCAACATACGATGCTTTTGTATGTCGGGGCCATCGCATAAACGGCTATCCGGCTGCGCTGACTGCTTCAGCTGCCACCGGATAGCCTTTTACGGCGCCCCGTGTGCTCCGGTCATGGTCTCCTACCTGTCCTCGGGGCTCCGGAGCGTCCTCTTCGGGATTCCCTGCATCGCCGGCGCTCTCCATCGTCGTCATCACGTCGCCGTACACGCCGTCCCATCATCCAATAGGAGCGGCATGCATAGTGACGTGAAGGCGGCGACGTGAGAGCGACGATCCCGGGGAAGCAGAGACGTCCGGAGCGTCGGGGACACAACGGGGACGCGGCGACAGCGATGGAGGGTGACATCCAGGGCAGTGGTGACGGTTCGGAGTGGCGGGGACAGGTGAGTACAACTTCCTATACTTTACATTGCACGGATCCCTCAACATACGATGGTTTCAACAAACGATGGTTCATTTGGAACGGATTACCATCGTATGTTGAGGGACCACTGTATTACATAGCTATGATTAGTTCTGCTCATATTTAACCCCTTAACGCTGCAGGACGTATATTTATGTCCTGCGCCGGCTCCCGTGATCCCGCATCATATCGCGTCGGTCCCAGCGCTCATCAACGGCCGGGACCTGCGGCTAATACCACACATCGCCGATCGCGGCGATGTGCGGTATTAACCCTTTAGAAGCGGCGGTCAAAGCTGACCGCCGCTTCTAAAGTGAAAGTGAAAGTGACCCGGCTGCTCAGTCGGGCTGTTCGGGACCGCCGCGGTGAAATTGCGGCGTCCCGAACAGCTGACCGGACACCGGGAGGGCCCTTACCTGCCTCCTCGGTGTTCAATCGGCGAATGACTGCTCCGTGCCTGAGATCCAGGCAGGAGCAGTCAAGCGCCGATTACACTGATCACAGGCGTGTTAATACACGCCTGTGATCAGGATAAGAGATCAGTGTGTGCAGTGTTATAGGTCCCTATGGGACCTATAACACTGCAAAAAAAATGTGAAAAAAAAAAGTGTTAATAAAGGTCATTTAACCCCTTCCCTAATAAAAGTTTGAATCACCCCCCTTTTCCCATAAAAAAAATAAAACAGTGTAAAAAAAAAAAAATAAACATATGTGGTATCGCCGCATGTGTAAATGTCTGAACTATAAAAATATATCATTAATTAAACCGCACGGTCAATGGCGTATGCGCAAAAAAATTCCAAAGTCCAAAAAAGTGTATTTTGGTCTTTATTTTTAAAAAATGAATAAAAAGTGATCAAAAAGTCAGATCTAAACAAAAATCATACCGATAAAAACTTCAGATCACGGCGCAAAAAATGAGTCCTCATACCGCCCTGTACGTGGAAAAATAAAAAAGTTATAGGGGTCAGAAGATGACATTTTTAAACGTATAAATTTTCCTGCATGTAGTTATGATTTTTTCCAGAAGTGCGACAAAATCAAACCTATATAAGTAGGGTATCATTTAAATAGTATGGACCTACAGAATAATGATAAGGTGTAATTTTTACCAAAATATGCACTGCGTAGAAACGGAAGCCCCCAAAAGTTACAAAATGGCGTTTTTTTTTTTCGATTTTGTCGCACAATGATTTTTTTTTCCGTTTCGCCGTGCATTTTTGGGTAAAATGACTAATGTCACTGCAAAGTAGAATTTGCGATGCAAAAAATAAGCCATAATATGGATTTTTAGGTGGAAAATTTAAAGGGTTATGATTTTTAAAAGGTAAGGAGGAAAAAACGAAAGTGCAAAAACGGAAAAACCCTGAGTCCTTAAGGGGTTAAGTATTTCTATTTATAAGGTATGAGATACCTTATTGTAGATGTAATACATACTTTTACTAGTGCAGTGATATTTAATGTTGCAGCTTAAAACATTTTACCAAACTGTGTTCTATGCTTTATAAGTAAGCATCTGATGGAAAGAGGCGCTATAACAGGTGTAGCTGTTGTTAGGTTCACCTTTATTAATACAGGAAATGCTATAGTCATAGCACAGCAAACACAGCTTCACTCCATTTTTATTCATGCAAGATTACTATTCAGAGCTCATTTAGCACGTCCCTATAATTGTGCTGCCAGCCATTTTATACCCATAGATGGACTTCTGTGGGTTTTCTATGGAAAAAAAATATATTTGCTGCATATAAGTACTAGGACCTGACAAGCATATCGGAGGCAAACAATAAATTGCCAACAGCAGATGAAAGATCTCTGGAAAGCATATAGAGAGGTTCTCTGAGGATAGAGAGATGGAACTTGTGGCCACTGAATAAAATGCCTTTCTATCATTAGAAATAGATTTACTAAGCTGCACAATACCTAGAGATTTCCCCTTTTGATACATACTTTCAGGGGACATAAAGGACAGTTGTTTTGAGCAAAAACATGGGCTCTCAGAGCATGGGTCTACAGTAGACCTATGAAAAGAAAAGAAAAAAATGAAATAAACTCTGAAGTTAATTACAAACTGTAGTGTATTAGAAATGTGAGGGTTGTATTGTATTGTATACCCGGAAACATTATTCAGTGAATTTATCTATGCAAACAACATCCCCTTTCTGTGTAATAAACATACCTCAGCCTGTACATTACGTTGGGATAAAGATATTCAGTTTGATTGTTGTAATCTATTATAGATTCCTTGCATTACTTGTGACATTATTAGCCAGCTTCACATGAGCATTTAACAATTTTCGTGCTACATAGCCGAAAAAAATCTGTGAGAAAAAAAGCTCAGTGTGCCAGGGCCATATAGTATGTTTATGGGAGTCATATTTCTTGTCCATGGGGTAGATGGGGACTACAAAAGAGAAAATAATAACTATCTAGAAGAAGCACTTACCCATAGCAACCATATATATCTGTGGTAGCCCAGTACGGGATGGTGTTTCCCCGTACCTTTCCTGCCCTGTCAGGCAGTGTCCCTCAGTGTCCCTAGGGCCCCTGCAGTTGTTTCCCCCATATAAATATATTGTGTATTATATTGTGTGTTGTATATTTAATAAATGTACCATGTGTTACCCAGGAGGTACTAGTGACCAGCTGACTCAAAAGGTGACCTATGTGCTCCCTGCTAGTCTCCCCCTCTCTCTTGTTCCTGAGGTCCAGTGCAGTCAAGTCATCTTTGTGTGCATGTCCAGAACATTGGAGGCCTTAAGTCAAGCCCTGCAGCTACAAGTCAAATCCTGCAGCTACACGTCAAGTGCAAAGTAAGCTAAAGTCACAGTCCTGTAAGTCAAGTCTTCTGTCTATCGAGCGTGGCCTGCACTAAATTCTCCTGTCTACTACATGTCGCAGCAAACCTGCGAGGTCTCTGTGTCACTGGTCACCTCCTTGGGCCCTAGCTGTACAGCGTGGACTGTAACAACTGTCTACCCTCAGTAAAGCTACCGTTGTCCGTAACTTGGCATTGATGTCTTCAATGCCACCGTGCCTAGCCCAGGATCCAGCGGTATACCTTCAGGTGGTTAAGGCTAAACCACGCCCTTGTGTCACGAACACAAGGGGTTAATACTATCTGCCCCTAGGGCAACAACATCTGCCCTGCACCACACACCCCGCCATTACCACATATCATATTATCGTTGAAAGCTGCATTAACAATTCTGCATTCTCAGTTCTTCAGAACTTGAATCTGTCAGTAATCCTAGCTAACTTAAAAAATGCACAGAGCATTCTCTGGAGATTTGATTTCTGAGAAGTAGAGTTTTCACACTATGCACTGCATAATAATCAGATGTAAGAGATAAGTTTACTGTCCTACTGCATTAGGCTATGTTCACACAAGGAAAATTAGCAAATAAAAAATCGATGGCAAATCTGCAATGAATTCCCCACTGAAGACATGCAAAATGCCTTCAAGGGTGGGCAATACTCAAAGATAGACATGCAATGGCCTCCTTAAATAAAATCTGTCATCAGTGTCACCTGCACTAACCTGTCAGAACAGACAGGTAGTGCAGGTGGCACTGATGACAACAATATTTACCTGGTCCCGTTCTGTGCTATGATTCTCCGGCTATCCTCTTCGGTATCATCAGCTCCAGGCCTAACTTCTAGCATAGGCAGAGCTTAATTTTGTCACCGCTGCTGTTTGCTAGGAGCGGGACCCAGCAGAATACAGCAGCTGTGACGTCTCTTAGCTCCACCTATGCTCCAAGTCAGGCCGGGAATGGAAGATACTGAAAGGTCAGCCGGAAAACCACAGCAAGGAACGGGCCCAAGTAAGTATTGTTGTCAATGTCACCTGCACTACCTGTCTATTCAAACAGGTTAGTGCAGGTGACACTGATGACAGATTTTCTTTAAGAATTGTAATACCTAAACCTTCCACAGGATTGAAATGTGTAGTTTTAACCATGGTACTAGTGGGAGCAACAAGCTATTGAGCAGAGTACAAAAGGGGCTTCACCTGGGATTCAACAGGACTAATCGGAATCTATAAGCACCTCAAATCAAGTTTGCTGCAGTGCTTACCACTTACTTTACCTAGACAGATCAGGTACACCTATGGTACACACCCTTTCAGAATGTGTGGCTCAAGTTGAGTGATGCAGGTGAATTAGGCCATGTGTTTTTTTTTTTATTTAGGGCAGTAGGGTTGCTGTCTTTTTGATATTTACTTGTAAAAACAATGCAGTCTCTATTAATAAGTGGTAACAGACGGTAACAGTGAAGGAAGGATGTTCAGCTGTCAGGTTGGGTTTCGGCAGGCTTTTACAAATGGTTTGCATCTGGGATCTGGGATTAAATCTTCCTGCTTTCTGTTTAGCATAATAGGGTTCTTGGAATTCCAGGAGATAGTTTTGCAGGTGACAGTACTCTGTTTAGTCTTCTCTATTTTTTGCAGGCTCTCTGACACAGGCACTCTGAGCTGCACACATGGCCCTGCGACATTCTGTCCCAAAATGTTCTAAATGCTTAGAGCCGGCGGGGGCTCGTGACCTCACGGCCCTGCCCCCTCGTGATGTCATGCCAGGCCCCCTCAATGCAAGTCTATGGGAGGGGGCGTGATGGCCACCACTCCCCCGCCCATAGACTTGCATTGAGGGGGTAGGAATGACATCATGAGGGGGCGGGGGCGTGACGTCACAAGCCCCCCACGTTGGCTCTAAGCGTTTGGTACATTTTGTTCCGACAGCTGAGCAGCGGAGTACCCCTTTAAGTGTCCATGTAGATTCATTTATTTGAAAAATCTGCACAAATGATGTCTAAAAGTTGCCTAACCTTTAAAGTGGCCCTCTGTGACATGTCCAAAAAAACTTCTGACATGTTACAGAGACATATCAAATGTTTTGACCCAGTGTGGGTGTCACTTTTCCACTTGCAGTGATCTACAATGCATTCTGAAATTTTTTACAACCTTTTACTTTTTTCAAATTTTGTTATGTTGTTGCCTTGTTCTAAAATAAAAAGTTTTTAAAAATCCTTATCATTCATCACTTACTGAAATACCCCATAAGGAGAATGTGAAAATAGAATTTTATAAAATGTAGCACATTTATTAAAAATAAAAAACTAGACTTTAAAATGGGAATAAGTATTAAAAACCCTTTGCTGTGACACTTGAAATTTTACTCTGGGGGCTTCCTATTCCTCTAAATCATCTTTGAGATGTTTCTACACCTTTATTGGAGTCACCTGTTGAAAAATCAGTCAGTTAACATGATTTGGAAAGACACAGATCCTCCCTACATAAGGTCTTACAGCTGACAATGCCCATTACAGCAAAAACCAAGCCATGAGGGGTAAATAACTGCATGCATAGCTCAGAGACAGGATTGTGGGAAGCATGGATCTGACGAAAGGTACAAAAGAAATTTCTGCACTGAACAACCAGGACTCTTCCTAGAGCTGGCTGCTTCTCGAAGCTAAGTAATTGGGGAGGAGGGCCTTAATAGGAGAGGAGATCAAGAAACCAATGGTCACCCTGGCTGAGCTCCAAAGACAATCGGGGAGATTTATCAAAAGCTGTGCAGAGGAAAAGTTGTCCATAGCAACCAATCAGATTTCATTTTTATTTTTACAAAGACCTCTGCAAAATGAAAGAAGCGATCTGATTGGTTGCTATGGGCAACTAGGCAACTTTTCCTCTGCACAGGTTTTGCAAAGTGGGCTGTATGGTGAATAGCCATAACAAAGCCGCTCCTTTAGTAGAACATACATGAAAGCCCTCCTAGAGTTTTCAAAAAGCACCTAAAGCACTCTCAGACTGTAGAAAGCAAGCTTCTCTGGTTTAATGAAACCAACAATGAACTTGATCTCAATTCTAAGTGTCATGTCTGAAAGAAACCAGACACTGCCCATCACCTGCTTAATACCATCCTAAAGTAAAGCATGGTGGTACCACCATCAGGCTGTAGGAATGACAGTGAGACTGGTCGGGGTTAATGAAAAGCTAAACCTAGCAAAGTACAGAGGTATTCTTGATTAAATCTGATCCAGAGTGCTCTGGACCACAGACTGTGTCGAAGCTTCACTTCCTAAAAGGACAATGACCCTAAGCACACCGCCAAGACAAAACAGACGTGGCTTTTTGACAGCTCTGTGAATGTCCTTGAGTGGCCGGGCCAGAGTCCTTTCTTGAGCCAAATCAAACATCTCTGGAGAAACTTGAAAATGGCTGTCCACCCATGGTCCCATCCAACCTTACAGAGCTTGAGAAGATCTGCAGAGAAGAATGGCAAAAAAATCCAGATGTTCAAACCTTGTGGCATCCTACTCAAGAACAATGGAGGCTGTAATCACTGCCATATGTGCTTTAATTAACTAGTGAATATTTATCAATGTCAATGCAATATTTTAGTTTTCCTTTTCAATAAACTATCAATGATTACTAACATTCTGTTTTCACTTTGTCCTTATTGGGTATTGAGTGCAAAATGATGGGGGAAAACTAGATTTTATATTTCTTAGTGCAAGTCTGCAACATATTAAATTGTTAAAAAATAAAAAAGTGAAATGGTCTGAAAAAAGTGAAATGGTCTGCTTTACAGGACGGCCCCATTATACGTCTAGGGGACACTCATTCTAATGATCATGGGGGTGTCAGCAATAAGGCTTCTTTCACACTATGAGTATTCATCCATTATTAAACATCCGTTTTTTGTGTTAAAACGGATGTATAATAACGGATTAAATAACATATGAATAACGTCCGTCAAAATAACGGCATATTTATTCGTTAAGACCCGTTATAACATCCATCATGTACGGCCGTTTTAACACTTTAACACCTCTCCCTACAGACGCCTACAGCCGGGACTACTACTCCCATAATGGAACAGACTTGTTTCCATGATGGGAGTAGTAGTTCCCCGGCTGCGGGAGTCTGCCGGTGGTTGGGAAGGCTACAATAGTGTTTGTACTTCTACCCCCATCATGGAACAGACACTGTTCCATGATGTGGGTTGTAGTACAGGGGCTGAGGGAATGATCCCACCGGCTCTAACTTCTGAGACCCAATGTGATTAGAAGTTATTAAACAGGGGAGCGGGTGACATGCTCCACTCCCCTGCGATGTACTATGTATTTTACTTTCCTTTTTTAAATTCCCCGCTGGGAGCCCTGAATGGCTGGTACGGAGGAGCCATTCAGGGCTCCCGACGGGGTTTTTATACTTCAGTGCGTCCCCTTATTCGCCCCATGTTTATATGTATGATTCCCCCCCCCCCTGTATATATATATACGCTGCCTGCGTCAGACATATATTCATATGTCTGTCCCCCACAAAGCTTTTATAATCATATGCCTTTGCAGTGCTATGAATGACAAGTATTATATCAGCAGCACATCGGGTCGGCCGGCTTCCCGGCCAGGTGCGCTGCTGTTAGAATACTTTTCATTCATAGCGCTGCGAAGGCATATGATTATAGAAGTGCTGTGGGGGCCAGACATATGGATATATGTCTGACCCCTATGAATGACAAATATTCTTTCAGCAGCGCATCTGGCAGACCGGCTTCCTGGCCAGATACAGATGCCCCCGGCAGCGCTATGAATGAAAAGTATTCTGTTAGCAGTGCATCGGGCCAGGAAGCTGGGCGGCCCGATGCCCTTCTGAAAGAATATTTGTCTTTCATAGCGCTGCGGAGGCATATGATTATAGAGGCACTGTAGGGGCCAGACATATAGCGTTATGTGGCCTCCACAGTGCTTCTATGTACATATGCTGCCGCATTCTTGTCTTTCCCGGCCCGATGCGCTGCTAATATAATACTTTTCATTCATTGCGCTTCCGGGGGCTTATGATAGCACTGCGGGGGGGAAAATATATATACACATTCGCTGTGGGGACAATACCCATATAAATGCACTAAGGGGGGATTTGATTGTGCTGCGGGGGACAATACCTATATAAATGCGCTGTGGGGAGCAAGATTTATTACGTGCAGCAGGGGGCAAGATATATAGAAGCGCTGCAGGGGCCAGACATATACCCCCCCAGCGACTCTATATATCTTTCCCCACCACAGCACTTCTATTTGAAAACCCCGCCGGGAGCTCTGCATGGCTCCTCAGTACCGACCATTCAGGGCTCCAGGTGGGGAATTTAAAAATGAAAGTAAAATACATCGTACATCGCAGGGGAGGGGAGCATGCCACCTGCTTCCCTGTTTAATAACTTCTAATCGCATCGGGTCTCAATCCCTCAGCCCCAGTACTACAACCCCCATCATGGAACAGAGTCTTTTCCATGATGGAGGTTGTAGTACAAACACTAAAGTAGTCTACCCAGCCACCGGCAGACTCCCGCAGCTGGGGAATTACTACTCCCATCATGGAAACAAGTCTGTTCCATGATGAGAGTAGTAGTAGTCCCTCAGCACTGCAAGAGTCTAATGATGTCACCTCTTCTGAGCATGCTCAGAAGTAATGACTGATGTTATAAACCAGGTGCAAACGGATGACATAAAGGCTCATCCATTTGCCATAGACCTCAATGTTAAAAATAACGGCCATTAATTTACCCGTTTCTTGTGACGGAAGAAAAATTAGTGCATGTGCCATTTTTTCTTCTGTCACAAATAACGTCCGTTATTCATGACAGGCTATCAAAAAATCCCATAGACTTTAATGAGATTTTGTAACGGCCGTTTAACACCTGTTTTTAAGGCTTTTCTAACGGAAGTTTATATTGGGTCTTTTAACGGAGCAACTTAATAGTGTGAAAGGGGCCTAAGACCCTGACCGATTAAAACTTTTGACATGTCTCTGTTACTGCAGTTTTTTTTTAATTCATGCTAGCATCTTAAAGATACAAAAGTGCCAACTTTTCTGCCATACAAGCTTAAGCCTTTCTGGGCTAAACCATCACCATTTTTGTATGCACAAGATATTACGATAAATAAAATAATCACCTGCAATGAAGATGCCTAAGCTGCCTTACTAGATTTCATATTGAAACTGAACCAGCCTACTGAAAGCAGTTGTGCATCATATGCCCCACATAAGTCAGACATTATTGTGTTCCTTATACTGCCTGGAGGACAATTCACAATTTATCAGAAAGTCCAACTCTCTAGGTTCCTGAGATAGAAAATATTTATTCATTTGACCCAGCAGCTTTAAAAATACAGTTAGACTATGTTTACACTGTTGTGCTCCGACCTGTTTAGGCTCCATCTGGCTCTTTCTTTTTTGCTCCGAACGGACCCTGAACAGGCTGGAGCACAACTTACACTGCCGGGTCCCAACGAATCCCATTGACTTGAATAGAGCCCTACGGGTGTCCAGTATTTTAGGGGAGTTGAGTGGAGAAAAAATTGGGACATACAGTATTATTTTCTCTGCTCAACTCCTAACCTTCCAATGGACTAAATGACGGAGATCCCTTTAGTGGAGCACAGTGGCCGTGTGAAATCTGTTTTTGTTTTGTTTTTTCTTTTAGCAGACATAAAAAAGAAACTGAGGAAAGTATACTACTACGAATATGGTACATGGAACTGGTTATATATATATATATATATATATATATATACTCTGAACAGCATCCACAGTATTACTATATCAAGTAAAGCAGGCCTTAGATTTAACATTGAGGCCCATCTGGACAAAGTTGTTGTACACAAATGTCATATTTTTTATTTTACCTGTTCAAGAAAATTTGAGTGGCTGTCAGATATGGTTTCTAAGCAACACAATGGAACTATCTAACACGAACAAAGCTAAAGTCAGTAGTCTGCCAAAATGAGACTGCTGGAAAATCTATACTTACCCCATGAGACCTTGGTTGACTCACCTCACTTCTCTGCATCTCTAACTCCCCCACTGATTTTTAGTGACAGTAATGTAGTTATTTCGGTAAGATGTACAAGAGATTACTATTAAAACCAAGACTTCAGAAACTGTAAATTGTGAATAGATGAATCTTTTAATGTGTGTATAGTATTTATAAGGAACATAGAATTTTAAATCAGCATCTTAATGCAGAATAAAGTTACTGTAAAATGTACTGAATATAGTGGACTATGGATATGGCTTGTAAACTTATGTTGATGGATATGCACAGTTTAAAACTGTCGAAAATGCCCTACCCTTGTATTCCCTACATCCTTTGGTACATTTTAAAAGGTACATTATAAGGAAGCAGAACACTGCAGAAGCTTTCGCTTACATCCAGGGTGTGACCTCTATTTAAAGCTGCTCTGAGTATGTATCTGCCTCTATCCATCTACAAAGTCATCTATTCTGCTAACCTAAAGGTCCCTCAGGCACAGGAATCCTGCCTGGACCCCAGTCGTAGGCCCAAATATAACCATAAAATCTGTGACCAAGCGCCTTAGCAGATACACAGGCTGAATTGGCTCAAAGAGCATTACACAATCACATCCTACTTACCAAGCCTGGTGGTACATTCACCTCCAACTATCCAATGAGTTGGAAGCTTTAGGTACTACAGGTTTATTTGAGTGTACTTTAACTAAATCAGATAATCAATCCTAAGTGCATTTGGGATCTTTCCAATACCTTCTTTCCCTTAGCTCACTACCACCAGTATTGTGACCCTTAGATCTATATTATCTACCGTATATTGTTATATTATACAACGGGTGAAATACATTTTGAACACCACCATTTTTCTCGCTAAATATATTTCCAAAGGTGCTGTTGACATGAAATTGGCACTAGATATTGGTAACAACCCAGGTAACCCATACATACAAAGAAACAAAAACAAATAGCTCAGAAATTAAATTATGTGTAGTAATGTGAAATGACACATGGAAAAAGTATTGAACAGATGAAGAACGGGAGGTGCAAAAAGACATGCAAATCCAAGATGACAGATTAAATTAATCAGTAATTAAAAAGCACTCCAGTCCCTTGTCAGTGCAAATTAATATCAGTTGGTCAAGTCCCAACTGATGACCTACAAAAAGGTCTCTGATGGGTAAAAGAAAAGAGTTGTCTTAAGACCTTCTCAACCTGATGGCGTTGGTTACAGGTGCTTTTTGTAATTGTAAAGGCAATCCTTTCACCATAAATGTGTTTCTGCCAGGTGGTTAGGAGTCAAAGGAATAATAAGAGTTGTCAAAGAGCCATGGACCACTTGGGGAGAGCTTCAAAAAGACCTGGAAATCGCAGGTACTGTTGTCTTAAAGAAAACTATAAGTAATCCACTCTAGCACCATGGCGTGTATGCATGCTTACCACTGAAGACTCTCTGATATAATAAGCATAATAAAAAGCAGGTTAAAGCTTGTATAAAGTTTGCTGCAGAACATTTGGAAAAGAGATTAAAATATTGGGAGAAAATAATGTGGTCAGATGAGATTGAACACACCATGTTTGGAGGAGAGATGGCACTGCACATCACCCTAAAACATACAAACAGTGAAGTTTGGAGGTGAGATCATGATGGTGCTGGGCTGCATTTAAGCAAATGGTACTGGCAAGCTTCACACAATTTTAAGGAAGGGTGAATGAGCAGATTTATCAAGACATTCTTGACAAAGATCTGCTGTCATTTACCATGATGATGAAGATGAAACAAGGGTGGACATCTCAGCAAGACATTTATCCCAAACACACAGCCAAGAAAACTAAATAAAGCTGCTAGAATGACCCAGCCAACCACCTGACTAAAATCCCATTGAAAACCTATGGTAAAAGATCATGATTCATAGAAGAGGCCCACGGAACTTTTTAGATTTGAAGACTGTTTGTGTGGAAGAATGGAACCAAATCACACTAGAGCAATGCATGCCACTAGTTTTTATCATACAGGAGGCGTCTTGAAGTTGCAAAAAAAGGCAACCAACAAAGGCTTTTGTACAAATTATTAAATAAAAATCTGTAAGTGTGTTTGATACTTTTTCCCTGTGTCATTTTATATTATTTCAGATAACTTAGTTTCTGAGCTTTCTTGTTTCATTTCTTTGTATATATGGATTACTTGGGTTGTTATGAACATCTGGTGAAAATGTTATACCAATAGCACTTTTGGAAATATAAATAGCAAGAAAAATCTAAGTAAGTGGCCTGGCATGGACAGAAGCAAACGTGATGGCTCTGAAGTTACCCATTAAGGCTATGTTCACACGTACAGGATCCTGAGCAGATTTGATGCACAGGATTTGTAACTGCAGATTAGAAGCTGTGCTCAGTTATTTAGTTTACATTGAAATCTGCAGAAGAAAATCCTGTGCATCAAATCTGCGTATGTGTGAACGTACCCTAAAGAGTCAATGGCTCCATAACATTCTTTTTTTTTTTTTTTTTTTCAATTCTTTATTTTCGAGTATTACAATACAACAGAACATACAAATGTAATATGAAGTACATTACATAATGCTGATCAAGAAGAAAGAAAAGGAGAGAAAAGTAGGATAAAGGGGTTGTGTGGGCTAGGCCCCAGGCAACAATTAAAAAGACCATTGTGTTCCTGTGTTGATGTATCATTATAGAATCAATAAGATAAATCTATCAAGAGAAGTATTGGCCAACATCCACTCAGGACATACAGAAAACATAAGGACAGACATGTCTATAGGCATCTAATAAGTTTGAAGTATTGTCACCTAGGAGCCCAGTTAATTAGGTTGAACTGTAATATAAGTATGGTACTGAACACGATAGGACCAATGAACATGGGTACAATGTGTCAGAGTACTGATAAAGAAGAAAGAAAGAGGAGAAATGAAAAGGCTTTGGAATACTCCAAGGTGGCAGGCAGAAGAAAGAGAAAATAGAGAGAAAGAGAGACAAGTGGAGGATAAAGAATAGATACAAGGTTTTTGGACGTGGGTGGGGAGGTGAGGAAGGGGGGGGGGAAGAGTGGGTTGGGAAAGAGGGGGGGGGGGTGGGAGTTGTCTATGTTGTCATTTGCTGGGACCCAGTTGCGGGAGATCAGTGTTAGCATCACGAAAGCCCAGCCAAGGAGCCCATATACTCCAGAATCTGTCACGTGATCGATCACTCCAACTGGAGAGCTCCTCCATTCTACACAACTGGGAAACCTTAGAGATCCACTGTTGAACTGTAGGAGGCGTTTCATCTAACCAATGTAGTGGGACTAATGCCTTGGCTGCAGTTAGCAAATGTGCAATCAAAGATCTCTTCGACAAGGGGCAATCCCTAGACGATAAGCCCAAAAGAACCGCCTCAGGTGAGAGAGGGACATGCCTTCCTACTACTTTGTCTATGATGAGATTTACCTCATTCCAGTAAGACGTTATCTTGGGACATGACCACCAGATGTGAGACAAAGAGCCCACGCCCCCATGGCATCTCCAGCATGTAGGGGAAGCACTCAGACCCCAATGGTGTAACAACTCAGGCGTCCTATACCATCTGGCTACTAGTTTAAAATGACCTTCTTGTAGCTTGACACACCTAGAGAAGCCATGGGAGCCTGTTAGAATGGATTTCCTCTCTTGGTCCGTGAACTTGCGTCCCAACTCCTCCTCCCAGGATCCCAAGTACAACGGGTCAGAAGTTTGCCTCTCATCTCTCAAGCATGCGTTAAATGTGGAAAATTTTGGCTTGAAGTTCGGTGAAAGTTGCATCAACTTATCTATCCAGGTCGGGTTTTCACCAATGACATACACCTTTAGGAATTCAACACACGTCTCTCTAAGCATATGAAGATGTAGAAAGTTAGTTTTAAGGTGTGGAACTATCATGGATAGTGTCTCAACTGTGGGTGGTTGGTTTCTGGCACAAAGGGTTTTGACAGGGACATGTTGAAAGTGGGACCACAAGTCGTCTGCCTCTTGTGTGTCAGGGTGAGCTGCATAAGGAATCAGGGAACTTGGAAAGCATGGAGAAATCGGTGTTTTTCCGTGGTTTCCTTGTGTTGTGCCTTTATCATAAGCCCTTTTAATAGTGAGTGTACCTTTCAACAGTGGGTTATTAACATGTGAGAGGGAACGACGTGTAGGCAGCCAGACATGACGATCCACCCCATAGCCCCGGGAAGCCATTTGGGAGCATTCAAGTTCCGAGCTTCCCAGCAAGCTAGTTCTAGTAGAAATCTCAACCCATCTGTGAATATGGTTAGCTGTATAAAGCATAGTAATGTCTGGCATACCTATGCCACCGCTCCTCTTAGATCTAGTGAGAAGGGAATGTGCTAAACGTGGGCGCTTCCCTGACCAAAGGAAAGCTCCAAAGAGCCGTTTCCACTGCATGAGATACCATTTAGGTAGTTCTATGGGTACCATGCGTAGTAAGTAGAGTATGGACGGTACAATGTATGTCTGTAGGAGGTTGCGTCGCCCCACCCATGAAAGAAAGGGTAACTTATAGGAGTCAATCTTATTCTTCATTTTAGTCAGTAAGGGTATATAGTTAAGGTCAAACAAGTTGCTCAGCGACGAGGGAAGAGCTATGCCAAGGTATGTGATGTGTTTAGATGGCCATCTGTAGGACGAGGAAGATTGTAGACTCGAGGCTACATGAGGGGGTATCGTGACGTTCAGTATCTCCGACTTACTATAATTTACTTTGAAATTGGATAGGGTACCATATTCTTCAATAACGCCTTGAACACGAGGCAGAGCTTCAATAGGATTAGTGATCATTATGAGTAGATCATCAGCGAATGCTGCCGTAAGATGAGTCCTATCCCCTATTTGCAATCCCCTAATCGCCTCATCCTTCCTCAAGGCCTGGAGAAGAGTCTCCATCACGAGGACGTACAGTGACGGCGATAGGGGGCACCCTTGTCGCGTCCCATTACATATGGGGAAAGACTCAGAAAGAGTGCCATTGACCCTAACCCGAGCGCTGGGTTCACTATATAAGGACATGATAGCTCGGATGAAGCGATCAGGGATGCGATATTTAGCTAACACCTTGGTCATGTAGTCCCACGCTACCCTATCGAACGCCTTCTCAGCATCTGTGCCGAGAAGGAGTAGGGGGATCTTTTTTTGTGTGGCATAGTGGATAGTGTGCATGACTCGTAATGCGTTATGTTTCCCCTCCCTGCCCCTCACAAAACCAGTCTGGTCCACATGAATAAGGCCAGGGAGGAGGGGGCGAAGTCTCATGGACAGCAGCTTAGCCCAGATCTTTAGGTCCATATTCAAGAGTGAAATGGGCCTATAACTCGAGCACAATAGGGGATCCTTACCTTCTTTTGGTAGAATAGTGATGTGTGCCTCTAGAGATTGGTGTGGCAAATGGGTGCCGCCAAGTAACGCGTTGCACCACTGAGTGAGCCGAGGCAGCAAAACTGCGCCCAACTTTTTATAGTATTGTAAGCTCAAGCCATCCGGTCCTGGGCTCTTCCCTATGGGGAAGGACTTTATTACTGCCTCAACTTCCTCAGCAGTGCAAGGCTTCAGCAATGTCTCCCCTTCTAGTGTGGTGAGAGTGGGTAAATTCAATCGATCCAAGAAAGTTTGGATTGCCTGTGTGCGTGGCGATGGTGTGGGGTTATTTGGGTGTATGTTATAAAGAGAATAGTAGAAGTCCCGGAATGCCGTTGCCATAGGGCCAGTATCCACGTGTTGGGTACCATCCGGCTCGACAATCCTATCAATGTGTGTTTTCTCTCTACGTTTTTTGATCATGGCCGACATGAGTCGTCCTCCTTTATTCCCATGTGAAAAGAGTTTTTGTTGAAAACGTATGACCTGGTCGCCATGCTGTTTTGACAATATGTCTTTTAGTTGTTCCCTAAGGGAGGTCAAAGTCGTGTAGTTTCCGTCAACATCGGAATTCCCAGTTAACTGAGAGGAAGACTTTTCCATGTCAGTAATGTCCGCCAGTAATTGAGTGATTCGCGCCGACCTTTCTCTCTTTACTTTGGAGCCCAGCGATATGAGGAGACCCCTCACATAGGCCTTATGGGCTTCCCAAGTGATTGTAGGGGAGACATCTTGTGTGGTATTTATGTCAAAGTATTCAGTTATTTGAGACGAGAGCTTAGCAAGTTCTATGTTGTCAGATAGCAACGACTCATTCAGTCGCCATGTCCTGGTCCTATTGGGTATGTGCGGTAGGGCGAGATTTGCTTGTACTGGAGCATGGTCAGATAATGTCCGCGATCCTATGTCGGACGATTGGATCGTGGTAAGTAGGCTATGATGACAGAAGATGTAGTCCAGTCGGTGAGAGGTCTTGTGGGGCGCAGAGTAGAATGAGTATGTCCGTTCCGTCGGGTGCATCGCTCGCCACACATCAGTCAGTTCCATGTCATGTAGTCGGTTGCGAAGTGTGCGGATAGCAAGGCTTGAGGTGTAAGTGTTAGTAGACGAGGTGTCGAGAGATGGATCTAGTGGGAGGTTTAAGTCTGCACCAAGTATTATGGGGCCTTCAGCAAAGGACCTCAACTTATCAAGGGTTTTTAACAACCAGGGGACCTGTTTTTTGTTAGGGGTGTACAATGAGGCTAAGGTGTATGTCATGGATCCAACCTTACCTTTAACAAATAGAGACCTGCCATCTCCTCCGTCATGGACAGCGATTAAAGTGAATGGGACATCCTTCTGTATTGCGATAGTAACCCCACGGGAGGAGGAGTTGGAGCTGCAACTGTGGAACCAATGCAAGAAGTTATTAGTGGGTAGTTTAGGGACCCTTCCCTGTTTGAAATGAGTCTCCTGTAAAAAAAGGAAGTCAACCTTTTCTCTAGCTAGCAACGTGAAGATGCTATGTCTCTTGCATGGTGAGTTGAACCCTTTCAAGTTATACGTGAGGAATTTTAATGTGTTCATTGGAGAAGAAATCTACAGTTTCCTCAGGTGGTTAGGGTATCTATCGACCCGGGGAGGATGTTGGGTATGTGGGTAGGGAAGTGGGAGTAGGGTAGGACGTTGAGGATAGGACTGGGTGGGTGTGAGTAAGAGAGTGGAGAATGAGGAAAGGAGGAAAGAGAAAAGTAAGGACAGAGGAAAAATACAGTAAGACAAGCGGTCCTTTCTAAAGAGGTGGGACCGTGATAGTGATAAAATTAGAACTGAACAATGAATTATCAGCCAAGGCCAAAAATTCAATTGGGTGGGAGACGGAGGGGTTCCTGAACCGACAGCCGGTCCTAGGCCGACCATGAATCTTTCTGCTTACATATAAACTTAATAAAACAACGGCATACGATGAAAAGTATCAAATAAACATCTGCCTACAACTAATGCTGGGCTACTGTAACTCCGTGGGAACCATCGCTAGGAGTAGCCCCTGAGGTGCGTGCAGTGACCATGCAGTGGCCTATGGTCACCGGGGGGGGAGTGGGGGAGGGGGGGGGGGTCGAGTAATGGAGAGGAGTGGGGGGAAAGGTTGGTGGGGGAGGGGAGGAGGTGAAAATAGGGGAGGGGGGGGGGGGATGGAGGGGGGGGGGGGTGACGGGGGTGGAGAACAGGGGAGGAGGGGGGGGGGGGGGAGGGGGTAGGGCCGCCAGGCTCGCAAGTGGTCAGTTATACATAATATAGAGAAAGCAATAAACATTTAGCATAGCAATATAAAACATTCACAATGTGGACTTCCTCAGGGGGTCTCCCACAGCAACTTTAGTCAGGTATGAGGGACCTCCGCATATTGATCACATTGATCACAGGATGAACAGGAACATTTCCCCATCGGGTCTTGGACTAATAAGCAGTTGACTAGTGCCATAAATCCTCTATAGGAAGCTTGAGCAGTCCTGTGGGTACTGATAGATGGTAGCATTTATGTGAGTCAGCGAAAGTCCACATCGCGATGGTAGGCAACATAATAAAAATGACTTATGGGAGTCCAGGAACATCGAAGCTGGCATGAGATCTCAACCCCTGCAGTCCATCCCAATCCCCCCTGCCCCTCCGAGATGGTGCCGCCCCGGTACACCACAGCAGCCACATCATTCCAGTAAAGCCACTTTAGCCAGATGGGTAAAAAAGGGATATACCTACTAACCGTAAGAGTCCGGTATGTATCTTGAGAAAGTAGGGAGCTACTGATCAGTCCACCGGAGAACGGTACCTTAATGCAGGGAGTTGTAAAACTAGAGCAAATGTACCCATCTGTGATCTTCAGGTAGAGGAGCAGTCAGATCTCTGGTGAGCCTTTTGTTGCTTCTTCTGCTTGGGAGACTTGAAGCGTTCCACTTTCGACCACTGCGACATCTTGGGTAAGGCAGGTAGTGTGTGGCTGTGCTGTACCGGTAGCCACGACGGGACCTCAATCTTTTCAATTCCCAAGAAAGGCCACAGCTTCTCCAGCTCATCAGGATCGCGTATAGCGAGACGTCTTCCATCCTTCAGCACCGAGAGGCCAAAAGGATACAGCCAGGTATAGGGTGCATTGATCTCCCTGAGACGTTGAAGCAGGGGATTCAGTAGTCGGCGTTTAGCCAGTGTAGATGGTGCAATGTCCTGAAATAATTTCACCGCCACACCCTCGTGGAGTATGGAGTCGGCCTCTCTGTTTGCTTTCAGGATCGCAGCCGTATCCAGGTAGCTAAGAAGGCCGCATATGATATCTCTGGGTGGTTCGGACGGTTTCGGTTTAGGCCTCAGCGCTCTATGTACTCTCTCTATGATCACCTCTTCGGCCCTCTCGCTCCCCAGCAAGGATGCGAAAATCTGGCGGGTCACTGCCGGTAGGGAGTCCGCCGCGAACGTCTCCGGAACCCCTTTTATTCTGATATTCCGGCGCCTGCTGCGGTTCTCCTGATCTTCAAGGAGCAAGAGTGCCCTATTAAGCTGGGTTTCCTGTGCCCTTAGGTGGTGAGAAGCAGAGTCACAGAAAGAGACAGTGTCGGTGAGTGCATTTTCTAGGTGTTCGGTGCGATAGCCCACCTGTTTCACATCTGTCTTGATCTCCACGAGTTCCTGTAGTAGCGGCGCCATTGCTGCTTGTATGGCTTTAGTCACTGCTTGTTGCACCGTCTTCCTTATGAGGGCCTTAGTGACCGACAGTCGCGTGTCTTCTCCACCAGAGTCGTTGAAGGTCCCTGGGAGGCTTTCCCTATCGGACCCGTCCTCTTTCTCAGCATCGCTAACAAGTGCGGCGGTCGGCGCCATCTTGTAGGGCCTTGCTGGGCTCTGCTCCGGTTTTCTTTTCAGAAATGCGGCCATGTCCGATTGATTATTTCGGGTCTTGGTCGGTCCAGGAGTGGTACCGGACTTTGTGTCATCATGTTTGCCCATTTTGGCAGGTATTTGTGAGCCGTGTAGGTCAGCTTAGGACTTAGGCTGTGGAGAGCAGCGCGTTCATGCGGCCATCCAGCTCAGCGGTCAGGCTCCGCCCCCCGGCTCCATAACATTCTTATGTCATGTTCACACGACAGAATTTCCAAGTGTAATCCAACGGAAATATTCAGATTGAAAATTCTGTTGCAGCAGTTTTCAATAGGATTGTGCTTCACCATGCACACAACAGGATTTCCCTGGTGGAAACATCTACTGTGGAAATCCCAATTCTGTCCTCCGCCAAAAGAATTGGCATGTAATTTCTTTTGGTGGAATCCACTAAGGAATGTCCAGCATATAGAGAAAAGAATGGCACTCACCCGTCTGGCAGTGAAGAAGTGAAGGCTTTATTGTATGAAAGCAAACATACACATAGCGGTATCACGGGGACAGCATATAGGGAGAGGGACGCCGGAGATGGATGGGTTATAGCTATTTTGCACGCTTCTCATGCTTCATCTGTGGGTAAAATGACTAATGTCACTGCAAAGTAGAATTGGTGGCGAAAAAAATAAGCCATCATATGGAATTTTATGTGCAAATTGAAAGCATTATAAATTTTTGGAAGGTGATGAGGAAAAAATGCAAACGGAAAAACCCTGCATCCTTAAGTGGTTAATGACAGTGCCCATTTAAGGAGGTAAACATTAAAAGAAAAATAAATGCCTACGTCCAGATGGTCTGTGAGTAGTCCCTCTACTGGTATTGCAAAGTATGATATACTATAATTTTTATAAATTTCTTCAGGTGAGGCATGTCTTACAAACAATCCCACCCCTACAAACTTTCACTAATATACAGTAAGCCTTCACTTTACACTGTAGGGATGGTTCAATTTCTCTCCAAACATAAAATGGTCTAGTTTGCAACAGAATCTTGAACTGATTCAATCAAGATCCCTTAAACTTTATTAAAGATAATTGGAAGCAGCGTATTTTATTTTTCATCTCTAGAAAACAATGGAAGGCAGCGTCTTCCAAATTCCTATGTACTAAGCTGTTGGAGAGTCCAGAATTATTTTTACAACCAACCTATCAAAACATTCTCCCAATACTCCCTCCAGTTAATGAAGGTGTGACACACATGATGGCTCCCTAAACCACATAAATTGGAAATCCAGATATAGTCACAATCTTTGAAAACAGGTGTTTCAATTTCCCTTTTATCTCTTCCCTATCTTAATCCAGCAATGATATGGAGAGAAATTCCTGCTCTCCTTGAATGCAATAATTAAGGGTATTAAAGACAATTGCTGGTTTGAACATGTCTCAGCTTATGCTTTTAGTAGAAAGTAATCCAACCTAAGAAAATGGAAGGTATGTTTATTAAGTAAATTTAAGTCTTCTATAATTTGAAATGAACAGGAGATATATATATATATATATATATATATATATATATATATACATATATATATATATATATATATATATATATACTAGCTTTTGCCCACGGCTTCGTTTGCATTAAATTTGGGGTAACATAGATCTACTTTTTACGATCCTATAGTAATGAGGCCGCTCTGGGTAAAATCTACGGGCATCCAAACAACCCCAATTCTTTCAACTTTGATCGCCGCGTCTAAAGAGTTAATGTGGGACATGTGCCGGAACGGCGATGTCCGGCATTAGCCACGGGTCCTGGCTGCTGATAGCAGCCGGGACCGTGCGGGTATGAAGCGAGCTCAGCTCCTGAGCTCGCTTCATAACCCTCCTGTGCTGCAGCGCCGAGTATACCCGTCATTCTGCGGCAAGGGGTTAATTCATACAAACTTTGAACCCCCGTTTCACCCCTTCTAATTGTTAGCCTAAAAACAAAGTTTCATGCTTCTAGCTTCAAAAATGATGGACTTCCACACAAACTTTCAACCCCTATTTCACCCCCTTAAGGGTTGAATTTTGAAAAATCCTTTCTTATTCCTCATCTACGTCTGTCACAGCTTTCTACATCCAAGGGTTTAGGCTGGGCGTTGATGAGTCAGTGAGTCAGGCCTTCTGTTTTCATATATATATATATTATATACTAGCGGAGTACCCGGCGTTGCCCCGTTTTTCCTTCCTCATCCTTGTTGGGGAGGAAAATCAACAGAGGAGGAAGCTTTTGACTTCATATCCCATCCCCATATATTGTTGTCATATCCCAACCCCATATCCCATCCTCATACCCCGACCTCCTATCCCATCCTCCTATCCTGTCCTCCTATCTCGAACTCCTGTCCCAACCTCCTATCCCGTCCTCCTATCTCTACCTCCTATCTCCACCTCATATCCTGACCTCCTAACTCAACCTCCTATCCCACCCTCCTATCCCAACCTCCTATCCCCTCCTCCTATCTCGACCTCCTATCCTGACCTCCTATCCCGTCCTCCTAGCTCGACCTTCTATCCTGTCCTCATATCCCGACCTCCTATCCCATCCTCTTATCCCATCCTCTTATCCTGTCCTCTTATCCCGACCTCCTATCCCGACCTCCTATCCCGACCTCCTATCTCGACCTCCTATCCCCTCCTCCTATCCCATCCTCCTATTCCGACCTCCTATCCCGACCTCCTATCCCATCCTCTTATCCCGTCCTCTTATCCTGTCCTCTTATCCCGACCTCCTATCCCGACCTCCTATCTCGACCTCCTATCCCGTCCTTCTATTCCGTCCTCCTATTCCATCCTCCTATCCCGTCCTCCTATCCCGACCTCCTATCTCGACCTCCTATCCTGTCCTTCTATCCCGTCCTCCTATCCCGACCTCCTATCCCGACCTCCTTTCCCGTCCTCATGTCCCGACCTCCTATCCCGACCTCCTATCCCGTCCTCCTATCCCAACCTCCTATTCCGACCTCCTATCCCGTCCTCCTATCCTGTCCTCCTATGTCCCCTTGTCTAGTGAGCCATAAAAAGTGTCTACATAATAAGCGTGACCCGAATTCTTGCCCAATTTTAACCAAAATGCTGGTGCATTTTCATTAGTAGACCTGCCCCCCGTGTTGCAATCTAGGGTGGCCTCATGAGATATAAACTATAATGCATATGATATCCAATGAATGAATCTTCACACCAAATAAGAGCTGTACATGATAAGAGTATTCCCTATCATAGTGCATAAGCTGTGGTGTATTCCATTGTATAGCCATAAAATATGCACTGCATGGTATATGTTTTTGTGGGGAAACACTATATAGGAAAGTGAAGTCGGTTGCTCTTTTCAGTTAAAAGAATGGGGTTCTTGGATCCATTTGACATGTACACCAATGTGTTGGGAACTTAGTCTTTAAAGGGTACCTCTCATCAAAAAAACTTTTGATATATTATAGATTAATGTATGCAGAATAACTTTACAATTGCATGTTATTAAAAAAATATACTTCTTTCTATTTAATTTTCCACTTTGAAGAAATGACCACTAGGGGTCTCCCTACCAGTCCTGTCAGCAAGCATTTCAGACTCATGCTGGAGTCCTAAACACTACGAGCTGCCTTTTTGGCTGTGAACAAAGCAGGCTGGCAGCTCTGAGTGTTTAGGACTCCAGCATGAGTCAGAAATGCTTGCTGACAGGACTGATCGGGAAAAAAACAATAGAAAGAAACATATTTTTCATTAACATGCTATTGGAAAGTTATTCAACATTCATTAATCTAAAATATATCAAAAGTTTATTTGATGAGAGGTACCCTTTAACCCTTTAAGGACCGGGGTTTTTTCCGTTTTTGCATTTTCGTTTTTTGCTCCTTGCCTTTAAAAAATCATAACTCTTTCAATTTTGCATCTAAAAATCCATAGGATTGCTTATTTTTTTGTGCCACCAATTCTACTTTGTAATGACGTCAGTCATTTTGCCCAAAAATCTACGGTGAAACGGAAAAAAAAATCATTGTGCGACAAAATTGAAAAAAGAAACGCAGTTTTGTAACTTTTGGGGGCTTCCGTTTCTACGTAGTACATTTTTCGGTAAAAATGACACCTTATCTTTATTTTGTAGGTCCATACGATTAAAATGATCCCCTACTTATATAGGTTTGATTTTGTCGTACTTCTGGAAAAAATCATAACTACATGCAGGAAAATTAATACGTGTCACGATTCGGCTTCCAGGTAGTGGATCCTCTGTGTCAGCGAGGGATTGGCGTGGACCGTGCTAGTGGACCGGTTCTAAGAGGCTACTGGTTTTCACCAGAGCCCGCCGCAAAGCGGGATGGTCTTGCTGCGGCAGTAGCAACCAGGTCGTATCCACTAGCAACGGCTCTACCTCGCTGACTGCTGAGAAGGCGTGGGACAGAAGGACTAGGCAGAGGCAAGGTCAGACGTAGCAGAAGGTCGGGGGCAGGCGGCAAGGTTCGTAGTCAGGATGGGTAGCAGAAGTTCAGGTACACAGGCTTTGGACACACTAAACGCTTTCACTGGCACAAGGCAACAAGATCCGGCAAGGGAGTGCAAGGGAGGAGACTAGATAAAGGCAGGGAGCAGGTGGGAGCCAATTAAGCTAATTGGGCCAGGCACCAATCATTGGTGCACTGGCCCTTTAAGTCTCAGAGAGCTGGCGCGCGCGCGCCCTAGAGAGCGGAGCCGCGCGCGCCAGCACAAGACAGCAGGGGACCGGGACGGGTAAGTGACCTGGGATGCGATTCGCGAGCGGGCGCGTCCCGCTGTGCGAATCGCATCCCCAACGGCCAAAACAGTGCAGCGCTCCCGGTCAGCGGGACTGACCGGGGCGCTGCAGGGAGAAAGACGCCGTGAGCGCTCCGGGGAGGAGCGGGGACCCGGAGCGCTAGGCGTAACAGTACCCCCCCCCTTAGGTCTCCCCTTCTCTTTGTCCGGTAACTGCCTCCCCTGGGATGAGGACACCGGGAAAGAATGGAGGGTTTCCTCAACGGCAGGCAGTACAGCAGGAGTGGGAATGGGGAGGGAGGGCAGAGGGCGAGGCCTGGCACGGGGCAGTGTGACACCAGGACGGGGGCCATGGGAAGGCACAGAGGCTTGCCTGATGGGACTGGGAGGGGGGGAGAGGCACTTCCTGTGGCAGGCAGAGTCCCAGTTCCTGATCTCCCCGGTGGTCCAATCAATGGTGGGGGAATGAAGCCGGAGCCAAGGCAGACCGAGGAGGACCTCAGAGGTACAGTTGGGGAGAATGAAGAACTCAATCCTTTCGTGGTGGGGTCCGATAGACATCAGGAGGGGTTCTGTGCGGTAACGCACGGTGCAGTCCAATCTGGCTCCGTTGACCGCGGAAATGTAGAGCGGTTTGACGAGACGGGTCACCGGGATGCTGAATCTATTAACAAAGGACTCCAACATAAAATTCCCGGAGGCACCAGAGTCCAAGCAGGCCACGGCTGAGAGGGAGGAGTTGGTTGTAGGAGAAATCCGCACGGGCACCGTGAGACGTGGAGAAGAAGACTTAGAACCAAAAGATGCAACACCCACGTGAGCTGGGTGCGTGCGTGCGTTTCCCAGGCGTGGAGGACGGATAGGGCAATCCACCAAGAAATGTTCAGTACTGGCACAGTACAGACAGAGATTTTCTTCTCTACGGCGATTCCTCTCTTCCTGGGTCAGGCGAGACCGATCCACTTGCATGGCCTCCTCGGCGGGAGGCCCAGGCGAAGACTGCAAAGGATGCTGTGGGAGAGGTGCCCAGAGATCTAAGTCTTTTTCCTGGCGGAGCTCTTGGTGTCGTTCAGAAAAACGCATGTCAATGCGGGTAGCCAAATGGATGAGTTCTTGGAGGTTGGCAGGAATCTCTCGTGCGGCCAGCACATCCTTGATGCGACTGGATAGGCCTTTTTTAAAGGTCGCGCAGAGAGCCTCATTCTTCCAGGATAGTTCAGAAGCAAAAGTACGGAATTGTATGGCGTACTCGCCAACGGAAGAATTACCCTGGACCAGGTTCAGCAAGGCAGTCTCAGCAGAAGAGGCTCGGGCAGGTTCCTCAAAGACACTTCGGACTTCAGCAAAGAAGGACTGGACTGTGGCTGTGGCAGGATCATTGCGGTCCCAGAGCGGTGTGGCCCAAGACAAGGCCTTTCCTGAAAGAAGGCTCACTACGAACGCCACCTTAGACCGTTCTGTAGGAAACAAGTCTGACAACATCTCCATATGCAGGGAACACTGAGACAAAAATCCACGGCAGAGTCTGGAGTCCCCATCAAATTTGTCCGGCAGGGACAAGCGGAGGTTAGGAGCGGCCACTCGCTGCGGAGGAGGTGCAGGAGCTGGCGGAGGAGATGGTTGCTGCTGTAGCAGAGGCAGAATTTGCTGTAACATGGCGGTCAACTGCGACAGCTGCTGTCCTTGTTGGGCAATCTGCTGCGATTGCTGAGCGACCACCGTGGGAAGATCAGCGAGACTTGGCAGCGGCACCTCAGCGGGATCCATGGCCGGATCTACTGTCACGATTCGGCTTCCAGGTAGTGGATCCTCTGTGTCAGCGAGGGATTGGCGTGGACCGTGCTAGTGGACCGGTTCTAAGAGGCTACTGGTTTTCACCAGAGCCCGCCGCAAAGCGGGATGGTCTTGCTGCGGCAGTAGCAACCAGGTCGTATCCACTAGCAACGGCTCTACCTCGCTGACTGCTGAGAAGGCGTGGGACAGAAGGACTAGGCAGAGGCAAGGTCAGACGTAGCAGAAGGTCGGGGGCAGGCGGCAAGGTTCGTAGTCAGGATGGGTAGCAGAAGTTCAGGTACACAGGCTTTGGACACACTAAACGCTTTCACTGGCACAAGGCAACAAGATCCGGCAAGGGAGTGCAAGGGAGGAGACTAGATAAAGGCAGGGAGCAGGTGGGAGCCAATTAAGCTAATTGGGCCAGGCACCAATCATTGGTGCACTGGCCCTTTAAGTCTCAGAGAGCTGGCGCGCGCGCGCCCTAGAGAGCGGAGCCGCGCGCGCCAGCACAAGACAGCAGGGGACCGGGACGGGTAAGTGACCTGGGATGCGATTCGCGAGCGGGCGCGTCCCGCTGTGCGAATCGCATCCCCAACGGCCAAAACAGTGCAGCGCTCCCGGTCAGCGGGACTGACCGGGGCGCTGCAGGGAGAAAGACGCCGTGAGCGCTCCGGGGAGGAGCGGGGACCCGGAGCGCTAGGCGTAACAATACGTTTAAAATTGTCATCTTCTGACCCCTATAACTTTTTTATTTTTCCGTGTATGGGGCGGTATGAGGGCTCATTTTTTGCGCCGTGATCTGAAGTTTTTAACGGTACCATTTTTGCATTGATAGGACTTATTGATCGCTTTTTATTCATTTTTAAATGATATAAAAAGTGACCAAAAATGCACTATTTTGGACTTAGTAATTTTTTTGCGCGGACGCCATTGACCGAGCGGTTTAATTAACGATATATTTTTATAATTCGGGCATTTCCGCATGAGGTGATACCATGTGGCTCCTCTTTGGGACCTCCAGCAGGCGAGCAGATAAGTTCAGCATGGGGCACTCAGAGGCGACTGCCAGTGGTTTTGCGCACAGAGATGATTGCGCTTCTTCTGGCCTTGTTAACGTCATTGCGCTGTGCGGGTAAAATAGTGCAAAGCTGGGATCACGTGACCATATGATGTGTAGCGCAGATACCGGTAAGGAAATAAAAATAAAGTATAAACCTTCACCATATGTCTTGATATGTCTCCTTTTCTATGAATTACACAAGCCCAGTAGATGTCCGCTATTTTGTAGGTGGTAGTTTTAGTCATAAATTATGGTGAAGGTTTATACTTTTTGTTTATTTCATTACAGGTATCTGCGGTACACGTAATATGGTCACATGATCACAGCTTTGCATTATTTTACCCACACAGCGCGATGACGTTAACGAGACCGGAGGAAGCGCATCATCTCTGTGCATGAAACTGCCGGCAGTCGCCTCTGAGCACCCCATGCCGGACTTATCTGTCCGTCTGCTGGAGGTCCCGAAGATGAGCCGTATGACCCAAACTTTTGCGGTGAGTGCAGGATTGCTGTCATGTTCTGCTGCTATTAAATAAATAAAAAATGAATACCCCTTTAACCCCTTAACCCCTTAAGGACCGGAGGTTTTTCCGTTTTTGCATTTTCGTTTTTTGCTCCTTGCCTTTAAAAAATCATAACTCTTTCAAATTTACACCTAAAAATCCATATGATGGCTTATTTTTTGCGCCACCAATTCTACTTTGTAATGACGTCAGTCATTTTGCCCAAAAATCTATGGTGAAGCGGGAAAAAAAATCATTGTGCGACAAAATTGAAAAAAAAAACGCTGTTTTGTAACTTTTGGGGGCTTCCGTTTCTACGTAGTACATTTTTCGGTAAAAATGACACCTGATATGTATTCTGTAGGTCCATACGATTAAAATGATACCCTACTTATATAGGTTTGATTTTGTCGGACTTTTGGAAAAAATCATAACTACATGCAGGAAAATTAATACGTTTAAAATTGTCATCTTCTGACCCCTATAACTTTTTTATTTTTCCGTGTATGGGGCGGTATGAGGGCTCATTTTTTGCGCCGTGATCTGAAGTTTTTAACGGTACCATTTTTGCATTGATAGGACTTATTGATCACTTTTTATTCATTTTTAAATGATATAAAAAGTGACCAAAAATGCACTATTTTGGACTTTGGAATTTTTTTGCGCGCACGCCATTGACCGAGCGGTTTAATTAATGATATATTTTTATAATTCGGACATTTCCGCACGCGGTGATACCACATATGTTTATTTTTATTTTTATTTACACACTGTTTTTTTTTTTATTGGAAAAGGGGGGTGATTCAAACTTTTAATAGGGGAGGAGTTAAATGATGTTTATTCACTTTTTTTTTCCACTTTTTTTTTGCAGTGTTATAGGTCCCATAGGGACCTATAACACTGCACACACTGATCTTCTATGTTGATCACTGGTTTCTCATAAGAAACCAGTGATCAACGATTCTGCCGCATGACTGCTCATGCCTGGATCTCAGGCACTGAGCAGTCATTCGGCGATCGGACAGCGAGGAGGCAGGAAGGGGCCCTCCCGCTGTCCTGTCAGCTGTTCGGGATGCCGCGATTAGCCGCGGCTATCCCGAACAGCCCGACTGAGCTAGCCGGGAACTTTCACTTTCACTTTTAGCCGCGCGGCTCAGCTTTGAGCGCGCGGCTAAAGGGTTAATAGCGCGCGGCGCCGTGATCGGCGCTGCGCGCTATTAGAGGCGGGTCCCGGCTTCACTATGACGCCGGGCCCGCCATGATATGACGCGGGGTTACTGTGTAACCCCGCGTTATATCAGAAGAGCAGGACCAATGACGTACCGGTACGTCATTGGTCCTTAAGGGGTTAAGGACCAAGGACGTACCGGTACGTCCTTGGTCCTGCTCCCGTGATATAACGCGGAGTTACACGGTAACCCTGCATCATATCACAGCGGGCCCCGCGTCATAGTGAAGCTGGGACCCGCCGCTAATAGCGCGCAGCGCCGATCGCGGCGCCGCGCGCTATTAACCCTTTAGCTGCGCGCTCAGAGCTGAGCCACGCGGCTAAAAGCGAAAGTAAAAGCTGCCGGTTAACTCAGTGGGCTGTTCGGGATAGCCGCGGAGAAATCGCGGCATCCCGAACAGCTTACAGGACAGCGGGAGGGCCCCTACCTGCCTTCTCGCTGTCCGATCGCCGAATGACTGCTCAGTGCCTGAGATCCAGGCATGAGCAGTCATGCGGCAGAATCATCGATCACTGGTTTCCTATGAGAAACCAGTGATCAATGATAAAGATCAGTGTGTGCAGTGTTATAGGTCCCTATGGGAGCTATAACACTGCAAAAAAAAAAGTGGAAAAAAAAGTGAATGAATATCATTTAACCCCTGCCCTATTAAAAGTTTGAATCACCCCCCTTTTCCCATAAAAATAAACACAGTGTAAATAAAAATAAACATATATGACCTGAACTTTTGTGGTGAGTGCAGGATTACTGTCATGTTCTGCTGCTATTGATTTTGACTACACTACTGTTGTGTCCTAGCACAACCGCCAGTCGTTTACTGATCCAAGTACCTGCAGTGTGTATCCAGGTTCCAAAGGTGTGCGCTATTCAGATATACAAGTTGCGGTGCCGCTCTAAGTTCTGCTGTATATATATTTTTTATTTGACTATGCTACAGGGGCTGTAAAATAAGGTGTAGAAAAGACAAACAAATGTTCAGCACACCGCACCTGTGAATTTGCTGTATGTCTAAGGACATGGCGTCCGAAACGCATCAGTTGGGATTTTAATATAGTTCATTATTACTCCATTTTTGTATGCTAAAAGAATAAATAAATAAATTTGGGACTATTATCTCATGAGCCGGATCTTCTTTACCTTGTAAAGTTAGTTTACTTCATAATATAGTTATGCCCAGCCTCAGCTAATGATTGGCTAAGTAGGCATATCCACAAGCCAAGTACATACCTGGAGGTGCTGTGCAGTGGGACCGTAGCTACATAAAAAAGAGGTGGTATGGAAGCAAGAAAGGTAACTCTTACCTGCATGAGCAGAATTCTAAATAAAAGTCCTTTCAGAATAACTTCTAAAATTTTAAACTTTACCGACATATATAGGGCTCTAGTGTCGATTTCACTTTTCCTTCGATTTTACACAAACACATACAGTTTTGTTTTTTTTCTACATTTCATATTGCTTTTAGCTGAGAATATCTTTGATGCATCTCATGTGCCACTAAACAGCCTTTCATGCATGGCTTTGCCATGTGCTGGATGCCTCTGAGTCATAAAGAAGATAAGTGTATATCAATAATAAATATGTACCATAATTAGTAATACATATTCATAAAATACATTTTTGTTTATCCAATAGTCAAAATGTTAATCTATGTAGTTCCATGTCCTGAGAACGTTTGCTTAAGGTGTGCACTGTTAAATGTATGAATGTTTGTATTTGCAGTTTAAATAATAGCATTGGAAAATGTGCATTTGTGTCATGGTGTCATTTTTCTATTGCTAGCAAATAACCTGTCTTTTCCACATGGTTTAAGCAGAACATTGAAATGGTGGGTGAACTTAAAGGGGTACTCTGGTGGAAAACTTTATTTTAAATCAACTGGTGCCAAAAAGTTACAGATTTGTAAAAAAAACTTCTATAAAAAAATCTTAATCCTTCCAATAGTTATTAGCTTCTGAAGTTTTCTGTCTAACTGCTCAATGATGATGTCACGTCCCGGGAGCTGTGCATGATGGGAGAATATCCCCATAGGAACTGCACAGCTCCCGGGACGTGAGTCATCAGAGAGCAGTTAGACAGAAAACAACAACTCAACTTCAGAAGCTAATAACTATTGGAAGGATTAAGATTTTTTAATAGAATAAATTTACAAATCTGTTTAACTTTCCGGAGCCAGTTGATATATAAAAAAAAAAGTTTTGGCCTGGAATACCCCTTTAATCCTTCCAGTACTTCTTAGCTGCTGAATACTACAGAAGAAATGCTTTTCTTTTTGGATTTCTTTTCTGTCTGTCCACAGTGCTCTTTGCTGACACTTCTGTCCATGTCAGGAACTGTCCGGAGCAGGAGAAAATCCCCATAGCAAACAGTTCTATGGGGTGCTGCTCTGGACAGTTCCTAAAATGGACAGAGGTGTCAGCAGAGAGCACTGTGAAAGACAGAAAAGAAATCCAAAAAGAAAAGATGATAAGTACTGGAAGCCTTAAAGGGGTACTCCACCCCTAGACATCTTATCCCCTATCCAAAGGATAGGGGATAAGATGTCTGATCGTGGGGGGCCCGCTGCCGGGGACCTCCGGGATCTCGGCTGCAGCACCCCTCTGTCATTACTGCACAGTGCAAACTCGCTCCGTGCGTAATGACGGGCGATACAGGGCATCGTGACATCACAGCTCCGCCCCCTCATGATGGCCGCCACGCCCCCTCCCATAGACTAGCATTGAGGGGGCGGGTCATGACATCACGAGGGTCGGAGCCATGATGTCACGTTGCTCCGGCCCCTGTATTGCCTGTCATTACGCACAGAGCAAGTTTGCTCTATGCAGTAATGACAGAGGAGAGCTGCAGCCGAGATCTCGGGGTCCCCAGCGGCGGCACCCCCGCAATCAGACATCTTATGCCTCATCCTTTGGATAGGAGATAAGATGTCTAGGGGCGGAGTACCCCTTTAAGATTTTTTTATAGAAATAATTTACAAATCTGTTTAACTTTTTGGCACTAGTTGATTAAAAAAAAAAAACGTTTTCCACCGGAGTACCCCTTTAAGATTTCTGAATATAAAAAGACACAGTTGGACAGGAAAAATGCCAAATACAATAGTAATCCTAAATCTTAGACCTACTGTGCTAAATATTATACTGCCAGTTAAAGCAAGTACAATTAGAGAAAGCCAAAGGAAAAGCTAAGAGGCAGGAATAGCTAATGATTATAACAAAACCAAGTCACAAAAACCACTGAATATATGATTGTTGACATAAACTTTTTTCACATCCATAGCCACAGATTAAAAATGTCTTTATATATTTCATAACATTTTTATATAACTTCTATGTTCTACTAGAATGGCCTCAGTTTGTGGCTATTACTCACCTTTATCTTTCCTGCACCGGTCAGTATAGTTAGCTACAATTCTGGCCACTGCTGTGAATATCTGTG
Organism: Hyla sarda; assembly: GCF_029499605.1. Classification (NCBI taxonomy): domain Eukaryota; kingdom Metazoa; phylum Chordata; class Amphibia; order Anura; family Hylidae; genus Hyla; species Hyla sarda. Next base: position 121,706,999 of record NC_079189.1, on the reverse strand, counting down.
TATGGACAAGACTCAGCTCCTGAACTTACCCTATAATCCATTAACATCACCAAAATTGTATATAATGGAGTATGTGTGTGTGGGGGGGGGGGGAGTTGGGTTAAGTTATGGCATATTTTTTGCACAACTCAATGGATGTGTCACTGCCTCGTTTTTTGCTGTTTCATCAATGTACTGAACTCACTTGACTTTAGAGATGGAAGTACAGATAAGATGAATTTTTGAGTGATTCATCCTACACCTTCCTCCACTGACCTTCCCATAAGTATGCACGATTGGCTCAGCTGAGCCTGCATGTTTATTCAAGGAGGGAGAGAGGCAACCCGAGCCAACCCCTGTGATAGAGGCTTATCTCCCAGCTTATCAAATGGATTAAGTTGAAATCCAACATGCCATCGACATAGGCCATTAAAAGGACACCAAAAAAAAGGGTACCATAAACCTAGTGGCACAAGGGGAGATTCATCAAGACATGTGCTGAGGAAAACTTGGCCAGTTGCCCACCAATCAGATTGCTTCTTTTATTTTTCAGAGTCCTTTTCAAAAGCTATCTGGTTGGTTACTATAAGCAACTGGTCAACTTTTCCTCTGCACAAGTTTTGATGAATCTCCCTTAGAGTCTCGTTAAATGTACTCTAAAACACGAGCATTGATTAAAGTGAAAACTTAACATGCGATTAAAAGTGTGTACCGTTTGATGTTAATATACAATTGGTGTACATTTGTATCATAGAGAATGTTCAGTGTATGGTCAGCTACAAAACATACCCGGACTTCAATGTTCTTTAGCTTAGTGAGATATTGTATTTTCCATCCTGTAATGTAATAAGTGACTCACTTAGTCAGTTTAGTCTGTCTGTTACAGAATGACCCATAATATAAGATAATGCATTAAATTAAATTATGGTTTATTAACAGAATAACAACAACAATTATTTCAAGCAACATTTTTTGCAAAACCATTGCTTTCCATCACACTGCAGTTATATTGCTCTCATGACGCCGCTTTAGTTAAAAGAGCTTTGTGAAAGTTATGTTATGAAAAAGAAAAATGGTCACAATATACCAATCACACTAGCGCTTGAACGTTTCAAAAATAAAAGTACAATATGTTACAACCAGTTTATCTAAATGTAATAGACTTCACCTATAAGGAAATATTTCCCACTAGTCTAATGGCAAGTTAGCATTTGGATACCAGGGGGTTTCATAATAGGCCCTTCTATTTGTAAAGTTCTGCATGATAGCTGTTATATGGAAAATTGTTCAGTTGACAGCTCAATGCTCCAGTAATATGATGAAATAGGCAATTTTTATTGTTTTAAAGAAATGTGCTCTTAGTGTGCTTTCTAGCCACCTTCCTGGTTCTATGCAATTGAGCTGCATTGTTTATCACTAAATAATATTCCTAAACCTATTTTAACCTGTTGTCCTTGTCTGGATATCAAGTGCATGTCATCTCTTATCTTCCCAGTGACTGCTTTAGATGAATTTGAAGGTGTCAAACATGTCTACCTGCATTTTATCAGAGCAATACCTGTATAGACTCTCTATAAATGGGACACTAGGAAGAACTAAAACATGACCCCTCAGATAATAATCATTATGAGGAAATGTCAAATATATCTTGCATCTATACAATAAAAAAATCAGCTCATTTAAATTAGTATAATTCTTCAAAGTATAAATCTTCAAAAGATAATTTTAATAAGAAATCAGATTTTTTCCTAAGGCTCGTAAGATTTTAGATAATGTTAACTTCATGTGAAAATGCCACCATTTAACCTTGAATGATGTAAGAGCATGACAAAGGGTGAAAAATTTTGATACGTAACTAAATAAAAAAGATAAAACTGCTGCATGCATTAAATTGATTACTGCTAATGATATTCATACATGTCTGTTGGCTCCTTGATATATTTTTTTAGTCTGGAGCATTGCAAGGTGTTGACGTGGCCCACAATATGACCAGTGCACATCAGGCCTGCGACATAATTTCATCCAGCCTGCCAGTAGTTCCCAACCAGAGTGCTGCGAGAACCTACCAGGTGTGCCGCGCCAATCCAGTGGGGAAGTGACTTAACGTGATAAGACAACTGTGGTTTACCAGTTCCACGGGTGAATAAATATGAACCTCTAGTGATTCTGTCTGTGGCCACTAGAGGCTGGAAAGATATTTTCTCACAGACATATACAGTGACATCACAGTTTGTATGCCTAAGTTAGAGATGCTCCCGGCCCAGAAGCAGGGGAAGATGACAGTGACTGCGTAAGAGCTAAGGGGAGTATGTGTAGTTTTTTTTAACATCTTCAGGTAGGTTCTATGTACAGAGGGAAAGCTAACTACAGGGGGTACGGAGGGAAAGATGGTGACTGAACGTAATAGGACACCTTACCTCGGTCACAAGTGTCCTAGAATAAATACTGTACCAGCCTCTAGTGATGCTACCTGGACGGAAAAATCTTTTAACCCGGATGTGCATAGAGTGACATCACAGTGCGCATCCCAAAGGTAGAGATGTTCCTAGCTTAGAAGCAGAGAAAGACAACAGTGACTGTATGAGAGCTGAGATGAGTATTTATTTTGTTATTTACATCTTCAGGGAAGTTCTATGTACAAGGGTAAAGCTAACTACAGGGGTCCTATATAGAGGGGCAAGCTAACTACAGAGGGTCCTATATACAAGGGGAAAACTAACTACAGGGGGTACTATGGGCAAGTTGTCTACAGTGGGTCCTATGTAGAGGGGGAAAGCTAATTACAGGGGTAATATGTACAGGTGACAAGCTAACTACAAGGGGTCCTATGTGCAGAGGACAAGTTACCTACAGGGGCCTCCTACATACGGACGGGGGGGGGGACATACAGTGGCAAGCTTCCCCCAGACTGATCCACACACCTTGAAAAGCAGTTGCGAGTAGCAACATCATCAATACCACCTATCATTACACACCTCACCGATTAGAAGCAGTTCCAGCCATCATATAAGGGTGAGTTTATTTAATGTTTGACCAAATATTGCAGGCTAACTTTTAAATTGATCATTTTCTATGGCCAGTGAATGATCGTATAAGTATCCAAATAGCCCTCCAAAAGATTCCTCACCCCTGTTATATATATTGTGATGAGGTGGCAAGGAAAGGGTGTATTTCCGTGGCTCACCCTGAAGTACCTCTCACCTGCTTCTTAATTAAGGAGGCAGGAGGGAAGGGAGGTGTGTATATAAGATGGAGAGTCAGTCTAATTTGGGCTCTTCCTAGAAGACAGCAAGTGGGCTGTAGGGAAGAGACAGAGCCTGCTGAGGAGTACACAGCCCGAGCTATGAGTGGCTCAAAGAGTGATATGAATTGTGAGTAGAAGGTTGCAGGGGACATATGTTTAACCGGCTGAGGGAAGCTCAGCGGTTGTTAGTCAGGACAAGCTGATCTGTTTAGTCAGTGACCAGACGGTCTAGGATTTTGTTTTGTTCCTGTTTTTTTGTTTATTTTTTTCCCTGCAAAATGTCTAATAAAACTGGCAAGGTGCCAGATTTGCATTATAAACGTTTGTTTGCTGGTTTATTGAGAAGAAACGCATCCTGTGGCATAGTCCAGGACAACCCCAGAGTGAATCCCCAAGGACGGTTCCTTACAATATATATAATGCTCATCTATTCGTTTAAATGGAGCATGTGGCCGTCCATTGTTTCCCCATAGATATGAGGTGGGGTATGCTTATCAGAAAAAAAAAATCCCCTGTACAGATTTTTAAAGATGGCCACAGCATGACACAGGCAGCATTATTATTAGATATACCCAGAAACTAAATGTAATAGTTATTTAACTTGGCTAAATTAACTCTGTAATATAACTACAGAGTATTAAAAGATTACAACCTAGCCGTAAATTTTACACAAAGAAAAATGAATACATGGAAAGACTTGCTATCATTATTAATTAATAAAATGTTGTTAATATTAATACAGCAATTAGCCATCCTACATTGTTACATTGCAGTTATGAATTTACTGCTTCCAGAAAACTGCCTAGAAGAAGTTACATTAGTTCACCCAGAGGTAGCAAAGAGCGGCAGCTGTCAATGAATATTTCATTTAGATATATAACAAGTTGAAGTATATGAAAGGAACATGGCTAGGGAATTGTTTCAAGGGCAGAGATTTTTTTCACCCTGTTGTGCTTTTTCTCCAAGTCACCCTGCATGATGAGCCAAAATGCCATTTACAAAATCTGTTACTCTTCTTATGTCACCTATGAAAGCTTGTCAAAGACAGTGGCTTTATATACTAAAATATAAGTACTTTAATAATGTGATGAAATTGCAGCAAAACAGAATATTGTCACACAATTAATTTTAGTATTATTGTAATCATATACTGTAGCTTAAATATAGCACGACACAAAGTTTTGTATTAAAGGATCTAGAACAATATGATGATAGACCAATGCACAGATTTATATAATTGTATTAGGTTAATTGCCTTAGACTTAATCCAGGCATGGAGCAGCTGTCCAAAGTATACTACTTAATATTTTACTTTTTTACTCACAACTTGTATCTACTTCTACTTCACATTATTATTATTATTATTATTATTATTATTATTTTGCATCTATTGGAATTACCGTATAAATAAAAATATATACATATATATTTTATTATACAAGCTGCTATTGACAACATATCATATGCAGCCAACCAATGACCTTGAAAGTCACTTGCCATACTTGCATCGCTTACTGCACATCTAAAGCAATAGTATTGAAGTCTCAGGCTATATTCATACCACACAGTGAGAATGCTATTGATTTACTGTGCAGATTACAATAAAATCTGAACTAATAACATCTTATCTGAGGTGTGAATTTTGAATCTGCAGCATGTGAGTTTATGCTGCAGAACATGAATGCATTTGTGGATTGCTAGCAAAATTAGCAAGTTCAGATGAAAGTTTAAAATAGAAAAATAAAAATCTTTACCACATGTGGTGATCCAACAGCAACGCTTCCCTGTTCCCATTCTGTCTTCAGTTGTCACAAGAGCCAACACATGATGGTTGGAGACTGGGTATACAGAAACAGCCAGGGGACCAGAAAAGTATTCAGAAGGGAGCAACATAGAAGTTATCGTGATTTTTTTATTCGTTTTTTTTTTTGTTTGTTTTTTTGTTTAAAGATGTTCAGTTGTTTCTGTAGGAAAATAAGGAAAACATCTACAACAAAATCCACACTATTAGATTTGGATTCCCCTGAGGATTAGCAAATCTATTAGGTGTGCATTTACTTTTTCTGTCCTTCCAACTCCTTCTAAGCTACAATGGGGATCAAAAGTTTGGGCACCCCAGGTGAAAATGTGTATTAATGTGCATAAATAAGCCAAGGAAAGATGGAAAAATCTCCAAAAGGCATCAAATTACAGATTAGACATTCTTATAATATGTCAACAAAAGTTTGACTTCATTTCTATCATTTACACTTTCAAAATAACAGAAAACAAAAAAAATGGCGTCTGCAAAAGTTTGAGCACCCTGCAGAGTTAATATCTTGTACTGCCCCCTTTGGCAAGTATCACAGCTTGTAAACGCTTTTTGTAGCCAGCCAAGAGTCTTTCAATTCTTGTTTGAGGTATCTTTGCCCATTCTTCCTTACAAAAGTCTTTCAGTTCTTTGAGATTTCTGGGCTGTCTGTCACGCACTGCTCCTTTAAGGTCTATCCATAGATTTTCAATTATGTTGAGGTCAGGAGATTGTGAAGGCCATGGCAAAACCTTCAGTTTACGCCTCGTGATGTAATCCCAGTGGATTTTGAGGTGTGTTTAGGATCATTATCCATTTGTAGAAGCCATCCTCTCTTTAATGTCAGCTTTTTCACAGATGGCATCAAGTTAGCATCCAAAATTTGCTGAAATGTTATTGAATCCATTTTTCCTTCTACTCGTGAGATGTTCCCTGTGCCACTGGCTGCAATACAACCTCAAAGCATGATTGATCCACCCCCATGCTTAACAGTTGGACAGAGGTTCTTTTCATTCAATTCTGTTCCCCTTCTTCTCCAAACGTACCTTTGCTCATTCCGGCCGAAAAGTTCAATTTTAACCTCATCGGTCCACAGAACTTGTTTCCAAAATGCATCAGGATTGTCTATATGTTCATTTGCAAAGTTCAAATGCTGATTTTTGTGGTGAGGACGTAGAAGTGGTTTTCTTCTGATGACTCTTCCATGAAGACCATATTTGTACAAGTATCTCTTTATATCACAACTCCAGTGTCTGCCAGATCTTTCTGGAAGGATTGTGCAGTCAAACGTGGGATTTGAATTGTTTTTCTCACAATCCTGCGAGCTGTTCTTTCTGATATTTTTCTTGGTCTTCCAGATCTTGCTTTAACTTCCACTGTTCCTGATGACTGCCATTTCTTAATTACATTCCGAACAGAGGATATTGACATCTGAAAACGTTTTGCTATCTTCTTATAGCCTTCTCCAGCTTTGTGAGTGTCAACTATTTTCAGTTTCAGATTTCTAGACAACTGCTTAGAAGAACCCACTGTGCTGATTGTTGGGGCAAGGGCAGATGAGTCTGGGCATTTAAAACCTTTGAGATTGACATCACCTGGTCTTCCCAGATGATGATTGAGAACAATCCATGACACTGGCAGGTCTAAGCTTTGCAAAGGGGGCAGTGTAAGCTATAGATTCTGCAGGGTGCCCAAACTTTTGCAGACACCATTTTTTTTGTTTTCTGTTATTTTGAAAGTGTAAATGATGGAAATAAAATCTAACTTTTGTTGACATATTATAAGAATGTACAACCAAAGAAAAAAGTACAAAAGAAAAATAATGAAAAAAATTGGCACTGGATAAAAAGTAACACACATAAATGTCTAGGTGAATGGAGAGGAGGTGTTAATTCTTCAGCTTGGATCAATAGTGGTGCATCACGTCTCAAGAAACAAATAAGCAAATATAACATAGAGAAGAAAAAGAAAGCGGCGCACTCACATGATCACAGGTCCTCAATTCAAGCTGCAACAAAGGAGGTCCCGATGTCGGTGACTTCTGCAGGGAGGCGAAGGTGGAATTGGGGGGGAGCTCAGAAAGCAGCCACGGTCCGTATCGCGCCAATGGGCACTTCGTCAGGCCGTACAAGGTACGGTAAAGAGAGTGCAATTCAATTACTGTACACAGTAATACAAGAGATTACATAAAAATGCAATGGGTACAACAATATAAAAGTGCTGTACTTAGCCATACATTTAAGTTGCCAGGCAACAGGACACTGGAACAATCCCACCCCAATGCAGCATTTCGGCGAACCTCAACAAACCCTTTACATTTGTTTAAAGTCTCATACAAGTCTATGAGAAATGTATGTTCCAGCATAACTTCCATATGGCTGGAGATATTTCAATAAAACTTGATACACATATTACTTATATGTCAAATAAAAATATAGTATAGTTAAATTAACGCTTACCTACCCCCTTATGTGAAGGATTGGGTTTTTGTTTCAAGTCCCATGCAAATATATGGGACTTCCATTACCTTACATCACAAGCTCCACTCTGCATCTCCAGGTGAGTGCGTCAGTCCGGCTCGCAAGCCACACCCTCTCCACATGCCACATCCCATCTTGCAAGATGCGGCTGGCAAATTACACCCACTCCCACACAGCCAAGCCACCTGAGAACAGCATATGAGGATGAGATATGAGGACAGGATATTAGGTCGGCATATGAGGATGAGATATAAGGACAGGATATGGGGATGGGATATGAGGTTGGGATATAAGGACAGGATAAAAGGATTGGATATGAAAATGGGATATGAAACGTGAGATATGAGGACAGGATATGAGGTTGGGATATAAGGAGAGGATATGAGGTCAGAATATGAGGATGGAATATGAGGTCAGGGTGTGAGGACAGGATATGATATAAGGACAGGATATGAGGTCGGCATATAAGGATAGTATATGGGGATGGGATATAAGGTCGGGATATAGGGACAGGATTTAAGGTTGGGATATGAGGATGCGATATGAGGTCAGCATATGAGGACAGGATATGAGATCCGGATATGAGGATGGTATATGAGGTAGGGATATGAAGTCGGGATATGAGGACGGGAAATTAGGTTGGGATATGGGGTCGGGATATGAGGACAAAAGGAGGAGAAAAGCTTCCTCCTTTGTTGCTTTTTCTCCCCCACAAGGATTAGGTAGGAAAAACCAGGGAGACACCAGGTACTCAGCTAGTAAAGTAAAATAATAAAATATAATTGAAAATAATGACTTCATAAATATGCAAGGTAACTATAATCACCTCTGTTGACAAAACACTGTCCTGTGCCTAATATGTTGGCAGAAGCATCAACCAATTGTTTATGATAAAGCTAAAAGGATGCTGTCTATCCCAGACATATAGAACCAAAAGCATCAGGTCCCCAAACCCCTCAACCTCTGTCATGACCTGGGGGTTGACTGGGAGAGTGAGCCCTAAGCTGTCCCTAGAAACACTCTCCCTGCCTACTTGCCTATCCGCCCTAAAAAGCGGATCAACAACCTGGAGCCGGTCCCTCCCTGCACTAACGTGCAATGGGCGTAAAGGTACACAAATATTAGAGAACATAGTCGGTCACAGCTCAAAAACATAATGGGAAAACCACCAAACAACCAGATAAACCAAATATACAAACAGGGCAAGATATAGCGTACTAACATAGAGTTCAGAAACCGGAATCAAGATAAATGGCAGATATGAATAAATGAACAAGTATACAGCAGAAACCAGGAGATGCAGGGGATGAACAGATGAACTGAATGTAAAACACTAAACAGGTCAGGAAACAAAGAACACTGGACACAGAACACTAAACATAAACAGATACCAGTTCAGAGGACACAGATCAGTAATAAAGCTCAGAGGACACTATAGACCAATGGTAATGTACAGAGGACACTCTAGATCAGTAATCTTGTACACTATGATCAGTACAAAAAACACTTAAGATCAGCAATCATAAGCTCTATAAAAACGGATACAAGAAAAAGCCAAACTCCATAACATGGAGGAATATGGATCAGGATACTAAACAGGAATAATACAAACCAAACTCCATAACATGGAGGAATACGGGTCAGGATACCAAATACAAAGCATGGGTACAAGCAAGACTCACAGTGTGAACACAGACTAAGATAACAAGGTTACAGCAGAACGGACATAAATAATCCTAAAAACCGACAGATGTATTTAAAGCCAAGCAGACTAAAATCATTTTTTAACAGGCATAATAACCATAGTTAAAACTCACATATAAACAGATAGACTAAAACAGTCATAGTCAAAGTAAGAACTAATCACCAGCTCAGAGTTCAAACAAAGCTCATGTTATAAAGCCACACCAGAGCAGCAATAGGGTGAGAGCATTAACTCTTCCAACCCTGGAAAGAATAGCACAGACACTGCTCAGACATAAAAACTAGTGTCTGAACAGACCCCAAGAAGGGTTAGAGTAATGTTTACATACCCCTGAATTAATTACCTGCAAAATAACTGGAGCCACCCTTACATGTGATCTAAAAGAGAGAAGGAACCACTATTATTTGGGGGGCTCCTTGCGCAGTTGCAGAGATTGTATCTAACAGATGTCCTTCCCTGTATCTAACAATTTACAAGGCGTCAATCATTTTTAATAAAATAATGTAACTTTTTAAAGGTAAGCTCTAAAAATAAAGTTGGTAAGTGACAACTATTCCTTCTCACAGCACAGTGAATGATACTCAAGCATGCACATAATTCATCATGACAGAAAAGTTGTTGATGTTTCTTGTATGTTCATATTCCCAAGCAATATGTCATCAGGGTTACTAACCCTCTTATTTCTTTTTTTTTTTTTTCTGGACAAGTTTACAAAAAATCCCAGAAAGTCTAAAATATTTACGGACATACACCCAAACCATTTTTATAGACCACATCTCAATTTTACATCCTTAAAACCCTTCCGTTACAAGGAACTCACAGTTAAAGGGGTTGCACTATGTGAAAGAAACACATAGCCAATGCTTGGGTTAAAAAGTGGCAGTGATGACATGTCATACATACTGGCATCAAAGCTACTGCCATGTAAAGAAAGACTGGTGTGGAACGTTGGGAGCATCATGCTGGAGTGCTTGGAAATTAACTGATAGGTGATCCCAACAAGTCCTCCAAATGCAAGAAACAGCACCAGTCACGAGGTCCAGTCTATTTGCATGCCTAAAGGGGTACTCCAGCCCTATGACATCTTATCGCGTAGCCAAAGGATGTCACGATACTCCGGTCCCATGGTCGTGAGGCTTCAGACACGGAACCTCCAGCGCTGCCTGGAGCTGGAGCTGTATGAGAGAATGCGGGGGTCCCCCTGCGATCAGACATCTTATCCCCTATCCTTTGGATAGGGGATAAGATATCTTAGGGCCGGAGTACCCCTTTAAGGTTGTTTTTTTTTTTTTTAACCAAAAAACACGATATGGAAAGCAAGGCAAGAAAGCTAGAAAGCTAGAAAGGCTAGAAAAGCCTTTTTCAAGGGTTGATTCCAGCCCTGGCAGGCTGGTGGATACTGAGCACCGTATTAGAAGCAATCCAATGCTGACTCTCTTCTTGGAAATTGATAGATGATCCCATTTATATACATCCCCTCCTCAGATCCTTAAATTAATTCATGTCCTAGAGGATTCTTCATTCCCACTGTTCACATCTTGTTTCCACTACATGATCTGCACTTGCACTGGGTAAGCTTCTGTTGACACTGAAAATAGTAAAGACACTTTTTCTGACAGTGACTGTTTGGCGGCAGTTCTGTAAAGTATGTATATCACTCGGTGGCCTTCACACAGCTGGTATTGTATGGCATTTTTTCGTTTTTGGGTGCTGCGACCCCCCCCCCCAAATGAGCAACTGCAGAGCAGATACAAATAGTACAGCACAGCAAGTACTAGCAAAAGTAAACACTGAAGAGTCTGTGGTGTTCCCACAAGCACCATGGCCCCTTCAAACAGCTGATTAGCAGCAGTGCTGTGAGTCAGTCCCTTAACTATCTATTATTGAAGGCAGGATAACCCCTTTAAGGCACTGTACACTATGTATGTATGGTAGAGTTGGTTGAAACTGTTTTTCAGTTAAATCGTTTTTCAGTGAAATTTTCAGTGAAATTGCTTACTGTAATCAATTGATAAGGGAAAGCTTTATGGCACTATATTGCATTGATATGACTGGATGTCACTGTTATTAATTTGGGGTCACTGTATGTAGCATAACCAGGGCTCAAGTGTTGCAGGAACGCACTTTTTCCACAGCAGCAACACTGTTCCCATTAGCAGGAGTCCTGCAGGACCAGTCATTGAGTGGAAATCTTGGGTGAGTTCCCAAACTTTTTTTTTATCCTAGGGCCTGGCCCCTGAGCATAACCCTGTTATTTGGACTCTATGGCAATAATATAGAGCATATCTACATACAGAAATTGAGACCCGACCAACATTCCAGCACCAGATGGTATGGACACAGAGGCCCATACCGGCATGCCCTTCCTGGCCCTTATCCTTACCAGCTAGCAGAGCATCATGACAGCAGTGCTTTCTGTCCCTCTTCCCTGACTGACTTGTGACACTGCTTCTTGAGGAATCTCAGGCACTTAGGCACATTTACTGTCCTGCCCCTAAATAGACTCTGTGTTCTCTGGCTGAAGTAGATTGTAGGGGAAAAAATAACTTTTTTATTACATCGTCCGTCAATGAAAAGTGTTCTTCATGGAAGGAGTCCTGCTGCAATGGGCTCTGAGATTCCTTGTTTTTACTGCACACAAGAAATATAAGGACAGGGTTTTTTTTTCTGCCGGATGGAGAGCAGAGAATAATGCTTGTTTTTTGCAGACTGTCTGGATGGCAACCCTGTATATCACTGTCAAAGACAAAATAGTTACAAGGACAGAGGAAACAGATAATCATATAAACTATTTTTCCAAACGTATATATGGACACCTCTCCGAACAACCATTATAAAAAAGTGCACCAACACACAACCATGCAATCTCCGTAACAAACAATGGTAGGAGTAGTACTAAAAAGCTCAGTGGGCCTCATTTATCAAACCTGTCTAAAAGAAAAATTGTCTTTGTTGCCTATGGCAATCTAACAGGTTGCTCACTGAAACCAATCAGAGCTCAAATATAATTTTACCAGACCTGTTGAAGAAATGAAAGCTGGATTTATAGTGGCTGCTAGGGGAAACAATTATAGGTTTTCTTTTATACAGTTTCATAAATCTAGATAAACTCAATGGGGGAGATTTATTCAAACCTGTGCAGGGAAAAAATTGACTAGTTGCCTATTGCAACCAATCAGATCGCTCCTTTCATTTTTCAGAGGCCTTTTTAAAAATGAAAGAAGCAATCTGATTTGTTGCTATGGCTAGGGTTAATCTCCCCAATCTGTGTAGTTCACCCCTCAATTCTCTTTGGGTAACTATATGGAGGTACCTGTGATGCACCTTACCCAATGTGCCTAAATTAAATGTAAAATATGACAAAGAACAGTCCAACTGGTCATAAATATAATACGTGAATGGGGTTAAGTAAATGACAATATAATTATGACGTATAGTAAACAAACTTGGGTTTATTAATGATATACTGATAGTACAGATGCTGGTTTCCACAGGCCCCTATGGCAACCCTCAAGATTAGATACAGTACATAAATACCTCCTAAAAATATAAAAATTAAAATATATAGAAAAAGTTAAAAAAAACATTAAATACCTTATTTATCGGGGTATACCACGCACCGGCCTATAACACGCACCCTAATTTTACCAAGGATATTTGGGTAAAAAAAGTTTTTTACCCAAATATCCATGGTAAAATGAGGGTGTGTGTGTGCATGCGTTTACCCTGATACACCCCCAGGAAAGGCAGCGGGAGAGGGGCCGTCGCTGCCCGCTTCTCTCCCCCTGCCTTTCCTGGGGTCTAGAGCCCTGCTGCCGCCGCTTCTCTCCTGCTGGCTATCGGTGCCGCTGCCCGTTCTCTCCCCCTGACTATCGGTGCCGGTGCCCCATTGCCGGCGAAATAGTGAAATATTCGGGAACTGTATTGAAAAAACGTGGTGTGAATGCACCCCAAGAGACTTCAGCATGAGAGTACGGTAGCACAGTAAGGGCACAGACATCACCGTTATCACTCCACTGCTCTCCTCACTCCTGTCGGTACAGATTATCTATATGATCATTATACCTGCCAGCATCCATACACAGTGCGGAGGTACTGGCGGGTTTAACGATTGTACAGGTGGGAGGAGAGCAGTGGAGTGAGAGTGGTGATGTCCATGATCTTACTGCGATCATCAATGAAACTGCACCGACATCAGGGAGGTTAAGCAACACAGTGTGTCATTCTCTCGCAGGATATAGCATCTCGAACAAAACATCAAGAGAATTCTTCTTATTAGATGGACATTATTTTCTTCTCCTTAGGATGTTTCTCTACAGGAGTAACTTGTTGGACATTTTTCATTACAGGAGTAGCATTGTGTACATTGATTTTATCTTGCAGCCTATGCAAACCCAGAGAACAGGACTGAGAGATCACATTTTATATATTTTTACTTTTTCTATATATTTTTATCTGTACATTTTTAGGAGGTATTCAAGTACCTAATCTTAACCCCCTGCAATCTCCTTTATGGTGCACAGTCCTTGGAACACCCTCACTGTTACGCCGAGCGCTCCGGGTCCCCGCTCCTCCCCGGAGCGCTCGCTTCACTCTCCCCGCGGCAGCGCTCCGGTCACGTCCTCTGACCCGGGGCGCTGCGATTCCGCTGCCAGCCGGGATGCGATTCGCGATGCGGGTAGCGCCCGCTCGCGATGCGCACCCCGGCTCCCCTACCTGACTCGCTCTCCGTCTGTTCTGTCCCGGCGCGCGCGGCCCCGCTCCCTAGGGCGCGCGCGCGCCGGGTCTCTGCGATTTAAAGGGCCACTGCGCCGCTGATTGGCGCAGTGGTTCCAATTAGTGTGTTCACCTGTGCACTTCCCTATATCACCTCACTTCCCCTGCACTCCCTTGCCGGATCTTGTTGCCTTAGTGCCAGTGAAAGCGTTCCTTGTGTGTTCCTTGCCTGTGTTTCCAGACCTTCTGCCGTTGCCCCTGACTACGATCCTTGCTGCCTGCCCCGACCTTCTGCTACGTCCGACCTTGCTTTTGCCTACTCCCTTGTACCGCGCCTATCTTCAGCAGCCAGAGAGGTGAGCCGTTGCTAGTGGATACGACCTGGTCACTACCGCCGCAGCAAGACCATCCCGCTTTGCGGCGGGCTCTGGTGAAAACCAGTAGTGGCTTAGAACCGGTCCACTAGCACGGTCCACGCCAATCCCTCTCTGGCACAGAGGATCCACTACCTGCCAGCCGGCATCGTGACAGTAGATCCGGCCATGGATCCCGCTGAAGTTCCTCTGCCAGTTGTCGCTGACCTCACCACGGTGGTCGCCCAGCAGTCACAACAGATAGCGCAACAAGGCCAACAGCTGTCTCAACTGACCATTATGCTACAACAGTTACTACCACAGCTTCAGCAGTCATCTCCTCCGCCAGCTCCTGCACCTCCTCCGCAGCGAGTGGCCGCTCCTGGGATACGCTTATCCTTGCCGGATAAATTTGATGGGGACTCTAAGTTTTGCCGTGGCTTTCTTTCCCAATGTTCCCTGCATCTGGAGATGATGTCGGACCTGTTTCCCACTGAAAGGTCTAAGGTGGCTTTCGTAGTCAGCCTTCTGTCCGGAAAAGCCCTGTCATGGGCCACACCGCTCTGGGACCGCAATGACCCCGTCACTGCCTCTGTACACTCCTTCTTCTCGGAAATCCGAAGTGTCTTTGAGGAACCTGCCCGAGCCTCTTCTGCTGAGACTGCCCTGTTGAACCTGGTCCAGGGTAATTCTTCCGTTGGCGAGTATGCCGTACAATTCCGTACTCTTGCTTCAGAATTGTCCTGGAATAATGAGGCCCTCTGCGCGACCTTCAAAAAAGGCCTATCCAGCAACATTAAAGATGTTCTGGCCGCACGAGAAATTCCTGCTAATCTACATGAACTTATTCACCTAGCCACTCGCATTGACATGCGTTTTTCCGAAAGGCGTCAGGAACTCCGCCAAGATATGGACTCTGTTCGCACGAGGCGTTTCTTCTCCTCGGCTCCTCTCTCCTCTGGTCCCCTGCAATCTGTTCCTGTGCCTCCCGCCGTGGAGGCTATGCAGGTCGACCGGTCTCGCCTGACACCTCAAGAGAGGACACGACGCCGTATGGAGAACCTCTGCCTGTACTGTGCCAGTACCGAACACTTCCTGAGAGATTGTCCTATCCGTCCTCCCCGCCTGGAAAGACGTACGCTGACTCCGCACAAAGGTGAGACAGTCCTTGATGTCTACTCTGCTTCTCCACGTCTTACTGTGCCTGTGCGGATGTCTGCCTCTGCCTTCTCCTTCTCTACAGTGGCCTTCTTGGACTCTGGATCTGCAGGAAATTTTATTTTGGCCTCTCTCGTCAACAGGTTCAACATCCCGGTGACCAGTCTCGCCAGACCCCTCTACATCAATTGTGTAAATAATGAAAGATTGGACTGTACCATACGTTTCCGCACGGAGCCCCTTCTTATGAGCATCGGATCTCATCATGAGAGGATTGAACTTTTGGTCCTCCCCAATTGCACCTCGGAAATTCTCCTTGGACTTCCCTGGCTTCAACTTCATTCCCCTACCCTGGATTGGTCCACTGGGGAGATCAAGAGTTGGGGGTCCTCTTGTTCCAAGAACTGTCTAAAACCGGTTCCCAGTAACCCTTGCCGTAACTCTGTGGTTCCTCCAGTAACCGGTCTCCCTAAGGCCTATATGGACTTCGCGGATGTTTTCTGCAAAAAACAAGCTGAGACTCTACCTCCTCACAGGCCTTATGATTGCCCTATCGACCTCCTCCCGGGCACTACTCCACCCCGGGGCAGAATTTATCCTCTCTCTGCCCCAGAGACTCTTGCCATGTCCGAATACGTCCAGGAGAATCTAAAAAAGGGCTTTATCCGTAAATCCTCCTCTCCTGCCGGAGCCGGATTTTTCTTTGTGTCCAAAAAAGATGGCTCCCTACGTCCTTGCATTGACTACCGCGGTCTTAATAAAATCACGGTTAAGAACCGCTACCCCTTACCCCTCATCTCTGAACTCTTTGATCGCCTCCAAGGTGCCCACATCTTCACTAAATTGGACTTAAGAGGCGCCTATAACCTCATCCGCATCAGAGAGGGGGACGAGTGGAAAACGGCATTTAACACCAGAGATGGACACTTTGAGTATCTGGTCATGCCCTTTGGACTGTGCAACGCCCCTGCCGTCTTCCAAGACTTTGTCAATGAAATTTTTCGTGATCTGTTATACTCCTGTGTTGTTGTATATCTGGACGATATCCTAATTTTTTCTGCCAATCTAGAAGAACACCGCCAGCATGTCCGTATGGTTCTTCAGAGACTTCGTGACAACCAACTCTATGCCAAAATTGAGAAATGTCTGTTTGAATGCCAATCTCTTCCTTTTCTAGGATATTTGGTCTCTGGCCAGGGACTACAGATGGATCCAGACAAACTCTCTGCCGTCTTAGATTGGCCACGCCCCTCCGGACTCCGTGCTATCCAACGCTTTTTGGGGTTCGCCAATTATTACAGGCAATTTATTCCACATTTTTCTACCATTGTGGCTCCTATCGTGGCTTTAACCAAAAAAAATGCTGATCCCAAGTCCTGGCCTCCTCAAGCAGAAGACGCCTTTAAACGACTCAAGTCTGCCTTTTCTTCGGCTCCCGTCCTCTCCAGACCTGACCCTTCCAAACCCTTCCTATTGGAGGTTGATGCCTCCTCAGTGGGAGCTGGAGCTGTTCTTCTACAAAAAAATTCTTCCGGGCATGCTGTCACTTGTGGTTTTTTCTCTAGGACCTTCTCTCCAGCGGAGAGGAACTACTCCATCGGGGATCGAGAGCTTCTAGCCATTAAATTAGCACTTGAGGAATGGAGGCATCTGCTGGAGGGATCAAGTTCTCCTGTTATTATCTACACCGACCACAAGAACCTCTCCTACCTCCAGTCTGCCCAACGGCTGAATCCTCGCCAGGCCCGGTGGTCTCTGTTCTTTGCCCGATTTAATTTTGAGATTCACTTTCGTCCTGCCGATAAGAACATTAGGGCCGATGCTCTCTCTCGTTCCTCGGATGCCTCAGAAGTTGAACTCTCTCCGCAACACATCATTCCACCTGACTGCCTGATCTCCACTTCTCCTGCCTCCATCAGGCAGACTCCTCCAGGAAAGACCTTTGTTTCTCCTCGCCAACGCCTCGGAATCCTCAAATGGGGTCACTCCTCCCATCTCGCAGGTCATGCGGGTATCAAGAAATCTGTGCAACTCATCTCCCGCTTCTATTGGTGGCCGACTCTGGAGACGGATGTTGTGGACTTTGTGCGAGCCTGCACTATCTGTGCCCGGGATAAGACTCCTCGCCAGAAGCCCGCTGGTTTTCTTCATCCTCTGCCTGTCCCCGAACAGCCTTGGTCTCTGATTGGTATGGATTTTATTACTGATTTACCCCCTTCCCGTGGCAACACTGTTATTTGGGTGGTCGTTGATCGATTCTCCAAAATGGCACATTTCATCCCTCTTCCTGGTCTTCCTTCTGCGCCTCAGTTGGCTAAACAATTTTTTGTACACATTTTTCGTCTTCACGGGTTGCCTACGCAGATTGTCTCGGATAGAGGCGTCCAATTCGTGTCTAAATTCTGGAGGGCTCTCTGTAAACAACTCAAGATTAAATTAAATTTTTCTTCTGCATATCATCCCCAGTCCAATGGACAAGTAGAAAGGATTAACCAGATCTTGGGTGATTATTTGCGACATTTTGTTTCCTCCCGCCAGGATGACTGGGCAGATCTCCTCCCATGGGCCGAATTCTCGTATAACTTCAGGGTCTCTGAGTCTTCCTCCAAATCCCCATTTTTCGTGGTGTACGGCCGTCACCCTCTTCCCCCCCTCCCTACTCCCTTGCCCTCTGGTCTGCCCGCTGTGGATGAAATTTCTCGTGACCTTTCCATCATATGGAGAGAGACCCAAAAATCTCTCTTACAGGCTTCATCACGCATGAAGAAGTTCTCGGATAAGAAAAGAAGAGCCCCCCCCGTTTTTTCCCCTGGAGACAAGGTATGGCTCTCCGCTAAATATGTCCGCTTCCGTGTCCCTAGCTACAAGTTGGGACCACGCTATCTTGGTCCTTTCAAAATTTTGTGTCAAATTAATCCTGTCTCTTATAAACTTCTTCTTCCTCCCTCTCTTCGTATCCCTAATGCCTTTCACGTCTCTCTTCTCAAACCACTCATCCTCAACCGTTTTTCTCCCAAATCTGTTCCTCCCACTCCTGTTTCCGGCTCCTCGGACATCTTCTCGGTCAAAGAAATTTTAGCTGCCAAAAAGGTCAGAGGGAAAAAATTTTTTTTAGTGGACTGGGAGGGTTGTGGTCCTGAAGAGAGATCCTGGGAACCTGAGGACAACATCCTAGACAAAAGTCTGCTCCTCAGGTTCTCAGGCTCTAAGAAGAGGGGGAGACCCAAGGGGGGGGGTACTGTTACGCCGAGCGCTCCGGGTCCCCGCTCCTCCCCGGAGCGCTCGCTTCACTCTCCCCGCGGCAGCGCTCCGGTCACGTCCTCTGACCCGGGGCGCTGCGATTCCGCTGCCAGCCGGGATGCGATTCGCGATGCGGGTAGCGCCCGCTCGCGATGCGCACCCCGGCTCCCCTACCTGACTCGCTCTCCGTCTGTTCTGTCCCGGCGCGCGCGGCCCCGCTCCCTAGGGCGCGCGCGCGCCGGGTCTCTGCGATTTAAAGGGCCACTGCGCCGCTGATTGGCGCAGTGGTTCCAATTAGTGTGTTCACCTGTGCACTTCCCTATATCACCTCACTTCCCCTGCACTCCCTTGCCGGATCTTGTTGCCTTAGTGCCAGTGAAAGCGTTCCTTGTGTGTTCCTTGCCTGTGTTTCCAGACCTTCTGCCGTTGCCCCTGACTACGATCCTTGCTGCCTGCCCCGACCTTCTGCTACGTCCGACCTTGCTTTTGCCTACTCCCTTGTACCGCGCCTATCTTCAGCAGCCAGAGAGGTGAGCCGTTGCTAGTGGATACGACCTGGTCACTACCGCCGCAGCAAGACCATCCCGCTTTGCGGCGGGCTCTGGTGAAAACCAGTAGTGGCTTAGAACCGGTCCACTAGCACGGTCCACGCCAATCCCTCTCTGGCACAGAGGATCCACTACCTGCCAGCCGGCATCGTGACACTCACCTTCCTGGAAGAACAGAAGTGACAGCTTGTTCCGCCAATCACT
The DNA here is from genome assembly GCF_029499605.1 of Hyla sarda. NCBI lineage: Eukaryota > Metazoa > Chordata > Amphibia > Anura > Hylidae > Hyla > Hyla sarda. The sequence continues at coordinate 121,687,583 of NC_079189.1, read as the reverse complement.
GTCCACAGCAATTTCCCACCTCAGCTGGCGATTCCCGCCATGGCTGGGGCCATGGATAGGGGATAAGTGTCTAAAAAGTTCAGTTCCCTGGCCTCGTAGGATAGGGAAGTCTATGTGTAGACAGTCACTCAAGCTCAGGTGTGGATATCCACCAACTCCTTTAGAAGCATTTCATACAGAAAAACATGGGCTATAGTCAAAAAGAATTTCAAGCACTCACATTTTTTTTTCCCATTTATTCCAAACATTCTGCAGTTTTTCACAGCTTTTAATGATGATATAGAGGCAAAACATCCATACTAGCAGAGGTCTAAATGCACTAGTTGGGAGCCATCAGGGTCTGACGTGACGTTTCAGGGGAAACGCCCCCTTACTCATGCGCATGACACCTGATGCCGGTATCAGGAACTGTCCAGAGCAGGAGAAAATCCCCATAGCAAACCTATGCAGCTCTGGACAGTTCCTGACACGGACAGAGGTGTCCGCAGGGAGCACTGTGGACAACAACAAAAAAAGAAATTCAAAAAGTAAAAAATTTACTCTGTAGCATACAGCTGCTAAAAAGTACTAAAAGGATTAAGATTTTTTTTATAGAAGTAATTTACAAATCTGTTTAACTTTCTGGCACCAGTTCGTTTAAAAAAAAAAAAAAAGTTTTCCACCGGAGTACCCCTTTAACCCCTTAACGACGCAGGACGTATATTTACGTCCTGCGCCGACTCCCGCGATATGAAGCGGGATCGCTCCGCGATCCTGAATCATATCGCTTCAGTCCCGGCGCTTATCAACGGCCGGGACCCGCGGCTAATACCACACATCGCCGATCGCCAAAGCTGACCGCCACTTCTAAAGTGAAACTGAAAGTATCCCGGCTGCTCAGTCGGGCTGTTCGGGACCTCCGCGGTGAAATCGCGGTGTCCTGAACAGCTGATCGGACACCGGGAGGGCCCTTACCTGCCTCCTCGGTGTCCGATCGACGAATGACTGCTCCGTGCGCCGATAATGCTGATCACAGGCGTGTTAATACACGCCAGTGATCAGCATAGGAGATCAGTGTGTGCAGTGTTATAGGTCCCTATGGGACCTATAACACTGCAAAAAAAATGTTAAAAAAAAGTGTTAATAAAGGTCATTTAACCCCTTCCCTAATGAAAGTTTGAATCACCCCCCTTTTCCCATAAAAAAAATAAAACAGTGTAAAAAAAAAAAAAATAAACATATGTGGTATCGCCACGTGCGTAAATGTCCGAACTATAAAAATATATCATTAATTAAACCACACGGTCAATGGCGTACGCGCAAAAAAATTCCAAAGTCCAAAAAAACGTATTTTGGTCACCCTTTATACCATTAAAAAAATGAATAAAAAGTGATCAAAAAGTCCGATCAAAACAAAAATCATACCGATAAAAACTTCAGATCACGGTGCAAAAAATGAGTCCTCATACCACCCTGTACGTGAAAAAATAAAAAAAAGTTATAGGGGTCAGAAGATGACATTTTTAAACGTATAAATTATCCTGCATGTAGTTATGATTTTTTCCAGAAGTGCGACAAAATCAAACCTATATAAGTAGGGTATCATTTTAACCGTATGGACCTACAGAATAATGATAAGGTGTAATTTTTACCGAAATATGCACTTCATAGAAACGGAAGCCCCCAAAATTTACAAAATGGCGTTTTTTTTTCGATTTTGTCACACAATGATTTTTTTTTCCGTTTCGCCGTGCATTTTTGGGTAAAATGACTAATGTCACTGCAAAGTAGAATTAGCGATGCAAAAAATAAGCCATAATATGGATTTTTAGGTGGAAAATTGAAAGGGTTATGATTTTTAAAAGGTAAGGAGGAAAAAACGAAAGTGCAAAAACGGAAAAACCCTGAGTCCTTAAGGGGTTAAGGACCAGAGCGTTTTTTTGCACTTCTTACCACTGTCATTTTAAGCATTAATAACTCTGGAATGCTTTTACTTTTCATTCTGATTCCGAGAATGTTTTTTCGTGACATATTCTACTTTATGTTAGTGGTAAATTTTGGTTGATACTTGCATCATTTCTTGGTGAAAAATTCTTGGTGAAAATTTAGCATTTTTCGAACTTTGAAGCTCTCTGCTTGTAAATAAGATAAACATTCCAAATAAATTATACATTAATTCACATATACAATATGTCTACTTTATGTTTGCATCATAAATTTGACATGTTTTTACTTTTGGAAGACACCAGAGGGCTTCAAAGTTCAGCAGCAATTTTCCAATTTTTCATAACATTTTCAAAATCGGAATTTTTCAGGGACCAGTTCAGGTTTGAATTGGATTTGACAAAAAGAAAAAGATAAACAGGTACTTCCACATAAACCCTTACAGCATATCAACTGTTATAAAAGTTTGGGAGTTTAGCTTCTTTAACTTGCCCACTCATTATTGCAGCAGATAAGTAGCCGTACATGTATGGTCACCCTCCATTATAGTCAAGGGGACATACAGTACATAAACACTATTTTAGTTATGTTTTCCAACATAATAGTTTCTAATTTTGCACACACTCATCTGAATGTTTACTGATTTCTATTTACCAGTGCAGAATCCTTCAATTCTACTCAGTGGCATTTTCACATTTTCAGTAACTCAATTTATCTGCTCAAAAATTACAGACACCTTAAAGAACAGCACAATCATGCTAAATTTGTCATACAATACTACTGTTTAAAAAAAAAAAAATACAACAATGTATTATATTTCATTCTCCCTTGGCTCTTGCTCGCTGTCTCTGATAGTGTTACACATAATCCTATTCATGATAGATGAGCCTACAAAATAATGCAGTAAAAGCTCTCATGTTAGTACAGGATTTATAAATGCTATGCTCTTATACCGCCACTTATAACAGTCCCTGGTAAATAGCAACTTGAAATAATAAACATAAAGGACTGTGACAAGGTACTATTTGTTTTACTTTACATACACAGTATGCACCTAAATCTCAGTTGCACAGTTTTGGTATTTTAACTAGACTATGGGATAATCATAAGACCTAGCTCAAAGTCTGGTGTCATAGATTGTATTAGTCTATTGGGAATTAAACAGCTAGCTTGGAATAAGCTGCTTATTACACAAATGCAGTAAAATCATGATATAGAAACAGCAGTGGGGCTGTATGGCCACTGGGTAATTCCATCTGTGGGCTTAGTTTGACGCGGGTGGTGGTCACCAATCAGTGCTACTCCAGTGTTGGTTTAGGGACCCACTCTTTATCAAGTGGCCTTGACGTGATGAGTGGGCTTGCTCGTTTTGATCAAAAGGTACACTAACTGTCAGCTATTGAAATTATGCAATTAGATCATTGTACAAGTTGTGGATCTGCAGCCATGTTCTGTTTCTCTATTTGTGGTTTAAAAACACAATAGTGATAAGGTATAATGCCTTGCATAAGTATTAACCCCTTGGACTTTTACTTTTTGATCAGAACAACACACACACATAGTACTTTTAAAGAGCAAAATACCTTTTATTGTGACACAAGCAATAATGCGAACAAAAAAACTGACATCTGTTGGAAGCATACAGTGGGGCAAAAAAGTATTCATTCAGCCACCAATTGTACAAGTTCTCCCACTTATGGTATGCTCACACTTAGTAATTGGCAAGGTATTCTCGCTTAAAAATTCCGCCGCGGAATTTCCGTTTTTATGTTCATGCAGAGTTCACACGGAATTTGCACAGAATTCCACACATATTTTCTGCATGGAATATAGGAGGAAACAGTTTTTTTTGCTGGACGACAACCACCAATTAGAATTTCCCTTTTTCTCGGAAAAAAAAAATTACATTGCGTTCTATGAGAATTTGGACGCGGATTCTGCATAAAGAAAGAACATGTTCATTCTTCATGTGTAACGGAATTCCGCGTCAGAATTTTGCATGCGGAAATTCCTCAGTGTGAGCTGAGGAGTGGAATTCAATTCAAATCAATGGGCTTTGGCACTGCTGAATGAATTGGAGAGGAATAAGCGAGCAGAATTTCTTGTGGAAATTCCTCTCCAATTCCTCAATGTGAACATACCCTTAACCCGTACAGGACCTAGGGCGTATGGATACGTCTTCTGTACCTGGGTCTTAAGGACCCAAGGCATACCTGTACGCCCGTGGGAATTTCGGTCCCCACCGTGCGCCAGGCGGGGACCGGACTGGGGTGACTGCTGATATCGATCAGCAGGCACCCCGTGCAAATGCCCAGGGGGGTCATCAGACCCTCCATGTCTGCAATCGGCGCAAATTGCAAGTGAATTCACACTTGCGATTTGCGTCGATTCCGGGTCATACGAGTCTATGGTGACCCGGAATATAAGGGGGATCGCGGTTGTCTAAGACACCCACGATCCCCCTGTAGCGATAGGAGTGAGGTGGCAGAGGTGCCACCCCTCCTATCTCTGCTATTGGTGGTCTAGACGCAACCACCAATAGCAGATCAGGGGCGGGGGGTTTACTTTAGTTTTCCCCGTTCTGCCCACCCACAATAGGCGGGGCAGAACGGGGAAACGACGGGGACCGAACACCGAAGATCCACTTACCCGTTGGTGGAAGCTGTGGGACGGGATCGGCGGCGGTGATCGGCATGGGCGGCGATGTCGTGCAGCAGAAGAGGACGGCTCCCTGGATCCGACGGAAGCTGGTAAGTTGCCTAGCAACATCTAGAGGGCTACAGTCTGAGACTGTAGCCCTCCAGATGTTGCAAAACTACAACTCCCAGCATGCCCAGACAGCTGCTGGGCATGCTGGGATTTGCAGTTTTGCAACAGCTGTCAGTGATCTCTATACTGTAGCACCCTAGATCTTGCAAAACTACAACTCCTAGCATGCCCACATAGCTATTTGCTGTCTGTGCATGCTGGGATTTGTAGTTTTGCAACATCTGGAGGTCCACAGTTTGGAGATCACAGTGCAGTGGTCTCTATCTGTAGCCCTCCAGATGTTGCAAAACTGCAAATCCCAGCATGCCAAAAAAGCTGTCTCGGCATGCTGGGAGTTGGAGTTGCAATCCCTCCAGCTGTTGCATAACTAGATCTCCCAGCATGCCCTTCGGCGATCAGTACATGATGGGAGTTGTAGTTTTGCAACAGCTATAGGCACACTGGTTGGAAAATACTGAGTTAGGTAACAGAACCTAACTGAAGGTTTTCCAACCAGTGTGCCTCCAGCTGTTGCAAAACTACAACTCCCAGCATGCACGGTCTGTCAGTGCATGCTGGAAGTTGTAGTTTTGAAACAGCTGGAGGTTTGCCCCCCCATGTGAACGTACAGGGTACATTCACACGTACAGGTTTACAGTCAGTTTCCTGCTTCAAGTATGAGCTGTGGCAAATTTTTCGCCGCAGCGCAAATTTCTAGCGGGAAGCTCACTGTAAACCTGTTCCCGTGTGAATGTACCCTAAAAACACTACACTACACTACACTAACACATAATAAAGGGTAAAACACAACATATACACCCCCTTACACTGTCCCCCCAATAAAAATGAAAAATGTATTGTACGGCAGTGTTTCCAAAACGGAGCCTCCAGCTGTTGCAAAACAACAACTCCCAGCCTTTCCGGGCAGCCACTGACTGTCCAGGCATGCTGGGAGTTTAGCAACAGCTGGAGACACCCTGTTTGGGAATCACTGGCGTAGACTACCCCTATGTCCACCCCTATGCAATCCCTAATTTAGTCCTCAAATGCTCATGGCGCTCTCTCACTTCAGAGCCCTGTCGTATTTCAAGGAAACAGTTTAGGGCCACATATGGGGTATCTCTGTACTCGGGAGAAATTGCGTTACAAATTGCTTTACTTTTTATTTCTCCTGAGTACGGAAATACCCCATATGTAAGTGTAAAATGCTCTGCGGGCGCATAACAAGGCTCAAGAGTGAGACCGCACTATGTACATTTGAGGCCTAAATTGGTGATTTGCACAGGGGTGGCTGATTTTACAACGGTTCTGACATAAACGCAAAAAAATAAATACCCACATGTGACCCCATTTTGAAAACTACATTCACGGAAAGTAACAAGGGGTATAGTGAGCCTTTACACCCCACAGGTGTTTGACGAATTTTCATTAAAGTTGGATGGAAAAATGAAAAAAAAATTCACAAGAATGCTGGCGTTACCCAAAATTTTTCATTTTCACAAGGAAACATAGGAAAAAAGCCCCCCAAAATTTGTAACCCCATTTTTTCTGAGTAAGAAATTACCCCATATGTGGATGTAAAGTGCTCGGCGGGCGAACTACAATGCTCAGAAGAGAAGGAGCACCATTGGGATTTTGAAGATAAAATTTGTCCGGAATTGAATGCTACGTGTGTTTACAAAGCCCCCATTGAGCCAGAACAATGGACCCCCCACATATGACCCAATTTTGGAAACTACACCCCTCATGTAATGTAATAAGGGGTACAGTGAGCATTTACACTCCACAGGTGTCTGACAGATTTTTGGAACAGTGGTCCGTGAAAATGAAAAATGTAATTTGCACAGCCCACTGTTCCAAAGATCTGTCAAACGCCAGTGGGGTGTAAATACTCACTGCACCCCTTATTAAATTCTGTGGGGGGTGTAGTTTCCAAAATGGGGTCACGTGGGGGGGTCCACTGTTCTAGCACCACAGGGGGGCTTTGTAAACGCACATCGCCCCCGACTTCTATTCCAACCAAATTCTGTCTTCAAAAGCTCAATGGTGCTCCTTCTCTTCTGAGTATTGTAGAGCGCCAGCAGATCACTTGATGTCCACACATTGGGTATTTCCATACTCAGAAGAAATGGGGTTACAAATTATTTTTCATTTACACATCCGACTTTAGCAAAAAGTCGTCAAACACCTGTGAGGTTTTAAGGCTCACTGTACCCCTTGTTGTGTTCCTTGAGGGGTGTAGTTTCTAAAATAGTATGCCATGTGTTTTTTTTTTTTTTGCTGTTCTGGCACCGTAGGGGCTTCCTAAATGCGACATGCCCTCCAAAAACCATTTCAGCAAAATTTGCTTTTCAAAAGCCAAATGTGACTCCTTCTCTTCTGAGCATTGTAGTGCGCCAGCAGAGCACTTGACGTCCACACTTGGGGTATTTCCATACTCAGAAGAGATGGGGTTACAAATTTTGGGGGAGATTTTGTCCTATTATCCCTTGTAAAAAAAATTAATTTGGGGGAAAACTAGCATTTTAGTGGAAAAAAATAAATAAATCATTTACACATCCAACTTTAACAAAAAGTCGTGAAGCACCTGTGGGGTGTTAAGGCTCACTGGACCCCTTGTTATGTGCCTTGAGGGGTGTAGTTTCCAAAATGCCATGTGTTTTTTTTTTTTTTTTTTTGCTGTTCTGGCACCATAGGGGCTTCCTAAATGCGACATGCCCCACAAAAACCATTTCAGAAAAACTCACTCTCCAAAATCCCATTGTCGCTCTTTCCCTTCTGAGCCCTCTACTGCGCCCGCCGTACACTTGACATACACATATGAGGCATTTCCTTACTCGAGAGAATTTTGGCTACACATTTTAGGAAGATTTCTCTCCTTTTACCCCTTGTAAAAATTCAAAAACTGGGTCTACAAGAACATGCCAGTGTAAAAAATTAAGATTTTGAATTTTCTCCTTCAATTTGCTGCTATTCCTGTGAAACACCTAAAGGGTTAACAAACCTTTTGAATGTTATTTTGAATACTTGGGGGAGGTGCAGTTTTTATAATGGGGTCATTTGTGGGGCATTTCTAATATGAAAGCCCTTCAAATCCACTTCAAAACAGAACTGGTCCCTGAAAATTTTTGATTATGAAAATTTTGTGAAAAATTGGAAAATTGCTGCTGAACTTTGAAGCCCTCTGATGTCTTCCAAAAGTAAAAACATGTCAACGTTATGATGCAATCATAAAGTAGACATGTTGTATATGTGAATCAATATATAATTTATTTGAAATATTCATTTTCCTTATAAGCAGAGAGCTTCAAAGTAAAAAAAAAAAAAAGCTACATTTTCAATTTTTTCATCATATTTTGGAATTTTTCACCAAGAAATGATGCAAGTATCGACAAGATTTTACCACTAACGTAAAGTAGAATATGTCACGAAAAAACTGTCTCGGAATCAGAATGAAAGGTAAAAGTATTCCAGAGTTATTAATGCTTAAAGTGACAGTGGTCAGATGTGCAAAAAATGGCCGGGTCCTACAGTGAAAATTGGCTGGGTCCTTAAGGGGTTAAAAAGATGAGAGAGGCCTGTAATTTTGATAATAGGTATACCTCAACTATGAGAGACATAATGAGAAAAAAAATCCATTAAATCCCATTGTCTGATTTTTAAAGAATTTATTTGCAAATTATGGTGGAAAATAAGTATTAGGTCACCTACAAACAAGCAAGATTTCTGACTCTCACAGACCTGTAACTTCTTCTTTAAGAGTCTCCTCTGTCCTCCACTTGTTACCTGTATTAATGGCACCTGTTTGAACTTGTTATCAATATAAAAGACACCTGTCCACAACCTCAAACAGTCACACTCCAAACTCCACTATGGCCAAGACCAAAGAGCTGTCGAAGGACACCAGAAACAAAACTGTAGACCTGCACCAGGCTGGGAAAACTGAATCTGCAATAGGCAAGAAGCTTGGTGTGAAGAAATCAACTGTGGGAGCAATTATTAGAAAATGGAAGTCATACAAAGCCACTGATAATCTCCCTCGATCTGGGGCTCCACGCAAGATCTCACCACACACTGGGGAGACCTAGTGAATGACCTGCAGAGAGCTGGGACCAAAGTAACAAAGGCTACCATCAGTAACACACTGCGCCGCCAGGGACTCAAATCATGCAGTGCCAGACTTCTCCTCCTACTTAAGCCAGTACATGTCAGGGCCTGTAAACAAGTCCCAAAACATCACTGCTCTAGAGAAGATCTGCATGGAGGAATGGGCCAAAATGCCAGCAACAATGTGTGAAAACCTTCAAAAGATGTTTGACCTCTGTTATTGCCAACAAAGGGTATATAACAAAGTATTGCGATTAACTTTTTGCTATTTATAAAATACCTTTTTTCCACCATAAATTGCAAATAAATTCTTAAAAAATCAGACATTGATTTTCTGGATTTTTTTCCTCATTATGTCTCTCATAGTTGAGGTATACCTATGAGGAAAATTACGGGCCTCTCTCATCTTTTTAAGTGGGAGAACTTGCACAATTGGTGGCTGACTAAATGATTTTTTTCCCCACTATAAGTATCCAGTCAATACTTGGTAGTAGCACCTTTTGTTCCAATTACAGCTGCACTTCTAAATATGGAAAGGGTTGTCCATTCTTCACAAAAAAACTGAAGCTGAGTCAGACTGGATGGAGACCATCTGAGAGCAGCAATTTTTAAGTCCTGCCATAGATTCTCAATTTGATTTAGGTATAGGTTTTGACTGTAATTTTTTAGGACATGAGCATGCAGTGATCTAAACCATTTCATCATAGCTCTGGCTGTATGTTTAGGGTTATTGAGGGGAATTTGTTAAAGCTTTCTTTTGTAAGGCTAGTTGAAAGTGATTTTTTTCTTGCTTTACATTTGCTTTCATGTGCTTAATTTTCAAAATGTTGCACGGGATTGATAAATTTGGCACACGAAAGTAAAACTTTGAAAACTCACCTCAGAAAGCAAGTTCTTATCAGGGAGTGATTTAAAATTGTATTTAGTGTAGGATTTAATCCCATTTATTACTAACAATTTTTGGTAAATTTAGCAAATTTCCTATAGGGCAGTTAATTCCACACAATGTGCCTCCAGTTGTTGCAATACTACAACTCCCAGCATGTCCGGACAGGGAAAGGCTGTCTGGGCATGCTGGGAGTTGTAGTTTTGCAACAGCTGCAGACACACTAAGAAGAAATAACTGCCCTATGAGAACTATTCAGATACTGATCAATAATATGCTATAGGAGCCTATAGCTCAGCACTGATCAGTGTGATCAGCGCTCCATTACTACAGCCTGCTAAGGCTGCAGGATCATTGGAGTGCAGATAGGACGAGCCGGATGCAGGTGGGGAACCTCCGCTCGCCTTCTCAGCTGATCGGGACCCTCCGCTCGCCTTCTCAGCTGATCGGGACACTGTCTGAACTAGAGCATTAGAAAAACGCACTGCTCCTCCAGAAGCCGGCACACCTATTGAAGCAAGCTACTTATCCATCGACTGCATCAGCTGGGAGTCTCACCTACCTGCCGCACAGACTTGCCTCACACGCTACTATCTGCACAAGGATCCTGATCTGGCTGATCAAACAGAGGTCCGATACCAACACAGCCGCACGCCGGCGCTACGGACCTCTGTCATGGGAGCTCCGTGCCAGAGCCCCGCTGCTAGACGAATTTCAATCAACGTCTACCACATCAACTTTACCATCTTTGGCCCGTCGCAGTACGGAGACCAGCGGACAGGGTGAGAGACAACTAATCCCTTAATATTCTTGAACAGCTTAGTCTGTTAACCAAAGACTGTTTTCACACTATTGCCGGACTAACAGTTTATGCCGGATAACCGGCCGATAACCTATCATCAACCTAACAACAGCAGTGCTATTCTTACCTATATATACCATTAGGGCCCAATGGTAAAATATTATATATACTATTGCTCAGTCTAGTGATGTTTTATTCATTTAATTTTTAAACTGATTTTATGTTGTGAATAACATTGTATAATAAATTGTTTTGCATTTCTATCAATTAAACTGTCTGCAATTCTTGTTCACTGTGTATCGTCCTTAAGGTGTGGTTAATATATTATTACTATTTTATATCATTGTTGATCAGTGGGGACTGATCTTTTTAACCAAATATACCTCGGACGTGGGTTGTGAGCTGCACACATCAGTTTTCTTTTAATTTACAAATCTGTTTAACTTTCTTGAGCCAGTTGATATATTAAACATTTTTTTTCCTGGAATACTCCTTAAATCTTTGCAGTTACCATAGGTAGCTTGGTTGCTTTTCTAATACATTTTCTCCATGCCTGGCTAATCAGTTTTGGTGGAATGCCTTGTCTTTGTAGGTTAGCGGCTATGCAATAGTCTTTCCATTTTCTGATGATGACTTTTATGGTGCTCCATGAGATATTCAAAACTTTGAATATTTTTTATAACCTAGCTCCACAAATTTATCCTTGACCTATTTGGTGATCTCATTGGTCTTTACGCTACTTATTGTTCAGTAACGCTCTCTAACAAACTATGAAGCCTTCACAGAACAGGTGCATTGGTACTAGGATTAAATTGCAGAGAATGGGATCCTGTTTATTATTATGAGAGTAGCAAATGTAGCGTGTGAAGGCAATTAGTCACACCAGATCTTTGTTGGGGTTTCACAGTAGAGAGGGCGAATACATATGCACCCAACACTCCTATTTTTATTTGTAAAATATTTTGGTATTCATGTAATATTACCCCCCCCCCCTCCTTTCCAGTGATGGACTATTTTGTGTTGGTTTATTTCATAAAATGTAGAGAAGTCTTATGCAAGGTACTGTAAATTTATTGGAACACATTCAGTGATTTTCTTCATTCATTTCCTGTCTTGTTTCTTTATCTTGATTAAATTTTTGCTTCTATTTTGCAAAACATAGAAATACATCCCTTGAAAAAAGAATATGGTTACTGTTATGTCTGAGGTAGATACGTAAATAATTATAGGTGCATACCAATTAGACACTAGAAAGAGTGAAATAAGATAAGATAGTTCTATAGTGAAATAAGATTAGATAGTTAGACCATTGAGATTAAAAATGGAGTGTCTTTATTAAGATATACGTATTATAAAACAAATAAATGCCTGCTGTGTTTTTAATGAGGTATATCGCAGGCCCCGTGAGATCTTCTCTCTCTACCTTATGGTGTTTCTTAGGAAGAGATAAACAATGGTTTTTGTACTCCCTTAAAAGTTGGTTATAGGGCTATGCTCTGTGTTGGCTTTGGTGTCCTGTGGAGAGAACAGGGGGGCTGTGTCCTGCTTACCCGATCTAAGTCAGATGCAGTCCTTCCTGGTTCCTGTCAGCTGCTCTTTTTTTGTATATTTACACATGCAGGCACTTTGAGTATTTAATGCTCCACAGTTAACCTCTATTTCCTCCAACAAATAGTCAAGTTTTGCTCAGCTGCATACCTTTCCATTGTTTGAGACTAGATTTTGCCCAAAATATGGCATAAAAAGCTTCCCCCACTGCCCTATAAAAAGGCTCTCAGGAGATACTTTTGGGTAGTGTACCTATTCATAAAAATTATTGACTGCTAGACATTGTCACGGCCCGCGCCGTGTCCCGGTGCCCTGCGCGGGGCCGCCTGCAGCTTCTCCCCCGCTCCTGTGTGCCCGTGCTTCGGCGTTCACCTCCCCGCCGCTTATCTTCCTCCTCTGGTGCTTCTCCCCGGGTCACCCCCGCTGGGCAGCCTCCTCGCCCCGCTCGCGCGGGAGCCGCGTCCTTGGGCTTGTCTCGGCGCGTCTCCCGTTCACCCTCCTGCAGTGCTGGTGCGTGCGTGCCTCTCCCCCAGGGCGCGCGCGCACCGCTCTGTGATATTTAAATGGGCAGTGCGCATTTCATTTGTCACCTGGGTGGTCCCACCTTATTTAAGCATGTCACTTCCCATGTTCCCTGACGGATCTTTGTGCTATTGCCCTAGAGAAAGCGTACTACTTTTGTTCTGACTACCTGTGCTACCTGACCTATAGCGACGTCCCTGACTTCGTACCTGTGCCGCCAGCCCTTGACCTACTGTTACGTCCCTGACTACGCACCCTGTCTCCTGCCTCAGACCTTAGGCTGACCCTGACCACAACTTACCACCTGCCCGGCCGGTTGCCCGCTTCCTACCTCCCGGCGACGTCGCCTGCCGCAGCAAGTCCATCCTGCTTTGCGGCGGGCTCTGGTGAAGACCAGCGGCGTCTTAGATTCCGCTCCCTGGTTCGGCTCTCTACACCTGCCACGCGGTGCCCAGTGGATCCACCTCCTGTCCTCTCCGGTGAGTGTCACAGACATTTGCCCTGTTGACAGAGTTTTGAGAGGGGCTCATCACTATACTGAGAAAAGCAGTATGGCTGTTTTGACAAATTGCCTGCTATCTAGACCATTCTGACCAAGCTGTTTGGTTTGGTACCAGTAGTTGCATGAGGGCACGCATACACAGCAAAGAGAATATGGTTGGGCAGTAGATTTTACAACAATCTTTACTACACACCCATATCTATTTTTGGACTATTTCCAAATTATCTTTATTCCTAGGTACAGGAAATTACCAGTCGCATGTTTTGGGAGTAAAGTCTCCTTTATTAGATTCAAAAAAGGGTTATTTTTCTTGCATTTTCCTGCTGATCTTTCTCAGGTTTGAAAATTCCCTTCACCTGCGAACCTTGGGCTTAGCAGCAGTTTTTATTTTTTGATACTTCGGGGCTGATAAGGGTGATATGTGCTCAAGGTGAGCCAATTTGTAGGGCCTTTTGGATGTAAAAACACGAGGCACAGTCTTCGGTTCTCTATTTTCTTTTTATCTCTGCATACATTGACTATTTTGAGGCACTTAGCAGAAGGAAATTTGATATCACAGTGTCTATTACATGTCCTGCCATTGACAGCCAGCCACTTTACCTTCACTGGCAATGGTGTCATGAATGAGAAACCTGGACTGCTACTGACTGGAACTGTATCATGTTTAAGATCTATCTGGTTCTAATTGGAATCTGATGCGCAAGTTCAAGTATAAAGGCCTCAGGGTGAGTGCTTCAATCCTGCTTTTGCTCTGGCAGAGACACACTGCCATAACTGGTGGTGCAAAAATATGTTCAATTTCATAGGATAGTTGGTCACCCCTAGTGGTGGAATGAGGGACACTAACAGCTTTCAGCTGACATTTTTTTTTTTTTGCAGGATTGTAATATCCATTTATTTGTCTTTTGATATTATGTTTTGGGGCCTGATTAGGCATGCAGTTTATGTCTGAACAATGTATGTGTTAACTTCTCTCTGTTATTGTGAGAGTTAATGCTTCCAGCCCTTCAGGACTGGGAGGGTATATAAGGCTTCTTCAGGTGCTGCTCTGTGCTGGTAATTTCAGCTGTAACTCTGACCATGTTCTTTTATGCACCTTTGTCTATCTGAGCACATTTTCTAAGCTTGACCATGACCTTGACCATGGTTATCTGTCCTGTCTATGTTTTTTCATATATGGATTTTAGCCTGCTTTGTTTAGTACCTTGTCATGTTTTAGTATTCTTGCATTGCATATATTTGCTGATCCTTATTAAGACCTGTATTCAGATTGTGTTCTGTTTTGCCTAAGTTTTGTGAATCTTAGTCTGTTTTTACATTATGCCTTTGTATCAGTCCTGTTTGACCTTTTTGGATCCTGGATCTCCTAGGATAGAATCCTGTTCTGAGCTTTGTGCTATTCCATTTATCTAGGAGTAAGTTGGAGTCTGTGCCCATTTTTCATGTATTTTTATTTGTTTTCCTCCTTGGATGGTATCTGTTTCACATTTTTGAGTGTGCCGCTAGTAAGGAGTCTATTTGGAGTTATTATTGCTGTCCACTCCTTTTATTCAGTGGGGGTGTTCAGTGTGTTTCTTGTTCTGAATCCAATGTGAACAGTGCTTGTTTTCTTGACCTGTTTAGTGTTCTGCCAGTCAGTTAACCTGTTCATCCCCTGCATCTCCTGGTTTTGTCTGCTGTATACATATCCTCATATCTAGTCTTGTTCATAATATCATATCTACTGTTAATCTTGATCCCGGTTTCTGAACTGTATATTAGTATGCTATACAATATCCTGTCTTGATATATCTGTTTGTTGCTTTGTAGTATTCCTGTTATGTTCCTGACTTGTTCCCCGACATGTACTGTTTTGTTGGTATTGACACCCATGCACTTTAGCACAGTATAGGGACTGTCTTTGTGGTTGTGGATCCGTGGCTTAGGGCAGATGGGCAATAGGAAGGGTCAGTGGTTTTAGGGACAGTTAGGGCTCACTTACTCCCTGCCGCCCCCTTTTCATAACAAGGATAATAATCCCCTACAAATAGGAAGGGGTTCCCAGATTGCAACACTTCCCAGATTTATGGGACCAACTGGTGAGCTGGTATTGGCAACCTGTGAGTGTGCAGGATCTACAGGCCTTCCTGCAATATCTATAAGCAAATGTGCCACATATTCCATATACACCGTGTATGCCTCCATGATTAATCATATATCATCTTGAATCCAGGCTAGAAGCAGCTTAACAAGTACTAAGCCCTCTTTTAAATTGTACAGTTTTGCCCAATAAATGTATCCTTTCACGCTAATATTGTAATCACTTACATATATCTGCATTACATTCACACAAAGTTTCATCCCAACAACTCCTTCTTGGTGCACTATATATTTTTTTATGATTTTAATACAGTGATCACTCAAAGATCCAAAGTAGAGCAGATGTCAAGGTCACCCTTTGTTGCCCAGAGCGTCTCGGACCAGAATAGGCCAAATCTATGCAATCTTGAAAGAACAAACGGAATGGTTCAGCGCAGGTTCGGTGAAATAGCGAGGATTTTATTAAACAGAAACAGGTACAATCATGGTGACACATTTTGGCTGCTAATTCACAGCCTTAGTCATACATAAATTAAAACACACTGAGGATTCTTAAATAGTGAAGGAAGAGGAGGAGTCACCAATGAGGTAATACATCACACCTGAGATAGACTGCCTACCTCTATCACTCTACTACTATCTGTGTGATATTTCTACTAAAAATACAAAGTAGAAAAACATACAAATTGAATAGAATCAAACACATACACAAACACATAAATAAAAACGCATATAACTAACGGTAAGATATCCATTCAAATAAGAGGAGTTGTCATTGTTCTTGTGATGTGGCATCGAACACTGAAGCAGACCAAAATAAACTAAAACTCACAAAACAGAGATGACTGTAAATAGTAGCAACTAGAAAGATGGAATGTACAAGTTCTGTTGAAAAGGACGAAGTTTTCTTTATGGCATTTGAAAGATATTGAATGGGTCTCTTGGGTTGTGACCCCTAGCAACTAGAAAAGAAAAGAAAAATGTTGTATTATTAATGTACTGTAGAATAACATCCTGCCTGCGGTTAAGGCCAGTAGGAAATCATTTTTGCAATTTAAGTATCCAAAAAATACTAATAGTTTTTGTTTTGAACCCCCACCTCTGAAAACGTTTTCAATACCTTGTACTTAAAGTGTTAAGTATTTCCCATCATGTTTCTCCGCACAATGCCTTGTTGCCATAGAAACATGACGGGAACAAAAATGGGGGATATCGGAAAGATGTTTTCTTATTCTTGTTTTGAGATTATTGGAGGTGCACCCAACGTATTGTACGTGGCACTCTTGGCAGGTGATTAGATAAATAACATTTGCAGCGTTACAATTAATAAAATGCTTCACCGTAAACTTTCTCCAGAGGCACAAGACGTGAAACAAGTAGAGACTTTCATGATAGAACAGGTATGGCCGCATTTATAATTAGCTACAGTAGTGAGCCATGTGGGAGATCTTTTTACTTACTTACCGTATTTTTCGCCCTATAGGACGCACCGGCGTATAAGAGGCACCCAATTTATAGGTGCAAAATCTAAAAAAAATAAAGATTTTGAACCCAATAGTGGTCTTCAACCTGCGGACCTCCAGATGTTGCAAAACTACAACTACAACTACAACTACCGCGATCGGTGATGTCCTGTATTAGCCTAGGGTCCCGGCCGTTGATGGCCGCAGGGACCGCCGTGATAGGGGTATAGTTGCCGTATAAGACGCACCGACTTTTTCCCCCAAAAAAAGTGCGTCATATACGGAGAAAAATACGGTAGATAAGCTTGATGAAACCCTCTGTCCTATTGTTCTGGCTCTTTTCTTTACACATTTGTAGCCCCCCTCAAATACTTCTCTATAGGCAGGGTCATATATAACCATGGGTAAGAATTTATGTATGATATTACAAATATTTTTAAACTCCTGACTACATGGTGTAGAAAAGTAATGGGTTTCACTTTTTGTTCAGCTGGTGTAGGGTCATGTTTGCCAAAGATTAGTGTATTACACTCCCTTTCTTCACAGATTTTTTTTGCCCTATCTATGGACCACTGCTGGTACCCCCGTTTTTTCAGTCTAAGTCCAATTTGTTCAGACTTCTGGTCAAAATCTTCCTGTCAGATACAGTTCCTCCAGGCCCTTATTATTTCCCCCACAGGAAGATTTTTGGGTGGTGGGTGACATGATGTGGCTTCTAGAATTGACTTGACGGCCATCTCTTTCCTAAAAGTTTTGGTGTAGATATTCCCTGTAATATAATCACCAGTTAATGTCAAATAAAAAAAATTATGGGAAGTGGTTCTTGATGTACTGTAAATACTAGTTTACAGTCATTCTGATTGAGAAAATCTCCAAAATGTGGTAAAGCTGGTACATCAGATCCCCAAATAAAGAGGAGATCATCTATGTACCGGCCGTACCAGCAGATATAATCTGCAAAGATGTTATGAGATGAGAACAGAAACTCCCTCTCCCACCCACACATAAATATGTTGGCGAGAGAGGGTGAAAATTTTGCACCCATCGAGGGATTGTGCCCATTCACACAGTCGTTCAATTAACAACCCTATACCAGCAATGATGGATCTCATTTTTGGGGGAAATTGATTCTTGTAGATTTTTGGGAGTGAGTGGAAGATAGGAATAAAAGGGTTCTTGACTAATATATAATCCGCTTCCTTTTTCATGAGGAAGCCTCCACTCATTCCCAAATCCACAAGACTTAAAGGGGTACTCCGGTGCTTAGACATCTTATCCCCTATCCAAAGGATAGGGGATAAGATGCCTGATCGGGGGAGTCCCGCCGCTGGGGACCCCCATGATCTTGCACGCAGCACCCCGTTTGTAATCAGTCCCCGGAGCGTGTTCGCTCCGGGTCTGATTACCGGCGACTACAGGGCGGGCGGCGTGTGATGTCGCGCCTCCGCCCCGTGTGATGTCACGCTCCGCCCCTCAATGCAAGTCTATGGGAGGGGGCGTGACAGCTATCACGCCCCCTCCCGTAGGCTTGCATTGAGTGGCGGAGCGTCACGTCACACGGGGTGGAGGCGTGTCGTCACACGCCGCCCGCCCTGTAGTTGTCGGTAATCAGACCCAGAGCGAACAAGCTCCGGGGACTGATTGCAAATGAGGTGCTGCGTGCAAGATCCCGGGGGTCCCCAGCGGCGGGACTCCCACGATCAGGCATCTTATCCCCTATCCTTTGGATAGGGGATAAGATGTCTAAGCACCGGAGTACCCCTTTAAGTTGGGTCAGATTTTTTGGTAGCTGTCTATACGTACTGTTATCAAATAGAATTTCTTTGTTTAATTTACAGTATATATGTTCGATGCCACATCACAAGAACAATGACAACTCTTATTTTAATGGACATGTTACTGTTAGATATATGCATTTTTATTTATATGTATGAACTATGTTTGATTCTATACAATTTACATGTTTTTCTACTTTGTATTTTTAGTAGAAGTATCACACAGATAGTAGATAGCGAAAGGAGGAAGAGAGGAGTGGAAGCTTGGCATCACGCTGCTGATGACTTCGTGAAAAATGAACAGATTGGTAAGTTTAAACATTTATTTGAACACACACAATGCATTTCTGGGTATTAACAACCCTTTCATCAGGCGTGATCACCTAGTCCACCAGAAGGTCTACTCTCACTAAAATATACCTAGAAATCGGTTACATTGAGATATCTTTGACCTTTCTATTCCTTTCACTAGAATAAACTTGTTAGAAGCTATGACTGCAAAGCATGAACTATATTCTGATCTAAGTTAATTTTTATCAGTGTAGGATGTGTAGGCTAACTTTATATTTTGTAGTGCAGGAAGGATGAACTGCACAGCCTACTGTGGAAGATATGCATGATGACAAAATGTAAGTAGCTGGATCAGGGGTATGAAAATTTTATAAAAAAACTACTTGTCCACGGGACTAAAAGGGAGCAAAATCTACTTGTCCCTCATGACGATCCACTTGTCCGGGCCAATTTTCGCTTTTACGCTAAGTTTTTCCTCCTCGCCCTAGCCACAACTACCTACTATAGCCACAACTACCTACTATAATGATACCTTTTAATTGTTCCATAACATATTCTCTGGACCAAAAAAAAAAAAATTTATAAATATATATATATATATATATATATATATATATATATATATATATATTCAGTGAAGTGAAATTGCAATAGTAAAAAGATAATTTTGCAGATTTGGTGGTTTTTCTTTTCTACGCCATTTACCTTTTGGTCAGATAACATTTTAGTTTCATACTTTAGGCCGGCCTGATTACATCAATACCAGATTTGTAAAATTGATGTCATGTTTTACTAGTTTTAAAAAAATTCTTTTAATTGCCATTTTTTGACCCCTGTAACTTTTTTTGCATACCAGGCTGTATGAGGGCTAATTTTTTGCACCATAATCTGTTTTTTGTATTGGTACCATTTCGGTATTGATCTGACTTTTTAATCGCTTTTTAACTTTTTTTCTGGGGATATTATAAAAATTGCAATTCTGTGGTTTGGTATTTTTTTTTTTACATTTACCGTACTGGATACATAATGTTATATTTTAATAGGTCATACAATTACGCACGAAGCAATACCAAATATGTTTGTTTTTATTATGTTTGCATGTTTTTATATAGGAAAAGGGGGTGATTTGAAATTTTAACATGGAAGGGGTTAATGTGTCTTTTAAACTTTTATTAAAACTTTTTTTTTTTACACTTAGACTTTTAGGAGGAATCATTAGATTCATCATACAGATGAATAGAGTTCTATTGAACTCAATTGATCTGTGTGCTCTGTGATCCATTGATAGAGCCTAGTCCAGCCAGGATCTACCAATGACAGAGCCGGACAGCAGGAAGCAGAGGTAAGCCCTCCGGCTACCTCTATAGTGGATCACCCCCCTTGCGATCGCGCTGTGGGGGGGGACGATCCACCCCACTAGCCACGCCCTGCCCGGCGTCCGGAACTGCATGTCCCGGGCGTCGGGCGATAGGAATTCCACATCCCTGTGGATAAAGATATATATGGGGAGATTTATCAAAACCTGTAGAGAGGCAAAGTTGCCCAGTTGCCCATAGCAACCAATTAGATCGCTTCTTTCATTTTTCACAGGCCTTGTACAGAATGAAAGAATTGGTTGCTATGGGCAACTGGGCAACTTTGCTTCTCCACAGGTTTGGATAAATCTCCCCCCTAAACTTTTAGCAATATATTTACTAGGCATCCACAACCCTGCTCCTGATTGCCAAAGCACTTATATATACATGTGTTCGCCTAGAAATTCCCTTCTGATACAAAATAATGTAATTTGCGGTGTTGAAGAAGTTAAAGAAAATTATCGCATTTTCAAATCATCAAGTCACATTGTACAGTGTAAACTCAGCCCTACCACATGTCCGACAAATGAGTGAAAGTAATTTACCAGACCACAGCTGCTATGACATGACTTTAACATTACAGACGTTTTGCAGCCATTTTCACATTGATATCACATTACTTTCTAATCTACAGTACTCTGCTCTATACTTTTTTTCTGTTATTTATTTAGTGCTGACACACTGTGCTTATAATCTAATTCCCCTATTACACACCCAAGTTAAGAGCAATGTGATAGGTCACCACTTACATATCAGTCCCTCTCTAAAGTATGGGAGAAAAGAAAAGTACAGTACTTCTTACAGATTTTACAATATCCCTGAAAATCCATATTATTATATTTATTATCATTATACTTCTTCCTATGTGTGAACATAGTCTAAAGCTAGGTTGACATCGGCCTCAAAGCTCTATTCAGGGTGTTCCATTCGCAGAATACGTTGAAATAGCATAAGCAAAGGAAAAAAAAATTCAAGCTGTTTTTTTTTCTCCACTCAAATCCTGCTAATAAACAGGCATCAGACGGAATCAAGACGGACCCTATTAAAGTAAATGGGTTGTGATGAGTGATGTTGCAATGGATGTCTGGCTCAGTTTTATCTGTCAGAAATAGGGTCTGTGACAGAGCTCCTAAATGCAGTTCAGATGTGGATTTGAACCTATCCTAAGGGTACGTTCACATACTTTTTTGTAGCAGATTTTGCTGCCCCTTGAAGTCAATCCGAAGTAAAATAAGCTGCAGAAAATGTGCAACAGGCAAAATGATAGAATAGATAATATGGACTTAAATGCATATCAATGTGGCATAACAGACATAATTATAGTTCTATAGGGGAAGTTTATACATGGCAAAGTGGCATTCTCATTCATCGGCTGTTCGCTGGACCTTTTACATGGGCCAATTATTGGAACAAGCATTGCTATTAATGCTCATGCAGCCAATAATCAGCTTGTGTAAATCTGAGCCAATGGGTTTTTAACTCCCAATGAGGATTTCCATACCACAGGTTTTCTTACCCAGCCCTGAGTTAAACCAATCCAGCTCCTTCTGGGTCTCCCTCTACAAACACCAGTCCAACCCCTCCCAATAATTGGCTAGTAAAAATGAAAGTAAGGCGCACCAATCAACTTCCTATATCATCGGTCAGCATTTGTTGCAGGCAATTCATCTGCCTGTGTAAAAGAACCCTAAGCTGCATTGTTAAGCTGCTGTTCTTCTCTTAGCCCTAACTTTACCCTGACCCCATTTGCTTACATTGCCTATTGGGCACACACACAAGCAAGAAGCTGGGCCACAAGCAAATACGGATAGAAAGATTTTTAACAAATTAACAACCAAAGTGAAAAATGAGTTATCATGTAGCTGTTTTATTTATAAAGGTAATGGAGAAAACAACAGCTGGAGGCACCTAACCAAAAAACACCTGAAGCAATCAAAAGGATATCTAGAAAAACGACAACCAAAGGTCCCAGCAGTTAAAAAAAATCAAGCATCTGAGATAGGCGGTGGTGTAAAGGAGTCCAGAGAGTAAATACTGAAATAACATAGAGAAAAAGTCCAGCAACTCACCGCAAACGACACTCAGTAAATAGCGGCCGCCATGGATGTCTGGGATATTGCGGGAAGTTCGGAGGCTACAAACCGGTGAGTTTCGTGCAATCAGCCCTTCTTCTGGCCCCATAAAACCGGAGAGTTTCGTGAATCAGCACTTCTTCCGGCCCCATCATGGGGCCGGAAGAAGTGCTGATTGCACGAAACTCACCGGTTTGTAGCCTCTGAGCTTCCCGCAATATCCCGGACGTTCAGAGGCTACAAACCGGTGAGTTTCGTGCAATCAGCCCTTCTTCCGGCCCCATAAAACCGGAGAGTTTTGTGCAATCAGCACTTCTTCCGGCCCCATCATGGGGCCGGAAGAAGTGCTGATTGCACGAAACTCACCGGTTTGTAGCCTCTGAGCTTCCCGCCATATCCCGGACATCCATGGCGGCCGCTATTTACTGAGTGTCGTTTGCGGTGAGGTTGCTGGACTTTTTCTCTATGTTATTTCAGCTGTTTTATTTATACTTAAGGTAAATGAAACTCAATAGTGAGGATTCTGGTTTAAAAATGATTATTTACCCACTTCCAAGTGTTAAACATCATTTTCATTATTTTTTTTGCCATACACAATCTTTCAGATTCAACTCTGGCAGGAGTCCAAGTACATCTAAATACACAATAGAGAATTCCCTTTCTCTTCCAGGAAATATCAAAAACCAACATTCAGTTAGTGGCAGAAAAGTCAGCAATTTATGTTTATTCTTCATACTGTTGGTCCCTCTTGCACTGAAGATGTTACCAGTACATATAGAAGAAAAACAATCTTACAAAATAATATATGAAGGGAAATGCATTGTTTATTGCAGTCTTGGAACAGTTTGGCTGTAAAAAAAAATGTTAGTATTCATGTCTCCTCTGCAGTGTGGCTCTCAACCTTTCCAAGCTCAGCGAAGGTCAATAAAAAAGTAAATGGACAGTAGGTTCTAATTCTCCTCAATAATATAGTGCACAGCACAATACATTTTAGGAGGAACTAAGTGGTGGTCTGGACTTGTTCCTGCTCATGTGTGACAGCTGCCATCTTTCATATCAGGAAACTGAAAGTGCAATATTAAGCCTGGTACAAACAGAGCAACAGAAGTCTGCAGCATGTTATGCTCAAAAAACATTCAAATTGAATGAATGTTTTGCAGAATGCTTCTTTACAAAGGTCTGTGGATTCTACACAAGTCAGCATTTCTCTGCAAGGAGCAAATAGGTATCAAAGGATTTGCCAAGCCTTTTTCCCTTAAACAAATAAATACATTTTAAGAGTTGTCCATTAAAGATAACTCCTTTCAGTATTCAGTCCTTACTCCAAGCTCCCCTTTAATTTAACTTTATGTCATAAGAGGCCATATGGACAGGTAATGCTTTCATGAGACTGGCCAAGTGCATAGGAAAAGTTTGGTAATTTACCCTGGCAATAACATCTGGTTAGCTAGATTTGGAGAAGTCGGACCTAGGGCTAACCCAGCTCCAATCAAAAAAAAGTGATATCATCATGAGACAACACCTTTAATTCTACATTCCTGACTTGTCTGCTTTTTTAGTTACACGTTTCTAGGAAACCTGGTGACATCTGTAAAGATAAATTCCATAACAAATTGTCTGAAAACTGTAAGGGCCAAAAAAAGGAAAGCCTAAGAGCTCCTGTACACTCTAAGAATACCTCCATAAAGGCCCTATTATACTGGTCAATTATTGATTGAATATTCAAGTATTGCTGTGTGTAATAGCCCCAGCAATCTGCCAGAAAAACTAAATCTCAGAAAATGGGACAAAAATGTATCAATTACATAAAAAAGGCCATACCTATGGGTTATAGACCCCTATTCCCACCACGATGTAGACCAGTCACAATGCTATATCGAGGAGGTCGCATAGGTGCAAAATACTGATGAACAACTACTCACATACTCGCCTATTATTCATGAGGGGGGGGGTAGCTGCTTAGTGTTATAATTGCACATAGATAATGCATCCAAAGAATGCCAATTACATAATAGCATGTGGTGTACCATGCCATATTATTTCACAGCAGAATATCGCATCAGATAGGTTGCAGCACCTGCTGTACTCATTCCATGGGTAGCAAGGCAGTAAGTATGCTGTAAACACAGCTTATTCTCCCTAAATCTTCCAATAAAGATAAATACAGCAGAATCTCCCAATAGCGGACACTCACGGGGAATAAAAAAGTGTCCGCTATTGGGAGATATTGGGAAAAAGGCTCCAAATTCTTCCTAAATGACTGAATACTGTACTGTACTCACTCCAGAGTGTAATTACCTATAAAACACAATAAAAAGCAATATTACAGTATATTCTCCCAGTGTCGTGTAATCTCCCCCCCCCACATCATTTCATCCCCCCCTTTTATATCCTGTGCCATCTTATTCCCCTGTGCATTGTGCCAAATTATCTCCCACCCCCCTGTGCCACATAATTTCCCCTTGATTGCCCCACCCTGTGCCATTTCATTCCCCCTTCATTACCGTCTGCAAATTCATCACCCCCCCCCCCCTTTATGAAGTGGCCCAGAGGGATAAAGGGGGGATAAAATGACACAGGGGGTGGTAAAGAGGGGGTGATGAATTTGCAAAGAGGGAAATAAAGGGGGAATTAAATAGCACAGGGGGGGGGATCAAGAGGAAATTATGTGGTACAGGGGGTAATAAAAGGAGGGGGATGATTTGGCACAGGGGAAATAAAGTGGCATAGGGGGATGGGATCAGGGAAGGAGGGGGGGAATTATGTGGCTGGTGGACGTACAGAAGCAGGAGTCCACTGTTTAAACATCGGTCTTCTTCTTCTGTGCTTGGGCTTCTGCAGGGGGTGCAGCGGGGGCATGGGCCCCTTATTGGGGTATTGGCTGTACCCCCTGACGGCGGCCCTGTGTGCAAGGTAGGGCCTGCATATAAGCCTGGTTGTCCCCTATTGAGTGTGTTTTGTCCCCTAATGGGAGTGTTTTGTCACCTATTGGGTGTGTCCGTGTCCGCTATTGGGAATGTCCCCTATTCGGAGGATGCAAATACATTAAGTCTTATGAGACTCTGCCAAGGAATTAAAAACTGTCCGCTATTGGGAGGTACCCACTAAGAGAGATTTCACTGTATATGTATAGGGGCATACGACAGGGAGATGGTGATGTAGGTTGTAGGGGCTAGTCAGAATTGATTACATTGAGTGGGCAGGGATTGAGCTCAGAAACAAGATGCAGCGATGCATTCTGAAACAGCAGAGGATTATGTGTTGTCCCGGGAGAGTGGGAGGAGCTGTGGAGCAACTTTTTATCAGGGGTAAATCACGCAAAAGGACATGGAAGCAAATACAATTAGTGATTACACTACAGGTGAAACTCGAAAAATTTGAATATCGTGCAAAAGTTCATTGTATTTCATTAAGGAAAGGAAGCGTGAAGTGCTCCAAAATCTCCTGGTAGACGGATGTGTTGACCCCGGACTTAATGAAGCACAGTGAACCAACACCAGCAGATGACATAGCCCCTCAAATCATAGTAATTGGGGGGGGGGGGCTTTGCGGTTTTCATGAGTTGTAAGCCATAATCATCACAATTATGACAAATCACAGCTTGAACTATCTTGCTTTGCATGTAGTGAGTCTCTCATATATTAGTTTCACCTTTTAAGTTGCATTACTGAAATAAATGAACTTTGCACGATATTCTAATTTTTCGGGTTTCACCTGTATGTTAGTAAGGTTAGGTTCACACAGCCCTTGTCCCCCATCCCGATTTTGATCCATCACTGCCTCATAAATGGACCATACTACTAAGGAATGCAAGCTGATGCAAAGTGATGCCATTTAGTGGCATCCTTTTGCATCAGTATTTCATCTGATAGTATGAAAAGTCAGCCGCCTACAGACTCCCGCAGCCAGGACTACTACTACTCCCATTATGGAACCGTCTCTTTACCATGATGGGAGTAGTAGTTACCCCGGTTGCGGGAGTCTGCAGGCGGGTGGGGAGGCTACATTAGGGCTTGTACTACTACCCCCACCATAGAAAAGAGTCTGTTACATGTTGGGGGTAGTAGTGCAGGGGCTAAGGTATTAATCGCACTGGGTCTCACTTCAGAGTCCTGATGCGATCAGAAGTTATTAACCAGTGGAATGGGCGGCATGCTCCTCTCCCCTGCCATGTATATAGTGTGTTTTACTTTCATTTTCAAATTAACTTCTGATCGCATCGGGTCTCAGAAGTAAGACTCAGTGCGATCAATCCCTTAGCCCCTGTACTACTACCCCCAAAATGGAACAGACCCTGTTCCATGATGGGGGTATTAGTACAAGCACTAATGTAGCCTCCCCAGCCACTCACAGACTCCTGCAGCCGGGGAACTACTACTCCCATCACAGAAACAAGTCTGTTCCATGATGGGAGTAGTAGTAGTCCTGCAGCAGTGCAGGAGTCTGCTGCTTTCACCTCTTCTGAGCATGCTCAGAAGTAATAACGGTAAAAAAAAAAAATAGGTGAAAACTGACATTAAAGGCTCACCCATTTGCCATAGACTTCAATGTTAAATTTATAATATCTGTTTCTATTCTGTTATTTTTGACAGGGAAAATAATACTGCAAGCAACAACCTTTTCTGGCAAAAATAATGGATTAGAAACCAAACGGCTCACAAAGGACTGTAAAAAAAATACTGTTGACATCAATGGCATTTACAGCCATTTGCAAGCCGTTTGTAAAAGGCAAGAGTGGATTTGAGAATGGGCATTAATTAACGGGGACAGAAGTTAATGTGAACAAGCCCTAAGTTCTATATTGTGTGGTGATAGTCTTATTTAAATACAATTCTATTTTAAAATGGAATACCCCTTTAAGGGTACGTTCACACTGGTGGATTACCTGCGGAATTTCCGCAGTGTATTTGCTGCTGAAAATCCACAGCAGATTTTGCTACCATTGACTTCAATGGGTCTGCATAAAATCCGCAAGAGGCAGATTTGCAGATTTTCCTTCGGACATATTGAAGTGAAAATCCGCAGGTTATCCGCCCGTGTAATCGTACCCTAAGGCTGCCATATCACTGAATAATGATATGACACCAACAGAAATCTTAGCTTGCACTGTATCTTCATATGCCTCTGAGTCAACAGATTTTTCAACAGATTCTACAAAAACTTTATTGTGGCCATGTGACAGACGTAATCTGCACCATGAACAATACCGTAGTCTCTGGTTTTAGGTACACAGAGTGCCTAAAGGTTGATAATACAGTAAAATAAGAATTATGGGGGACGTTTATCATTGAGTTTACCCCGTTTTCTTGTGTTTTTTTTTTTAGCTAAAACTTACGCAGTGACTTTCATTTATTTTCTTGCGTCTTTTTTTTAAATAGAATATTATTCAGTTCGATGTACTGTAGAAATAAAAATGCTTTACACACTAATTTACTATTGCGTATTTTTTGTTTAGATATTAAAATTTTGCGCAAAGGCCACAGATTTTGCGCAACTATAGAACACCAAGGAGTACACGTACCAATGTGTCAGACGGTAGAAACATGAAGCAATGTCTACGTTTCAGCAAAATTTATCAACAAGCTTGCGCATGGTTGATAAATTTTGCAAAGACATGCAAAACATGTCACTGACATGGTCTAAATTATTTCTACCTCACACCGACATTGATAAATCTCCCCCTATGTGTGCTGTCACACAGGCCCTTGGAGAAAGCAAAGTAACACTTAAACTGTGCTCTTTCAGAAACTGTCACACTGATCAATTATTTCACACTTACTTGAAAATCTATTTAAAATTATTGTTTAATTTCCACCAACGTAATCAAACTGGTCTCCTTTAGATTCGTCTTGCATGGGTTGCTAAGGCTGAGGATTCTATGAGGCCTGAAAAGCAAAAGCTACTTCACCGTTGGATGTTTTATTGTAAAAAGGAAACTACTGAATTTTGAAAGGTTACAAATTTTTGGTTAATGTTTTCCAGCATTATTAAAGGGGTACTCCGCCCTAGACATCTTATCCCCTATCCAGCAATCTCTCCTGCAGTCCCCCGAGTCATCACTGCAAGGAGCTAAGTTTGCTCCTTGTGTGATAACTCACGATACAGTGGCCGGAGCTCGTGACGTCACGCCCAAGCCCCCTTGTGACGTCACGCCCAAGCCCCCTCGTGACGTCACGCTCCGCCCCCTCAATGCAAGCCTATGGGAGGGGGCGTGGCGTCACAATACTCCGGCCACTGTATTGTGAGCCATCATGCACGGAGCAAACTTAGCTCCGTGCAGTGATGACTCAGGGGGCTGCAGGAGAGATTGTGGGGGTCCCCAGCAGCGGGACCCCCGCGATCGGACATCTTATCCCCAATCCTTTGGGAAGGGGATAAGATTTCTATGGTGGAGTACCCCTTTAAATATAAATGTTAAAATATTAATAGGTCTAAACATAACTATACATAATCAAAACATATCCCTAAAAAACACCTATGTTTCTAATTAAAAAAAAAACAACAGCACACAAATGTATGACCAATGCATTCACAGGAATGTTGTTCAAGATGACGAATGTAAAGTGAATGACAACATTTGCTCTTTCACCTGGGAGGGTGGGGTGCTTACAGGTGGAAAATTCCTTCAGAGATCAAGCAGCCACGTAGATATACAACATGTGGACTTCCTGGTACATATCCTGGTTATTTTACTACTGAAACCTAACTAGCACATAACAATTGAGTAAGACGTACACATGGTTTTATGAAAAAGGAAAGCTAATACAATGACCAACAATTACTAAGACAGGTGTATACTACTTCCACTCATCGTAAATATAGTTTACATATATTTTGCTGATTTTCTACCCACTGAAGTAAATGGGTAGAAAAATCAGCAGCAGAAAATTAGCAGTAAAATATGTATGTGAAGATAGTTGGCGTGATTTAGACAGCTCTTATACATGCATTTTTTGCTGCAGATTTAAAGCGTACCCGTCAGATCCAACAAAAAAAAAACATTTTTTTAAATATATCACTCAGTACCTAATCCTGACCATATACAACTCATTTTTATGTGCATATCACCTTTATTTATTACACTTTTAATTTAGCTCACTAGTCTGAATTCCTCTTATAGGGAGGGGGCATGGCCTCACTGTGCAGGTATCCGCCCCCTCCCTCAGTATGGTGTCTGCTCACATCTCCCCTAGCATTAGCAAAACTACAACTCCCAGCTTGTCCTCACTGACAGTAGCGGGACACAAGCTGACAGTGGGAGGATTTTTCCTCCAGCTGTGAGCCCTGCGCTCACAGCTGTCAATCAAGGAAGTGTGTCCATGACATAGGTGATGATGCATGGACACAGCAAGACTAGTATATGTCCAAGCCGGCGGGGGGGGGGGGGGGGGGGGGGGGGGGCAGTTGTTTGACTGGCTTTTTCAGTATGAAATACTGAAAATGTTCTAATTAAAGCAATTGCAAAACAACATATTGGTTTTGCATGCTTTAAAACATATCAAAAGTTTTTGTATCTGATAGTGCCCATTTAAAGCTGAAACCAGGTGAGGATTATAATGAAACAGATAATATAAGGAGGAGAAGCTACTTTTTTTTTTTTAAATCCATTGCACACTACAGAGAAAGCAGTGAACATGTTCACTCATTCAGCAGAATCAGCTCGAAAATGTATTGCCATCTATAGAGATGGCGCATTTCTGAGCGGTCCTAGCGCTGACTGATTGAGTCAGTGCCTGCTATGCATGAAAAGTGTTAGCCACTAGCCATTGAGATTCCCCAATAATTACTAGTGGTGTTTCAGGTGCCAGTTGCATTGATCCCACGCGGATCAATGCAGGCTCTGACCGTCATTTGTACGAGCAGCCTATTTTCCACTTCATTATGATCCACACCTGGTTTTGGCTTCAAAGCTGCAGAAAAAACTGCACTGTGAAAGAGAAGCCTTATATTTATATTCATTTTCAAATTTATATTCATAAAAAAAAAAAAAAAATATATATATATATATGCATGCTACGAGCATACTTTCACGTAAATGTGCACCTTTTTGAGGCTTTTTACTTTATAAATGTAGCTCTTTGAAGTCCAAGCCCTCTTTTCACTTTTCAAATTTGGCAAGTAATGACAAAAGTAGCAAATTGTTACACACATTTGCTGCATGTCACAATTTGCAGTTAATTTCCAAAAACTTGTGTAAATTGTTCTGTAAATATGGGCCAATGTCTTCTCCGCGGATACGTGCAGGAGATTTATCAAAACCTGTGTAACCTGTGTAAAATAAAAGTGGTGCAGTTGCCCATAATATCCTTTGGATAGGGGATAAGATGTCTTAGCCCCGGAGTACCCCTTTAAGGGTACTTGCTCTAGGGATGAAGACCTCCCTCTTATAAAAGGGAAAAAAATAGAGAAAGCTGCATGGTAGTTTTGCACAAGAGCACAATAGTTTATAAAAGAAGAGGGACTGAATAAGCAGTACTTTTTCCTCGAGCTTGATGATCTTGGGGAGGTGTGAAACATTGTCAGTGGATCATGAGAGAGTCAGGAAGGATGGTGGCACGGAAGGGCAACATCACTTGCTGGCAAGAGGAGAAAGTCAAATTTAATGAAATATACATGATGGTATATTGTAAAGAAAGTAGTAAGCAGCTGAGAATAGGTGAAAGAGGATGGTCAGTAAAATAGAAGCCGGTGATGATGAATGATGTGGAAGGGCCCTAATTGAAAATTGCAGCCAGGTGAAAGGAGTATTTTGATTAAAGGGTAGCTCCCACCATCCGTTTTTTTTCTGTCCCTGCCTATTGCCCATCTATCCCTAACCCCCTCCCTGCCCTTACATTTTTTTTTTTACTATATTAAAATGGCTTTTTGTCTGCCTGGTAGTGTGCTCACTACCAGGCAGACTTCCCCAGCAGGCGTGACGTCACTGATGCCTGCTGGGGCCGACACTTCCGCCCTTAGTTCACTATACAGGGTGCCTCCAGCTGTTTCACCACTACAACTCCCAGCTTGCCCTGACATCTACTGGCTAGAATTCTTTTTTGTATGAAGTGTGAAGACAGTGATGGTGGTAATTATTTAAAGAATTAATAATTATTGTAAGTGAGATTTGAAGGAATAATAAAATAAGTATTTATATATATATATATATATATATATATAAAAAAAAAAGGGTACTTGCTCGAGACCACCTTGTTTTCACCAGAGGGATAGAATAAGGCAGTGCGACTCCCCATTGCAGGGATTGTGGGAGCTCGGCTGTCAGTGTGATAGCAAGGATCCTGCTGTAACTACTAGGGATGGAGAAACCTCTACTTCGGTCATATAACCCCTCACATGCTGCGATCAAATAATAATCGCTTCACATGAAGAATGCCACTTACCTTCGTAATCAGCCCTGGAAATCACTGGCTCCCGGTTTCCATGGCAGCTGGGGGTTGTGTGAAGGTACCTAGGCTTGATATGGGTTTCTGTGTACCCAGCAGTGCTGTGCAGTATGGCCGGGTACATTGCCTGTCAGCATTATACGAGGGATCTGGTGATTGCTGTCAGTCTCCTTGTGAAACCATACATCTTTAGTTTTCTTGCACACAGTTGTATATGGATCTTGATAATACAGATTGGAAACAAAGCTCCTGTGTGTGTTCAACATTCTATATAGGCACTGTAGAACAGAACCCTTTAAAACAGTCTTTCCACCAAACAAGCAGGTTCTCAGTTCTATAGTTCTGAGTTTACCGTAGCAGTTCACATACAGCAACAGGTTTTGCTTACAGCATGCCGTAAAATGGAAACTTAATTGTCCTTCACATCAGGTTCTTTACAAAAACTTCTACGTTTCTCATCCAAAACTTGGCAGGTTCAGTGCCAAAAAAAATCTGTCTTTTGGTGCAGTGTTTCAGTATCCAATATTCCCAAGACAAACTGATCTTGCTTCAGAGCAATTCAATTCTCCTGCTCTCTGGCAGTGATCACACACCTGTGTGTCCAGCTCAGGCCTCTAAGGCTATGTTCACACATTGCAATGTCCGCACGGAAAATTCCATGTGGACATTCTGCAAATTGCAGGAGCTGGCATAAACATGCAGGCACTAGGACAGCACAGGAATGTGCTGTCTCAAAGGCAGCTATGCATTCCGTGTAGAGTCGTGTTCATTCTTTCTGGGGACACACCTGGCACGGAATTTTTGCCGCGTGCACAGTGCACAAAATCCTGTTGAATTCAACGGGATTCTGCTGCAGCAGAATTCGGCACGGAAATTCTGACTTGTGAACATGGCTTAACACACCAGAACTGGAGAATGGGAGTGTACACCCTGTTCCAAATTGTTGTGCAAATTATATTTTTCTCATTTGCCTAAATAATTGATGTAAATAACAGTCAGCATAATTCTCATGTTATCAACTATTAAGAGTACAATTCAAATTTTAGGAGGTTTGTTCAATAAAATTTGAATTGTACTCTCAATAGTTGATAACATGAGAATTATGCTGACTGTGTTTTGAAACCTACTGTGTTATTAAGCACAGTAGGTTTCAAAACACTTTATAGGTGGCAAAGAACTGAAAATTGTCATTTGTTGTGTTTGCAGCAAATTTACTGAAATCAAAATCTATTTCAATCAAACTTTTAACTTTTTAAACATTTTAACAGGTAATGTTAATTTTAACATAGGACCCCTTATTTGATAGCAGCTTCACATGTCTTGTATCCATTGAACTTGGGAGTTGTCGCACAGTTTATGCTTGAATTTGTTTGCATGATGTCAGAATAGCCTCCATGAGCTGTTGTTTAGATGTAAATTGCCTCCCACCCTCACAGATCTTTGGCTTTAGGATGCTCCAAAGGTTCTCAATAGGATTGAGGTCAGGGAAGGATCGAGGCCACACTATGACTTTCTCTCCTTTTATTCCCATAGCAGAGGCATTCTTTGCAGCATGAGATGGTGCACTGTCATGCATCAAGACGATTTTATTATGGAAAGCATAGTTCTTCCTTCTGTACCAGGGAAGAAAGTGGTCAGTCAGAAACTCCACATACTTTGCAGAGGTCATCTTTACACCTTCGGGGACCCTACAGGGGCCAACCAGCTCTCTTTCCATTATTCCGACCCAAAACATGACTCCACCACTGACTTGCTGATGTTGCAGCTTTGTTGGAACAGGGTGGCCATCCACCAACCATCCACTACTCAATCCATCTGGACCATCCAGGGTTGCACGGCGCTCACTAGTGAACAGGACTGTTTGAAAATTAGTCTTCATGTATTTTTTCTGCCCAATGCAGCCGTTTCTGCTTGTGAGCATTGTGACCATTAGTGGTAGCCGAATAGAAGGTTTATGCACAGTTGTAAGACTCTGGGGGACTCTACACCTTGATGTCCGTGGGACTCCAGAGGCACCAGCAGCTTCAAATATCTGTTTGCTGCTATGTAATGGTATTTTAGGAGCTGCTATCTTGATTGAACTATTTCACTCTTTTCGGCAGCAGAGAGATCCTTTTTCTTCCCCATATTGCTTGAAATGTTGCTCTGCTTAATAATGTGGAACACCCACCTTTAGTATTTTTTCCTTAAATTAGGCTCACCTGGCAATCTAATTATCACAGGTGCCCGAGATTGTTTTTAGTGATCAAAAGAGCCCTGAGACAAAATGTCATCCATGAGTTAAACTGAAAAACAAAATATTTAAAATGGGAACTTTCAGATTTTGATATGTTGTAAAGCATGCAGAACCAATAGGTTTTGCAATTGCCTTCATTAAAAAATGTTCAGTATTTCATACTGAAAAAGCCAGTCAAAAAACAGCCCCCTCCTGGGATACATACCAGCCTGGCTGTGTCCACTCGTCATCACCTACATCATGACTGACAAGTCTGCAGATCTAAAGCTGCTGTGATCGGCTTCCTCACTGTCTGTGTTTATTTCACAGTCTCCTGTGTGAGGAGAAGGGGGAGGTGCGGGAGTACACTGCAGCCAGTGAGCTGATGATGAAGGAAGCTG
Source organism: Hyla sarda (assembly GCF_029499605.1). Taxonomy (NCBI): domain Eukaryota; kingdom Metazoa; phylum Chordata; class Amphibia; order Anura; family Hylidae; genus Hyla; species Hyla sarda. The sequence continues at coordinate 121,653,511 of NC_079189.1, read as the reverse complement.
GTGACTTAAGTTGGGACTGAATGGAGGATTTTTGTTTAAAAAGTGTCTTTGCATGTATATATGTGTGTGTGTGTGTGTATATATATGTATGTGTGTAAATCTGTGTTGTCTAGGAAATGTGCATGTGTATGAATAAATAAAGTCAATGAGTGTGTGAGTATCTAATACAGGGGGACTACAATCATATGCCTCCAGCTGTTGCAAAACTACAACTCCCAGAATGCATGCACAGCCAAATCATGTGTGGGCATGCTGGGAGTTGGTTGTTTTGCAACAGTAGGAGGAACACAGTCTGCAGCAACACTGCTGT